>NC_079488.1:90477611-91138515 GCF_020520425.1 Spinacia oleracea | reverse complement strand
AGGGTCATGCCGTAGAGCCTAGTGATGTGCCCGACTTCTGCGTCGAGAACATTCACCCTGGAGATTTGCCTTTCTCAGATGAAGATGATGTTGCAGGCAATGACGAATAATGGGTGTGGCGGCTATCCCCCTGTTCTTCTTGTGTGACTGGGCCTGTTATGTAATAGTTTAGTTTTTTAGACAATATTATTTAGGGTTTGCCCTGTTGGGTGGTGGCGTTTGTGCCATTCTGTTTTTGGAACAATTTACAGTTAGTTCATTTCTGCCTTTCTTCTCAGATATTCTTGAGCTGGGCTGGTGTATTTACTGCCCAGAGCCATTTTGTAGGGCTGTACTTTATTTGTTTCCTTGGTTTTTAATGAAGGTATAGCCGCCGGCATTTGATATACGTGTTTTTTCTAGGTACTTAGCCAATTTTTGATATCTTGTTTGTCTTTTGGAAGTTCTAGCCTTGATCAAAGTCAAGCTTTATAGCATGTTTTATTATTATCTCTCTTTCTGAATTGTCTTGGCTTTTTGCCAAGGCAAACTTAGGGACTGCTCTGTGACATTTGTGCGGTATTCTAGCTAGCCTTTTGAGCTACCTTCAACCTTGAATTGCTTTGGCTTTGGTCAAGGCAAGAACTCGGACATTGCTTTGCGTATTTTAAATAAGCTTTTTGGGCTGCTTCCAATTTTGAATTGTCTTGGTTCTAGCCAAGGCAAAACTCGGAAATTGCTCTGCGATATTCTAACTAGCCTTTTGGGCTGTTTCCAATTTTGAATTGTCTTGGTTCTAGCCAAGGCAAAACTCAGAAATTGCTCTGCGATATTCTAACTAGCCTTTTGGGCTGTTTCCAATTTTGAATTGTCTTGGTTCTAGCCAAGGCAAAACTCAGAAATTGCTCTGCGATATTCTAACTAGCCTTTTGGGCTGTTTCCAATTTTGAATTGTCTTGGTTCTAGCCAAGGCAAAACTCAGAAATTGCTCTGCGATATTCTAACTTAGAAATTCATCATGACACTGTTCTTCAGCTGACTTGAGTGATCAAGTCAAGTCATCTGTTGAATGTGTGTATCATGACGTATTTCTAAGTTACGTCGTGCTTTGCTTATTACTTTATCTTTTCTTGGAACCGCCAAGCTCATTTTATTATATGTATTCTGTAAGAAGGAGTACAAAGAGGGATAATTTTGGCTTATCCTGCCTTATCATTATATAGTTCATCTGTACTAAACATAGTATTTTTTGAGCATGTTGGCGTTCCAACTATTCTTTAGCTCTTTTCCATCCATTGTCATAAGATGATATGAGCCAGGGGCTATCTCCCTTGTGATCTGGTATGGTCCTTCCCAATTTGCAGTGAATTTCCCCTCTGCCTTGCCCTTTCCTGTAGCTGATGTTCGTCTAAGTACCAGGTCTCCCACATGCATAGGCCTGTGCTTGACTCTTTTATTGTAAGCTCTGCTCATTCTCTCTTTGTTTGCTGTGAGCCTCAGCTCTGCTAGCAACCTTACCTCTGGCAGAAGGTCTAACGATTCCCTCATGAGTTGTTCATTAGTGCTTTCATCATAGTACTGCACTCTGAAACTGGGCAGGCCAACCTCCACCGGTAATACTGCTTCTGTTCCAAAGGCTAACTTGTAGGGACTTTCTCCTGTCGCCTCCTTCTCAGTTGTTCTATTGGACCACAAAATTTCTGGTATGAGGTCTGCCCATGCACCCTTAAAATCCTCTATTTTCTTTCGCAGAGCTCCAAGGATCTGTTTGTTCGCCGCCTCGGCCTGTCCAATTGCTCTGTGGGTGGCATACTGATGCGTAAGCAAATTTGATTCTTAGCTCTGCGCAATAATCTTTTACCGGTGTGCAATCGAATTGTGTCCCGTGATCAAAGACCAAACTTTCTGGGATGCCAAATCTTGTGATGATGTTTCTCCAGATGAAGTCTTTCATTCGTTTCGCTGTTATGCTTTTTGTGGGCTCTTCTTCTATCCATTTGGTGAAATAATCCACTGCCACGATCAGGTATCTTCTTCCTCCACTCGCGGCTGTAAACGGACCCAGGATGTCCATTCCCCACTGAGCGAATGGTATGGGATTGACGATTGGTTGCAGATCATTTGAGGGCTGATTGATTACTGGAGCGAACTTTTGGCATTTGTCGCATTTCTTCACGTATGATTGCGAGTCACTCACCATAGTTGGCCAATAGTACCCTGCCCTGAGGGCTTTCAAAGCTAGTGTTCTACCCCCAATATGATTACCGCATATGCCCTCATGAATTTCTTCAATGATTCTCTGTGATTCCTCCGTTGAGACGCATCTCAGCAGGGGTAGGGAGAAGGATTTTTTGTACAATCTGCCCTGGTAGATCACAAACCAGTGCTCATTTCGCTTTATCTTCTTCTGTTCTGGCTCTGCTGTGGGGAGACCCCTGCCAAGCTTGTATGATACTATACTGTCGTACCACTGAGGCTCTGTGCTGATGGCATTTACCATGGGTCTCTTATCGATACTCTTCTCTTCCTGTACTTCCACCATCACTGTTCTTTCCAGGTCTTGCAGCGAAGAGCTTGCTAATTTTGAGAGAGCATCTGCTTGGCTATTCTCTGCCCTGGGGACCAATTGGATCTCGAAGCTTTCCAACTGGGCTACTGCTTCTTTCATCAGTGCCAGATACCTCTGCATGGACGGTTCTCGAGCTTCATACTCGCCTTTATACTGACTGGCCACTAATTGGGAATCTGTTTTCAACACGATTTTCTTAGCATCCGCTGCCTTGCACATTTGAATGCCTGCGATCGCTGCTTCGTACTCTGCTTCATTATTTGAGGCTTTGAATTTGAACTTTATGGCATATTCAAAGACATTACCTTCTGGTGAAGTCATTATAATGCCTGCTCCTGACCCTGTTACTGCGGCTGAGCCATCTACATATATCTGCCAGGTCCCCAGAGGTTCTTCTTCTTCTTCGTACGATGCCTCAGCTATGAAGTCTGCTAATGCCTGTGCCTTTATGGCCGTTCTTGGCCTGTATTCAATATCGTACTCTGAGAGTTCTACCGCCCATTTCAGCAATCTGCCTGAGGTATCCAGCCTTCGCAATGATTTCTCCAAAGGCTGATTTGTCAATACTTGTACCTTGTGAGCGTCGAAGTATGGTTTCAGCTTCCTGGCAGCTATCATAATTGCGAAGGCCATTTTTTCGATCAGTGGGTACCTCTGCTCTGCGGGGTTGAGAATGTGACTGACGAAATATACTGGTTGTTGGGCTTTGTCCTTTTCCACTATTAAGGCTGCTGCTACAGTCTTTTTGGAGGCCGAGATGTACAACTGCAAAACATCTCCTACTTCTGGTCTGGCTATTGTTGGGAGGCTCTTTAGGTGATTCTTTACCTCTGCGAATGCCTTTTTTTGCTCTGCTTCCCACTTGAATGTTTTGTTGCCTTTCAGTACCTGAAAAAATGGGAGGGATCTATCTGCGGATTTACTGATAAAACGAGTGAGTGCTGCCATCTTTCCCGTTAATCTCTGCACATCTCGTATGTTCTTTGGCTCTGGCAAGTTGAGTATGGCCTCCACCTTCTCTGGGTTGGCATCTATTCCCCTTTCACTGACCAGAAATCCCAGGAACTTTCCTGACTTAACACCGAACACACATTTCTTTGGGTTTAGTTTCATGCCGTACTGTCTCAACGTAGCAAATGTTTCTCGCAGGTCTGCGATGTGATTGGCCTCTTTTTTGCTCTTGACTATGGAATCATCCACATATACTTCCACATTCCGGCCCTTTTGTTGTGCGAATATCTTATCTACAAGCTTTTGGTAGGTTGCACCCGCATTTTTCAGGCCGAATGGCATAGCTTTGTAGTTATAAACTCCAGCGTCTGTGATGAAAGCAGCTTTCTTACGATCTGATTCGAGTAAACTGATCTGATGGTAGCCGGAAAATGCATCCATGAAACTCAAGAGAGCGTGTCCACTGGTGGAATCAACCAGCTGGTCTATTCTGGGAAATGGGTAACAGTCTTTCGGACAGGCCTTGTTTAGGTCCGTGAAGTCTACACACATCCTCCATTGACCGTTTGCTTTCTTTACCATCACAACGTTAGCCAGCCATTCTGGGTAATCGCACTCTTCTATGAACTTGGCTGCTAGCAATTTGTTGATTTCTTCTTGGATGGCCACATTCTTCTCTGTCGAAAAATTTCTTTTCTTCTGTTTCACTGGCCTAACTTCTCTGCTGACATTCAGTCTATGGACCATAACACTGGGGTCAATCCCTGGCATTTCGTCCGCTGAGAAAGCAAATATGTCTGCGTGCTCTCTCAGCAGACCGATGAGGTTCACTCTGAGGGATAGATCTACGTCTGTGCCAATTCGAACCGTCCGATCTGTCAACCCTTCCTCTAATTCTATCTCCTCAGTTTCGTCAGTTGGCGTAGGTTCCAACAGACCTTCCTCCCGATGCTCGAAGTTTTCCATGCTTAACAACTTGTCTTTTTTGCGCTCTGCTCTCTTTCTTTTTCGAGATTGGGGAAGTTCTTCTTCTGCCAGTGGTGGGGGTCTGGGTGGTTGTTTTAGCGCAGTGTGGTAGCACTTCTTGGCCTGCTCCTGACTGCCTTTTACCTTGGCTGAGCGGCCATCATTTGTCGTATACATCATGGTAAGGTGATAAGTGGAGACTACAGCCCCTGCGTCATGGATGAATGGTCTGCCCAGAATGACGTTGTAGGCTGCGGGGACTTTCACAATCATGAAGTCTACCATGATATCCTTGATATCCTTCCCTTGGCCAATCTGCACCGGCAAACTGACTATCCCCTCTGGTATCACTGTGGCTCCTGTGAATCCGATTACTGGGTAATTGACTGGTTTTACATATTTCTCATCAATTTGCAACTCTTGGAAAGCAGGCCAGAATAAGATGTTCGCAGAGCTACCTCCGTCTATCAGAATACGGTGGATTTTTCTGTTTGCTACATTCAGGGCTAGTACCATGGGGTCGTCATGGGGGTATATTATGCCTTTACAGTCCTCCTCTGTGAAAGTGCACTGCGGGATTTTTGGAGGGGCGGGCCACCTGCCAGAATTATGGTAATTAACCTGGTGTTTGAATTCGCTCACACTGGCCTTGGCCCCGCTAACAGTGGTTCCCGCGTAAACTGGCCCTCCTGTTATGACCAAGATGTCGCCCATTCTCTTTTGGTCTGCTGGGTAGCTCTGCTTGGGTTCCGCCTTCTTATTGTCGGACCTATTATCATTATCTCTGTTTTCATAGGTCCTGCTATACGAGCTTTTTGCTTTGAATTGAGTCAAGTATCCCCTCCGGATCAGATCTTCGATATTATCCTTCAAATGAGTGCACTCTTCTGTGAGGTGGCCATGGTCTCTGTGAAAGTCACAGTACTTTTTTGGGTCCCTGTACTTGTTGTACATTTTGGGAGGTCTCTGCCACTTCTCGTCTTCTTTGCTGATGGCAAAAATTTGAGTTCTGGATGCCACTAAGGGGGTATACTCATTAAACTTCCCCCTTTTCTCAGTTTTAAACTCGTTACCTTTGCCTCTGCCTGGTCCCTGCCAGTCTCTTCTTGGCTGTGGGTTTTCTCTTCTGTCTGAGTATTCTTTTTTGTATGGCTCTTTCTTGCTCTGACTACCGTAATTGTTCTCACTTGCCACATATCGACGTGAGGTTGCTCTGCCAATTTCTTCACTCTTTATAAATTCATTCGCTTTTCCCAGTACCTCTGCCAGGGTTGTGAATGATTTTCTGCCCAGATAACTCTTGAACTCTCCATCCCGCAGACCAGTCATCATGGCCAGGACTGCTACCTCTTGCTGCAACTTGGGTATATTTGACGCCTCCATATTGAATCTGGATATGTATTCCCTCAGAGATTCCTGAGGCCCCTGGATGACTGACATCAGCTCCCCTGTCATCCTTTCTCTGGCAATGTTTGCCACGTATTGGGTGCGAAACAAGATAGCTAGCTGCCGGAAAGATGTTATGGTGCCTTTGGGTATTTTACCAAACCAGCTCTGTGCCATCCCCTCAAGAGTGGAAGGAAAGACCTTACACCACATAGAGTCTGTGTTGGTATATAGCATCATGTGTCCCCCAAAGGCAGAGAGGTGATTCGTTGGGTCTGTCTTTCCGGAGTATTTTCAGGTGGGCATTTTTATCTTTTCCATTCCTTCAGAGAGTATTTCATCGCAGAAGGGAGAATTATCAGGTTTAACTACTGCTCGGATGGGATTGGGCATACCTGACATGGAGTGGTGTCTTTGACTGGGTGCTTGTTCAGTCCTTGCCCGGGGTTGAGCTCTGCTTGGTGTGATACTCTCTGCTTCATACTCTTGATTATCAGCCCCTTCCATGTCCTGCTGAAGATTCCTCCTCCAAACATTCGGACTATGCTGGGGTCTGGGACGTTTTCTCCTCTGCTCAACCTCAACCTCTGGGGCTGTTCTCATGACCTGGGCTTGTGGGGTTGTTTGAGTAAGGAATGTCAGGACTTCTATTGCTGTGCGCATCTGGTCGGGTGAGAACTGTGCCCCCAATCGTGCTAGTGAAGCACTGGTTGGAATTGGGATACCCTGGCCCTGGCTAGGGGTTGCCATAGCTCTGGGTTGTGGTGTCTCTCTTGGAGGACCAAGACTCTGAGGCATGCCGAACAAGGGTACATTTGTGGTTCTCTGGTTGTTTTTTGAGGTGGGTGGTTCTATCTGCTGGATTATCGGTTCGCTTGACTCGGTCATTGCGTGAGAGGGTAGGTCTTTCAGAAGCAAGGTCTGGGATTCCCCTCCTTCTAGCGCCACTTGTTCCGGGTATGGAACTGGAGGAGCCCTGCTTGGTGATGCTGCCCTGTCAGACAGAACGAACGTAAGCTAACCTCGGGGGTTTAACCGAGGAAACCCCCTCCGATGCCTAAGTCAGCAAATGAGATAATGTTCTAGAGAGAGAAAGTAGAGAGGGTTAAGAATTGTACTTGTATTGAACGTGTCCGCAAATGAATGGGGACGGCAGTATTTATAGGCGTACTATTCAGTACTTTGGCCTATTCAGATGTTGCCGCGTGTACGCTAGTGATGTACTTGTTTGTTTGTCCTTTTGCTTAACGACGTATCTATGTTGTCGTCTAGCAGGTCGTTGCCCCGCAGACCTAAGGGTCTGCGCGGTTCTTGAGGACTTGTGGTACTTTCAATAGGTACTTCCTGCGGTTGCTTTGCTTGATCTGTCTTATCTGACGTCCGATGGTCTGCTGTGACATGAATGATCTGCTAGGTCACTTCTACTCCGTACAATAGGAAAATGGCAAAAGCTAAATGTCAAGTTACATTCAAGTTGTTAGCCGAATTTTTGTTGGTACTTGTCATAAATATTTGAAAGAAATTGCATGAGGATAAACTTTTTATGGAACTCAAGGAAGTTTCTAGTCAATTTTGATTTTGATTTTGATTTTGATTTTCCCCTTATATAGCGTACCAAAACCAAAATTAAAGGATTTGGACCACCTTTTAAGTCATATGACAAATAAACGTCTTTGTATTTCTAGGATTTATTTGTGTGTGTACTACTCTATTGACTTTGACTTTTTTCTACTTCAATTCTTACTCCCTCCTTCCCTAAAATATTGCTCAATTATAATTTTTTTGTTCAAAATTTGAAAATATTGACCATAAATATTATCATTAGCGTATAAGAAATAATATAGTCATGTACTCATGTGGCCTTGTTAAATCCGTTACAGTATATATTTTTGAAATATCAACCTTTAATAATATCACTACAAGAATTTGTATTTTTAACGACAACCTAATTACGACGGGTCAAAAATTCCGTCGCAAAAACCTTTTGCGACGGGGCTAACAACCAAACAATGACGGGAATAACCGTCTCAAATGTCTTTTACGACGGATTTACGACGGGATTTCTATTAACGACGACCCCCTTTTATGACGGGTTCGCGACAAGAAATCCCGTCATTAATGAATGATTATTGGCCTTTCGCGACGGGATTTCCCGTCGTTAATAGTACAATTTCTTGTAGTGTATTTATGAGTGTAGATTTAGAGATATTTACGTTTTACGTCGTGAATTGAAGACTGTGAAAAGTCAAATGAAACAATCTTTCAGGGATAGAAGGAGTATGTATTAGTCTTTCAAATTTTCAAATGTGTTTCTTCGTCTAGCTAGGTATTACTAGTGGGCTAGTGGGTGGACATTAGAGCAAGATTATATGGCTAGTCTGAAGTAAGACGAGGAAGTAAAAACACATATCTGATATGTGTGTCCGAATACATATCAGAACATAAGATAAAATAGGAAAAAGGACAAAAAAAAAATTAAATGGTACTTTTCTAAACACAAATGGTACTTTTTTTTACAGAATGGTATTAGAATGGTACTTTTTTTACATGAATGATACTTCCTTTTTTGTCTTTTAGCTGTTTGTCTTTTAGTTGATATGTGTTTGTTGTTGCATGCCCGATATCCGCCTCGACGCACTCGAAGTAAGACTTCCACATCCATTTTTTTTTATTAAATTTTAATTTCTCATATTCTTGTCAAAATCCTTTCAGACTTACCCAATTTTATCACTTCGTCCCCCATACTCATTTAAGAAATATGAAAATAAAAATTTATAAAAATTAATTGAGTTAGAATTTATTGCTTAATTGTTTGAAATAAAGTCTTTATATCACAAGAGTTTTGCTCTGACTTTTGTCATACTCACCCATTTAAATGAGAGATTTTATCTTAATATTCAATGAGACTCTTGCTCAAATTAGCGTTACTCTTACTCTTAAAGTTGGGCGTTGACTATTAGGCCGGAGTTGGGGTTTGATTTGTTCTAACTAAAATCAATAAAGGCACGTAAATCATTTCCTAAACACAAATTCTTATTTACATGGTGTGTACGATAAATATTGTACACCGAAGTTAAAGTTAACGTAAAATTCTTAAAGTTACCATTATATATATATGTAAAAGTTGTCTATTTTTTAGTGATAAAATTTTTCATTTTGATAAAAAAAATATTTCTTTAAAATCAATAATTATGAATAAAATTAATCATTTAACCCTTTAAAATGTTTATCTTTTTTTAATAATATAAAAATTTAAGAAAACTGGATAAAAGTTAATAAAAACATAGTAAAAGTTATGTTGGTGTACAATAAATTTATTGTACAACTTGTGCAAACAAGACCTTTTGTTTCCTAAATCAGTTACAGACTTACAGGTAAAGCATTTCCAAAGTAGTTACGTACTACTACATGTTAATTAATGATCTGAAAATGTATGTAGTAATCTTTTAGCATAATTGAGGGGGCGAAATCGTTAGAAAGTTAAATGAAAAAACTAAAAAAAAAAAAAAAAAATCAAAGTGTTGCAGGCAAAGATGAGAAGAAATTAGGTAGAGGTAGAGGTAGAGAATAGAGTTATTGAGATCGAGCTGTAGTACGTAATTGAATGAACACGCAGGTTTTCCAGAAGTTGCGGCGACGTATCAGCCATATTCACGACCACTCTTTTGCTTGCTACCACTATTTTACAGCGCAAACCCTCTTTTCATTTTTCTTTTTTAATTCAGATATAAATATAGACAGGTTAGCTTAACTGTATCTTATATTATCCACTTTAAGAATGCATTTTCATGTTAGACTATACTACTAAACTAAGTTGGTGGAGTTGGTGGAAAACTCACCTCGTTACCTTATAGGGTCAAATTCAATCAACTGTGAAACACTTAGTTAACTTGTGATAAGTGCTAGTTCAGTTGGGTTTACCAGGTCAAAAAAAAATTGTTAGACTAAACAATTTGAAAAATTCCACTTTTTAAAAAAATTTAAACAATACAAATTACCTTTATTGATTATTTTTTCAATTTTATCCAAAATATTACATTGAAAAGTGTGAGAAATCTAATGCTCCAATGAAAAAAAATGTGAAAGATTTAGTGCTCCAATCAATTTGATTGATTAAATTATCACTTATACGATTTTTAACAAAACATTAAGAATACTTATGTTACTCCATACAATATAAAAGAAAATATTTCAAACATAAAGATTAACATGAGACATCAAAACAAAAACAAAGAGTGTATTAATTAGTATTTCAAATTAATTATAAAGTTTATTTAAATTCTGTCTCATAATGCATGTATGTCTACTTTGCTTGCTTTTGACAATTAGTTATCTAATCGGCATGCACAATCAAACCGAAAACGAATATGTTATCCGTCCAATTAACAATTCTATTACAACACTTAATTATTTACAGGTAATACTACGGGTGAGCAGACATACTCAGACTCATAACGGTTTGTCGAGCTAACCAATTCCTATAATCCTATCCAGGACATAATCTTTTAATTCTGGATATACTATACTTCGAATATGTATAGATAAGATGATTGACTAATCTGCGTTCTATTCACCTGATTTTCACATATTTTTCATGAACTTATCTTATATGAGTTTAATTGAACTTATCTGAACTTATTAGAATTTATCAAAACTTATTTTAGTTATAAATTGTAATTGGCCAACCCTTATTTTTCCCGAACTTATCTTATCTTACCTGAACTTAACTGAACTTATTTTTTCTGAAATAAGTGGAAATAAGGTGAAAAAAACATGACCTTAACCGATAAAATATTCAGCAGGTGATCAATATTATTTGATTGAAAACTATGTGATATACCTCACTAAAAAAAAACACATGTAAAATGGATATTAATATTTCAGATGATATAAAAGTGAAACTATATAACCATTACAGTATAATTTGAGAAGAAGCGAGTAATAAATCTATGATTAGCTTCTTATTTAGTTATTCAACTTATTATGTGAATAGAACGTATATTAATCCGAATCTTATGTTTGTTAAAGAACATAAAAAAATAGGCCAACAAATATTAACACAACGTTAGAAGAACTGGTGTTGTGAATGTCCAATAAAAAAGGAGTCAAGATTGAAGAAGAATGTTGAGAAACAATAATTTAATAGCTACATATATTAAAGTTATAGTACATTACACAGACATGAAACACCCACGCTTGCACATGTGTTCCAGACTTCCAGTTAATGTCAACGGTCAACCTCTTCAAATACTCGTTTGTTTGCATTTGTAGCACTTCATTCGTTTATGTAATACTCCCTATATTTCCTTTTTATCTTCCTGTTTCTATAAATGTCGTTTCTATTTGATCTTCCTGTTTCTATTTTGGGACATGACTTTTTACCATAAATTTCCCCATCATCCCTTATTTAATTCATTCACATTTCCCTATTCACCCACCCAACCCCACTTTTATGATTTTTTATTACTTTCATAAAAATATCTTCTCTCTCCTTCATTTCTTTATTACTTTATTACTTTCTTCATTTATTTATTATTTTCTCTTACACCCAACCATTAAAAGATTCTAGTTTAACGGAGGGAGTACTTCGTATTACACCGGTTCCGTAATATATGCATCATTTTGTAATTGGACATTATTTCATCCGTCTCTTTTTGTTCTTTACGTTTGATATTTCACACGGCGTTTTAACGATTAATTAATGTGCATTGAGATTTCTCTATTTTTTTAATTCAAACAAGGCAAATTACGTTTATTTATAATGTTTCCACTTTAATCAAAATTCTTATATTGAAAAATGATTTTTTTTTAATGTCCAATGAGAAAGTGTGAGAGATTAAGTGACTCAAATAATTTAATTGGTTAAAATAATAATTAGACACAAATTTTGATAGAATATAAAATCATTTATGTGATAATATAAAAGAAAATGTAAAGAACATTTTGGGACAACCAAAAAGAAAAACGTAAAGAACAAAAAGAGAAGGAGGGAGTATTTATCAATTAACTTTGACAATCTTTCTTTCACCTTTATATAAGAAAAAAACATTTGAGATGTTCAATTTTTATCAATGCAAGAATTTCAAATATAAATTTTTTATAATTTATACTTATACACAATTAGAGATATTAATGTCTAAAGAAGCGTGATGGAATATGTTAAAAAATATTACATGTATTTTGGAACGAAGTTAGTATAATTAAGAAAAGGACACAATTGCATTGAATTAAAACAAAAAATTCTGACACGTAAGGATAATTTTTATTAAACACAACATCAGCTGATCAAATAATAAATATTAGCTTACCTATATTAAAATTAAATCTAACTTTAATTGTTCTTGGTTTTTAATTTAAATATAGGCCTACTCATCAATTTTTGGTTTTACTTTTTTTAGCTCATCAAACAAAGGTACACCAATGGATTAGATTTAGGTTCCATCTGTGATCTGTCTTGTGTGTCTTCTCTCAAATCTCAATGCATGCTGTAACACTCCTATAATACGAAGTACGGAGTATAATAACATACCAAAAGAACATGTTTGGTTATAAAATTGTCAACTGAAGCCTAAATTATAAGACATGTTCCTAGTCATAAAATTATCAAAAAGTTCAAAGCCAAAGCCAAAGCCAAAGCCTGTTTTAAATTGCAAGGTCAGAGCTATGGGTTTGGCAAAAAATGGGCAACAACTCAACTAAACAAATTCAGATTTCTAAATAGTTGTTGTTTTGTTGGTCAATTTTATGAGAAAAACTTGGTGGATCAAGTACTTCGTACCTTTTCAAGTAGGTGGATAAAACATGCTATATAACAAGATAATTAATGACGTGGGGCTGGAATTAACGAAATCGCGTATGTAGTAAGGCTCCTTTTAGTTTGGTGTAAAATATTTTCAGTGAAAAATAATTTTCCATGGAAAACATCTTTTAAAGTAAAACACAATTCCATACTAAAAAAATCTAAAATTTGTATACAATTATACCAAGTATAAATTACATATTATATTGCATAATTTTTCTCATGGCCCCTCGTAAAAGTGTCAAGATCCGTCACTGCTCATCTTGGATTCGCCAATATAATATTGGCGCATTATACAGTACGTCTCCATCCATTTGTTTTGCTACGTAGCCTACGTTGGATAATAAATAAGGGGTTGGTGTATACTGTATACTGACATGGTACGTAGCAGCAATGTAACATTAAATTTGAGTTTGGCAGAGGCAGAGGCAGAGGCAGATGTAGATGCAGATAATTGAATGAATGGTTTTCAAGTTAGCAATAAATTCCAACACTTAATTTACTTACCTAATAGTTAAAATGTGTTCAATCTATCCTCCTACGATTAAAGCCCTTAAAAAGTAAAAAACGAAAACAATGCCTTACTTTGTTTTCACTCTTTGGAAGTCTTGTAACAGTAAAAATCTAAGGAATCTAGCTTTAATACATTAAGGAGAAGACTTATTGATAAAGAAATTGATTAATTCGATCGCCATGTTTGACATTCCATCATCACTAAGCTTGTAGCTCAAGTCTTGGGGCTAGTGGCTATCGATCCCTTACCCTTCATATTAAGGAACTCACATATTGTATAACTGTATAAGGCCCATGCATGCATCTAAATATAGGGTTGTCAAATAGGATCATCGGTCGGTTACGAAATGGGTATAATTGATTTGGGTCTAATCGAATAATGTCTTGTGCGAGGTCGTTTTGTCCATGCAGATGGAATGTGTACGTAAAATTTTATCTTCTAGATTACTGCTATTTTAGTCGAATGTAGGTCGTATATATATGGTAAGTTTTTAATGTCAATCAAAATCATGTGTGAATTAATTACTCCTTTATGGCATGTTTGGTAATTGAAAATTCATTTGAAATTCTGGATTTGGCCCAATTCACTTGTTTGGATGTAGTTGGAATTTGGAATTGGATTACGGCCAAATCCAAGCCAATAAAAAAATAAGTCCATTTTGATAAATTTGAAATTTCAATCCAAACCGGCAAACCACATCATTTTAATTCCACATTGGGTTGTCTCTCACCTCTTTTGCTCTTTCTCCTCATGACCTAATTAATTTTCTTTCATTTTTTACAGTTTTTCAAACCTCAAAATTCATTCTCTCTCCTCTCCCAACCCCACTCTATCTCCCCCGTTCACCACTGCGTCAAGTCCTCAACCGCCAGTTCTCCACTACGTTCTCTAGCTTCTCTTACAATCACCTTCTCTTCTCCCTACCCATGTCCACCACCCGCCTTCACGAAGACCACCTCCGTAAGGCCGTAACCACCGCTTCCACCCTCGCGACCATCACTGCCATCCACCACTATCGCCTCCACCGCGTGGATAGCTGTGCCGTTCATTTCCTCAATTGCGTCTTCGATCTCGTTCTCGAATATCACCACTACAAACCCTCTACATTTTCCAATTTCAGTAAATTATGTGAAAATCGAAGAAAATGGGATTAAGGAATGACAAGCACCTTCAAAACTAGAAGAGATAACTCTAAGTGCAAAATCATAGTATTTGTAAGTGGAAAACAATGGAGATCAATCGTATAAATAAGAATTAGCATGAAGTAGTTATTTTATTTTTGTTATTTTTTTTGGTATTATGAGTTAGGGAGAGATTAAGAGTTGAATTAGGAAATTAAAATTTCTGAAATTGATGTTCTATTATATCCAAACACAATGAATTTGAAATGATGCATTTAAAATTCTTGATTTTATCAAACAGAGAATTTGGAATTGAAGTCACCATTTGAATTCCCAGAATTGAAGGAGTCATTTGAAATGAAATGGTTGTATCCAAACACTACCTTAACTCATTTACATTTTACACAATCGCTAATATACCTACTTAACTGTATTTTATTTATATATATTGATGGGATACTCATTTAACTGTTAATTAATATCTCCAACAATGTATTCTCTCCGTCTCTTTTTGTTCTTTACGTTTGGTATTTAGCATGCCTTTTCACGACTAATTAATGTGCATTGAGATTCCTCTATTGTTTTCATTTAAACAAGGCAAATTACGTTTATTTATAAAGTTTTCACTTTTATTAAAATTCTTATATTGGAAAAATGAGAAAAATTTAATGTTCCAATGGAAAAGTGTGAGACATTAAATGACCCAATTAATTTAATTGGTTAAAATAATAATTGGACACAAATTTTGATAGGATATTAAAACATTTATGTGATAATATAAAAGGAAATGTAAATAATATTTTGGGACACCAAAAAGAAAACGTAAAGAACAAAAAGAGACGGAGAGAGTAATTTCATTTTAGAGCTGTCCCTTTTAAAGGGCCGTCAATTTTATTTTATTACTTGAAGTTGTAATGACCGATGAAGATTTGAGTAGTAGTGGAGTAGTTGTTATACCTCAAAAAATTAACCACATTCGAGAAATCAACCAAAATCAACTGATATTTGTATCGAATATATCTAAAGATGGTCGTGGGCCGGATCGGGCTTCCGGTCGATCCCACGGGCCGTGGGCCTATCCGGGACGGACCCACGTTGTTTCGTGCCGTGTCGTGCCGGGCCGAAAAGTTAAAAAAAGGGGCCCAAGCCCACGGGTTTTCATGCCGGGCCGGGCCGGCCCGTCGTGCCTAAGGCTAATTTTACTAAATTTAGCGTGCTTTGTCATGGCGCGTCGAGTCATGCCGTGCCTTGTCGTGCTTTTTCCAAAAAATTAAGGCCCAGACTCGTGTCGTGTCGGGTCGGGCTTTTTTCATGCCGGGTCGGGCTTCGGGCTTTTTCGTGCTCGTGCCGGGTTGGGCTGGCCCGGCCACAACCATCTTTAAATATATCCGAAAAATAGAGATCTCAAAATCTACCTGATCTGAGTCGATGTCGACCCGAATCAAATTAAACCGGTACCAAATCGCTTTCGAGTCAGTTCAAACCGAATTCGTGATTGATCCGAACCAAAATTACCTATCGAAAGCAACTCGAACCCGATACAATATATAAATGACCTGACTTTATCTGAACTTAAAGTTGTCTAAATCATTCCGAATCGAATTGGATAAAAACATTGACCGTACCCGAAATTATTCGATTTCGATGTGACTCGAACCGCTTATAACAAATCCAAAGATCCGATTTGACAACCCTAGTTACACTTCCTGAAAGTGAATCAATGCTGCATTTTGGGCAATTGACCGAGACTTGCTCTTAGGCCTACTTGGCTATATATCTCTATTGACTAAACTAGGGTGCATCGACCCATTTATTGGTGCACTCCCCATGTGTCAGCACAAGTATTAAAAAAAAACTTATATACGGTTAAAAAATTAAATTAAATTTATAGGGAGTGCACTCCCCATGTTTTGAAATGAATTTTAACCGTATATTTAATTTTATTTTTTAACCGTATGAAAAAATAACAAATTGGCATCGTTGATATATGTTGTGCTTGAATAATGTGATTTTAAATTACAATTTACTTTTAAAAACATAGAGTTATTATGCTTAAAAAATGGTTACTATGTCTAAGAATTTTGGTGTTTAATTTATGGAAAATTTGTCAAATACAACCTAATAAAGTTTTCTATTTGCCAATTACAACCTCAAATTTCTATTTTTGCCTATTACAACCTTAAACTTATACATCCATTTTAAATTACAACCCGAAATTATTTTCCGGCAAAAATCACCGGAAGATGATGTCATAATGTTATTAAAAAAATAGTTACATAATTTCTATAAAAAAATTAAATCGATACATAAGAATTAAAACAAACAAAAAAAAAATCAATTTTTTTTTTTTTTTGCGCTTCATAATTTTTTTTAATAACGTTATGACATCATTTTCCGGTGATTTTTGCCGGAAAATGGTTTCGGGTTGTAATTTAAAATAGATGTGCAAGTTTAAGGTTGTAATTGGCAAAATTATAAATTTGAGGTTGTAATTGGCAAACAGAAAACTTTATGAGGTTGTATTTGGCAAATTTGCCTTAATTTATTATAGTTACTATATGAGCAATAGAAGTCCTTATGGATGTAAAAAGGGTGCTAGAGAAAACTATTGATTTTGAGTCCACACTAATATTATTGTGGAACAGATCTACGCAAGAGTAATCCGCTTTTTAATGTAGATTGTAAATGGTGGAGTTTAGAAAAGCTCCATATTCTTGTTAATGATGACATCCTATTCCTTACTCCAATTGGAAAACATATACTCTTTCAAAACATAGCCGTATTCGAAAAACGTTGCTACATTACTCAATCTATTCTTCTTAATAACATACTAGTATTATACCAAGTATTACTCTTAATTGTGAGTTGTGATTAAGTATTAATTCTTTCAGAACAACAAATATTGTTGATTTTTATGATGATGATTAGTAATTACACAATACATTCTTTTTGTTTTGTCTTTTTACTTACGGTCTTCTTGTTACGACTTATTTTATCATAATTTTTCTTATTTCAACATAAATAAGTTAAGTAAAAGTAAAAGTAAAAATTTCAGACTATTTAACTTATACAAATGTATAATTTATTCAGCAAAAATAAGTTAAGAAAAGTTAATTTCAGGTAAACAAAGCTTCAGAATTACAAAGTATGGAGTTTATTTTTCTTAATCACACTATAAGTTGCCAAGAAACTTGTGACCTACTGTGGGTATTGTTAACCACACTACTGGATTCATTATAACGTAATACAAGGCCTTACACTTAATTAAGCAAACAACAAAATAACCCAATCCACCCTTGTGAGTTGTGGCTGCTAAATTACTTGAGCAAATTGTAGTACTCCACATCCACACCACACTATAAGTTGCCAAAGCTTCCTAAATTACTTGAGCAAATTGTAGACATTAAGAAGACAGAATAATCCATTTGAGTTGCCAAATCCAAGAATACATGATACCTAATGCACTATATACAGAAACCAACATCAAAGGCAGAAACGGAAGCTTGTTCCCGAAAAACAAAGTATGTAGAAACTGACCCCATATTTCAACCGCCACAAGACCCAGCAAGTAGCTCTTACAGAGCCATCCAACACCAACACCAACACCAAGCTTTCCTTTGTCGGAGATGTCCTCGTAGTTTTTCTTCTGCAAATGTTTGTTTGAATTTGTAGTTGTCTCCCCAGAAAAATAGGAGGAGAAACCAAACCACATAAGAACGCAGTGCAGAAGCAGCAGTGTCACTTTTATTGGGTATTCTCTGGTTTCAAACAGAAGTGGGAAGAGAGAGTAGCACGAGACTGCATAGAAGATGCAACAAATTGATTAATCAACTCTAGCAATGAAAGGAAATTCAAGCAATTGTTACACAAGAAACCAATAACTGCAAACCGTTACAACCATTGTCCCCTTTTGCTCCCATGTGATTTTGAACTTATTTAGAATATTTGGCACGAAAACACTTGTCTTAGATTTCTATTAACATTATTTTCAACTTTTATATAGATTTCAGGTAAAGTTCCTCTTATCATAGTGCCTCGCAAGATGCAAGACGCAATCTGTAAAAAGCAATGACCACAGTAGAAAACCAAGTACAGCGGTAGTGCAAGTATTTTTCAACTCAACTAGGAGAGTAGAGTGAAGTCACCGTAACACACAAAAGCTATTATTGGACGAAGATAAATATAAACGTGAACCACAAACTAGCCCCACTAGCATTTAGAATTCATATAACAAAGCAATCAGCCCTTTCAACAATTTTCATAATGTAGCCTAAACTGCTAATCAACAAGATGTATACATTTTGTAGCTAAAGAGCTGCCAGATACCACTTAATTGACTAAATAAATCCCAATCAATAATATATAATAAAGCAGTAATCAAAGATAGACAACAGTCATACCAATTGAGAGCAAAAAGTAATGCCGTGCGTCATTTATGCTGTCTACTGCATTGATCGCCAGAGGGATAAGAAAGTGGAGTGTTGCCTTCTCATGGACATGCCAACCAAACAAGAAGCCGCATGAGTAAGCATAAGTTATCCATCTAGCAACCTTCCTTGGCTGAGGATTCTTCCAGGCCTTGAAAAGACAAGGAGAAATGGCAAGCAACACCATTATAAAGGTCACCAGAGGAGTGATCTGTTAACAGAACAAAATGATTTATCACAAATTCACATCACCTACCTAATGAAGTAATGAGTACTTCATACATAAACAGAAAGACAAAAGCATCCATAAAATAAGGACCTTGCTTAGCCCCCTCTCTCAACTGCACAAACCCAATGTAATGTGAACAATAGGATGGAAAGCGTGCATCTTTTTGAATTAAGCCACTGTTGATCCTAAAGTTTTGATGATGACAAAGCAAACTCCTGACAATTGGTTAAGATAGGTTCCGAGATCCTTAGAGGGATAATGCTAAGTTAAGGAGATCCTGAGTTGGATAAACTAAGCAACGTGGAATATAAGCAAGTAATTGATCCATGTCAGACACTACATTGAAGAAATAATCATTATGCAAGGCGAGATCCTTAGGCGAGTTCCTAAGGCGAGATCCTCATATATTATGTGGATCCTCGGCGTTCCAGAGAAGGAACAAATCGGGAAGTCTTCGAGTGAAGCTTCTAAAGGTGCAACATGAAGACTACAACATATGAGTTTATGTTTTAGGATTTATGTAAGTATTTAATAAAGTTTATAAGTAATTTGGTATGAAAGGGACATAGTATTTTGGTACGTTTTAAATGAAATATGTTAACTGTAATTATAAAAGAGTTTTAACTTGGAAAATCTTTTTAATAAATAAAATGTATTTAATTAATAAATGAAACATAGGATTCTGATTTACTCCCCATTGTTTCTCAAGTAAAAGTTTTTCCACGTTCCTTGAAACTCTCCCCACGTATTTCTGTTCAACGTACATTTAGTGTTTTGATTTGGTCTCCCTTGTTTCTCTCCAACTATGCCCATGTTACTGAGCAGTAACTGCTAGTGGGTGGTTGAGGGAAACATGGGTACCAAACCCTAAGTAAAACTCTCCTATAAAAGGAGAAGAGTTTTAGCTTTTCAAGACACACAACTGATCTTTGCAAAATATATTTTAAGAGCTTAAACGTTTTAAAAGAGAATCAGTTTTCAAAAGAGTGTCCCTTGAGTTCCTTATTGCTTTGAGCTTTATTACGTACTAGAGTTTTATATCAAATTGTATTTTGGGTTTAAGGGTTGAGTGATCCTTAATTGACTTAGAGTTAAGTCAAAGAGAAACATAGCGACTTAGAGTTAAGTCAAAGAGAAAAGGAGCGACTTAGAGTTAAGTCAGAGAGAGAAAGAGGAGCACAGTAATCAAAGGGGATTGCTGTGGGGAACTCGTGTTCGAGAGGAACTCGGGTTAAAGAGTGTATTTGTAATAGAGTTATTGCATTAATACAAAAGAGTAGTGAGGTTCTTCTTGATTAGGGTCAAGAAGGTTCCTCCATTTTATATCTTTCTTCGCTCATTATTCTCAGTCTCTTTATTGTTTAAATTCCGCAAGAAACTTACCCAAGTTCCCAAGAAACAATTCACCCCCCCTCTTGTCAAGTGTTCCTACTGAACTATCAGCCACTCAATTCATCAGTGTCTACTGAAGGGAAGTACAGGAAAGTAGTATTAAAAACGTGGACTGACCAACTAAGTGAGACACAATAAGCCATCAGAAAGTTTTATTAGTAAAAAAATGCAGTGATGCTCACACTCTCACACACACACAATTTAATAGTTTACCTGCGGCAGTACAGCAAAGGGTGATGAGTCTCCCACTAGCCCAGAAGTGAAAGAACCTGCTGGTCTTTGGACATTGAAACCCATTCTTCTGAGAAAGAAAGCAAGAAGTTTATCTGCCATTATATAGAAAACCCAAAAGTTTGGAGCCCAAAATGCATGGCATAGACCCCTGCCAAAAGGGAACATTCGATGGATGACTTGAAGCATCTGCAAAGTAATAACTGAACAATTAAATCACCCTGTAAAGAGGAAAATGCGCCAAAATTAGTTTTATTTAGCGTACAGGATAAAGCATAAAGACCGGGGAATGGTCATTTAGCATCTCCTATCCTTTACGTGCAAATAAATACACAGGGCATGCGACATATGCCTGGATGAAATGAATTCCCGGACCTTCATACAGGCAGATGAATTCTGCATAAGAGCTCTCAGCATCATCTGATGAGAGCCCGGGGTGTGCTGCACGCCTGCACATGCACACAAGTTACAACATAATAAGTCATGCAAAAAACAATGCCAGTCGAAAGATTGTCCCTTAGAACTTAGCAACACAGAAAGCTGTAAGCATATACACCTCCTCTGCTCAGAAATAAGTCATGTTTTCTATTTCAGGCATTCTGCCCATCTCATAAGGAGTGTTATTTTACTTAGCATAACATTGAATGGATAATTTACAAACTATTTTTCCTTAACCTTTCCCGAACTTCCTAGCAACTGAAAACTCACACTCACAGAAACAATTTTGTGATGTTTTTTTTGAAAACCTATGTACTGTAATATACTTCATCCCAAACTTCGAATGTCTAATTGGCAGTTTGGGACCAAGGTGTATTAATTTTGGGGATTCCAGTCTTCAAAACAGTTTGAGGAAGAAGAAGGTGGAGAGAAAATGGGTTATGTAGGGGTGTTTACGTGATTACAACCTCATAAACTAATAAATATAATATTTTAATCTCATTATTTCATTAATGCCACGAGTCACGATTGGTAACATATAACAAGACTAGGTTATCATTGATTCATTTTCAAATTGAAAGTGCAATCACACAGGTTACTAATTAGAATTTCCCTTACTAAAATTACACTTCAAATACTCATGGCATCCATTATTTTCCATATTTCTAATTACTATAACTTCCTCTCACTTTACTTTCACTCCCTCTAGCTTTTAAAACTGTGATTACACTGGCTCCTCCCTATTTTACCCTCCAGTAAGAACAAGCGCTACAATATATCCCCCTTCTAACTTATGTGAAGAGCATCAGCAATCCAGATATTTTCCTACCTATGTCAGGTTTCTAAGAGGTCATGCGGGCTATTATCATCAGTTCACAGCTATTCACTTTGCGAACATTGTGTATCCAACGATACCTCACATCTACAAGCTTAGATCAGATACTTAAAGCATGATTCTTTTGCTCTCTGCTAAGTGAATATCTACTTCTCTTGAAGTATAGGACAAAATTTACTTGTTGTATTCCTAACTCCATTATCTAATTCTTCAACCATAACAAATCTTCTTACAACCTTGCTTTGATTTCCACAACATAGCTCTCCCCCTCAAGAGTTATACAACAGAAGGTTGAATTTCACGGGTCTACATCACTATCCGTGTGTGTTGGCGTGTTGCATATGTATTTCCTCTAAACACAAGTTCTTTCTGACGGTGTACAAGAATAATTTGCTGATCTTCTTGTACCAACGAATCCAATTTACAGCTTCCGAATGATCTTAATACTCCTCAGACATTCCATAAGAATCTACCCATTGTTACTATGTGACAGTGCATAAACCAAAGTAGACACATAAGAAACTTTCTTCACTTATAAAGTTATAATTAATTCTCACCTGGAACTATTTTGATAGCTCAACTTGAAGTGACTAGCAAGTGGAGCTTACCGGGTTTTTTCCTACGCATATTAACCTCTTGTGGAACTACAGAGTACAAGTTGCATTTTTTCAGCTTCTCTTTCAGTTACATGACTGATAAGAGGTCTCTAAACCTATTATGAGTTACATGTTTCAAACTTCTTTACCTTTATCCTAAATATTCATTTATTTTCCCTCCAAGAATTTCCTGACTATACACTTCACACTGCTCGATTCAAAAAGACAAGTAGATGATTACGAAAACGGCAATAGCATTTTCTCTACATTCATCATCATCACCGATTCACCATTAACAATAGAATTGCACAATGTAGCAAAAAGGAGAGGATTAAATCAACAACAAAAAAACTCCCACCATTCCACATTTATACCTCTTACCAGCTGAATAACCTTGTCAAACAACATCATAATCAAACAATCCCAAATACAAAAACAAAAACTCTTTAAGTTCTACAAAGAAGACAATTTTACAAGAAGGGCAAAGCAAAATTAACCTGATTGTGATACACAAACGGCCAGAAAGCCGCAACGAAAACAACCACCACCGCCAGCCCCATCAGCAAAAGCCGTCCAAAACCCTTGAACAAACCTCCTCTACAATAATGCCGCAACAAATAGACGAAATAAACAGGCGCGGCAACAGCAAACAAGTGCTTAAAGCACAACAAAACCGCAAAAAAGAACCCACCCATCAAATCCCTCCCTTCAATCAACGCTGAAATCGAAATCAACAGAAAACCCAACAAAAACCCATTATACTGAAAATGCATATGATCAACAATCAACAATGCAGGCGACCAAATAACCAAAATCCAGATCAATCTCCGCTTCGTCGAATCCAAATTCCGAGTAATTCGATAAATGGCATAGTGAAGAATCAAATCAGAGACTATAACAGTGATTCTTTGAAAGTAAATAACAGAATCAGCTTTGTAATTGAGACCTTCATGAAGGTTAACAATGGCGGGGTCGATCTGGGCAGCGATAAAAGAGAGAAAGAGCTCGAAATAGGCAAAGAAAGGGGGATAATCGAGTGTCCATTGACTGGTGGTGTCGGAATACCAGTGAGAAAGAGGGAGAGAGTGGGTGGTGGCGAGCCAATTGCGGTGGACTTCAAAATCTGTGCTGCGGTAAGATGGTAGTAAAAGGAGCTTGATTGATGTGGAGAAGAGAGAGAACCATAAGATTTCTTTGATGGGTTTTGAAGGTTTTTGTTTTTGCTTTTCCATGGAAGGAGGGAGAAAAGAGAAAACGGAGATTGCGAAGAAAGAGTTGTTTTGAGAGATGTGACTAAGTGAGAGGGAGCTTGTCCACGCCCAATACAGGAAGATGTATCCAGTATCCGGGGTTTTAATGGACGTCCTATTCCGTTAAAAAATCAGACATATTAATGATAAAATTGCAAAAAATTTTAAAAAATAGGCTATTATATCCTTTATTTAAAACTAAATTAATAAAATTTAAATATAAATATTTTTAGAAGTTATTCTTAACTAAATTTGCATTTTTTATTAAACAAAAATTCAAAATATTTTACTTGTATTTTTTAACAAAAATTCTGAAATAAAATACGAGTAAATTTGTTAGGAAAGTAGAGAGAAAGGGAAGAGGGAAAGAGAGAAACCGTAGAGAATAAACAAGTATATAATGGGCATCCACAATACAATCTCTATTATATAAGTAAAGAGGTGAGGTTATTTTAGTAAATACACTTTTGGTGTCCCCATTGGATTACTAAAATACCCTCCACACATATAGAATAGATAATATAATGACAACCTAGCTACCTACCCAATGAAAAACTCAAAAAATATTTTAATCAATCTAGCCTCTTAAATAAATTCTAACCATTTTAATCAATTTGTTTATATGCGTACGACTCTATCTAACTTTCTTATATTCGCATGCATCGCATTGATATAATATTTTTTACATGTTATTTCAGGTTTAAGTTTAATAGCACAAATATGTTTTGTAATTCGCACGCATCGCGTGCATATAAGACTAGTATATTTATAACACTCCCCCTTATATGTCCATTATCTAAAACAATACAATGGTCCTATAATGTACATGAAATGATGCCTCATTAAAAATCATACTAAGAAAATTATGTGGGATAAACTTAGCGAAGGAAAATAGTACATCACTCATCATAATACGCTTAGCATGTTGCCTCCTTAAAAACCTTACTAGGAAAATCCAATGGGACAAAACCATGGTTAAGGGAAAAAGAGTGCAACGTGTATTTCTCCGTGATGAATACATCGCATAAGATCTTCTAGACTTCTAGTGCAATGAATCTACAGATTTTTCATGAAATACCCTCGAGTTTTATCATAATTCACCAAACGCCCATCAGGTTTAAGAAATACATAAAATGGGCCTCACAAATGACTTAATACTGGTAAATTATAGAGAATATATATTTGATTTGTGTCCTATTAATCGTGGGCATACGCCTCTATTTATATTAGAAACTAGATGTCCTACGCTTTGTAGGATTCCTAAGTCCTATAGACTTGTATCTCATATCATATAACATAAGTATATAACATAACTCTATCGGATAGATTTTATTTTTTGTAACCCTAAACCTACATCCAAAACCACCTCTGTCTCTGTGTGTATAGACTATAGAGTAGAAGTTGGAATGGGTGGATTGGAGCTAGTCCGGGTCACATAAGAATAGACTTGAATCTAATCCCAATAAGTGGATGTGTTTATTACCCTATTGGATTGGAGCATAAGATCGTTATGATGGTAAGGAGACTAGTTGGAGAAAAGAATCTCAAAATTTCAGGTGAGATTGCGCAAGTTTGATGGAAAGCAGTATGATAAGCAGTTGAGAGATGGGGATCCTATTCCTGGGTACATCGTCATCCGATTCCGAGGTAGAGATGGAGGTTTAGGGTTCGTTGATCGCTACCCTGGTGAGTGGTGACGATTGGGATCACAAGTTGAACCAACGCTAGACAATATCTTATCCAAGAGCTCAACTGCACCTTTTATAGCTCTGTTTATGGATCCCAGCTTCTTATAACTCGTCTCCATCCGTCCCAGGATGCCCGTCTATTCATCAACCTCCTTCCGTCTTCTTCTTCTTCTTCTTCTTCTTCTTCTTCAACACGAGTACCACCTACCATCCTTTTCCAGGGTTTGCCTGATTGCTTTTTTCCCTCGCCAAAATTAGGGATCTTGATATGAAAAAATTCCATCCAATTTAAGAATTACAAGGAATGTTACAAAGCATTGAAAAAATTGTCAAATCTGTAATGGAGGAATTAGGACCAGGTTACAACGAATCACCTAGCACTCGGCCTCTCAGTCTCAGGAACCGACTGTCAATGCTTAATAAGGAATTGAGCACTATGAAACTTGTACTGGAGGAATTTACCACTAGTAGTAGTAGTAGTAGTAGTAGTAGTAGTATTGATAGAGATGAGGGTTCAAAGGCTCTGGAGATCCGAGTGGCAATGCTTGAAAACTACTTCGTATTAAAGATGCCATGGCGAGTACAGAAAAGAAAAAGAAAAAGAAACAGAAACAGAAAATAAAGGAATCTGCTCTTGGCTACAACAAATCACCTATGAGTCCGGCTCTCAAGCGTTGCAAACCCTTGACAAGGGATTCAACACTTGTAATGGAGGATTGTCCATTACTGATGACGCGTCGTTAGTCCGCCGTTAGTCCTCCTACCCCTATTTTAATACTTATTTCACCAAATACCCTTATTATGAAACATAATTCACCAAATATCCATAACTTAAAACTACCAATATTAATACTCAATGGCTAGGTTTTGTGTTTGAAAATTAGTCGTTACTTATTGTTTTCTTATAAATACTATTTTCTTTTCTGACTAGTAACATATAACAAGACAAGTGCTTAAAATTGTTATTTTCTTTTTTAACCCACCATGTTTCATTGGCTAGTCAAATCACCTTTCACAACCCAACAAAAATCAATTTACCCCCTCCGAAAATACAGCAGAAGAAGAAAAAAACAAACAACAATCGCAACTGAAAACTTCACTTCACTCCTCATCTTCTCTATCCGACTTGCGAGCCGAGCGATTAATGCATTCAAGGGTTTCACGACTAGCCGGCGCCGCGTATTTTCGGTGGTTGTCCACCGTTTCCACGGTGGCGCCGGCAGAAGCAGAGGAAATCTTCAGTGAAGCATGGAAGAAAGTGGTACCCCACGTAGACCCACCTAAAACTCCTCTCTCATTTATCCAACATCGACCTCCAATACCGACTTCAATACCTTCCAAACTCACCCTTAATTTCCATCTTCCCTACATTTCCCACCTTTCCAACAAAGAGGTACCATGAACTTTCTACTGTTAACTATTTTTGGGGTTTAACGTTAGTAAATGAATTGCTTGATTTTATTGGCCTGTTTTAATTGTGTTATGTGAATTTGTCAAAATGTTTGATTGTTTCTCTTGTTTTTCTTTGTTTGATGCTAGCAAATCAATTGTTTTAACGTATTGGCTTAATTTTTGGTTCATTTGTTTGATTGTAGGGCACGATTCCGTTCCTTTTTAATTGTTGCTTTAACTAACTTTTTCCCTTCCATTTTAACGGTTGCTTTTGAATTATCGATATAACTTCCATCTTTAATAATTGTAGGTCAGTTATTATGAAATTGTGTCTAAATTATAAAAAATATGCATAAGAAAAGGTGAAATAAGAGTATTTCCAAGAGAAATTTATGAGAAATAATATTATCCAGGGAAAGCTTGATTGATGATTTCAGCTAAATATTGTGTTTGAGGCACTTCGTTTCTGTTTTTGATCATATTTTTTTTAAAAAAAATGTGTGATGTGTTTGTTTCATCTTTGATCTTTGGACTTTGTAATTAGTCAGGGAAAATTAGGGCGATGTCTTGTTGATATCTTAGGACTTTGTAATTTGTACCTTCTCTTACAAAATTAGGACTTTGTAATTTGTACCTTCTCTTACAAAATGGAAACAAGAACGAGGTTATTTGCCTTAAGACTAGAGAACGAGGTTAATGGCCTTAAGACTAGACATTTTTGCTCTTTCAGACAAACTATAGCATATTGTTGTGTTAAGGACCTATTCCTATATGCCGACCTTTCTACTGGTTAGTGAAATACTCATCTATCAGCAGCAGAACAACTTATTGCAATTGATACAATTATTTTCCTTATAGTCTTACACTCTTAGGCTTTGTTTTGTTCACCTTATTTTCACTTACTTCAGGTGTAATAAGATAAAATAAGATTTAAAAAAAGGACAATAAACTCAAATAAGATAAGTTAACATAAGATAATATAAGATTAGTGACACACATTGATTCCAATACTGGATGTTGGTTTTCATTATCGATTCTGATGAAGAGATAGTGCCTTTTAGTTTCCCCAGCCATGGTACCTAAAAGCTGCTAAACATACTTGTGAACTTTATGCAAGTTACTCAGTCCAGAAAGGAAAACACTTTTTCAGTTCCGCAACTATGTATAAAATGAGAGAAGGAGAACGCTAGCTTTTGAGATGAGTGAAGACTGTTGATTGTTCAGAAATTCTTATTGAAATTTCACAGGATTTTCATCATTCCTAAGAAAATACTCAAATTAATTTTTTGTGGGATGCAATGGAATTATGTACCTTTGACTTTACTTGGTTTGTGTAGCATTTGAGTTTTGCTTCTGAATGGTGTGTTTGGCAATTGACATGCTACCGAGAAGTCAAGAACCTACTGTAATCACTGAACGGTGAAAGTTATCTGTTATGTAAAGAACTTGCATTAACAAAGGTCAAAACTTGAAATATGCAACTCTCTCTGAGATTAATTGGTAACCTGGCAGACTTTCTTATAATAAAGTCACAATTTTGTCTTTGCACTAACCTTATATTGATTCGATTGTATTTGATAGTTGCTTTTGCCTTGATTATGATTTGTAGAGTGAGCATGATTTTGAATAATTGTATGGGGAAAGCAACAAAAGACTCACCCTTGGCAGTTTGTACATATATGCAGGTTGATATGGTGATAGTGCCAGCAACAACTGGGCAGATGGGTGTTCTTCCGGGGCATACAGCAACCATGACAGAGTTGAAGCCGGGCATTCTCTCAATTCAGCAAGGCAACGAAACAACAAAGTATTTTGTCAGTGGTGGCTTTGCTTTCATCCATTCAAACTCTGTTGCAGACATAATCACAGTTGAGGCTGTTACTATTGATAAAATTGATCCAAACATGGTTAAAATAAAGCTTGCTGAATATTCACTGAAATTGAATACAGCCACAACAGATTATGAGAAAGCTGAAGCGCAAATTGGAGTAGATGTTCACAACGCCTTACAGTCTGCTCTCGCGGCCTAATATTTGCATTATCCTTTCCTGAAACATTTGACTGTCCAGTCTTCCTCAATGTACATGTGTCTAAGTGTATTGAAATTACAACTCTTTACCGATCTCTTTGGCCATAAGTTAGAACGAACATTGGTGCCAGTTTCTTGTGTTATTATCATGGCAAATGAATCTGTGAAAGAAAGTAGTTGGTAGTGTTTTTTTGGTGTGTACTTTCTCCTTGTTTCCTGCTACTATCAAATGCCTGTGGCTCGACAGCTCATCAACCACGGGCGTAGTTGGACCTAGCAGGTATTTTATGTTGAACAGCTTAAGCTTCCGTTAGACCGGTTTTAATCCGTAAACACATGATACTAACATTTTTACATGTCATGTGTCATCCTCTAGAGCATATTAGATGCACTCGGGTGTACCGTGTACCCTCTCACATTTTCTCTTTACATGTGAGGAAAAATGCGGCAGGGACTACCAATGGGTATAAAAATACCCTTGAGTACACAATATGACAATACACCCGGGTGCACCTAATAATTTTCAGTCATCTTCCCCCTCCTTGTTTCCTTTTTTTTTTAAAGCCACCACTCGATCTCATTGTACATGTTTCATTTTAATTACATCATTGTGTCTTTTCATTCACTTTTATTACCTTCACATTTTTCAATTTCAATTGAACAAGTTGTATTAATCTTCATAGTTCATACTCATCTTCTATCGTTTCAACATTTGATGTTTCATTATTTATCTCCTCTGTTACATGCAAATATTATTCCGTACTATTTTTTAATTAATAAAAAAATATATCCATCACACGGGCTATAAACTAATAAGATTAACTGTCCATTGGGCGGAAGAAGGAAATAGCCTATCCCTTCTCTCCTCCAAAAGGGAATATTAATGAATCAATATAAACCAGATATCATTCATAAGCCTTTTCTTATCATTGGATCATCCCTTATTATACTAGGAATTGATTTTGACACATTAAAAGTTGATTTTTAACATACCTAATACAAGAGCAAAGTTTTCTATACTCTAATTATATAGAGGTGTGCTAAAATCAGTTTCCGTTTTTCCAACTTGCTTATTTTGAATCTTTCTACCATGCATATAAAAATGCAATAAATCATTTCATGTGAATATTCATTCAATGCAAGACTTTGCCGATTAAGGATGTTGTAATGTTGTCTGTCCCAAATAAAAGAATGAGACCCCACTCCATATCTTAGTCAACTTATCCCCGCATAAGATTTTCGGCCCACACAGAAAACTGCTGGATTTCACGTACTTGCCAGTTAATCACCAGTCATAAATCATAATATACGCCAATCCACAAGCAATTGTGTAATTCAAGCCAATAATTAAAAATCCTACAGAGTAGATGATTAGTTCTAATCATCTATATCTGGGTTCTAGCATTGCTCTAATCTCTAAAGTTTGAACAACGATTGCAAAGGCAAAACAAGCTTGCAAATTAAAAATGTGGAATAATGGGGGATAATTCTAGCCGACATATGGCTATATGAGTCGTAGGCTCGTAGCGTTGCCTTCCTGCCTAACAGTTTAGGTTAATTCTAGGCTGAATATGGTTGTTACTTGTTAGGTCTTGGTGATGCAAACTTGCTAAGCTGTTTGGAACAACCACCACAAAATCATCTTTTTATCTGCCCAGAACTTCAAATTGAGGTATACAGGCTAATTTATCTTTAACCAAACGCTGAAACAAAAACATGAGTATTCAGAAGCATGCTAAAAAGGAAGTATTTTTCTAGTAGAACATGAACATGAACATGAACATGAACATGAACATGAACATGAACATGAACATGAACATGAACATGAACATGAACATGAACATGAACATGAACATGAACATTCACCCAAAAGAGAATAAGTAATGACTAGTCAAATAAATTCAAAAAACAAGAGATGGCAGTCTGGGTCTGCAACATTATACTCATAAGATCCTAAACCTGAACATTAATTAAGCAGATGAAATTAAGTAAAAAGAGGTGATTATCACAATCAGTCAACAACAAGCTTTCTTCGCTTGTATCTAACCATGACCTTCCCTTTTACGCCAACAACCATGGCATTCCAATCAATCTCTGGAAATGGAGAAATCAGGTCAAACTCAAAATTCCTGAGCAGATGGCTCCATATTGCCTTAATTTGCAAATAAGCAAAAGGCTCACCAAGGCAGCCATGCCTACCTCCTCCGAAAGAGATGTATGAGAATTGTCCTGCTGCCTTATCTTCATCCCTCCCAGGGGCAAAGCGATCAGGATCATAACTGTCTGGATCTTTGAATATATGTGGCAGACGGTTTGCAAATGCTGGTGAGGTGGCAACAATATGACCCTTTGGTATATCATACTCTTTACCTTCTAGTGTAGTCACACTGAAATCACTGTGTGATTGGCGTAATAACATAATCAGTGGGGGATGGAGTCTAAGTGCTTCCTTGATGCACCGATGTAAGACTTCCATCTCTGATAAAACATCGTGGTCCACATTCTCTCCGTGTTTCTTCATCACTGTTTTCTGTTCTTCAACCACAGCTGATAAGTATTCCTTAAAACGAAGAAGATAAGCTCCAGTCCATGTAGATGTGATGGAGCTCGTATGTTGACCAGCAAATAGTGCAGCAATCAGCAGACCTGTCACCTCTCCTTCTGTGGTGCCCCTACCATCTTTATACTTTGAGTCAATAAAACACTGCAGCATATCAGTCTCACACTTACCAGAGGATTTACGGGAACCTATAATGTTTGAGAATATCTCTGCTAGCTTCTTACGGGCTCTATCACGGCGGCGATGAGCTGGGATGGGAAGATAGGGAAACAAAACACTAATGGGTAGCATCCCATTATCAAGATCATGAAATAGGGCAGACACATCGTCAAAGAGCTTATCACGAACTTCTCGCCCCAACAGACATCTACTCGCTGTCAAGATAATAAGATGCTCTAGCTCATATTTCAAATCTACCTCCCCAGAATCTCCCCATTTGGAAAAGTAGTCCTGCACAAAGAATTTCATTTAAGTATGGGTTAGCATCTACTCAAATGAAAAAGATAGTGCTCATTTTCAGCTTCATAATACGGCAAATATATTTGAATACAAGTTTCCAGCAGTGAAAAGGAATGATCACATTGAACAGATCAGGAGAAGAATATGAAACTCATGCTAAAGGACAGAAAAGATCATAAATAACAATGGACTGCACAAGGCCGCATCAAATCAGAAAATCGCATCTCCCAGAGGACAAGTTTTATACAAATTCCATTCGTTACCAATTAATATTCCTTTATAATGATTTCCAACAGAAGATACAGAATAGATACAAAAACACACATACACACACACAGTCATACAGGAGAGGGAGGGGAGTAGAAGTAAAGAGCAAGACCTGAGCTTCCACAACCATATGATCTACATAACTCTTAAGTTTATTGGCTCGAAGAGCCTCAGTGAAAAAGCGGAACTGCTCCTGGCGGATTGTATAGTCTACGTCAAAGACAACACCAGGCCCAAAAGTAGGTACATTGAAGCGATAGACCTCTTGCTGGCTGAGATCAGTCTCAGATGCCTTGAAGAAATGAGCAGACACCTCAGGACCAATCAAGAAGGTAATATTCTTATTCACCAGATTCAAGGTGAATACACTTCCAAGCTTTGGGTACTCCTCCTTCAGCATAATAATGGGACCCTTGAGGAACCGAAGGAGACCACCAATGATAGGAGGGAAAGCCTTTATCACTGGAGGAAGGCGTTTTCCAGATTTCCGCATTATCACTACTGATATCAATTTGGCAACTATAAGGGTTGCCACAACAAGTAACCCCACATTGAAGAATTTACTGTCCATGATGTCCAGCTCCATGTTTGTAACAGCTGAAGAATCAAGTAAAAACAATTAGCCAAGGAGCAAGAACCAAGACTTTTGTACAACAGTGTCTAGAATTCTAAAGAACAAGAAAAGAAATGTCCCCATACTATTGAAACTCTTCCTCAACTAAAAATATCAAAATCCCACAAGCCATTTTCAAACCCAAGTGACTTATCCAACACATATTAACAACAATAGCTCTTGTATATGCCGGGTGTATTGTATACAACGAACATAGTCCCCCAGATCACATAAAGTCACCCCATTGCGAAGTTTACATACATTGAAGATAAATCAATAGTTGTAACTTGTAAGTCATCCATTTGCATACATAAATCCAAACCCACCCACCCACCATTCTTTCAAACAGCAACAACTCAAAGAGATCTTGAAACAGATGAATAATATAAGCAGCAGACAAATTGACAAATAATCCAAATATCCAACTTAAAAGTTCTAGAAAACTCAACTTAATCAATTACTAATCAACCCATTAACATATATTTTCATCGGTAATATCGAGTTAACAGAACCCATATCATTGATTGGTATTACGGATCGAAGAACAACAGATTATGCTATAAACTGGAAAATTAATCTAGTTAAGCAAGAAAATCAATCAAATTAAGTAGCAATTACATGCATCAATCACAAAAATTCAAAGATTAATAGAGAAAGAAGTATTACCAGATCATGAAAACGCAGAAATAGGAGAGAGAAACAGAATACGGTTGACAACAAAGATGATGGAATTTGAAATTTTGATGTGGAGGTATTTGCAAAGCACTAAGATAGTAAGATACTAATGTCACTATCTGACCACTTGCGCAATTATTGTTTTTTTATTTAAGGAAGAACAGGGGGTGTGAGATGTGAAGCTGTGGGTTTAGGCGGATCAAATAATGTTTAACCTTTTGTTTTGGTTGATTTTTTTAACAATAAGTGGTGCAGATTTGATCTAAATCATCTAAATGATTTATTTTTAAAATTGTGGATCTGGATGATTAATATTTGGGGTGTGCAAAAATTGGTCAGGACCGTAAAAATGGACCGGACAAAAATGACTCAGCTCGGACCGGATCGGATCAAAGGCAATCGATTCGGTCTCCGGGTCGAGAAATATCATTTTCTGGTTTTCGGTCCGGTCCAAAATCCTATAAAATTAGGTTTTGGACCGGATCGGTTTTTCCTTTAAAAAATATAATATAAACTATGTAAAAAATTAGTTCTCTCCTTTAATATGTTGTAAATATTAGGAAATTTCGTGAAACACTACCTTAAAGTTTGGTGGTTTTATGAATTGGTACCATTAAAAAAGTTTTTTTAAATTTAACTATCTTATAAGTTTGGTTTGCTTGACTAACACTACCATTTGACGTTTTTCCTTAATGTTTTCCGTCGTGTATATCTTATATTCTGTTAAATACCTCAGTTCATTTGTCGTTTTGTTCATTTCTCATATAAAATAATTGATGTAGTGGGTTTCAAAGACGAAAAAAGTTAACGAAAAACGTCAAATGCTAGTGTTAATCAAACAAAGCAAACTTATAAGGTAGTAAAATATAATTTTCTTTTTAAAAGGTAGTAATTCACAAAACCACCAAACTTAAAGGTAGTGTTACATCAAATTTCCTAAATATTACTATATTATTATACTCCCTCCGTCCTGGAATACTCGCACCGCTTTCCGTATAAAGTCGTCCCGTATTACTCGCACCATTTCTATAAATGACAACTTTTATTAATAATATACTTACTCATGAACCCACCTATATCCCTAGAAAAAACATTAATGAGTCATTTTTCACTAAATTCTTTAAAAAGTTGACACATTTTCCACCATCTATATTAAAAAGAATACCCCATTATCAGTTACCATCTAATTAAATAATAAGGCAATTACATTGCATTAAACTCTGTGCCGGTCAAACCGGTTCGAGTATTCTGGGACGATGGCATGGTTTTCTACGATGTTCGTGGAAAACCACAGTTTTTTACTGTTTTTCGTGCTTATGGGCATTCATAGGTGACTAGACTGGTTTACTATCATCTATTCTTGGTATAAAATAATGTGCAGTTTCAATAATATAGTGTCCTCTTACTTGTCATCTTCTTGTTGATGTCCTTCACAAGGATGGGATTATGGGAGGATCAGAATTGTTAACCGTTTATGACGCTAAGTGATGTACCATAAATATTGTACACCGGAGATTGGTGCACTATGTGGATGGTGAGAATTGTAAAGATTTGTGGATTCTGTGGAGGATCCAATTAGTGTCCAAGCATGTTTTAAAGATTGTAATAATGTTTTATTCTTGTGGAAGGGGATGGGTGAATGGAGCAATTGGCAGGTTGTGTTAATGTACCATTTACTGTATGAATTATCCAATCCCTTCTTATTCGAGTTTTAAGAAAGTTGAATTATTTCAAGATTCATGTAGTTGGATGCGGGACACTTGTTTTGTTGATACTATGTTATGTCTTTGGGGCCTTGGGGGTTCTCTGCAAAGTGTTTACTGTAAGAAATGTTAGGTGGATTTTGTTTAATAAGCTTTGTTTCTTTTGCAGTTACATGGAGGAATGTGCAAGCTTTTTTCCAATATATATTGTGGAGTGTGAATATTGTTCCTGCTCCAAAAGAAACACCTCCACGCAATAGGCCAGGAATCCACACATTATGTTCTCTGCATGTAGCACTTGAGTAGGCCATAAATATGTTACAACATTGCTCAGAGTGTAACAATTGTACCTGGTATTTTCCTGTTGTTGGATATCGTAATATGCTTTAGCAAAGTCAAAACTAAAAAGTTGTTTCCTTTTTTTTGACAATCCTTGTACAATATCCGAATTTCAGAAATAATTAGTTGCATCATAAGCTTTTATTGTCTTTTCCCCGGTATTGGACAATACCTACCCGTTTCGTACTAATCTTTTTGTCTCGTCCTTTATGGTCTTGCGGTATTGATGTGGTAATATATGTACCAAGGCTAGAAGGAATCTCTATTTTCCGTGATTGGAAATATTTGAACTCCACATTTGTTATACTAATCATGAATATTATGACTGTTTTATTTGTGTTCTAGGCCATTACCGCAGATTGATTGTGCCAGCTTTGGCGATGGAACCGTAATTGTGAGTTATAATGAATCTTTAACAATGGTGAGACAAGCCAACAACCACCTTATATTCCAAGATTTGGTCTCCGAAATCCTCCATTTTTTAGGTACTCCCGTATCTTTGTCATGCTCCCTTTGCAAAAAAAAAAATGAAGTCACTATTTGATTTTTTCATCAGGGGACTTCGTGTTCTAAATTTTGAGGTTTGTATCCTTCTTCTAAAGTATGTCCCTGATTTTTATGTGGTCAAAGAATTCAGTCTTTCCTTGCCGTAGTTTCATACATGTGAAAGCAACATGACTTGGGGTACAAATATAAGATGTAGGTCTGCCTCATAAAGGGGTAAAGGAGTTTTGTATTTTAATGCCAACAGATACAGAATAAAAGAAAACTCATACTTACAAACCCTATTCTTTTGGTTTTCCTCCAACAGTCTATAAACGACTGATAGAAGAAACTTTCAAGTTCCTCCATTGGGAAGACTATCAAATTTTCTGTCAAATACAGGGCTTCCATTTGATACCCCCATATCTGGAAATATATGTGTCAGTTAAAAGGAATGGTTTTTAGTTCCTATAAATAGGTGATTTTGTGGTGCCTCTCTCTTCGTTGTATTGGTCGGAGGCTTTATCGTTTAAGCAGATGGAGATTCAAAAGCATGTGTATAACAAGGCCTATAATCTATTTTATTTTCAAGGGTAATGAACTAAACTTTGATGATTGCTTTATTGTAACATCATGATAAAAAATCTATTGAGCGTTTGTTTGATCTCACTAGATTCAAGCCCGTGTAAGTATTGTCTAGATAGATTATTTTCCCTCTATTTGCCTTCTTATAATACTTTCTACTTAGATTTCTAGAATTTGAAGTGCTTAATTCCTTGTAAAAGAGATGCTTAAGGTTTGTTATCATGTGTCTGAACTTTAAATGTCCCCAAAGTTCAGACATTAGCTAGAAGCTTATCCTATCTTCTCATATAAGCATATGCAGAGAAATATAGGTCAATCTAAACTTTTCCTATTAGGAAACTCTTTTCTTTATTATTTGTTCTTGTCTTATGTATCTTCTCCTCTTGTTTCTTTGAAGTTATACTCACCATTCTCTGAACCAATTTTAGTTTGGATCACATGATATGAGATTTCTCCCTTCCATAAAATAACATCTTAATGAGACTATGAAATTTATTGCATGATGGCATGCTTTTGTGGAAATGACAATCTCCTCAGACTATGGAGCTAAGCATGTTATTTGAGACAATCCCTCCTTCATTTACATAAGTCTAGGCAGTTTGCTGGCGTTGATTTTAGATTTGACTTTATTTGACGAATATTTTTAACGTTGTTTAATGTTCAAAGGTTAACTCATCCCCATATAAATCTCGTCTTGTGGTTGATGAGGAAGTGGATATGATGGCCGAGAATATCATCACTTAATACTCTGTATCAACTCCGCGTCATTCTAATTTTGTAATACAAAATGTATTGTTTTCTTTATTCATATAATTTCCTATATATTGTACCTTCGAACTATCGATATAAAACACATACATCGTAAACGTATTTATGGTTTAGTATTGTCTATTATATGTAAATTCAATATCTAACTTTAGCATATCATTCCTAGCATTTACCATAAATTGTAAGTTTCTAGCTTTTAAGTAACATTTTTACAAAAATTATTTTGTATACCTTGGGGGATCGTGCGCGCTAGCCTACGATCCAACAACTAGTTTACTAAAGTATTTGATATGCTTAATATGTTAATTTGGCCAAATACTGAGTAAATATATTTTCTATAACTGATATGTCAATTTGACTAAAAAATTATCAAAATCGTCTAATACTGTATAATCTATCATCTTATTTTTTTTCCATATATATACAATTTATACAAAAGGAGATAAAATAAAATACGAAGTAATAAATTAAGTAGATATGTTTTTTAGGAAAGAGGTTTTTGGCGGGAAAAATATACATCAGGAAGTGATCACATGTGTCATTCGTAATGTCTGTTTTAATATAATGTAATAGATAGATAAGGAATTCATACATCAACCAGTGTCAAACAGGGATATGGGCTATAGAAAGAGGAAAACACCATGTGTTTGGGCCATTAATGAATAGTGACCACTTGACTGGTCTTATTTGGGCTTTGAATCAAGTTTTTAGGCATTTTTAGTTAGGCTTTGCTTTTGCGCAAAGTTCCTACTTCCTATCATTGGATTCCGATCTAGACCCACTATTAGTCACGTACTCAACCTGGGTGTAGTTCTAAAAACATTGGTTCTCATTATTGTACCCGAAGTTGGACCAAAGCCCGGTACAATCCGTAATCAAGATCTACTATATTATACCGTCTTATCTTGTTGGCCTTAAACTAATTTTATTACCTCTATGTTATCTGTACTATCTATACTAATATATTTAAAGGCGTTGAGAAAAATGTTTATGTGGCACGAAGTACTCTTCCCTTTGCGCCACATCATCCACTCACCAAATGATATGTCATATCATGGACAACCAAAAATCAATAACTCTCATTACCATCTTAACCAACAACAATTTGTGGTTTATCTCTTTACATTAATTTATAAATGAATGTTAACATGAAGTTTACAACAACTAAACTTTTATGCGACTTTTTATTTTCTATTGACTATTTTGGGAAAAAAAAAATTAGGACAACCATGAATAAACATGATGTCATAAGTCTCATAATTAAGCATCAACTACAGAAATGCCTTGCATGGTTGCATGTATCTAATTTGGTGTTTGTTAATTTTGAATCACTTAATTTCACTAGAAAACAAATTATACAAATTGTAAGATGATGCAATTGAAAAATTATTTCTCATGTAAATGACTTAGTGTGTTTGTGTAGTTGACGAACTTGATGAATGCTTTCACTTAATGCTTTAAATGTATCTTGCCAAATATTTTGCTCAAGAAAAATCTAAAATTTTGACTATTCAATGTAGCAATCGGGGCATCGCCCGAGCCACACACTAGTAATATATTAAAAGGCGTTTATGAAAATATATATGTGTCACGTATGTCTCCTCCTTATTACGCCACGTCACCACTTATAAATGGCATGTTATTGACAACCAAAAAATCATGTAGCAAGGATCGAACATCAAACCTCATGAATTAAAGTTTCACTACCTACCATCTTAACTAGCTACAATTTATGTTATATTTTCCCATATAAATGTTAAATACAATCTTTTATAAACGGGAACATTTTTACAAAAAAGTAAACCCCACTAAAAGTAAAATCCGGAGCAACGCCTGAGCCACACACTAGTTTTATCTTATACTAAGTACTTCTAATTTTGAATTATTTTAAATTATTGGCTATTGTTTCATCTTACACAAAGTAATTTGTATTATCTTATCTGAAATTATTGACACTTATTTTATCTTATGCTATCTTTTCTTATTATACCTGAACGTAGATACTAAATGAAGCACAAGAAACCCTAAATGTAGAATAAGTTAATAATGACACATAAAGTTTTAAAAGATAAAAATGCCCTTATTTATTCATACACTAAATTTTAGCCCATGTGATGCACGAATTCTATTATTAAATTGTTAAGTTAAACTAAAACTCTTATATATACCAACTGCTATATTTTATATATTAGATTATTTTTTATTTTATTTTTTGAATTGAATTTCATTTTAGATTTATTTTTTAACTATTCGAATGTTTGATTTTGGATGAAATTGTATACTTTGCGTAATATTAATAATTAATTAATACAAATATCCACGTGGTACCTAATTATTCATCTATGTGGCACTCGACTTTTTAATTTAAAAATAATTTCGAAGTCTTATTTTTCATTGGTCGAACCATTATATTTCCTACATGGCGCTCTAGTATTAGATTAATATTTGATTTTGGATTGAATTTTATTTTAGATTAGTGTTTGATTTTTGATGATTTTTATTTTAGATTTATTTCTTAATTATTAGAGTGTTTGATTTTGGATTGAGTTGTATATATTAGTAATTAATTAAAATATCTATGTGACACCTAATTAATTATCTAAGTGGCACTCGTTTTTTTAATTCAAAACTAAATTAGAAATCTTATTTTTCATTGGCTGAAACCATTAGATTTCCTACGTGGCGCTCTAATAAGTCATCAAATATGCCCACCCCCATGAACTCGTTTTCATTTTCTTCCCCGACTTTCTTCCTTCTTCAGCAAACACCATCAATTGATTGCATTCGGTCAATCCCTCCTTGCTATGTTAAGATTTGTGTGGTTTAATTGTTTTATTTGCTTTTTAATTATTGATCAATCTTTCAAATTATGTATAGTAAATGATTAATGAACTTCGGTTTTTTATTAGGTGGAGTCCAGGTGTCGGGCCTTTGATCAGGAGGTAGAGTCCAGGCGTCGGACAGTTTTCTCGGAGGTAGGAAAGTTGTTTCGGGTTAAGCTGTACAACTCTTGCGTCACCATTAATTCTTTGCTTGTTAAACTCTTGCGCCACCATTAATGTTAAGGTTGCTTCATACATTGCTTATTTTCTTGTTAAACTCTTGCTCCACCATGGCTACTGTAACACCCCGACAATTCTCTCTTTTCTAAAATAACCTTTTAATATAAACGTAGAGAATTATCAAGGCATTATCGCCCGTGTGAAAACGTAACGGCTTATTCAGAATTTTGCAGCGGAAAACATAAAACTAACTTTAGGTTTATAAATAATCGATTACAGGTTTAGTCCCAAAAATCAACCAACGAAAATAAGGAAATATAAATAGTATGACAAGTTTAAAGTCCAATTAAGCAAACCCAAGTCAACTTAGCAAATCAAAACTAAATACAAGCTCTCTATTCCCGATCCCAATGATGCAACATCTTCAAACCTGCAGATGGACAATGCTTATTGATCCTTAGAGACTGCTCACCAAAGATTGGGTCATCACAGGATCAATAAGGCATAGCCATGATCAACATGCACAAGCAAAAGCACGTAATCAGCAAAGCTGAGTACTACATACTAAATCAATAATAATCCCTACATGATTCTATTAAACGAACAACCCTAACATGATACTAATGAACACAAACAAGGGCAGACAAAACATGATAGTTTGACGACCATACTTGACCAGACTAGACTAGGCTAGACTTTTAGCAAAAATATTATTTTAGTTGAAATAGACAATGGACCGAGTTGACCATCCAGAAGTCTTCACTAAGGAAGACGAGGTACGGGCGCGACTCCGTAACCTCAGTGACCTGCGATATCGAGGAACGTTTAAATAAAAATAGGACACGGTGATCAATCCGGTCCGAATTAAAGGCCATGGGCTACCACCATGAACCCCAACTCCTGTTTGTCCGTCACTTCAGACGTGCACAGTCTAAAGCTATTGCTATTCAGTTTCACTTTACATGATTTACAAATTGAGATTCCGTTATGACTCAACCATTACATAAGACAGACAATTCACATTTGTTCACAACTGTTTTTATCTTGGAATTAAGTAAGTGATCATAAAAGCATCAATCAAGACTCATTCCAACTTAACCAACCTTTCCTTTAACCATGAGCAACCCTGTATATGGGCATAGAGTTTCAACTTACTAAACAAGGTCCTCCGCCCTTATAAAGTAGTGAAAAGATAGAAAGGGAACAACAACCAATTGATCCAACCCAATCATATAGAATAATCTAGTGTTCCCAACCAACATGTTTGTATCAAACATCCATACTAACATGTTACAGTTCTTATAGTGCAAAATAAGTTCAATAAGTTTGTCCAACAGTATTAAACATGCACATTCCATATAACCAAGTTTGTCTATAATATCAACATCACCAAGTTCAACAATAATATCAACATGATTTCAACAATTAGCACACATTCCAAGCACGCAGGTATGTACGTACCTTGTGTAAACAAACTGCAAGACCACTTTAATAATTCAAAAGTCGCCTACGGAGAATTCTCCACCTAACAACAACCAATATAGACTCATATCAATTCATATTGAATTTTCAACAACATTAGGGAGCTTCAAACCCTTCCTAAACATAATTAGAACATTTTTCAATATCGAAACTTGAATATTTGGTTTCCTAGCATCATAATTATTATATTAATTATTGAAATTCGTTGAAAACTCTTCGCAAACATCATACTTTAAATTTTCAGCAATATAACTAATTTCAAACTACTCCCAAAACTTTGAAATCATAAAAACAATAACTTTAATAATTTATAATCATTCTACCATGATTTCAAAACTATTAAACCTTTAAAACCTTAAAATTTCATGCTTTAAATAATTAAAATTCAAATTCCAATTCAATTACATAATCTGAAAATTAATAATTTGATTATGCAAAACATATAATCTGAAATTCATAATTAAATTATAAAACTATAAAATTTAATTCAAGAAAACATAAATTAAATTAATTAAACATAATTAAAACATTAAATTAGCTTAGGGTTAGGAGTAAACCAAAAAGTGAAGGGAGGAAGAGCTGACGGCGGTTGGTGCAGCAGCACGGCGATGCCACAGTGGCAGCGCGGCGATGGGTGGTGGCGCAGCAGGGTGACCGAAGGTGGCTGGTGGTGCAAGCAGGAGGAAACGCACGCAGAGGAGAAAGAAAAGGAGGAGTGTTGATGCTTCGCGAAGGAGAAGGGAAGGGGCCAACGGCCGGTGCTGGTTGGTTGGCGGCAGCGACGGGGTGCAGGTGGCTGTCGCAACAAATGAACACAAGCATTAAGGAGGAGAGAACGAAAGGGAGAAGGAAAACCGAAGGAGAAAAGGAGGAAGAAGGAGTTACCGGCGAGGAAGGTTGCACGCGACGGAGGAGGAGCGTCTGAGGTGGTTGGCCGGCGGCGTGAGGGACAACAGCAAGGAGGGCGGCGGTGGCTGAAGCAGAGAGAGAGTTTGCTTGCTTTTCACGTGAATTGGAGGAGAGGAGAGAAGAGGGTTTTTGGCTTTCTTGATTTTACGTGAAGTTGAATTATGGGTTGATAATATGGGTTTTCTTGTTTTGGGCTTTGTCAATTTGGGCTAGGATTAGAATTGAGTTTGTTTGAATCCAAAACCAGTTAATATTGTTTTCCAAATTCAATCGAACGTGTTTTCGCAATTCAAATTCTTTTCAACATAAAATTCTAAAATTATTTTTTTTGATTTCATAAATCGTTGAAATATTTAGAACGTATAAAAATAAATTACGTTAAATATATATTTATTACTAAACTTCATAAATTCTATTTAATTATAAATAATATACGTTAAAATATATTTAATAAAATTTATAAATTTACGGGGGATTACAATCTACCCCTCTTAAAAGAAGTTTCGTCCCGAAACTTGACACGAAATTTCCCGCATTTTTCCCAAAAGCTTTTAACTTATTCTTACTAGAGAAGTACTTGTGCCACCGATGTGCACTCTTTTGCCAACTCAAAGCTATTTGTGTTACTCATGAACACCTTTTCTTATGCGGAGAATCTATTTGCTTTGCATTAACTTGTAAAATTTGCTAAAATAAGCAATAAAATGCATAAAAATTCCATAAAATAGGTAAAAAGCGCGAATTTCTATCGCATTCTACCCCCTTAAAGAAAACGAGTTACGCCCTCGTAACTCACCCCAGGGAATGACTTTGGATATTTCTACTTCAACGAATCATGCCCCCAAAGCTATATTTCCACTAAAATCATAGCAAGTGGGATTTCTACACTTCTTTCCACACAATGCCTCAACAGGTTCCATCTTAAAGCTCGCATAGTAACTATTGTTGCAAGAAATTCAATCACTCTAGTTGGTCTTCCCAATTACCCTTAAAGTCAATAACACAGGATCTCAACATATATTCCGTTAGTAATCTCAGTCTGTCTATCGGTTGCAGGGTGGAAAGAAATACTCATTTCAATGTCGTTCCCAAGATTCACTGGACCTTTTTGCCAAACTTTCGGACTTTTATGGTCGGTAAGGATCTTACATGTTTCCCCAGAAAAGTAATGTCTCCAAATCTTCAAAGCGGACACAATAAAGTTAGCTCTAGGTCATGGGTAGGGTAATTAGTTTCATAAGGTTTCAATTGACGCGACAACAGTTAAATCTAGAAAGCTTCCTCACATTTCTCAGTTCACTTGAATTTCGATTCCTTTTTCAACAAGTTGGTCATTGGTTTGCTTTCTTCCAAAAGTCCTTCACAGCCTCCTACAATGGTCATATAGGCTTAGAAAACTTCAAGTATCGGACACGTTCTTTGGAGTAGGTCACTCACTCACAGCTTGAATCTTAGCAGGATCTACAGAAACTCCTTTTGTTCAACTTTTCCTTTTTACCGAACCTCATTATGCTTTTCATGGGTGTATAACTTTTGGGCTTAACTCTTAGCTCTTGCACCAATTCATGTATTTCTTTTCATCTTTTCCAGCCAACAATGATTTCCAACGATCCTGGACCACTCAAATCTTCTCTTAAATTTATTCCCTTACGTAACATAGTTCTCAATCAATTTAGTCCTTCACTTTTCTGTCGGTGTCACTTATACACATATGACTTCAAGATTTGTATACTTCATTTAATAAAACTAGATTCTTCCTAAGCGTCTCCAAGTAATCCTCAAGTGTTTGTCATGCTCTTTCTCATTCCTTGCATAAATGGGGATATCATTAATAACATCATAACGAACTTAATTCGGAATTCGTAGAAAATCTCATTCATCAAATCCATAATTAATGCAGGTGCATTGGTTAACCCAAAAGACGTTACTCTAAAACCCATAATGACAATGACGAATCCTAATGAGGTCTTAGACCCTTATCAGCTATTCCCAATTGGTGGTACTTCAAACGCAAATCAGTCTTCGAGAACACACTCGCCCAATTCAATTGATCCAATATGTCATCTATCCTAGGCAAGGGATACTTGTTATTGATGGTGTTTAGCTCCCTAAAATCGATGCATAATTCCATACTCTTATCTTTCTCCTTAACAAACAACACAGGAGCTCCCCACGGTGATGCACTAGGCCTAATATATTCCTTGACCAAACAACTCTTACAACTGTGTCCTAATTAGCTCATTTCAGGAGGTGTCATGCTATAAGGTTCCTTGGATATAGGTGTCGTTTCAGGATTTAACTCTATAATGAACTCAAAGGCTCTAGCAGGTGACATACTCGCAATTTCACTCGGAAACACATCAATGAATCCATTCACAAAGGTAACATCCTCGATTTTCACTCTAACTTCTTTACTAACCTCTAACACACTATCGAAAAATAGTTCACACTTCTTGTTCATCAAGTCCTCACTTGCATTACAGAAATAACTAAAGGTTCTTGGACTTCTCAAAACATCTATACGAGGTCAATCTTCCAATATGGTTCCTTAAATTTACTTTCTGAATTTCACAGTACGTCTATCTTAGCGTTGTACAAACTTAGCCAATCCCATCCTAAGGTTTATGAATTCTTGTGCCTTTTGTTTTCTCATAAAAAGAGGATAAAACTTTTTCCTTAAGACGGTAACAAATGAATCCCAATTGAATCTCTCAACAACGCTAAGTCTAACCCCATTTTCTCTCCACCACAAATCAGCTTCATCTTCCAAGTACAGTGCAACTTGACCCACTCTCATGTTCTCAAGACAGTTCACATCCCCAAACAGTTTCTCAAACTCTCTAACCCAGTTCTCTAGAAAGGTAGGATCAGCTTGCTTCTTAAAGTATGATGGCTTAACTTTGGTTAGTCTCTCAAACATGTCCCCAGTAGAATCAGGACGCTCAGTTCTCTCTTCAGCCAGTCTTCCCGCCAAAAGGCGAATAGTAGCAACTAACTCACTATTGCTTGACATTCTAGTGTGCGACCTAAAATTAATTACTCTACGATACATAACTCATATGTCCCCTCTACGAAAGAAATTTAGATTTGATCATAGAGATCGCATCAACAAACACTTATTCAAGAATGTACACCAATAATAGAGCAATCATTGTCACTCATTCAAGAAAATATCCCTATCAAGGACATAAAATTTGAAAACCAATGAATGGAAGTTCAATCACAACAAATAAGTAATAATATTCCCATTCGCGTGCCCAAAATAAACTTTTGATCATTTGGATTATCAATAATCTAACTCTATTCCTCAAAAGAATGTTAATAACAATTTCTAAACCATAATAACGCACTTGTCCTCAAATTAACATAAAGGTTCTACGACACAAACATAAACTATTGTTGTTGAATAACGAAACTCTCAAACTGGAAATGAATACTTTAACTTCTATTGCTAACTCTATAAAGGCTTATTATATCCTTGAAGAGAATAAAGAATAACTCAAACTCTTATTGCTTTAACTTTAAACCGTTGCTGATATGCCACTTATTCTTTAAAACATAAAAGAACTAACTAACTATTACAACTTCAAATGTTTAAGGCATCTTGCCTACCTATTCTTTCCTTGGAAACTTGTGGAGTAAGATCTAGATCTTCAATATTCGTCGAATTCTTCTTCCGAGTATGAGTCTTCTTTCATGTCTTTATCTTGATGAGACTCACTTGCCACCTCACCATCACCTTTAGGTTCCACATCCGACTCACTAGGAATCTCAATGGTAGGCTCATGGGCCACTGGGTTAGGGTTATTTGCCTCAACCACTACATTCTCATTCTCCACGGTTACATCATTTCCCTCTAGATATTTACAACTCTAATAGGTTCTTCTATAACTGCATCCCAAGCATGACTCCATGAGTTTCTACCCTCCTTGAACCCATTTTCTACGACCTCAATAATGGTGGTCAGGATCTCTACGTCATATCTCTACCTACCATCCCTAGTCCCATACTTAATCAACTTTGGTGTTCCATCATCAGAATGCATGTCTTTAAACCTATATTTGAGTTCTAGGTATGGCATTTTTGGTTAGGTAGTGGGTGCTATGATGGTCTCTCTTATTAAGATGGGTTGGTCTTGTATCTAGCAAAATACTCACATCCAAACACGACTTTCTTCATAAAGGGATATTTTATTCCTTAAAGAAACAACTTAAGGCCTCACTAACGATTTCCCAACCAAACCATAATCAAAGTTCAATAAAGCAATAAGTTCGATGGAATCAAACAATCTCTCTAATGCAGATTTAAATGCAACACTTAAACATTTAGTACACGCACGTTCATAACAATCAACTTCTTATCATTGACTAGCTACTAATGCACATATAATTCTATCTTATATGCCCTTTTTATACTACCCATCTCTCATAAACTAAAGCATTGAAATAATTTAATTAACAAAGTAAAACGACGATAATATAAGAAAATTATAACATAGAATAATAACATAAATAAAAATATAAAATAAATAAAGTGAAATAAATTAAGGAAATGCGTAGCGAATAAATTCGAAAATAAAGTTATTAATTCGAAAAAGTTTATATTTCCTAAATAACGAATTCTAAATCTTGAAACAACTAAATTTTTTTTTTTTTTTTTTTTTTGAACTTCTTTAAAAAATGTACTCATTTTTTGAATAATAAATAATAAGAAAAATAAAAATTTCGAAAGTATCGCTTTAACTTGAATAAATAATTTGATTTCGAATTTAAATAAAAATATTATGTTCTTTCAAACAAGATAAAAGGAAATCGGCCCCCCAAAAAAAAGTACCAATTTTTGAACACTATAATCATAGAAGCTCGATTTTTAAGAATTTTATTTTAAATAACTAGATAGTTAGGCGCCTAAAAATTTATTAAAGTAAAACCTTAGCTTCTAGATACCACTTTGTAACACCCCGACAATTCTCTCTTTTCTAAAATAACCTTTTAATATAAACGTAGAGAATTATCAAGGCATTATCGCCCGTGTGAAAACGTAACGGCTTATTCAGAATTTTGCAGCGGAAAACATAAAACTAACTTTAGGTTTATAAATAATCGATTACAGGTTTAGTCCCAAAAATCAACCAACGAAAATAAGGAAATATAAATAGTATGACAAGTTTAAAGTCCAATTAAGCAAACCCAAGTCAACTTAGCAAATCAAAACTAAATACAAGCTCTCTATTCCCGATCCCAATGATGCAACATCTTCAAACCTGCAGATGGACAATGCTTATTGATCCTTAGAGACTGCTCACCAAAGATTGGGTCATCACAGGATCAATAAGGCATAGCCATGATCAACATGCACAAGCAAAAGCACGTAATCAGCAAAGCTGAGTACTACATACTAAATCAATAATAATCCTTACATGATTCTATTAAACGAACAACCCTAACATGATACTAATGAACACAAACAAGGGCAGACAAAACATGATAGTTTGACGACCATACTTGACCAGACTAGACTAGGCTAGACTTTTAGCAAAAATATTATTTTAGTTGAAATAGACAATGGACCGAGTTGACCATCCAGAAGTCTTCACTAAGGAAGACGAGGTACGGGCGCGACTCCGTAACCTCAGTGACCTGCGATATCGAGGAACGTTTAAATAAAAATAGGACACGGTGATCAATCCGGTCCGAATTAAAGGCCATGGGCTACCACCATGAACCCCAACTCCTGTTTGTCCGTCACTTCAGACGTGCACAGTCTAAAGCTATTGCTATTCAGTTTCACTTTACATGATTTACAAATTGAGATTCCGTTATGACTCAACCATTACATAAGACAGACAATTCACATTTGTTCACAACTGTTTTTATCTTGGAATTAAGTAAGTGATCATAAAAGCATCAATCAAGACTCATTCCAACTTAACCAACCTTTCCTTTAACCATGAGCAACCCTGTATATGGGCATAGAGTTTCAACTTACTAAACAAGGTCCTCCGCCCTTATAAAGTAGTGAAAAGATAGAAAGGGAACAACAACCAATTGATCCAACCCAATCATATAGAATAATCTAGTGTTCCCAACCAACATGTTTGTATCAAACATCCATACTAACATGTTACAGTTCTTATAGTGCAAAATAAGTTCAATAAGTTTGTCCAACAGTATTAAACATGCACATTTCATATAACCAAGTTTGTCTATAATATCAACATCACCAAGTTCAACAATAATATCAACATGATTTCAACAATTAGCACACATTCCAAGCACGCAGGTATGTACGTACCTTGTGTAAACAAACTGCAAGACCACTTTAATAATTCAAAAGTCGCCTACGGAGAATTCTCCACCTAACAACAACCAATATAGACTCATATCAATTCATATTGAATTTTCAACAACATTAGGGAGCTTCAAACCCTTCCTAAACATAATTAGAACATTTTTCAATATCGAAACTTGAATATTTGGTTTCCTAGCATCATAATTATTATATTAATTATTGAAATTCGTTGAAAACTCTTCGCAAACATCATACTTTAAATTTTCAGCAATATAACTAATTTCAAACTACTCCCAAAACTTTGAAATCATAAAAACAATAACTTTAATAATTTATAATCATTCTACCATGATTTCAAAACTATTAAACCTTTAAAACCTTAAAATTTCATGCTTTAAATAATTAAAATTCAAATTCCAATTCAATTACATAATCTGAAAATTAATAATTTGATTATGCAAAACATATAATCTGAAATTCATAATTAAATTATAAAACTATAAAATTTAATTCAAGAAAACATAAATTAAATTAATTAAACATAATTAAAACATTAAATTAGCTTAGGGTTAGGAGTAAACCAAAAAGTGAAGGGAGGAAGAGCTGACGGCGGTTGGTGCAGCAGCACGGCGATGCCACAGTGGCAGCGCGGCGATGGGTGGTGGCGCAGCAGGGTGACCGAAGGTGGCTGGTGGTGCAAGCAGGAGGAAACGCACGCAGAGGAGAAAGAAAAGGAGGAGTGTTGATGCTTCGCGAAGGAGAAGGGAAGGGGCCAACGGCCGGTGCTGGTTGGTTGGCGGCAGCGACGGGGTGCAGGTGGCTTTCGCAACAAATGAACACAAGCATTAAGGAGGAGAGAACGAAAGGGAGAAGGAAAACCGAAGGAGAAAATGAGGAAGAAGGAGTTACCGGCGAGGAAGGTTGCACGCGACGGAGGAGGAGCGTCTGAGGTGGTTGGCCGGCGGCGTGAGGGACAACAGCAAGGAGGGCGGCGGTGGCTGAAGCAGAGAGAGAGTTTGCTTGCTTTTCACGTGAATTGGAGGAGAGGAGAGAAGAGGGTTTTTGGCTTTCTTGATTTTACGTGAAGTTGAATTATGGGTTGATAATATGGGTTTTCTTGTTTTGGGCTTTGTCAATTTGGGCTAGGATTAGAATTGAGTTTGTTTGAATCCAAAACCAGTTAATATTGTTTTCCAAATTCAATCGAACGTGTTTTCGCAATTCAAATTCTTTTCAACATAAAATTCTAAAATTATTTTTTTTGATTTCATAAATCGTTGAAATATTTAGAACGTATAAAAATAAATTACGTTAAATATATATTTATTACTAAACTTCATAAATTCTATTTAATTATAAATAATATACGTTAAAATATATTTAATAAAATTTATAAATTTACGGGGGATTACAGCTACAGTGTTTACGCACTTAAACCTTAATTTTTTTTATCTTTAGTGGAAATTTCATCTGGGTTTCTCGTTATTCGTTGAAATTTGACTACCTTTTTTGTTAAAGAAAAACTAAACTTGCAAATATTAAGTACAGTAATAATTATCGTTGTGTGGTTCACCATTGTTATCCATAGATTTGTAGGGTAAAGTTAAAGTTAAAGACTTCATAGAGTTGTTAATTAACATGTAATTGAATATTAGAATGATTATATGAGTTTTAGATTGAAAAAAAGAATAATTAGAAAAGGGGCAATTTAGGAAAAATAATATTTAAGTAATATTTAGTTATTCTGCATTTAGGAAAAATACTACCTGCAATTAGTATTTTCCATACCTAATTATTAGAGCGCCACATAAGCAATCATTGAAATTCGACGAATGATAAAGAGATAACAATTTAATTTAGAATTAAAATAATCAAGCGTCACATAAGAAAAAACTAACAAATCGGAATTGAATGGAGTTTTTAAATTAATTTAATACTCCATAAATAAAATGATCTTCTGTTATGTAGGATTTTATCCAATATTATACTAAGAGTTTTTATTTACTTTTTAATATTGTGATAAAGTAGAGTTTAACACAAAGTTGAACTTCCAATCATCAAAACATTATAAATAGACTACTTTTTTGTTGTAATAGTAGTAGTAGCAGCAGCAATGACAACAAAATAAATATCGTGACACTCATAGAAATCCTGAAAATATGAAGTATATAATGTGTTTGGTTGTTTGAAATGGATGAGAGGAGAGATATACAACAATTCAAAACTTTTGGTTTCAAAATTTAGCATCCCCTTAATTGTTGTAGGATACAAATATATGCTCGATCATCAATGTTTATATGTAATTAATATTACACTCAATTATAATATCCAAAATCATTGTTATGCATAGTAGTAATATGCTTTTCTAAAAGTTATTTTCTATTCGAATCTAAAAAGTATAACATTATAAATTTGATTATATATTTATTAATATAATTATACACTAGAATTTCAAATGCCCCACAATTAAGTGTGGACATGATAAAATGTAAAAGATAAAGTATTTTGTACAAAAGCTAAAAATTTATTGACTCAAGAGCACGAGTCAAGAAGCGTGGCTATGGACATATGAAATTATATGAGACACTATATAACTCTATGTTGAAGAACTTAGGTAGCAATTTGTAATTTTTGCCGACAATTATATGCTCGAGGAGTCAAGATTAATGAACAAGATCTAGACAATAAAATTAAAGAATAAACTATTGTAAAATTAAAAACATACGTGTAGTAGTATACTTCAAGTTATTTAACAAAAAAATAGTAGTACTAATTTGTAAGATAAGACTTAAAAATTTAGAAAATGTTGTATTTGTATCATAGTAAATCACACCTCCATCGATAGATTTTAAGAAATATTGTCTAGTAGAAAATAAAAAGTGATAAATTCAAAAGATTTGACATCTATCTAATGAAAAACAAAAGGTTTTGATCGCACAAGGTGTACAATAAATTTATTGTACACCAAGATAACTTTTACCCATTTTTTTGTAACTTTAATCTAGTTTTGATTAACTTTTATATTAGTAAAAAAAAGTTGATAGATAAATATTTTAAAGGGTTAGATGATTAATTTTATACATTATTAGTGATTTTGAAGAAATAAGTTTTCCTAAAATAAAAAAAATTATCACCAAAAAATAGATAACTTTAACATATATATGCTTAACTTTTAGGCATTTTGAGTTAACTTTTACTCTGGTGTACAATATTTATTGTACACCCATTGTAAATAAGAATTTGTGAATGAAAAATTAATTAAATTGATACTCTCATAATATAATTTGGATTCTCTATAAAAATTGATTTGGATAAAATCAATCAAGATGATCAAACTATATAGTTCTATATGATCAGATTTTAATCTCTAATTTCTTTTTTAGATTTACATATAAAGTTTTAATTGGTTTTTTTGTTTCTACATTTGGTTATATAATTTATATAATTTCTTTTCTTTTAGTCTCTGTGAGATTTGTGTCTAATCCCTCACCTTCTTAAAATAATATCACCAAACACATTTGGTAATGATTTGTGCGGGTTTATTTAGAAAAAAAATGATTGGGTAATTCTTTAAATTTTGTAACAAATAATAAAACACTTACTATGTACTACGTACTCATCGCTTTAAAAAAAATGTTATAGTTTCTAATTTTCACGTTTGCCAAAGAGCATTTTGTATCATTTTTATTCTAATAATACATTAGATAAAATTATAACATTTTGATATTCTTAATGTACCCATCGAAACGAAAATAAGACACTACATGTAACACCCCGACCTCTAAATCACTTATTAAGGAATACTTAGCAGCGGAAATAACCTAATTCGGTCGGGACATTACAGCCGTAACTCCCTCTTGGGAATTACAAGGCAACTATCAATCATAAGCTATTAAACTCCAAAATTCACATAATCATCCTTCTCAATTCCTTAATAAAAGTACGAAACTTAATCAAGAATCTTTACTTAAACTTGTTACAACTTAACATTAACTTAGGTGAACTTGGTAATAGTGAAATCCTCGCCACTACTCGTTTCCGTGGTCCCCAGCAGTACCTAAAACGGAAAACAAAACGGTGAGCCGAAGACTCAGTAACAAGTTACCCTAGCATCGTAATATCATTTCAATTCATTTTATTTAATAAACAAGGAGAATAGAATATAGTAAAACATTTAATAAATCAATATCATCATTTCAGGAACATTAGTTTCAGGAACGTCATTTCATTAATCTTTTTCCTTTTAACAGTATTTATTCTGGTCGTCATGACTTTACAGGAAAACATGGTAGGACGTCTCCTACGAACAGGGGAAACCAGTGCTTCATAACAGGGGGAGTCAATGCTCCATAACAGGGGAAGCCAGTGCTTCATTTCAGGGGGAACCTTGGTTCCATATCAGGGGAAGCCAGTGCTTCTTATCAGGGGGAACCTTGGTTCCATATCAGGGGAAGCCAGTGCTTCTTATCAGGGGGAGCCTGGGCTCCATATCAGGGGAAGCCAGTGATTCTTATTAGGGGGAGCCTGGGCTCCATATCAGGGGAACTTGACCAGTTCTTACACTTTTATTTATCATGTTTACATTTCTTTTAATCGAACATTAATCAGGAAAATCTCAATCATTCAGGGTGGTTCGATAAACCATTAAATCTCGTTATTTCATAAAATCATTTCTTTCAGGAATAATAATTCATTAAATCAATACTTTGCATAAAGCTGCATTATCGTAAAACAATTCAATCAAATTAAAACAATTCAATCAAATCATACTTGTAATCCCGCAATTCATAAAACATCATTATAAAACATCAATCATTCATAACATCATTCATAAATACATTTCGAAGGGAATGCGGGTACTAGCAATAACCGTTACCTCAATTCCATGATTTTCCAGGCCTTTTTCCTTGGTTCGTTCGTCCTGAGCTCCGAGTCCGATTTCTTTCAAAGTATCAAATTATTGAATTAATTATTAAAACGATAAATTTCTTAAAAACTAATACGATTTTAAAATAATGAATATGTATTTTATAATTTCGGAATTAATGAAATATTATTTATTCCCAAAAATCTGACAAATTATATTTTAAATCATTATTAATAATTTATTTTATTGAAATGTTTAAGTAACTATTTATTTTCGTATAACATTTAGATTGATAAATTCATAAATAATAATTTTATAAATAGTGAATATTGAAATGATGAATTTAATAAAATTATAAATGTTTATAATTTCTTGAAAATATTATTAAACGAAATTTCAATCAAAATTTCATAAATCGATTTACATGAATATTATTTAATTTCATTAATTAACGAAAATATTATTTAAATCCAAATTTTCAGTCAAAACATAAATCTGAAATTATCATGAAATTTGTATGATGACAATTGATTAATATGAGTGTTTAAATAAATAAATAAAAAGAGCTTACTTTGGGATATTGGGTCAGAACAAAGGGGTTGGGCTTAATTTCAGAAATAAAAACAAAGTTCCAAATTACTGGAACTCGTCCTTTTTTTTTTAAAGTTGGGTACGAAGAACAGGGGAAGTGAAGCAGGGGAAGAAGGCTCGAAACAGAGGAGGGAGAGGAGAGGAGAGAGAGGAGGTGGGGCTGCGCTTGGGTTCTGGACGGCGCAAAGGCGCGGAATCGCGCCGGTAAGGCGATGGTGGTGGTGTGTTCGCGACGGCGAAACAGCAAGGAAGGGGAGGGGGTGTTGCGCGAACAGGGGAAAGCAGGGGAGGGGTGGTGATTTGGGCGATTCTGGGCGGCGGCACAATGGTTCGCCGGAGTATTTGGGGGCGGAGATTTACTAGAGGGGTGGTGCGGTTATTGCTGCGTGGTGGTTAAATGGTGGTGGCTGCGGTGGGTCGAGTGGGTTTGGGGTGGTGTTTGACAGTGGTTTATGGTGGCGACAACCACTGATGGTGGTGGTGGTAGGGGTTCGAACAAAGAATACAAGGGGGAGTGATAATTAGTTTTGTTGATTGATTTTGGGTGAGGAACCAAAATGGCAATTGTCTGATTATAAAACTAAGAAGAGTGAAGAAGAAGATTCAGCCCTTGGGGAGCAAGCAATGAACCAAGGCTGAATTGTGAGGAAAAGGGAAGGAAGGAAAATGCTCCTCTTGTTTTGTACGTGGAGAGCAAAGATAAGAAAGGGAAATGAAATTTTGATTTTGCAAGGGTATTTTCGTAATTTCAATTACTTAGGTAAAAGTTCAGAAAATTGGTGTTGCCTTAGGAAATTAATTAGAATAGAAATGATTAATTAAAACTAAGTTTTAAAATAATTATTTATAAAAATATCGTTAACGAAAAATAAATTTAGTTTTCGAATGAGAACGTTCCGAAATTATTAAAAATCCGAAATAAATCACGGAGTAATTTAGATTTTTTTAAAAAGTAGCTTAAGCTCGAAAAATTTGAAATTTAATCATAGAATCTGAAAATTAATAAATCGTGTAATAATATTAAAAATTTAAGCGAAATAAAACTTCGTTAATTAAAATAAAGTTTGAAATTAATATTTAAAACGATTTTAAGCTAAATAAAAATAATTAAGCATATTAATCGAGTTTTAAAAATTCGGGGTATTACATTCTCACCCCCTTAGAAAAAGTTTCGTCCTCGAAACTTGAAAATTTGATTTATAAAATGTTTGTTGAAAATTGAAAACAATCGAATAAAAGTATGGTGTTTTATTTCAAAATCAAGATCTCACAATTTCAATTCTGACAACGTCTAGCCTTCATTCCGCCATCATCTTTTAGGACTCCGCTTCAACTCGAGACCTAGAATCGAAGAGTAAAGAATACAAAAGGGGCAAAATTATATTGATCATTAATCGTCATTAAGGTCAATTACATTCCGCCATCGTCTTTCGTATCTCCACTTTACTTCATAAAATAGGATCGAGGAGCAAAGAACATAAAAGGGGCAAATTGTTAGCTTAGACTTGGCTCCCATTTTACTTTGTGATATCTTGTTTGAAAGTATTTTCTACCGAAAATAGTAACTTTTAATGAGAATTAAATTATAATTCTGAAAATATACGTATATTTAGTGAAAACAAATATTTATCAACCAATTTCAATACTCGAATAATTTGTAAAAGTCATTTATTATATCAATCTCGTACTCTGAGCTCAGGAGAACTTCCATCGGAGGCGGCTTCCATGTTTAACAATTAGACTACCAGTACAATCATGTCATGTCATTATAAACACAATCCATATCATAGAGACATAATTCATGTGAACATTTCAAATTCAACATAAGCATAACATCTAACACACGAGCATGGTTGACCATAACATAATCATTCATAGAAAACATAGTAATTCATACATCATATCGTTCGTGGGCGAATAATTAGATATATTTCGCTTTCATTTTCCATTGGGCTTCTTTGTTGCAGGAAACTTATCGTTGACTTTCGTTATTCGATTCGTTTCGATTTCGATTTCCGATCTTTTCTTCTACGTCAAACAACTTCGTTGACTACGTTCGTTGCGGGGGTTTGAGTCCAACCACGTGACAAGAACTACATCATTAGACGTACGACTTTGTTACTTATCCTTAGTATTTTAAGTCGACAAACACTTGGGTTTTGGCGGATAATTCTAAGCCATCACATGTGCCTTTATCAGAAACAACCTAGGTTCTAGAAACTTAGTTCGGACTACCTGGCTATCATTTCGTCGATTCCTTTTCTTAACTCCATTGCATTCCTCAATAATAATTCTTTTCGAACTTCATAACATTTATTGATATCATCAACCTCATAGACAGACTAATTCTCGACAACTTACATTGGTAAGATCCCCAAAACTTAGTTTCATCTTTCGATCACCAGAAATCATGTTTTCCACCTAATATTTTGCAAAACCTTAATTCTCTCTCTTAGCTTTCTTCAAGCATTCTTTCAAAAACAATCCCTATAAATGATGCGGAAAGGTATACTGAAAACACCATCAACTTTATTGACTGACTAATTCCTGATTACTTCCTTCGGTATAATCCTCAGAACTCCATGTGTAACCTCAATTTTATATTTTCACCATAAATCATGTTTGGTCTCGATCACATAATATTTTTGCATAACTTTTTAATATTCTAGCTTAGCTTCCTTAACATATCTGAAAATACACTTAGGTGCTTATAACCACAAAACAATCATTATGAAGGGTGCGGGAAAATAACCCATAAATCAACCTTAATCATAACTTAAACGCTTTGAACCCTGAATAACCTTGATTTAAGCGGTGACTCACCTTTTATGAAATACAAACTCACACTCTTCTTGTACTCTATCAATCATCCTTAAATACAAACTCATGCTCTTTCGGTACTCTAAAAATCAACCTTAAATAATTCATAAACATAAAAGTTCCTTAAAACAATTCATATCCACAAAATCATGCTTTTATTAATTCTTTCATAAACTTCCTTGAGGACATTAATGATCCTTAAACATTTCATAACATGTCCTTGACAAAATATCTATGACATGATTCAAATCTAAAACAGGATACTTAGGTTCAAACGTACATAAGAACTAAATTGAAATAGTATCAGCGTTGGCGTCATCTTCTTCTTCCTTGTCAGCTCTCATCATGTAAGCCTTTCCAGATATTGGTGGTCGTGGTGGATCATGATTAACCCTAGCATTGTTGTTGTTTCGTTCATGATTGGTCGAGGTTGCTCTTGCAATATCCGTGGGAGGTGGTTTAGGGCAGTCTCTGACAAAATGATCTTTTCCTCCACATCGATAACATTTCTTTGTTCCTGCACGACATTCACTTTCAGTATGGTTTCTCTTCCCACACTTAGCACACCATACACTACGAGATGCTCTATCATTGTAACCTTGGTTTCTACTATCGTTCCTTCTATGATTATGGTTTCCTTGGTTTGGCCTTTTAGTTCCTCCATGGTTTTGATTATCATTCTTCCTTTTATCACCAACATTTTGTGCTTCTCGAAGTAATACAACTCGTTCAACATTAACTGCAATATCAACCATATCTTGATAGGAAGTAAACCTTTGAGTTGCCAACCTATCTTGGTATTTCAAATGAAGACCTCGCTCAAAACGGTTCATCCTAGATTGTTCTGTCGATACCAGCTCCGGTGCAAATCTTGATAATTCCATGAACTTGTTTGCATATTCCATAACACTCATTGTTCCTTGTTGCAAGTGCAAAAACTCGTCTTCCTTTTGTTTCCTCAGGGATGGTGGATAAAACTTATCTCTTAGTAACTTTTGCAGTTCGGTCCAACCAAATCTAGGCTCATTCTTCCTTTCCTTATTAACTTTCCACCATAAACTTGCTTGGCCCGTTAAGTAAAACACGGCGAAATCGACTCTCCATTCCTTAGGACATTGCAAGGTTTCAAACAATTGATCTACGCGATTAATCCAATCCTCGAATTCTACAGGGTCGGGCTTGCCATCGTAAGATGGTGGGTTTAGGGATGAAAACTTCTTGAACATTGATGCATTTTCGTTCGTATTCATCGATTTCTGTTTCTGAGAATCTTTGATTAATTCAGCTAACATCGTGCTAACGGTTTCTAATCATTCCATCCTTTCTTTGTGACCTTTGATAGGTTGATCGTCATAGGGATCATCATGGGCGACATCCTCGTAGATAGTGTCATCATTGACATGGACGTTGTGATCGTTGTGAGCTCCCTCGTTAATATCGTTAGCAGCCTCGATAGTCGACATTCTGCATAACATGCTCAATCAGGAAAACATACACAATAGGAAAATAATCCTTTTTCAGCCCGTTCCTACACTCACACTCATTTCATTTTAACTTAACATGATTTTAACATATTCTTTTTAACTTTTCCTTAAAACTCTTTGCTTAAAGCCTATTGAATTCTATTACGTGCAAAACCCGTAAGGTTTAGCACTTATGGTCCAGAACCTGGCTCTGATACCAAACTGTAACACCCCGACCTCTAAATCACTTATTAAGGAATACTTAGCAGCGGAAATAACCTAATTCGGTCGGGACATTACAGCCGTAACTCCCTCTTGGGAATTACAAGGCAACTATCAATCATAAGCTATTAAACTCCAAAATTCACATAATCATCCTTCTCAATTCCTTAATAAAAGTACGAAACTTAATCAAGAATCTTTACTTAAACTTGTTACAACTTAACATTAACTTAGGTGAACTTGGTAATAGTGAAATCCTCGCCACTACTCGTTTCCGTGGTCCCCAGCAGTACCTAAAACGGAAAACAAAACGGTGAGCCGAAGACTCAGTAACAAGTTACCCTAGCATCGTAATATCATTTCAATTTATTTTATTTAATAAACAAGGAGAATAGAATATAGTAAAACATTTAATAAATCAATATCATCATTTCAGGAACATTAATTTCAGGAACGTCATTTCATTAATCTTTTTCCTTTTAACAGTATTTATTCTGGTCGTCATGACTTTACAGGAAAACATGGTAGGACGTCTCCTACGAACAGGGGAAACCAGTGCTTCATAACAGGGGGAGTCAATGCTCCATAACAGGGGAAGCCAGTGCTTCATTTCAGGGGGAACCTTGGTTCCATATCAGGGGAAGCCAGTGCTTCTTATCAGGGGGAACCTTGGTTCCATATCAGGGGAAGCCAGTGCTTCTTATCAGGGGGAGCCTGGGCTCCATATCAGGGGAAGCCAGTGATTCTTATTAGGGGGAGCCTGGGCTCCATATCAGGGGAACTTGACCAATTCTTACACTTTTATTTATCATGTTTACATTTCTTTTAATCGAACATTAATCAGGAAAATCTCAATCATTCAGGGTGGTTCGATAAACCATTAAATCTCGTTATTTCATAAAATCATTTCTTTCAGGAATAATAATTCATTAAATCAATACTTTGCATAAAGCTGCATTATCGTAAAACAATTCAATCAAATCATACTTGTAATCCCGCAATTCATAAAACATCATTATAAAACATCAATCATTCATAACATCATTCATAAATACATTTCGAAGGGAATGCGGGTACTAGCAATAACCGTTACCTCAATTCCATGATTTGCCAGGCCTTTTTCCTTGGTTCGTTCGTCCTGAGCTCCGAGTCCGATTTCTTTCAAAGTATCAAATTATTGAATTAATTATTAAAACGATAAATTTCTTAAAAACTAATACGATTTTAAAATAATGAATATGTATTTTATAATTTCGGAATTAATGAAATATTATTTATTCCCAAAATTCTGACAAATCATATTTTAAATCATTATTAATAATTTATTTTATTGAAATGTTTAAGTAACTATTTATTTTCGTATAACATTTAGATTGATAAATTCATAAATAATAATTTTATAAATAGTGAATATTGAAATGATGAATTTAATAAAATTATAAAATTTCTTGAAAATATTATTAAACGAAATTTCAATCAAAATTTCATAAATCGATTTACATGAATATTATTTAATTTCATTAATTAACGAAAATATTATTTAAATCCAAATTTTCAGTCAAAACATAAATCTGAAATTATCATGAAATTTGTATGATGACAATTGATTAATATGAGTGTTTAAATAAATAAATAAATAAATAAAAAGAGCTTACTTTGGGATATTGGGCCAGAACAAAGGGGTTGGGCTTAATTTCAGAAATAAAAACAAAGTTCTAAATTACTGGAACTCGTCCTTTTTTTTAAAAAGTTGGGTACGAAGAATAGGGGAAGTGAAGCAGGGGAATAAGGCTCGAAACAGAGGAGGGAGAGGAGAGGAGAGGAGAGAGAGGAGGTGGGGCTGCGCTCGGGTTCTGGACGGCGCAAAGGCGCGGAATCGCGCCGGTAAGGCGATGGTGGTGGTGTGTTCGCGGCGGCGAAACAGCAAGGAAGGGGAGGGGGTGTTGCGCGAACAGGGGAAAGCAGGGGAGGGGTGGTGATTTGGGCGATTCTGGGCGGCGGCACAATGGTTCGCCGGAGTATTTGGGGGCGGAGATTTACTAGAGGGGTGGTGCGGTCATTGCGGCGTGGTGGTTAAATGGTGGTGGCTGCGGTGGGTCGAGTGGGTTTGGGGTGGTGTTTGACAGTGGTTTATGGTGGCGACAACCACTGATGGTGGTGGTGGTAGGGGTTCGAACAAAGAATACAAGGGGGAGTGATAATTAGTTTTGTTGATTGATTTTGGGTGAGGAACCAAAATGGCAATTGTCTGATTATAAAACTAAGAAGAGTGAAGAAGAAGATTCAGCCCTTGGGGAGCAAGCAATGAACCAAGGCTGAATTGTGAGGAAAAGGGGAAGGAAGGAAAATGCTCCTCTTGTTTTGTACGTGGAGAGCAAAGAGAAGAAAGGGAAATGGAATTTTTATTTTGCAAGGGTATTTTCGTAATTTCAATTACTTAGGTAAAAATTCAGAAAATTGGTGTTGCCTTAGGAAATTAATTAGAATAGAAATGATTAATTAAAACTAAGTTTTAAAATAATTATTTATAAAAATATCGTTAACGAAAAATAAATTTAGTTTTCGAATGAGAACGTTCCGAAATTATTAAAAATCCGAAATAAATCACGGAGTAATTTAGATTTTTTTAAAAAGTAGCTTAAGCTCGAAAAATTTGAAATTTAATCATAGAATCTGAAAATTAATAAATCGTGTAATAATATTAAAATTTTAAGCGAAATAAAACTTCGTTAATTAAAATAAAGTTTGAAATTAATATTTAAAACGATTTTAAGCTAAATAAAAATAATTAAGCATATTAATCGAGTTTTAAAAATTCGGGGTATTACACTACATGAATATATTTTTCTTTATTTATTGTAAATAATTTAGAAGATTCTCTTTATTTGTGAATACTGTCAAAATTCTAATTTATAATATCATGAATAAAGGGAGTAGTTGTTTTCGTTTGTTATTTATCCATAGTAATAAATTAATAAGATTTAAAAAAAATAAAAGTAAAAAGTTAGATCTCATAACTAAAAATAAAATAAAATTAATGATTAATTAGCGCAATAGTTCTTGATCGCAATAGTAAGTTACTATAGTTTTAAGAACGATTAAACAAATTATATATAAAAAAAATCGTACATCGCACGGGCTTAAATCTAATAAGTGAATAAAATAGAGCCCACAGCTAGATTTTTAATTTACGGAATGAAACATATTCTTAGTGATTACAAATTATTTTACTGATTTAGCCATATTTTGACTAATCTAAATTGATTTAGACTATATATTATTTTCTATTGAACACAATACTCCCTTCGTTTTCAGGTATTTGTCGCTTTAACTACATTTGTATGTTTAGAGTCTTTTTATATGAGTATTTAGACCTCTATTCTGCTGACGCTATTTTCAATTGTTTCAGGTCTAATAATACAAGATAAGTTAATATTACAAAAAATTGTACCATTAATGACGGAAAATCATGTCGTTAAAGGACAATAATCGTTGATTAATGACGAGATTTTCTATCACGAACCCGTCATAAAACGGGGTCATCGTTAATGAAAAACATCGTCGTTAACCCGTTGTAAAAGACATTTGCGGCGGTTGTTCCCGTTTTTGTTTGATTGTTAGCCCCGTCGCAAAAGGCTTTTGCGACGGGATTTTTGACCCGTCGTAATTAGGTTGTCGTTAAAGATACAAATTCTTGTAGTATAAGGGTCAATATGTTCAGATAAGATAAAATAATACAAGATGTATAAGTTTGTATAAGATAAGATGTCAATAAATTAAGTACACCTTTTTATAACTTCCCTTAATTTCCAAGCAATAAGATCAGATATATAATGGGTAATACGAAAAAATAATACAATAATCCCTCCATATTATTTAAAAAATACATTTTAATCGGCAGGTAATTTTCGTAGGGTGAGTTGAAATTTATTAAAATAAAATGAAAGTGGTGTATTGAATTATTATTTATTAGTTTAGGACCCGTGTCACGCACGGTGATTCAAAATAATGTAGAAGATACACTTAAAAATAAAATTTGTAACAATTAATTTTCCATAACACTAAACATTTTAAAGTAGCTAAAGTGGAAGAAAGTATTTACACAAAACTTTATTATATAAGAAAAGTAATAGAATTAATCACTTGCCTCTTGTGTATATATTTTCTTCCGTCGCTCATGTATCTCATCAACCTGCTTTCGCTCTGATTTTTTTAGGAATTCAATTTTCATTTTTCTGAGAGGTATGACTATTTATTTGAGTCATCATTTCTGATGAAGTCTTTCCTCCATTCCCAAAGCTACAAAAAACAAAAGATATTTGTAAAAACCATTTATCATTCCTTCTAATTCATGAATTCACTTTTTGATATATATCTCTTATAATACCTTTCAAGTATACCTACAATATGAAGTATATATATTAATTGTCTTGTTTACATACCTATTTTTAAAAGCATTGATTTCTTCAACATTTGAATTGATATGAAGTCTTGTTGCAAAAAGTGAACTTGATATAATCCATTAGTACCTTTATATGGATAAGATAGATATGTTATATAAATATCACATAATATATTTTCTCATAATCCACCAATCAATTTATTTCATACCTTGCCAATTCTTGATTTTCGCAAATTGGACTATTAGTATAACTTGACAATTTCGGTGCTCGGACAAGTAAGTAGTCAATTCATCAGCATAATGATTCCACATAGTATAACTCATAACATTTTTTTCTGAAATTCCCCATGAACATAGTAATAATACATTATTCAAAATCTTTATTTAGGAAACACTTATTTAACTTACTGGAGATCCTCTAATTGAATAGTGAGTTGCTTTGTTAAAAATATTCCTCATATAATCATCACTACTTGTTACTCCAGAAAGATATACAATCACATCTATTGCATGAAAATACAATTTTATGTTAGCAAACTATCTATATACTATAAATCATATCTTATGTTTTGAAAAGAGGAATTTTATCATACCCATTAAACAGGTGTTATCTAGGCTGTTTGAAATAATTGTATCAAAAGGCACCAAATCAAAACCATATGTAGGAATATTTGCCGCCAGTAAGACATTAACTCGAGTTAAAAACCAAAAATATATTTCGTAGGTGACCAATGGGCTTATATTCCCACTACTCTTTCCAACACCAAAGTTTGATATAGTTATAGTTCACCCTCATTAAGTAGAGGCTGGAATGTTCTCAACTAATATTTCTTGATAGTCGCTTGTATTTTCTCACCCTAACATGAAATGAGAAATGACGTAACTATAATAAAATAATTAATATAGTGAAGACGATAATAAAGTTGTCCATAAACTTGAAATAAGATAAAAGTGATTACCTCTGCATCTAACAACACCGGCCATGTCAATAGAGCAAACATCAACCGGGATTTTGAAGGATGCCAGTGTCCATAAACGAATAAGTCTAACTTGTAGTATCAAATTTTCCGTAGTAGGATTTATGTCCTTAATCATCGCGATATTTTGTGCCATTATTGATTTTTGTGTTTGAAAGTTATAGTAATTTTAAGAATAACATGATCGATCAGTGAACTCGTGGTTTCTTAATGGTACACTTTCACGATTTTTATACTGCATGGAATATTCCCAAAGATTTTATTTAATAATCTAAAAATGTCAATTTTTTTTTTTAAGCGTTGATTTGAAGAATGAAGCTGAAAGTCATGATGTACGTGTCATATTTTTCTGATGAATTTGTCAAAGTTCTCCTTGTATTTTTTATGTATATAATTTTTGTGATATATAATTTTCATAATGTGCACTATATATTACTCCGTATTATTCTATATCGTTTTTTCTTTTTCCCGCTGAAATCTTGCTTGATATATTATCTAAAGATTGCTGAAATCGCTGAAAGTATGACCAAATTTATGTAAGCTCGTAATTTCAACGATTTTAGTAATCTAAATTGACCATTTTGAGGAAAGTACGACCTTGCTTTAATATATTCTCCAAACATTGCTATTTTCTCAAAAATTATGACCAGAAACTAAGGTAAAATATTATCAATTGTACTTAAGTTAAGGAATCTATTTATCTAAGGTCGTAATTTCAGCGAGACCATTTTTAGGAAAGTTCGACTTTGCTTTAATATATTCTCCAAAGATTGCTATTATTGCTGAAATTATGACAAAAAAGTAAGGTTAAATATTATTAAGTGTACTTATTTTTTATCTCTTATATATACGACGTTGCTTTAATATATTCTCCAAACGATAATTTAGAAAACCGTTTTATTTTTATATATATGTTATGTTTTTAATATTCGCTAGGAAACCGTTTTATTTTTTTAAGTAATAGATTAGTAATTTAAGAAAAAAAAGATAGTAATAGATTATTGCTGAAATTATGACCAGAAATTAAGGTCAAATATTATTAAGTGTACTTATTTTTTATTCTTTTATATATACAACTTTGTAAATTTATCAAACATAGATTATAAAATCAAACCATTTACCATTATCAATGATATATGTAATGAAATATTTTTTACCAAATCTTTTATTCCATTTAAGATAAATTTACCAAAGACTTATAGATTTGGTAAATTTACCGAATCTTTTATAATGGATTTGGTACATTTAATAATAATATATTTACTCAAATTTAGATAATATATTTACTAATTTTTTATCTCTTACATATACGACGTTGCTTTAATTTAAGATATTCTCCAAAAGTTAATTTAGGAAACCGTTTTATATTTATATATACGGTATATCTTTAATATTCTCTAGGAAACCGTTTTATTTTTTCAAGTAATAGATTAGTAATTTAAGAAAAAAAGGAAAAAAGAAATAAATTTTTTTGGCGGGAAAAAGTTGCACCAGGAATTGACACGTGTCATTCCTGGTGTCTCTTTTAGTATATAGTAAAGTAATAGATTGGAAGAAATTGTTAGTCGGTGGATTATTTATTGTGGTAAAAAGAGTACTCCGTATGTGAGTGAGTGTGAGTACCACAAAAGGGATAGAAAGATTAATATAATTGTAAATGGAGATCATGACATGCCCAAAATAGAAAGTGTATCTCTTTAATAAAATAAAGTTGAATAAGAAAAGTGTATTTTTAAAATATACTAGATTAGATCCCGTGCACGCACGGATTTTGATCATTGTTTTTACAAAATATTTAACTGAAATATCTCCAAACTACTGCATCATTATAAAATTTGAACATATCCATTTAAATTTATTCATCTAATATGCATATTTTAAATGCGTAATGGTAATTGGATCAAAATTTCGAGTGAATATATTTTCCATTATTAATGTACCGATTTGACTAAAATATTACTAAAAAAAATTATCAAAATTATTATTGTCATAATATATAAACTAATATTTGTCCATACATAAATAGTTTATAAAAAAGGATAGAGAATAAAATTAAAATAGATACACTTTTTAGGAAAATGAATTTTGGCGGAAAATTTTTGCACCAGGAAGTGACATATGTCATTCCTAGTGTCTGTTTTAGTATAAAGTAATAGATATTGAGGGAGTATAAGATAAGTTGAGACCTATAAAAAAAAGGTAAAATAATATAAATGAAATTCATGTGAAATTAACGGTATCCTAATTTATTTATTTTTAATAGGTAAGAATAAGGGACCATACTGAACCAGCATCTAGCACAGCTGCACATGTTAACCAGCTCAGCTCCGCAAATATTCGCTTGAGCCACTACCAAGCATTACTTTTAGGATTTCTTGGAGCACTTTCATAGGGGTGTTTATTTTTAGAGACCATGTCTAATCGGGTGGCTAAACAATAGTCTCTCCGTTTCTAAACATTCGCCACTTGCATTATTTTCTTTGATTTTAATTTTAATTTTTTTTTTTTGAAGAAACTTGATTTTAATTTTTAGGAGTTGAATATAAACATTAGGTGAGTGAAAATAGTTTACGACTTTACGGTGGTAACCCTGTAGGAAGCAAGATCTAACAGCTAAGTCTGGAGATTCCTGTGACCTCGTGATTAGCAATATCAATTACCATTTCTCCAACCACAAACTATGCAATTATTTTTGTTTATTAAACTGGAATATAATTATTACGGAGTACAATTATTTAGCTAGCTTTCTCCCACGTATGCTTTGTCACGTTCCTAGTGAGTAGTGGCTATTCTTTTTGGGTTCATCGAGGTCGCACGTGTCACGGGCAAATAAAGTAACGATCTGGAATCTGGAGGGAAGTACTGCCCGGGAATCGTGGGCAGTTGAGGGAGGGCCCCACTACTTTGGGACTTTTTCCTTTTTGGTTGGGGCAGGTGTTAAAAGAGTAATTACTGTAATTAGGGTGGGGGAATTTTTTAATCACAAAACATTGACTTGTAAGATACTCTCCCTATCAATCCTGACTGAGTCCTGACTCACCATTGGACCCACACCAATCAACTCCTTAAAATTAAGATTTTTTTATTATTATTTTTATTGATCTAAATACTTGTATTTAAAGTTACACTATTGCCATAAATTTGTCTTTGTAATTAATTAATGAACTCTTGACTTGATGGGTTAAAATTTTAAAATTGTGGGTCTGTGTATAATGATAACAATTTGGAATATTTTTTTTCTCAAATGTAGTTTACATAGTTTTTCTAGCTCATTTGTACAAAAATGTCTATGTAATTGAATTAACATCAATTTCGTCGCTTAAAAGCTTATACGTTAGGGTCCTTGGATTCTTGGAGTGAATCTCCAAAGTGACAAAATCAAGATCTAATTCTACCCCGATGTTGGGTTAGAGTTGGATCTTGAATTGAGTTGCTCTTTGTGGAGAGTTACATGAGAATAACTCTTGGTCAGGATTTCCAAGTAAATATGATGGGCAACTATATCTTTGTGACACTTAGACACGACTCTCCATCGCGAGGACCACCAAATCGTGGAAAGGAGCTTTAGTAGTTCTTTTGGAGAATTCACCAATGTTGTTTAGTTTGAAAGAGCTCCTGAGAGTGTTTTGTAGATAAAAAAAATGGAAGAGAAAGATATGATAGCTCGTTTGAGAGCCTTGTAAAAATGAACTTCCTCTAAAGCCATGCCACTGGTCGTCAAAGAAATTAATTGATTAAATTTGCTCACTATAAACTTATTTTTAATGACAGCTAGTCACATTGCTCTTTACTATAGTTATCTAGGTTGCGTTCTGTTCAAATAAATTTTATTGGAACTTGTGAAACTTATTAATGGAACTTATTTGACCTTGATAGAACGTACCTGAACTTATTGGACTTGAAATGATTTTTTTTTGTTAAATTTGAAGAGATCGAGTGCAATCTTAGTGTGACAAAGTTAAACACAAAATATAGTTGTTTAAATTATATGCATTGTTATCGTAAAACCGACATATAATATAGAACATAAAATAAATATTTAAAGTGATAAATACTTAAAAACAAGGGTGCAGAAGTTTATACATTTAGACCAATCACCAATCCACCAAATAACATCTTACATAATCACATTTATTTTTGGTTTGCTGATAGGTCAAAAGTTAAGTTGTTAAATTATAAGTATGGGTGGACACGAACAGAACTGTTCGTGAAAAGTTCGGAATCGTTTCGATAAAAGTTCGGCTCGAGCTCGATTCTTTTGTAAATGAACCAAGCTTGAGCTTAAATTTATGGTTCGATAACTAAACGAACCCAACTCAAACTCAATGGTGTTCGGTTCGAGAGCTCGCAAACTCGTTAATTTAAGAATAATAATGCATATTTATGAGATTTTTATATATTGTTTAATACCATTATCCAAACTATTAATTAAATGACAAATAAGGGATAACATTTTACATAACTTGTCCAAGTAAAATACTAATATAATGTTAGATTAAGAAAATTATTAGTAATATTATAGCACCTGTTGGTAGAATATGGTTTATCAATTTATCGATTCAAACACTACGACAGAAAATGCTTTTAATAGCGCTTAATAATGCTTTTAACAACGCTTCTTGAAGCGCTGTTGTTGGCTCCGCTATTAAAAGTAAAAGGTACCTTTAATAGCGCTTTTCAAAAGCGCTGTCATATGTAATATTAGGATAATTCAAATTTTTCTTTCATAGCACTTTATAAGCGCTATTAAAGAAACGCTATTAAAGGTTTACCGCCAATTTTTAAATTATTTTCTAATAGCAGATGTATATAGAGCGCTATCAAAGTTATTATTATTATTTTTTTTATATTTATTATATACCTGAAAAGTATCTCATTTTTTGCCACAAAATAACACCATATATTGAAGAATAGTAAATAGTTGAAAATTAATTTCCAAACCTGAATTAAAAGAATTTTTGCAATTGTAACCCTAATAAAACCGATTACATAGATCTAAAATAAAATTCTAAACATTAAACTACGTAAAATACATTAATTAATAGAGTCTTATTTTTTTTGTTCCTTCAACATAACCTAGCTATTATACAATTGTTGAACAACATGGCGCACCCATTCGGTTCTTACTTAGTCAATCTGCTCCTTGTCATAACTTGGAAACTGACAATCTGAAAAGTACTGCGAAACAATGGGGTATAATAATTCATACATATATAGAAAGGAAAAACCCGAAAGAATTAGTATTACCATAAACAATAAGTGCCATACATGAAAAAAAATTGAACTTCACATTATAGTAATAGATTATGATGTTTTTGGAAAAGAATTACAGATAATTCCTTGCTGATATATTATCAATTGAAGCTACGGAGATGGATCCGAGATGGATGCCATGAAAAATCTGACTCAAAAACCAAGAGGTTCATCTGGGATGTCAGATGTAGGACAAAGTAAACAGTTACACAAGACAGTAGTAGTCCAAGCAAAGGAATCTAGTCTACCAATAAGTGAAGGCAAAAGAAGTCTTGTTCATCAAATCAGACTCGTAGCCCTTCCATTTTGTTTACTCAGACAAAAGTGACAAAGATGAAGATGGTCCGAGTACCATTACAGAATAAGATTGTTCCTTTGACATCAGAAGCCATAAGTGAAAAGTATAGTACATAGCCGGTTCTTAAGTTGTGGAGATCTTTACAGGGAATGCGTACTATTAATGAATCTCTAAAGTGTTGCATGTCCAAGGAAGCCACTAATCACTAGCTACCACACTAAGTATTTTGCAAGTGTTAATCCAACTCTTAGGCGCTATGGATCTTGACAATAAAACAGAATAAAACAATAAAATCTTGATAAATATAGCATACCTTTATCACTTCATGTGACGCAATCCCGCCTATGAAGGAAGAGACCGCATGTAGCTCTGCAGCCCCAAACTGGGAGATTTAATTTATGAGATCCTCGAACAAGATTGATCAATTGCAGCCAAGATCAGCTAGTAAGCTGAGAACTAGTCTTTAGTCGAGATATATCTTCATCTATCTCTCTGCCAAGATGAAGTTTACACATTTAGATTCAGTCCCACAACAACCACATCGCAATATATTCCAAAGAGAATGAGGAGCTACCACTGGCCGGCCAGCAAAACTGTTATAGTTAGCACCAAATTGGTCTACATCTCGCAACAAGATATAAAACCCAAGAGCCATATTGTAGCAGGGACAAAAAGCATATTTCCCAGAAGAAAACCTGAGCAAAACTGACGGGGAGAGAGACTATCTATTTCCATATTAATATAAGTGTAGACTTCAACCAAAGATAAGTAAAACAATACTGACATATGACAATAAAAATGTCACCTACCTGTATTCCTCATCTGTCAAATACTTCTGCAACTTAGAAAGGCTTAGAGAATTGAACTCCTCCTGAATTATACGATCTCTGCATACCTAGAAAAACATAGTTACATTAAGAAACAAAACCATTAGGAATATAAAAAAGAATATTATTGGATCTTCTCAATCCTCTATTGGCTAGGATGTCTTCAATCATGAAAAATCTCAAACTTATGGAAAAAACATAATAACTTATGACAAAACAAAAACGAAGTATACATACTTCTTAATTGAAGCTATGTATTAACCTCCAACTTTAGAATGCAAAATCTCCCATCTTCCTAAATTTGTAGTTCCAATTCTGACGTCCTACTTCCAAAATATCATTAAAATTCAAACAACAATTCAGCATGTCCAATTCTGATGTCCTAGTTCCAATTTTTAGTTCCAATCATTATATAAGGTAACTAAGTTCACATTGAACCACAAACATATTTTGCTGCTCCTCCTACCCCAAGTGTAGAAACGCTTTTTTTATAGTGCTGACACTGAAATATAATGTGTCCGAACACTGGCAAGCTCCCACCAAATCGTGGGTTCTAATTGATTGGTATCACTATCTAAGCATGCGATATGGCATAGCGAAAGTACCATAAAACGTATTCAGCAAGTGAAGGGTAAAAGATTACTCAAAGTATGATTTCCACCTATCACACAGGCAAACTCCCAGTTGGTATAGAATCAACAGCAACTTATAATAACATAAGATGATTCAGCTTTTGGTGCAACAAATGCCAGAAATTTAAAGTAGAGAGAATCCCATACAACTATTTAACTATTTTGCATCAAATTTTATTCAACAAACTGTGAAGAAGAAAGTATTGAGCAACTGACCCAAATAACAGTCCCAGAATTTGGCAATTCTGAATCATTCCTATTAATGGCAGATGGCAGCGTCTGATGAAGAGGAGCAAATGCCCCAAGTCCTGCAGTTTCAAGAACATTGCAGCTCCCTAAAGCCAGCCCTTTTGGTAAACCCTTCTTCTCCATGTATTCTTTCAGATTACGCACAATTGTCTCTGTCGGATTTTCAGCAACTCCATGAAACTTCTTAACATGAACTGTTAGTCTGTTACTGCTGACGGTGCAGGACCTTCTGAACCCATTTTTCCAACAATCCAGATACTACTTTAACAAATATTATACCACCAATATGAGCTACAATAGTCAATAACCTGCATCAGAACACATTGTTAGATCAACCTGATAAAGTAAGAACATTTTTTCAGAACAAAATCAACACCAATAAAGTCTATCAGCAATTAAAAACTTTTTGCATAATAGTATGCCTGAAAATTTCCACCCCCTCCCATTTTCATTATGGAAAATTTCCTAAATTTGTAGTTCCAATTCTGATGTCCTACTTCCAAAATATCATTAAAATTCAAACAACAATTCAGCACTCATTGTAACAATCCTATAGGTTTTGTACTTTGTCAAGCCCCTAGCTCTTGAGAGTCTCTTTAACTTATTAGCAACCGCAGAAGCACAATATTATAATTAAAAAAACTCTTATTAGTTGACAAAAAAAAAGAATCTTACTTTCAAAATTTCAGCCTTTTAAAATAAGAAATTGTAGACAATGGTTAAAAAGCTCCTAGTTTTACAACCTGGTGAGCTTCCAGGCGATGCGAGATACCTAAGCATAATAGTATGTAACATCCACAATCTCTGCCTCCTCAAGCAACCCAACACAAGAACACCTAAAATTCAAAACCCTCAAATTTAGACAATTCCGACCTACTGATGCTTCAGGCAATAAACTGCATAAATTATAACAAACAAGCACTAAAAATCTTACATAGGAGTAGATAGCACTGCAGGAACTAATGCTTCAGTATATTTAAATGTGAGCTTGGACCATACTCAATCACTTTATCAGTCCATTCTTTCTCTCCTACAATCTCAATAATACAATTTTGTCGTCCCACCAAGACCTCAAGAAGCTTGAGTTTTTTACAATTAAACACCTCAAATCTAAGCAAAGACGGGCAACTCAGTACTTGCCGATCATAGATGCTCTCTAAATTTGGCAAGTCAAAAAGCATAAATTTTGTTAACTTTGTAATAGTTATACAAGTTGGGTTAACTTTGTAATAGTTATTACAGATTTCATCTTCTTACAGTGTTTAATTTACATGGAATGACATGAGTGAATTGATTAATGGATTATGGTAGCCATAAGTTTTGCTCCAATGCAATCATGAAATCAAATAATTCGACAACCTATTATCAAAATTAAGAATCAAAACCCAATTACAATCTAAATGCTCACTACCTAGGTATACCAATTCAGAGGAACAAAAACCCATAGCCCATAATTAACCCAATCAAAATTAAACCAAACATAATCAACAAATTCCGCAAATTTTGTGGATGAATTACCTTAAAATTCAATTTCGTAGTGAGAAGAAGCATCGTAGGGCGCAGGGCGAGAGAAAACGCCGCCATCTGAAATAAATCGCCGCCGCCTGAAGGAACTCGTCGCCGTGTGAAGGACTTTGGTAGGAGGGTTTCGGCGTCCATTGAGACTTTTGGGGTTTTGAGGTTTTGCAGATTGACTGAAGAGAATCCGAGGAGAGAAAGAGTTAGGTGGTTAACTTTTTACTCGTTTTAACATTTTGTTCCCTATAATAAACGGGAAGTCTTTTTTACTATAATAAACGGGTAATATGATAGCGCAGAAGATCTAAACGCTATAATATGTGAACATATCACAGCGCTTTTTAGATAAGCGCTATAATATGTTGTTTTTTAAATTTTTGATAGCTGAAGAGGCAAAAGCGCTATTAAATAAACGCTATTAAATGACATTTCTGTAGTAGTGAAAGCTCGAACAAGCTTAAAACTCGGCTCGAACTCGAAGAATTCTTATCAAACCTAGATCGATAAGGATTTGAAAGCTCGAGGTAAGTTCGAGCTCGAGTTCGAACTTGGAAAAAATAAATAAACCAAGCCGAGCCTATTAGAGTTCGGCTCGTGTCCACCCCTGATTATAAGGATATAGGTGGTGTTTGGTTGTTAGAGGTTCGGTAGAAAATTAGAGGATTGAAGCAATTTAGAGGTTTGACCTTTCAAAACCTCTAATTGGAGTGTTTGGTTGTTAGAGGTTTGGAATAGTTGATTCTTCTCAAACCTCTAAATCCAAAAAGTAGCTGAGAGCAGCTTTTTTTTCATTAGAGGATTGGGATTTTAACGTGAATTTACCACATTGACTAGCTTATTCAAACAACTAACTACTAACCGCTAATCACCAAACAGGGCCATAAACATGTCAATTTGCTGACATAAGATTTGATTAGGAGCTAGGTTTCTTAAAAAAAGAAACATTTTAATAGAATATATTTTCTCAATTCTTCTTTACATGACACATTTGAGTTTTAGACACTATTTACACAACTTTCTTTGACTACCTTTTGTGATATATTTATACTTAATAAAAAAAATATAGCCGTGTGGGGTCTTGTTAGATTCGTCTCAATATATATTACTCCGTATTTAAATATCAACTTTTTATAATTTTTATTTACCTATAACTGAACATATTAATGTTTGAAATCATACATTGACAAAAGTAGCTAAATAATTGTGCGACAACTTTTGTGTAACACCGTCTTACCGTCAAAACCACTTTGATTACTTGACTAATTGGTTATATTGCTTAACTATTTGGTTATATTGTTTAATTAAGTGGTTTCATTGCTTAACTAATTAGTTAAGCTAATTAGTTTTAGTGCTTAACTAATTAGTTATATTACTTAACTACTCCATCTGTCTCTTTTTGTTCTTTACGCTTGGTATTTTTCACGCATTTTAACGATTAATTAATTTACATCGAGATTCCTCAAATTTTTTATTTTAACAAGATAAATTACGTTTATTTATAATGTTTTCACTTTTATCAAAATTTTGATATTGGGAAATGAGAAAATTTTAATGTCCCAATAAAAAGTGTGAGAGATTAAATGACACAATGAATTTAATTGGTTAAAATAATAATTGGACACAAATTTTGATAGATAATACTAAGTCATTTATATGATAATATAAAAGGAAATGTAAAAAACATTTTGAAATACCCAAAAAGGAAAACGTAAAGAAAAAAAGAGACGGAGGGAGTAATTGATTTAAATGCTTAACAAATTGATTTAAGTGCTTAATTAATTGGTTATGTTGTTTAATTTATACAGACATTAAAGTGATCTTTTGTGTAAGACCGCCTTATATAAAAGTCTATAATACTCGTATCATATACTCCAAATGAAGTATGAGTATTTGAGAAAGAGATTTCTTCTTGACTTCTTCTAAGTTCTACTCCGTAAGTAGTTGGGAATTTGGGATTCATGGGTCAAGTTTTGACTCTTGACTTACAAGTTACAAGACGTACAATATACAAAGTATTTTGGAATTAAATGTGGTTTTAAATTGCTAGGCGTATGGCGGTGTCTCCGTTATGGGTCTAGCCGTCTAAGTATATTGCGACTTTTTTCTGTTTATACGGGTGTTGCTTTAATAGTAGGTGTTCATAAAAAAGATAGTCGCGAATCGTATCCAAAATCGGAAAAATTGGAATAAGCGGGCAGTAAATCGAATCGAAAAAAAAACATAAATGGTTATAGTAACCGAATCGATAAAATTAACGGTTAAACAGGTCGGTTACGGTTACGAATTTTGACAAAATGGTTAACCGAAAAAACTGAAATTTGTGCTTTTTAAAAAATTATTCATTTTAATTTAGTTGGAGGTGACAAAATCACTAAATTATAGGTAAAGCATTTTAGTAAAAAAAAATGTTTGTTTGTGCGCTGCTAGCTCAATTAGGTACTTACTTCTTAGGCTCTAGCCCATTAGTCCATTACTGCAAAAATGAGCACGTGACTTTGTAATTTTGTTTGAACATGATGAACTTGTGTAATATTTGACGTTGTTTGGACTTATTTTTGTTTGACTTGATCTTCTATTTAAAAATGTTATTTTTTGGGAAAAAATAATACGATAAATGCGATCCAAAATAGAAATAAAAAATTAATAGCGGTTTATGGTTAACCGGGTAACCAAACCGAAACCGCGGTTAACCAGGTAACCAAACCGAAACCGCGGTTAACCATTTAAACCGTACGGTTACGGTTCATGGAAATGTCGAACCAAAATTTTCGGTTATCAAGCCGAATCAAGTTTCGGGACGGTTAACCACCCATGAACACCCCTAGCTTTACCTATTCTTAGTGTTACATATTGTGAAACAATTTGAATTGGAGTAAATTTTATTACTTCCTTCGTCCCTTAATACTCGCACCGCTTTTTTTTCGGGTCGTTCCTTAATACTTGCACCGCTTTTATAAGTGGAAATTTTTACCAATATTTTACTCCCTCCGTCCCTTAATACTCGCACCGCTTTCCTTTTCGGGCAGTCCCTTAATACTTGCACCGCTTCTATAAATGAAAATTTATACCAATATTATATTATTTCTCACACTTACTTACTAACCCCACCTACACCCTTATTCCCTATAAAAAACCATTTAAAAATTAACACCCCCAATCACCACTCCCCACCTCTTACACATTCCCACTAATTATATTAAAAAAATACCCCACTATCAACTAACACCCATTAAATTAATAAGTCAATTCAAATGTCTTAAACTCCGCACCGGTCAAACCGGTGCGAGTATTAAGGGACGGAGGGAGTACATTGTACTAAAACAGACACCAGGAGTCCAGGAATGACACATGCCATTTCCTGGTGCAAAATTTGTCCGTTAAAAAACTCTTTCCTAAACGTCATATCTACTTTATTTATTATTTTATTTTCTCTTTATTTTGTATAAACTGCTACTCCCTCCATCCCTTAATAATCGCGCCGCTTTCCTTTTTGGGTAGTCTCTTAATACTTGTACCGATTCTATAAAATGAAATTTTTACCAATATTATATTATTTCTCACACTTACCTACTAAACCACCTGCACCTCTACTCCCTACAAAAAATCATTTAAAAATTCACACCCCCCACTCACCACTCCCCACCCATTACACATTTACCACTAACTATATTAAAAAAATACCCCACTATCAACTAACATCCGACCCATTAAATTAATAAGTCAATTCAGTCAATTCAAATGTCTCTTTCCGAACATGACCATTGTCTCTGAGTTCTAGAAATACCTCACCAAGTAAAACTTGATCTAGTAGAAATGGTTCCATCTTCTAACTTATAATTTTTATTAGGGGTACAAGGTACTTTGGATCGGAGGAGGGTTTTCCCTTATCCTCCCCCCTCTTTCCTAAGTGTCTAGTCCCCTAAGTCGCATCTTACAACGTAAACAAGACGAAAGGGAAAACCTTTTATTCCATTCCTAACACTTGTGTAAGTGTTAAGTGGTTTGATAAAAAAACGAGCCCGAAACAGTAATAAAAAAGTTAAAACGAAAATGTGCACGAAACATATATGCTGATCCGTAGATGAATTTGATCTATGTTTAAGAGCATGATCAACCCCAAGTCTTAAGACATGAATTGTGCTGACTTGGCATATGATTCATCAGTCTTAAGATCAGACATATATAAATTGTAGCATTGAAGTAGACAAGTCTTATCAAAATCTTAAAGTGAGTCTTGAAAAATTAAGACTCAACTTAAGACTTGGTATGTGAGTTAAATTAAATAATAAAATGATATTTTACATAAATTTACAAGTCTTAAATGATTTAATGGGTGAAAAGCTAAATTTGATTGAATATTAAGGAGTCTTAACAATAATTTAATTATTTAATATTAATAAAATGTTGACATGGCAAATGAAGAAAATCTTAAGACAAGACCCCCTTGATCTTGCTCTAACAAGTAGCAAACTACGTAGAACATAGGAAATGCACGTACAGTACTTAACAGATTAGCAAGTCCGATAATTAAGCATACACAGATGACAGAACAATAGAAGTAGTTGTTGGGAACAAACATGTTATTACATTCAGAATTATTTCTCTTATAGGTTGACATTATCAGCTGTAGAATGCAACTCCTTATTGGTCTTTGTTTTGCCTTTTTGATAGACATATATACGTAGTAGTATCACAAACCCACAGTTTTTATCAATGTTTTGTGCTGCTTTTTTCTTCTACTTGTTTATCTCTATCAAGTGGATTACAATTTTTTCCAAGTTGTTATTTTTAAAATAAAATCTAACTTATGATCGCAAAATATAATCAAATATTAGGGGTTGTTCTCTTCAACTTAATAATAAGGCATGAACTTATCTGAACTTAACTTATCTGAATTATAAGATATTATTTTATTATTTAATTTATATAACCTTATTTAACTTATACTCCGTAAGACATAATATGATGTTACAAGACCTTATTAAACCTTATTATACTTTATTTAAAGTTTATTAGATTATTACTAAACTTTTTAACCATTAGAATATTGATAATATATAGTTGATTGCAGGTGAGTACTACTCATTAGTCATTACCTATTCCTTATAAGATAATATTGTACATAACATAACAAAGTCAATACGTACTGTAATGGAGAGTCTGTAACATTTTCCACGCACATCAACCGACTCAAAACGATAATGTTGTATTCTACGAATTAGGGGAAATCGACTTGATTGATTCCTTAATACTTCGTACTTAATTATTAGTGTTATTATTGGCTACTACGTACTTCATTACAGTGAACAAGTACGGATTAATGGATACTAATTTAGTTGATTAAAGTTAAAAGATGGTGGATAGTCAAATGCGTAGTATGAACAACGTACGTTATTTACCCAGATGAAACGATAATGTGTGACATCTATATGTACTCCGTACCACGTAATCTTGATAGTTGATAGAGGTTCAGAGTGGCGAATGAGAAAAGCAAATATACCAGGAGGGAGGGGGCAAGAGATCACTGTACAGAGAAATTGTCTGGTGAAGTAGGGGAAAGCACTATAAATTTCATCATTCATCAACTTGTTTAAATTATTATCATTTCTTTTTTTTTTAATATTTAAAAACAAAAAACAACTTCATTTTGGTCCCATCCACCCCACCCAAAAATATTGAAATAAATAAGTTGTACTACTGCACTTCCTAAGTTTGAAGTTGAAACAGGTGCATGTACCAACAGCATTACCTAAATTAAAGCTGCTTTTCCCAATGCCCATAGATTCCAACCCCATTCATTTTTTATTTATTTACTCCACACCAAATCATTACTGTCTGTTTCTTTTAACTTAAAACACTCCAGGTGTTGTTTGGTTGAGCGTGAGAAATAGAACTTTATAAGAAGATATTTTTTTATGTATAAGCATTTTTTAATATTATTGTGTTAAACATGAGAAGTTTCACTTACCTAGGCGAACATAAGTAAACAACTTCCTCCATATCGTAAGGAAGTGAAACTTTTTAGGAAGTGTGATTTCTCATGTTTTTGTCAACCAAACAATCCTACAATTTCCAAACATTCTTGACAGGAATTAGGCTTTGATATTCAAATGGTACTGGAGACTCCTGTCTAACCCATACTCCCTATGGAGTCGACTAATCCGTGAGAAATACGATTACAGGCCAACACTTTCAGCAACTGCCATCACAATCCCTTCCCATGGCGGACAGTGGAGAAATATATGCTCAGCTATCCTAAAACACTCTCACGCAGGATCCTTCATCATGACGAAAATAAGGAAAAAGATTGGAAACGGGGAAATCACTTTGTTCTGGCACGACATATGGGTCGGGGAAGCCCCACTAAAATTGATATGCCCACGCCTGTTCCTGATCAGCGCCTCACAGAATGCCTTAATCTCATCATGTGGCTTTTGGGATGGGCTTATTTGGAGATGGACCTTCTAGTGGAAATGGGCGTTACGACCTCGTATATATGCGAGCAGACAACTCTATTCCAAACTCTTGACAGAGTCTCCCTTTTCCAGGATAATGCGGACTCTCTAGTGTGGTGCCCTTATAATACATACGGGTCAATTCTCTGTTAAATCATTCTCCCTTGAGCTTGCAAAGATCAATCCCAACCGCCCTGTAACCATCAATAAAGGTGTACGGAGAAACTTAGTCCCTCACCGAGTGGAGGTATTCGTATGGCTGGCCCTACTTGGAAAAATCAATTCGAAGGAAAAACTGGCTCGTTTCGGTATCATCCCCCAAACAGAAACATCTTGTATGCTATGCAATGAGGCAGTTGAAAGCAGTGACCATCTGTTCATACAATGTCGATTTTCAAGAAGCATGTGGAATTGGTGGCTCGAAGCTCTGGGAACTGTGCTTGGCCTTCCCTGCTTCGACCCGTGAAGCCTTCAAGCAATGGTCACATCCCATCTATGGTAGCTTTTTCAAAAAGGTATGGACAACATCCTTTTTCATCATTCTCCGGACTGTTTGGAGGGAGAGAAACACGAGATGTGTTGAAAATAAGTCATGCTCCCTTTCACAACTCCAAAACCTTATCCTCTTGAGGCTTAGTTGGTGGAAAGGTTTGGGGAGACCCTTTCCCCTACAACACTGATGATCGATATCATACACAACCCACATTGCCTCCGATGGGCTGCGAGAACAACAACACAACTCATATCAAATCCGATCATAAGTAAACCCATGTGGACACCACCAAGCAGCAGTACATTAAAGTGGAACATTGACGCATCCCTAAAGCTGACTGAGTGCATATCCTCGATTGGAGGAGTCTTAAGAAACTGTCATGGAAACTTCATGTGTGTGTTCTCTAGTCCTATCCCACTTGTGGAGATAAATCATGCTGAAGTTCTCGCAATACACAGGGAAATTAAAATTTTCATGGCCTACGAGCACCTACGCCAACTCAAGCTAGTAGTTGAATCCGACTCGAAAAACGCAGTCAAACGGTGCTCCAATAAACAACCAGGACCTTGGAACCTCACATTCATTCTCAACAGGGATGGGGATCGACATCATATATAAGGGACGCAAAACAAACATGGTGGCGGATACCCTAGCGAAACAAGGACTTCATAGACAGGATGAGTTTATTGCATGGCTGTAACATATATTTTCCCCTCCTCCATGTAATCATGTAATACACTTTCCTCAAAGTGTAATTAGGTCGTACCAAATTGGGTACCTAGCCAAAATAAATAAAAACAACCACAAATTATATATATATAAAAAAATCCTACAATTTTCCACTTTCTAAAAAGTCATACTTTCTATGGATTTTTATGTCAACCAAACATCAGCTAGAAATGTGATAATTAGATGTTTGGAATAAATAGAGTTGTTTTACAACGTTTATTAGTGGTGGTTTGATCATTTCAAGAGGGTAATGAGAGTGTTTGACGAAGATAGATTTGGAATAGATTTTTCGAATGAAAAAACTCAATATCAGAGCTTTTTGCATTACAATTTATGGAATAGTGTTTTAAAAAGTGGATGTAAAATGATAACTTTGTCTGATGTTATCTAACATTACAACCCTTGCCAACGTACATCATTTTATGCTTATACCCTTAATGGGTTATATTATACATTATACAAATACGGAGTACTAATTTACCAAACACTATACACTACCCACATTTATTAACCAGGTAATGCAAACAACTACTCATAAGAACTACTCCCTCCGTCTTTTTTTTTTCTTTTACGTTCCCTTTTTGGAATGTCCCAAAATATTATTTACATTTCCTTTTATATTATCACATAAATGCTTTAATATTTTATCAAATACGTGTTCAATGATTATTTTAACCAATTAAATTCATTGGGTCATTTAATCTTTTACAATTTTCCATTTGGACATTAAAGTTTTCTCATTTTTCCAATATCAGAATTTTGATAATAGTGGAAACATTATAAATAGACGTAATTTTCCTTGTTTTAAAAAATAAATTAGAGGAGTCTTAATGCACATTACAATAAGGGGAGACTCTTATTTAGTGGACTCTTAATCTACTCCTTCCGTTTCTTTTTGTTCTTTACATTTGACATTTTACACGTTTATTAACGACTAATAAATGTGCATTGAGATTCCTTTTTTTTTTTTATTTAAACAGGTAAAATTACGTAAATTTATAATGCTTTCACTCTTATCAAAATTCTGATATTAGTAAAATTAGAAAAATTTAATGTCCGAATAGAAAAGTGTGAGAGATTAAATGACCCAATGAATTTACTTGGTTAAAATAATCATTTGACACAAATTTTGGTACTCCCTCCGTATTTTTTTAAGAGATACACTTGGTTGGGCACGGGTCTTAAAAAGAATAAAAGAAGTAGGGTTGGGGTAGATATTTTAATAAATAAGTAAATTGGGGACCATGTCCTTTTGAACAAGTGGAGGTGGGGGTGGGGTGGGTGTAGTTGTAAAATTATTTTTTAATTGGATGGTGGGTCATAAAGTGTAGTAGATATATTATTTAATTAGGTGGTGGGGTTAGATAAGTTACCAAAAATGGCAAGTGTATCTCTTAAAAAAATACGGCCGGAAAATGCAAGTGTATCTCTTAAAAAAATACGGAGGGAGTATAATATTAAAGCATTTATGTGATAAAGGAAATGTAAAGAACATTTTAAGACACCAAAAAAAAACCCGCAAAGAACAAAAAGAAATGGAGAGGGTATTTCTTATGACACCTAAGTACCAACTCCAAATAAGAGTCTCCTCTTAAAAATTGTGAAAATGGACTAATTAACTTTTAACACTAGTTCTTATTCTGTCTTACCCATTTTTTTTATACAAAAACAATGATGTGGCACTACCTCTTATTTGTAAGAGCTACTCCGTAGCTTTTATTTCAGAAATTTCTCTTACAATCTCGAAATAAAAAACTCTCGTTACACATCTAAGAGCTATCACTTATTTTTTTCTCTCTCCTTAAGAGTCATCTAGAGCTCCCCAATCTCCACTATTATTGCTCTTAATTAATCGTTAAAACGCGTGAAAAATATCAAACGTAGAGAACAAAAAGAGACGGAGAGAGCAATTGCCCAATAGCTTGGAAAATTTTGATTCCCGATAAAGTGTTTCCATTGAAAAAAAGGAAAAGAAAAATGCCTAAGTTCCCAACTTATTAATTTTCGATTAATATTTTTTTTTTTTAAATACAACATCTAGTTTAACCAATAATAATACACTAGTCCTTTTCAATTATTCACTTTTGGTCCTACACCTATTTTTTATTATATTTTATTTTTTATATACATACTAATTTTTTTTTTTTCTGGGGGAGAGGGGTTAGTCTACCAAATTGTTTTCTTTATAAGATGACCTAAGTGGCCATATTTATTTTCTTACTTGTACTTCTTACATTTTTCTCAATCATTTTCTCCAGCAAAATAATCAGTTTCCCAGCTTCTTCTTCTTTTTCTTGATTGAACCAACAACAAAAGAAGAAGAAAATAAAATGGCATCATTTGCTAAACAAAGATCTTCTAATTCAAGAGTTTCATTTTATGCCGGAAGTGAAGATTTCTACAATCATCAACAACCTCATTTTCTCGATTCGTGTTTTCTTTGCAACAAACAACTCAAACCCAATCATGACATCTTTATGTACAGGTAATTAACAACCCAAAAACCCCCCTTTTACTTTCGAGTTCGAGTTGGAGTATTTTTCAATTTTAATCTTTGATTGGGTTGGTTACTAATATATATGGAAATCATCATTTTTGTTTTGCAGGGGAAATACACCATTTTGTAGTGATGAATGCAGACAAGATCAGATAGAGATAGATGAAGCAAAGGAAAGACCTTGCAGGAATCTAAGGACCCTAAGAAAAACGGACACCCCTACAAAATCCGGGTCTAAAAGAACTGTACGGACTGGAACTGTTTCTGTGGCCTGAAGTTTTTATCAGATCATAAATCTCCTCAAATCTTGCTATCTTTTTTTTCCATGATTTTTTTTTACCTAATAATTTGGGGGAAAAAATAATAATAATTCAAGCAGTGACTAAAAATATTAACATAGATACTTAGATAATAATTAAATGCTGTAATTTTGGTGTGATCTGCTAGAAATGTTTTTATAGGGAATTACATTACTACCCTCACAAAGTGGGGAAAAAGTGTATGTACTATGTTTGAGATGAGCACAAAGGGAAAGAGAAACAAGATATGAAGGAGAACAATTTTGTAATTTTATCTTTTCTTTTTTAACTGGATGTGGATGTTTTTGAGTTTGATGGAATATAATGCTTTTGAGTATTTTGATTTTTGATCTACTTTTTGTGTTATACTTACTAAGTAATTCGTATGTTTTTTTTTTACTATCCACATATATTCCGTACAAAATAATTATGTTGAAGTATAGGCGTATATAGAATGAATATTTTGTAATTAAGAAGTCCGGTCACTTTTAAATTACATTTTTTAAAGGTGACTTTTATTGTGATTATTGATTAAGCATGTTATGAGCAATTATATATACTAGAAATGTCCCATGTTTGATGGCACAAAATGGGCATGGACAACTCATGCAACAGCAATCGTGATTTGAGGGGGTCCGTCTACAGAAATTTGATGCAAGCAAAGGACAAAATTTGTTGCTACTTGATCCAAGAACTCAATAAAAAAAGAATTAAGAGATGAATAAGTTAAGAGTAGGGGGGTTTTGTAGGATGTGACTTTGAAGGAGACAATCCTTAACAAGTTACGGAGTAGCATCAAGTAACCTATGCCAATGAACAAGAATGTTGTTCTATTATTTCTTTTTGGATCCCAACAATAACAATATAAATTACAAATATAAGAGGAATTTTTTTTTATATATGTAGCTTATCGTGCACAAACCTCGGTAAAAGACATCATTAGTAATGTTGTTCCACTATATTATCTCATTATGTTTTGTGTGTGTGTGTGTGAATGAGGCGTAAGAGCAATATAAATTACATGTAAATGGGGAGTGGCCGAGTGGGTGATTCAAACCTGTAACCTATGTATACGTAATAGGTCAAGACATCATTGGTTATCATCTCATCACATTACTACAAAAAAGGCTAAAGGAACTACTAATATAGCACCATATAAACTACTAATCCGGTTTCTTGGATAAGGAAACCTTATATGAGAAATATTTCGATTTTTTCAAAATCAACTCTCATTTACTAGTTATTAATGTAAACCTAGCTACAATCCAAAAGCACCGAACCATCAATTCAATATACACAATTTTACATGAAAAAGAACCTTGAACTAATCCATTTCATGAGCTCCCATTTAAATTCTGCAGATTTCTCAACACCAATGCAAAAGAAAAAGCTCTTTAGTCCACCTTAATAAGTGTTATCAATTTATCATCCTTTGTTCATTTGTTGGCCAAGGATTATTAAGTTTTTTTCCTCTCTTCGTAATCACCCTAAAACAAAAAGAAAGCCACGTACCATGAACGATCTTAACATGGGTCATGTGAAGAATAATATTTACACCCCGATTCCCTGACCTTTTCACGAACCCTTTTAAAAAATAGCATTCATTGCAAATTTTTAAATTCAGTGAAAATTAAATTCAACAAAAATAAGTTAAGACTCTATTATGTTCGACTTATTTTGATTTATTTCAGATAAAATAAATTCAGTTAATTTCAAATAATATAAGTTCAACAAATTAAGTTTTCGACATTTTCACACACAAATAAGTTTTTTCCAGACAAAATAAGTTTTTTTGGGATAAAATAAGTTCAGATAAGTTCGGATAAGTTCGGATAAGTTCAGTTAAGTTCAGATAAGTTCAGATAATATATGTTCATACTAAATAAGTCGAATAAAACGGAGCCGAAGTTTAGTAAAAAAAAAGTTTTAATAAGTAAAATCCAGTAATTTCAATGAAAAAATGCTCCGTTGTTATACCGAATTTGCAGTTTAATTCTAAGAAAATCAAGATTGACAATAATGTTGTATTTTATGACTTTAACTAGTGTGTGGCTCGGGCGATGTCCCGGATGCTACTTTGAATAATTAAAATTCAAGATTCTTCTTCAGCTCAACATTTGACCAAAATAAATGTAGTCTATAAAAGTGGAAAGATTCATTAAGTTCATCAACTACACATGTACACTACGTCATTTATCACGCCAAATAATTTTTCAATTAGATCATCTTACAATTCGTTTAATTTATTTTCCAGTGAAACAAAGTGCTTCAGATTAATAAACAATAAATTAGACATATGTAGCAAAATTCTATATATTTTTTTGGTGAGAAGAGAGGGGCATAAACCCCTGAAGCAGAACGAAACTACAGAAAATAAAATAATACAAGAAATAAAGCAAAATACCAACTAAAGCCTACTGCCTTCAGGCTGCAAGAGCAGGAACCACTCTTGATTTCTTGCTATGGCCATGCCCCCCAAATCCTCCAATAAAACGCTTCGAAGATTCGAAGGGATCGCCTCAAAACAGTGAAGCGCTGCTCCATATCGACTCCAAAGTGTTGGAAGTATAGGTAGTGATGCTTCAAAAGAATGAAATTTGTGCTTGTCCCACATTGACAAAAAATAAGAGTTTTACCCACTTTATATATCCTCACTCCACTAATAGGTTTGTTAGAAGACTTGAGAGGAGGCTCTAGGCCACCGCACACGCGCGCGGGCCAGGCTCGGGCGAGGGCGAGTGGCGCGGCGCGTTCGCGGGTGTGGGTGGGGCCCTTTTTGCCACCAATCAATCCCGTGTAACGGCTAGTTGTTGTATTTTGGTAACCGAATATTTTCCATAACGGTTACAGATTTTATTCCGGAAATTGAGTCGTTGATTGATTCTAATTGATTACCGAATTTATTTCCTTCCCGAAATAATTCTTCAGCCTTCCGTTATTTTTGCTCTGCGAAAATTTTCCTCTCAAACACATACTCTCTGATTCATTTTGGGCAACGTTTAATTTCGTTTTCAATCTATCTTTTTGTACTACACCAACGAGATAGATGTCGTGTAACCCTGGAGGTTGATTGTCAAGAGGCCGTGTGTACGTAACGGGGCAAATTCAACTTTAGGGCAGTGTTCATACACGCCACGACTTGGTTAAAGATAAGTTTATTCGTTCATTACTAGTCATTGTTCCTACAATCTAAAGTTGAATTTTTTCTTCCGTGTTTTATTTTTACAATGGCTGGTCATATCCCTACTGCTATCCCTTTTACTTCTGCCATGCTTCCCAACCCTTTCATCCCTGATATGTCTAAGTTAGATCCTTTCGATGGGAAGAATTATAAGATGTGGTCTGATAAGATGGAGTTTTTCTTGGGTCAAATTGGGGTAGATTATTGTCTTACTGTTATTGCTGCCCCTGCTAATTCCACTAGGGATTTTGAGAAAGATAACAAAACCTGTCGTGGGATGTTGTTGCACTACATGACTGCTTCTCTTTATATGATTCATAGTAAGTCTAAGAATGCTATGGAAATTTGGGATGCTCTGAAAACTAAGTATGGAACTGATGATTTTGGGACTAAGAAATATGCTTGTAGTAGTTGGTTAAATTTCCGTATGACTGATGATAAGCCTGTCCTTGATCAAGTTCATGAGTATGAACATTTATGTGCTGATATTGTTGCTGAGGGTATGAAAATCTGTGAGCTTTTCCAAGCCAATTGTCTCCTTGAGAAATTACCCCCATCTTGGCAAACCTATGTCCATTCCATGAAACACAAACAAAAAGACTTTACCCTTCAAGAACTCGTTTCCCACATTAAGATTGAAGAGCAGAACCGTATCCAAACCAAGGGAAAAACTACTGACCATTCTTCCTCTACTGCTAATCTTGTTGAAACTAAAAGAAATGCAGGTTATAATAAGGGACCGAAAGGCAAGGGTCCAAATCAGTTCCATGGTACAAGGCAGAACAACAACAACAAGGAGAAAAGGCAGTTTAAAGGAAATTGCTATACTTGCGGTAAGTATGGTCATTCAGCTAGGGAATGCAGGCAAGGACATGGACCTGGGAACAAGCCAAAGGAGAACAAGCCAAAGGAGAACAAGCCTCAAGCTAATCTCACTGAAGACATCATTGCTGCTGTTGTGTCCGAGGTGAATCTGGTGAGCAACGTGACTGAATGGGTTGTTGATACTGGAGCAACTCGCCACATTTGTTCGAGCAAGGACATGTTTCAAGACTATGAAAAAGTTTCTGAAGGAGAATGTGTCTTCATGGGCAACTCAAGCACTGTGAGTGTACTTGGCAAAGGAAAAGTTTTTCTAAAGCTTACTTCTGGAAAAACTATTGCTTTGCAAAATATTTTGCATGTACCCGATATCCGCAGGAACCTCATTTCTGGTGCTTTACTTAACAAAGCAAGTATCAAGTTAACTTTTGAATCTGATAAACTTGTACTTACCAGAAATGGTGAATTTGTGGGTAAGGGATTTTGTAATGGGGGTTTATTTGTGCTTGATGTTGTGACTGATAATAATAATAATTCTGCTTCTGTTTATATTGCCGAGTCAGTTTCTTTATGGCATTCTAGACTAGGTCATGTGAATGTTGCATCTGTCAAGAGACTCAAACAACTTAGTCTTATTCCAGATTTTAGTAATACCTCTTTTGACAAATGTGAAGTTTGTGTAGAAGCTAAGCACCCGAAAAAAGCCTTTAATAAGAATGTATGTCGATCTTCTACCCTACTAGAACTAATTCATAGTGACTTAGGCGACTTTAAGAATTCCATGAGTAGAGGAGGAAAACGTTATTATATTACCTTTGTAGATGATTTTTCTCGTTATTGTAAGGTCTATTTATTGAGTACTAAAGATGAGGCAGAAGAGAAATTCCATATTTATAAGGCTGAGGTTGAAAACCAATTAGACCTGAAAATAAAGAGAGTTAGATCAGATAGAGGTGGTGAATATGATGGAACTCCTTTAAAGAAATTTTGTGAAGCTAATGGGATTATTCATGAGGTTACAGCTCCTTATACCCCAGAACAGAATGGAATAGCTGAACGCAAAAATAGGACACTTAAGGATATGATGAATGCTATGCTTATAAGTTCTGGTATGCCTACTAACATGTGGGGTGAGGCAATTCTTTCTGCTTGCTATGTGCTTAACCGTGTTCCCCATAAAAAATTAGATAAAACCCCATATGAATTGTGGAAAGGGTTTAAGCCTAATTTGGGTTACCTTAAAGTGTGGGGGTGTTTGGGAAAAATAGGACTTCCTGATTTCCAAAGGAGTAAGATTGGACCTAAAACCGTGGATGGTATTTTTATAGGTTATGCGTCCAACAGTGCTGCATATAGATTCATTCTTAAGGATGCATCTGGTTTTGGACCAATTCGTGAGTCAAGGGATGTAGAGTTTTTTGAGCATATTTTTCCTATGAAAGTTAATGTTCAAGCATGCTTACCTGTTGCATCTCCACCTTCCATTGTGCATCATGACATTGCATCATCTAGTGAGACTCTAGAACCTAGAAGGAGTAAAAGAACTAGAACTGAGTCTAGCTTTGGACCCGATTTTATTACTGCCTTCCTAATTGAGAAAGAGTTATTAGACGAGCAAGAAGTTGATGCATTTCTCTTAGAAGAAAACCCTAGATCCTATGGAGAAGCTATGAGGTCAATTGATTCAAGTTTTTGGTTAGAGGCCATAAATAGTGAAATTGAGTCTATCATGAGTAATAACACTTGGATTTTGTCTGATCTTCCTAGAGGTTGCAAGCCCTTATGTAGTAAGTGGATTTTTACTAAGAAACATACTCCAAAAGGATCCTTGATTAAGTATAAAGCTAGGCTTGTGGTAGGAGGTCATCGTCAAAAGCATGGTGTAGACTATTTTGATACATATTCTCCTGTCACTAAAGTTGCCACCATTAGAGTCTTAATTGCACTTGCATCCATTCATGATCTTGTTGTGCATCAAATGGATGTAAAAACTGCTTTTTTGAATGGTGATTTGAATGAAGAAATTTATATGAAGCAACCAGAGGGATGTGTTGTTCCTGGACAGGAAGATAAGGTATGCAGGCTCATTAGATCATTGTATGGATTAAAACAAGCACCTAAACAATGGTATGACAAATTTCATCAAACTATTATTTCTAATGGCTTTCAGGTAAATGATTCTGATGCTTGTTTATTCCAAACTTTCAAAACTTGGTTGCGTTTTCATATGTCTATACGTGGATGACATGTTAATTTTTGGTACCAATATAGACATAGTGAACGAAACCAAGGCTTTCCTAAATTCTTGTTTTGAGATGAAGGATTTAGGAGAGGCAGATGTGATTCTTGGCATAAAGATTACTAGAACTTCATATGGGATGTCTTTAAACCAATCTCATTATATTGAAAAGATTTTAAAGAAATTTGGTCAATTTGACTGCACTCCAGTGCAAACCCCATATGATTCTAGTATTCATTTGAAAAAGAACAAAGGTAATTCTGTATCACAGGAACAATATGCCAAGATTATTGGAAGTTTGATGTTTTTGATGAACTACACTAGACCTGATATAGCATATGCGGTTAGTAGATTGAGTAGATATACTCATAATCCTAATCAAGATCACTGGAATGCATTGATTAGATTATTGAAGTATTTGAAAGGCACTATCAATTGGGGTTTACATTATCATAGAGCACCTTGTGTTCTTGAGGGATATTGTGATGCCAATTGGGTGTCGGATAGTGATGAAATTCAATCTACTAGTGGCTATGTTTTTACTCTAAACTTGCATCGCCAAATCTACTATGGAATCTGAGTTTATTGCTTTAGAATTGGCAGGACAGGAAGCTGAATGGATAAGGAGTTTGCTTGCTGATATTCCATTGTGGGGGAAACCAGCTCCATCAGTTTCAATGCATTGTGACTCACAAGCTGCAATTGGGGTAGCGAAAAATCAAGCCTATAATGGAAAGAGAAGGCATATTCGCTTAAGGCATGCTATAGTTAGAGATCTGATCAGAAAAAATGTAATATCACTCGAGTATGTAAAGTCCGAGAGGAATATTGCAGATCCTCTCACCAAAGGCCTTTGTAGAAAAATGGTGCTTGAGTCAGCACAAGGAATGGGTTTAAAGCCTATTGTGGAGTAAATTGTGGTGGACACCCATCTTAGGAAATCTAAGTTCAATGGGTCAAACGAAATCACAAAAGAACTCATGTTTGTTACTACTACCCTTCCTAATAATAAAAGTGATGTAGTATTTTTCTAACTGTCATATGCGTAAGGTTGAGCTAAGGCTCTTAATAAGTTCATAGCCTTGAAAAGGTGGTTTGTGACAGTACAAACTTGATGAACTTACCTATGTGAATGTGGGGGTTACGCCCAATCCCCTATGAGAGTCCTTAAGGCTTAGGACCACTAGAGCATTCATGAAAATCCGGGTATTTTGTGGGGCACTAAAAAATTACAAATTGCGAAAACGAGTCTTGATTTGAGAAAAGTTGAAACGCGCAAAAGTAGTTTACTAACTTCGTGATAGGTTCAATGAGAAATCTACCTAAAACGACTGTAAGATATTTTTGTATGCGTTGGGTGTTAATTCAAGTCCAAAAGACATTGACACTTTCAAAACTAAAGTCTCCGTTGCCCAAAACGTTCCTTCCTAGTTTTTCCTGTTCTTTTGAATCACGTGGGGGATTGTTGGAAGTATAGGTAGTGATGCTTCAAAAGAATGAAATTTGTGCTTGTCCCACATTGACAAAAAATAAGAGTTTTACCCACTTTATATATCCTCACTCCACTAATAGGTTTGTTAGAAGACTTGAGAGGAGGCTCTAGGCCACCGCACACGCGCGCGCGCGGGCCGGGCTCGGGCGAGGGCGAGTGGCGCGGCGCGTTCGCGGGTGTGGGTGTGGCCCTTTTTTCCACCAATCAATCCCGTGTAACGGCTAGTTGTTGTATTTTGGTAACCGAATATTTTCCATAACGGTTACAGATTTTATTCCGGAAATTGAGTCGTTGATTGATTCTAATTGATTACCGAATTTATTTCCTTCCCGAAATAATTCTTCAGCCTTCCGTTATTTATTTTGGCTTCCTCCTTCACAAAGAAAACACAGAAAAATTGCTCTCCGAAAATTTTCCTCTCAAACACATACTCTCTGATTCATTTTGGGCAACGTTCAATTTCGTTTTTAATCTATCTTTTTGTACTACACCAACGAGATAGATGTCGTGTAACCCTGGAGGTTGATTGTCAAGAGACCGTGTGTACGTAACGGGGCAAATTCAACTTTAGGGCAGTGTTCATACACGCCACGACTTGGTTAAAGATAAGTTTATTCGTTCATTACTAGTCATTGTTCCTACACAAAGTTCGCAAGCCAATCTGCAACTCTGTTAGCTTCACGATAACAGTGTTGAACAGTCACCTCCCAACCTTGCCTTCTTAAAATACTTCTACATTCCCTGACGATATGAAAGAATGGTGAATTCGGAATAGCCGTATCTACCAACAATTGACCGACCACTTTCGAATCCACAGAGAGTTGGACTCTCTTGTGACCAGCATCCCAAGCTACTGCAAGTCCCCTTAGAACCCCTAGCAGTTCAACTCTTGTACACGAGCAGTTACCGCAGCGAGCAGAAAACACCTCATGTAGCTCCCCTCTTGGGCCTCTTATCAGACCACATACCTGGATTCCCACGAGAAGCACCATCTGTGTTTAATTTCACCCAACCCATTCGTAAAGTCAACCACCTTACAAAGATCATTTCCTTTCCTCTCTTCCTTTTTCCCGAATTGACTCTTCATTTACCATAAAGAATTTATTACCTTTTTTTTCCAATAGTTTTTTCGTGTTATGTGTAGTCTGACTTTATGTATAATAAACTTATATAAAAGTTTCCTATGTGGATAAACATAATTTAGGGAATTAATGGTGATGGTGTGAAGTAGTTGTAGGTTGAGAGTTGGGGTTTTGAAGGCTCCTCGTTATCTTAATGATTTTTTATTAATGATCTCTATTTTTTTTAAAAGAAGTATTTTCTTTTTACTATTTGATCATATATTTTCATATATTTATGTGTCATTTTATTGTTTAAGATGTGAATATATATAATTATATTTTGATTGATTACTTGTACTAAGGGGGCGTTTGGTTTGATGCCTCCAATAAATGATAAGAGAATCGACCTACCCTTTTCCTTGGAGGTTGTTTGTTAATTCAAATATATCATTAATTTCCTAGAAGTTTTCTATACTGATTCTCTACCCCCTAGGTTTTCAATTCAATTAGTTTCCATAGCCATTCGCACTCTGTACCACCAGCCGCCAACCACTTTCCCTTTCCTTTCCTCTACTTCAAGGCCACCTTAATCGTCAATAACCAACACCTTGACCCCTACATGCCTATCCCACATTCCCACCATCGTTCGACCAACCCACCCTAGCCAACAAAAGCACCCACGTACCTTTCTGATCCTCTACCCCTAAACACTTGCATGTACCAACGCACTCAACCACCAAAAACCCTTATCAAGCTACCAAAAATTCTCTCCACCACCAACGAAAATCAATCAATTAATCAAACTATAATCAAAATCTTAGATGTATATATGGATAAAAATCTCCGAACCTCAACCACAACCCAAGAAACAACCCCCTTAAAATCCCATGAAAACTACTCTTTAAAATTTTCCTTCCACCACGAAACCACCCTTCCACCACCTTGCCTAAAAAGAAAGGACCATGAAAATTGACAATGTTTAATATTTTAAAATTGATTTTTAATACAAATTTGATTGGGTAAGGTCAAAATTCAAACTGAACAACAATTAGGTCTTAGTGATACATGTGAATTGAATATTGTTTAGAATATTTGATATTTTTAGAATTTTGTTTAATTATTTTGTAGATTTGTTTTTATCAAAACAAAGTACAAATATAATTGTTTTTAATTATTAGACTTTAATGATAATCATAATACCTCTTTTGTTATACCGAATTTGCAGTTTAATTCTAAGAAAATCAAGATTGACAATAATATTGTATTTAATAACTTCAATTAAGAATATTAGAATTATGTCATAAATATTTGTATTTGCATACTGAATCATGTCAACATGTCGATCTTGATAGGATGCGAAATGGAAACGTGCTTTGAATATTGAAAGGAAATTTTAATCCCCTTTGATTAGCACCAGATATTTTTTTCCCTTATTTATTTGTGTTTTTATCCCATTTAACGAATAAAGAATTTACTACGTGTACTTTTTTTTGCCAATAATTTTTTTTCGTATTATTTGTAGTTCGACTTTATGTATAATTAGCTTATATAAAAGTTTCATATATGGATAAATGTAATTTAGGGAATTAATGGTGATGATGTGGAATAGTTGTGGGTTGAGAGTTGGGGTTTTGAAGGCTCCTCATTACTCACCACTTTGCTTTAATATAGTTTGATTCTTAATATTTATCCGATTTTGGTAGTAAGAAATGTGCGGAAAAAATCGTTAGTGACACATATTTTTTTTGTATCATTTTTAATTAAATTTTGTAAATAGGTTGTACGAGTATGGAGGTATTGATGTATAATGATACTAAGACTTTTTTTTAACTTATTGTAGCTAGTATATTTAATATTAAGTTTTAAAAAGTTTCTTTAATAAAGATATTTTTAAAAAATAAAAATAAAAGACAAGGATACACCATGAGATGACATATATCATTTTTGGTGTGTCTTTTAGTATATAGCTAGTTTATTGATGATAATAATTTATACATTATCATTTTGTCCATACAAATAAAATGTGTGAATGCATGATATTTCTCCACGTGTTGCCATTACATGGCTAATAACATGACGCCATGTCATGTGTACATATTACACTTATTGTTACCTCACAAATAGATGCTGATATCAATGCTCGAACTCATGATCTTGTTTTTGTTGATCTAAAGTTTTAACCACCACTCCAATTCATCAACTTATGACTTTAAATCAATAAAAAAAAATGTGCTATAAATACCCATTTATAATAACAAAAAATGGTTTAACTTTTCTTTATATACTCAAATCTATAAGTATCTTTTATTATTTTTGAAAGTTGTTCAAATCGTACATAGAATTGTTAAAAATATGTAACCGAAAATAAGAAAACAAATATTGTACTTATTTTTTAGCTGACCCAATATGTTCCCCTTAAAAGGTATGTAAGTTTGTAACCCAATGTAAAATTTGTAATTTAAGAAATTTCTTATAAGGTACTACGGAGTACATATATGAAGAACAAAAAATTAAAATTTTCTACAAATCAAGTAAATCCCTCAAAAAGTTCATTCTTCAGTTTTAGTTCTTAAACAATATACTACATACATAATGCTTCGTATAATAAAATTTACAGCATATGTCAGTGATGTTTTATTTTTAAAAGTAATTTCAAAATCATATAAATAACCCCGGACCAATAACACTAGTTTGTTTTCTATAGTATTATCGCCTCGGGTAAGTTTTAACCAATGAAAATCCAAAAACGAAACTGAGCAAATCCAAGCCCATATTATAAGGTCCAAACGACAGTGGACAGCCCACGAAACCTTTTTTATTTGTTTTTCCACCCCTTGGCATTAAACGCCTTTTACAAATTTTCTTCTTCCAATCTTACAACCACCTCCAATCTCCACAACTTAAGATTTCCTGATCGCCGCCGTCGTGAGAAGTAATGGGTAAGATTCCGGTGAAGATGAAGATGGTGCAGTACGCTTTGTCTCCGTACCAACAAAAGGTGATGCCTGGATTATGGAAAGATCTTCCCGGAAAACTTAGCCACAAGGTGACGGAGAATTATATCAGCACCACCCTTTTGCTCGGACCTCTCGTCGGAGTGTACTCCTATGTTCAGTGGTACCTGGAGAAGGAGAAACTGTCTCATCGCTTTTAGATCTTTCGAGGTCCTTCTTTTTCTCTCTCCTATTTCCGGGTTGAATGTTTCTAAGATCAGTTCTTTGCCCTTTTGTTACGGATGGATTTATAGAAGTTGTCTTGCTATTGGATTTATGATGGTTTTGGTGTGAATTGTCATAAATACTGAACAAAGTTGCAATAAATTTGTATTTGTTTAACGAATTTTGGGTGTGTTTAGCTTCGATTATGTTGATATTTGGTGATGTTACAGGTTGAAATGGTAAATATGAATGCTGCATCATTGTTGAATATTTAGAATTTGGGAAGAGTTGCAGATATATCGTATTAACTGGGAGGTTGGCTAGAAACATATCCGGGCTTGTACATTTTGGAGGCTAACAAGCTGGTACAAATTTGTTTGTTATTGGTGATGATGACTACCATATTTTGTTTGTACCAATAAAGCAAAACCCATAACATAATAAATGTGTACCAATAAAACGTGTTAGCGTCCAAATTGCACTGACTTGGTTGTTGTTTGAGATTTCCTCAGTTACCTGGTCTTATTTTATGTGATAGGATATTTGATTTCTTCGAAAGATGAGGTTTTGTTCTAGTGTTAGATTTTAATAGACCTCCACATAAGGTATATATACTTGGGAATATCACCTAACATCCGCAGTTTTAGCTGGATTTGATGCAAAAGTTGGTTTTTTCTCCATTTTAGGTGTTTGAAGCTAATATTACAGGGGATTTTCTAGGTGGCGGGGGATTGCTTAATTTCTGACGATAGTGAGGCAGAATTGATCTATGGTTTTATAGCATTTGTTATGTTTAAATTTGTGAAATTATCTGTTCCCGGATGAGACTTTGTAGCATTTTGAAAGCACTTAGGTGAACATTTTGCCACTTACATTTAGCGGTGTCTTGTTATGTTCCTTGACCCGGGGGGTAATTTTTGCAATAACAGAAGGTTCCCACACTTGTGGGTTCAAGTAGCAGAAATGATTTTTCACGTCAACTACTCAACTGGAGTCCAATGATATTTTGCATGTTCAGATGAGCACAATCCTCCTGTGTTTGCATATTTGTCAGTGTGTATGAAACTTGGAAAATTAAGTGGTTCTTGCACAAATATAAAAGGCAAGAAGAGAAAGTATTGGCTAGTTACGAAACTTGCTTAATGAAGCATATGTACTAGCATAGAATGCTTACTCATGCTTCTGCTGAGGTCCTGAGGAAATTCCTAACCTTCTTACATCCTATTCCTATTGTTAGAGCTTATGAAACAAAAACATTTTACTTTCATCTTATCGAAACAAAATGTGTGTCGATGCAACCAAGCATGGGGGCATGTCTGGTGTCTTCATTAAGAGCCTAGTCTAGAATTTAGACTGGATATTTTTCTAGTTATCTTTTATGTTTTTCCAGTTTTCTGCTTGGTCTTAGTTTCAACTTGTGTTTAACTTATCCAACGGGGCATCCGTTCTGTGTCTCAACTCTCATTTGAGACTCATTGGCTGAGCTAGAATAGTGTGTTTAGGACTGCCACATCGTTTGTGCAATTGTGCTTGTGCATTGTGCATTGTGCATTGTGAGCCCCTAGATTGGTTACTTGTACTCCATACAACGCGTCCCACCATGAATTCCTTGCGTTGCTATTGTGATTTGTGACAGACGACAGTAGTACCAAAATTTTAACAAGTCTAGTTTTGGGCATTTTTGCCTGATTGTGTATAGAATATGAATGACACACAGATTTTGATTGCATAATTTGAAAAACACTTGGGACCCAAGTGAGAGTTCGGTATAAGCTCCAACCCAATCACTTCGAGCCTTTGCTGTTAGTACTCCGTATACGTTTCCATCTTTTTCATTTTACTCAGTCTTCCAAATGATTGGCTTCTCATTTAGGGCATGTTTGAATTGAGTGTAATAGTCTAATAGATCAAGGGGGAACCCATTTAGGCCATGTTTGAATTGAGTGTAATAGTCTAATAGATCAAGGGGTTAATAAAAGGAAAATGAAGGTGAATTGAGGTGGTTGCAAAGAGGGTGGTGTTGTGTTGTTGTGACTTGTGAGGAGAAGGGAGGGGGAAGCTATTACCTTAAACTAGCTTTTGATCCCGATCAATGAACGACCGATTATATAGTCATTGTTAAGCCGTATTTTAAAGTGTTGATTATAGAGGTGATTTTAGTGGGAATATATGATTTATATAGAGGTGAAATTTAAAAGTTGAAAATATATAAATTAGATGGTGAATTAATATTGAGTGCCGGAGATGGAGTGCAAGACGTTGAATGAATATATGAATTAGTAAATTGATGTTAAAGGAGAAAGATCAAGTGGAAGAGGTGTTGAATATGTAAAATAAATACTTCGTATAACAAACAACAAAAGGAAAAAAGAATTGGATGAAAGATGGAGGTGACACGTGTGGATGAAAGATACAGGTAATACGTGTCGTCTAACAATCAATGGTCTTCCTTTTTATAGACTAGGTATAGATGGGGTAATAATCACCTTGGTGAGATGGTGGGTAACTAGGTAACTATTACTCCATTGGTGAGGAGGGTAACTATTCCCCTTTTAATTTCTTCTTACAAACACTAGCTTATTCTTCATCCCCTTATTATTACCTCCAATTACCTTAATTTTTTTTTTATAGTTTGACTTTTATTGACTCTGTATATACTTTATGTTAAGCTTCTGGACGCCTCACCTCTCTATCGACCACCTTTCATTCCGAAATGCAGTAATCATAACATCTAGGAATTCAAGTCATGGCCTTTAATGTAGGAGCTCCTTTTTGTCAGGTTGTCAAATAATTTGATCAGTTGACCCAGTTATGCAGTTTGACAAACTTGGGATGCTGATTTCATCGTTAGACTTCTGAATTCTGTAATCTTAAAGAGTCAAGAACAACAAGAAGATCATCATCGTAGTACCCACTCCCTTTGGACATGAAGATCATCAGAACTGTATGAAGTCTTATTAGTAGAGACAAACCTTAGGTAGCAAAGCAAAGCTACAAGCCCAGAGCAGACCAAAGTTATGGGCAAGGTCGGGAGGTCAAAACCAAGTGGTGTTGGTCTAGCAGATCAAAGGCCCCAGGGCAGACCAAACTCACAGAGGTAGGCCATACCTCGCAGAACAACATAAGTCCAAAGGAATTACAGGCTAGACGACAAAAGTAAATACATCGCCGTCACACACATGGAGACATCTGAGTAGGTCAAAGTATAGAATTGTACGCCTATAACCCCCACATATTCTTGGTACTTTCTCCACCTTCTCTCTACTTTCTTTCTCTTAAGATTTCTTATACACTTGCTGACTTAAGCATTGGAAGGGGTTTACTCGGTTAAACCCCCGAGGTTAGCTTACGTTTACTCTGCTTGACAGGGCAATGATCCAATTATTGTTTTAGAGGGAGTAGTTCGAGCAAGAGGAGGGATTGGGGTCGACTCGCGGCCAGAGCTAACCCGCCCAGAGTCATCACCGCGGATAATAGAACTTCCTCTGCTAGTCCCACCACATCGAATTGTATCGACCGCGAATAGGAGCACGCTGACCACTGGTAGCCATTTCAGCAAGCGTTTTATACGCCTCCTATGCCGAAGCGTCAACAGGCTCGTTGGTTAAAATTTCCTCATTCGGACCTAGACCTATAGCCTCCAGGTTCACGAACTGAAGACCTGCACCAATCCAGAACAATCGGTTAGGCGCAGAACATTATGAGAACAAGCGTTAAAGAAAAATGAAAGAATAAAATAATAAAAAAAGAGAAAAGAAGAGAAGAAATAGAGAGAAATAGAGAGAAAAGATGAAAAAAATGGGGGAGAAAAAAAACCAACCTTGAGGGTCGGTGTTGCATAAAAACACAGTAGAGAGCATGTCGTTGCGCAAAATATAATTGGAAGGGGGAAGCCAATTTTTGGGCATGGTAGGCCCTTCCCTGACTCCGTGACAGCATGAACGATCTTAAACCAAGCAAAGGCCTCGTCTTCTTGAAGCAGACCAACCAGCGTATCAATACCTGCCATGCGCATACGAGGCTGGACAAACCCCATTGGGGCTGGATAGTCCTTAGATAAGCGGTCGTTCCAGTTCTTCACCCCAGTAGGGGTACCAAGAGAAGTCATTTTCAACTTCGCAGAATACAGAGAATACCAACCCACAACCTCAGGGGAGGTAGAAGAAGTACGGAGACGATGGAGGCGTTTGCAAAGAGAAAGTATCTGGTAAACCCTTGAAACGACAACCCATAAGTAGCAGATCAAACCCCGAACAACAAGGGGTGAAATTGGGCGAGGAAATTGTTAAAAGCCTTGAGTATTTTAACAAGAGACGTATCTAGAGGAAAGCGGAGCCCATAGTCGTGGTTGTGAGCATACATGCCAATATGACCTAGAGGGGGATGAGTGATACGAGCAGACACATCTGGCAAGACCAGACAATAACCCTCTGGCATAGCATAGAAGTCATTGCCAACCCCAGCGTAGTCAAGCCTGGTTGCACGACCCAACCACTCACCATTTAGCTCTGCATACAAAGGCCCATAACACATACCAGCAGATAAAAAGGAGTAGACGAACCCGAAGGAACATTTTCCTCCACGTACAACGGATAAGGACGAAGTTTAGCAATGTCATCCAATGTCATATCCTCAGATATCCGATTAATGTTCTCAAGAGAGGCCATGAAAGCAGATTCACGACGTCTGTAAACATAAAAAGATTCAAAAGATTCAGATGCTTCATTATGGTCACTGAAATTGTCTAACCAGGCCCTCTGTGACAGATAGCATGCAAGACCTTCATCTAAGATCTAAGGTCTAAGGTCTTAATTCAATAAACGGGCAATTATATAGTGTTTGTTAAGATGTCTTTTAAAGTGCTAATTTTATTGAGGGCTTGTGATTCTAATGGGAATATATGATTTATATAGGGTTGGATTTTAAAAGTTGAAAAAAATATACTTCCCTCGTTTCAAAAAATTTGCAACACTTTTAGTTTTGCCACTATTTATATACCAACTTTGACCATATATTTTACTAATCTATAAAAAGCAAATGTTATCGAGTAAAATGTCGTTGAATTGGTCTCATTATGTACTTTCATAATATTAACTTTTAAAACAAGATAATTAGAAATAATTAGGTCAAAGTTATACTTTGGCAAACGTGATAGTCAAAGTGTTGCAATTTTTTTGAAACAGAGGAAGTATAAAATAGATGGTTAATGTAAAAGAGGGAGATGAAGTGGAAGATGTTGAATGAATAAATAAACTAAATGGTGAATTGATGTTGAATAAGGAGGATGAAGTGAAAGAGGTATAAAAACTGTAAAATGCTTCGTATAACAAACAAGCAAAGGAAAAATTGGAAGAAAAAAAACAAATTTTGTGGATGAAAGATGGGGTGACACATGTCGTCTAATCGTTTGTGGTTTTCCTTTTTAAATAACAGATATAGATAGACTAGGTAGAGATTTGGTATAAAGATATACTACGTGTCTACGTATAATTGAAGTAGTTGACTAGTTTTTTTAATCCGAACAATGCAAGGTTTTTAATTCGGTAGTAGCATAATTAACCTGAGCTTCATCTAAGGTCTACCTAGCATAGTAGATAGCATGCAAGACCCTTTCCTTTCTCTGACCCAAAACTGCCCCAACTGCATAGTCACTTGCATCACACATAATCTCGAACGGTAGGTCCCACTCGGGAGAATGGATGGTAGGAGCCGTGATTAATGCCTGTTTAATCCTGTCAAAGGCCTCAAGACAAGCATCAGTAAACACAAATGGAGCATCTTTGAGGAGGAGCTGGGTTAGTGGTTTAACAATTTTAGAAAAGTCCTTGATAAAGCGGCGATAAAACCCTGCATGACCAAGAAAACTTCTTACACCCTTCACATTAACTGGAGAGTGCAATTTTTCAATCACTTGGACCTTAGCACGATCCACCTGAATGCTCTTATCAGATATCAAATGTCCCAAGACCACCCCTTCAGTAACCATGAAATGATACTTTTCCCAATTTAAGACCAAGTTATATTTTTCAAATTTTTTTTAACACTTTAGTCAGATTAGCCAAACAGGAATAAAAGGAAGTACCCTAGACACTAAAATCATCCATAAACACTTTCAAGATAGACTTTATAAACTCAGAAAAGATGCTCATCATGCAACGTTGAAAAGTATCAGGTGCATTACACAGACCAAAGGACATCCTATGATATGCAAAAGTACCATAGGGACAGATGAAAGTGGTCTTTTCCTGATCATCTAGATGTATGGGGATTCGGAAAAAGACAGAATAACTATCCAGATAACAAAAAAAACTTATGACAGGCTAGCCTTTTCAACATTTGATCAATAAAGGAAGGGGAAAGTGTTCCTTTTTAGTAGTAACATTTAGACGCCTATAGTCAATACACATGTGCCACCCTGTAACTACCCTAGTTGGGATCAACTCATTCTTTTCATTTCTAACCACATTCGTCCCCCTTTTCTTTGGGACTACCTGAACAGGACTCACCCACTTAGAAACAGACACAACATAAACAATACCCGCATCAAGCAATTTCATAACTTCAGCTTTCACAACATCTTGCATGATGGGGTTCAGACGACGTTGAGGTTGAATGCATGGCTTTTGATTATCATCTAAATGTATCCTATGCATGCAAAAATCTGGGCTAATACCCTTTAGATCATCAATACTGTACCCAATGGCCTTTTTATGCTTTTTCAACACGGTAAGAGGTTGGGATAACTGGTCTGCATCAAGTTCAGTACTGACGATCACAGGGAAAAGCTTCTCATCATCCAAAAATGCATATTTCAGATTAGCAGGAAGAGTTTTAAGTTGGGTTTCTTTACCTCTTTCACAGAACAAACAAGCCGAACTAACCTCTTCGTCTTGGTGCTCTCCTAGAGTTCAAGCTCTCCACCATCAAGAGCCAACTCTAGAGCATCCACTTTAACGCTCTAAGAACTACCATCACCTGCAAAAGATTCACAACAAAACACTGCCTCCAAATGATCCTTTTCGAGGGCTTGGGAGACGTTATCTCGCATAATAAAATCAACCACATCAATTCGATAACATTGTTCTTCCTCTAGCATGGGACTCTTTAAGGCACTATTCAGATTAAAAGTAACCTTATCATACCCCACAGACATAGTTAATTTCCCACTTTTCACATCTATAATCGCCGCTGCCGTATGAAGGAATGGTCTACCTAAGATAATGGGAATTCGGGAGTCCTCCTGCATGTCTACCACCACAAAATCCACAGGTATGTAAAACTTACCTACTCTAACGGGAACATCATCTAAAACACCTAAGGGGTATTTCATAGAACGGTCTGCCATTTGTAGTGTAATGTTGGTAACCTTAAGCTCACCCATGTTTAATTTAGTACAGACAGACAAGGGCAGAACAGACACACTAGCACCTAGATCACACAAAGCTTTATCAATAAAAATGATGCCAATGTTACATGGGATGGAAAAACTCTCGGGTTCTTTAAGTTTAGGTGGAGACTTATTTTGCAACAAAGCACTACATTCTTCAGTAAAATCTACAGTCTCTACCTCACAAAAAGCACGTTTCCTGGTCAAAATATCTTTCATAAACTTAGCATATGCAGGAACCTGTAAAATCAATCCAGTAAAAGGAACCGTTACCTGCAAGTTTTTTACCACATCCAAGAATTTGCCAAACTGTTTGTCTAGATTACTTTTGAGTTGCCGTTTTGGGAAGGGAAGTGCAATAGGTGGTACTTGAATACTAGTTCCCTTCTTAACCTCGGGTGTAGCCTCTTTCTCACAGACTACCTTTTCAGCTTGTATCTCTTCCATGACTACCTTCTCAGCTACTTTCTCTACCAGACCACTGGCAGACTCCCTAGAATCAACATCTACAAGCATAGAAGGACCTTCATACCCATGCCCGCTTCGCAAGGTGATAGCATTTGCAGTTTATCTATTCTCGTGCTGTGAAGGAAGTTGTCCTTGTGTTCTCCCTGCAAGACTAATGACCATCTGGGCCAACTGATTATCAATGATTTTATTATGAGCGGCAAGAGCATCAATTTTAGCATCCTTTTCATTTAGAGACTTCTGCATCTGGAGCATCATATTACGCATCTCCACCAACATAGGATCAGACTGAGTGGCCCGAGGCTGTGATTGTGGAGGTTGTGTCTGTTGTCTAGAGAACCCAGGTGGTCCATCAGACTGTTGATTATAGTTGCTCCGTGGTTGGAATTGTGATGTGGTGGTGGGGGATGTTGAACCTGATGTGAGTTTTGAATATTCATACTCCTGTTAGATAGTAGGGGATTATGTTTGTACCCCTCATTATAGGAATTGGAGTATAAATCATTCTGCTTGTAGGATTGAAATGCATTACATTGCTCGATGGAGCTTCTACGCTCCTGTGCATAATGGCCAGATATACCACAACTATCACAGACATTCACAGATTGGGCACTCATTGTAGCTACACTAGTAGGTTGGGCAAATTGAGATGTTGTTGCTTGCATATTATCAAATTTGTAATGTAAAGCAGTCAATTGGGCAGTCAGTTGTTCAATGGAATTTAACTCATGCTTACCACCCTTGTTAGATAGACCACTAGGATTCCCGTACTGGGCATTATGAATGGCCATATCCTCAATCACCTCCATGGCTCTAGACACATGAAGTTGCATGAATTTCCCACTAGCGGCAGAATCCAAAATAAGCCTAGAATCATTACCCAGACCATTACAGAATTGTTGAATCAAGAACCACGATTGTAGACCATGGTGTGGGCACTCTCTCTCTTCAAATCTTTAAACCTTTCCCAGACTTCGAACAAACTCTCATCTGTGTGTTGAGTAATAGAAATAATCTGACTCCTCAGACGGGTTGTCTTCTCAGGTGGAAAGTATTTCACATAGAATGCAAGGGCCAAAGATTCCTAGTACGTAATTTTCATAGCCGCTCGATTGAGCCCATTGATCCACAACTTCGCTTTTCCACTCAGAGAAAATGGGAAAAGCATCTCCATAGTCTGTCCTGGGGTCACATTCTTCTGCTTGATAGTAGAGCAATATTGAATGAAGGACTGAATATGAAGATTAGGGTCCTCACCCTCCTCCCCACCGAATTGGTACCTCTCAATCATATTTATCAAAGCACGTTCAATTTTGAACTCTCAGCTGCAATAGAAGGCATGATCGCCTTAGGTAGCACAGACAAACTTGGCTTAGAATAGTATGTAAGCCTCGCCTCAACTTCTTCGTCACCCATCTCTGAATCTGTATGAAATAGATCACCAACAAGATGTTCAGATTCAGGCTCAGAATAATCTCCCAATTGTGTGATAAAGTTTCTTCGTCTACGAAAGGTCCGTTCAGGTTCAGGATCGAACGGAGTAAGATTACTAGTACCTACGGTCCTAGGCATAGACAAAGAAACTACAAACAATTGTGAGATCCGATCTCAAGGAACGCGAGTCCCTTGAGATGTAACAATAATCTAGAACAAAAAATTAATAACAGAAAATAAAATCGTTTCCCTTTTTCAGGCTTAAGTCGTATCACATAATAAAAGATAAACCTATATAATTCCACTAACAAGATAGCAAGGGAAGTCAGGATCGAATCCACAGGGAAACGTCGTTATTTCTATTACTAAAATAAGTTCTAGACTATCGGGAAATAAGAGATTGGTTTGGTTTGAATAATAAAGCTACAACGATAATTGGAAAGGTCTAGGGCATATGTACACCAACGAACAACAATCCAGGATGATAAACAATACTAATAATCAATAAAGTAGTTAATCGGACTAGCATGCTCTCTCGAATCGATACTAATCATAGACTTGAAATTAACAGACTCTCACTAAGTATTAATCTCAATTCTACCTATTGAAACAAGCCTAAACATCAAATTGCATCTCTCGAATCTTAACTTGATAATGCTAGACTAATACAATTAAACATGCGCAAATCTAATCGCAAAGTAAATGAGATCAATCAATAGGAAATCAACCAACAATATCCACAATTAACAACATTCAATCATCCCTTCATATTAGTTTATGGATTCCCAAACCCTAGAATAAGACTACTCACACATAATTGAAATAAGCAAAACAATAATATTGAACAGAAACATGATTTGAAGCAATTAATAAAACAAAGCACTGAATTAAAATTTAATAATAAAGCTTAGAAACGAAATAATACTTAAACGAAGAACAAGGGAAAAACCGAAAGATTGAAACTATAATTGAAATAAGAACCAAGTGTTTGGAATATTTGAGAAAATAAACTAAGTTAAGAATAAAGCTTAATGCTAAAAACTAAGATAATAAGATTACAATAATTAAGGGCTTATATAGTCTTTCCCAAAACAAACAAAAACCGGAAATAAACTTAATGAAACGCGCTGAAACCAGTCGGCGCCAGATCGGGCGCTGGGTCGCCCGACAGGCGTGTAGCTCGTAACCCGCCCGGCGGGCATCCGTCCGCCCGTCGGGCGGATTTTCATCCTTCAGAAGTTCTGCGGTGTGGGCGCCCGATGGGCACCAGGTAGAGTTGATCATCACGGGCCCGACCCGCTGGCCCGACCCGACCTGCTGGCCCGACCCGACCCGAAAATTAGCGGGTTTTGGGTAGATTATTTCGGCCCGATATTTGGGCCCGACCCGAACTTTTGAAAAAAATTGCGGGCATTGGGCAACACAAAGCAACAATTTTAGTTATAAATTTGGCCCGGCCTGAAAATGGCCCAGAAGCCCGTTAATTTTGGTCCGAAATAGCGGGTTTTGGGCACACAAAATTGGCCCGAACCTTGGCCCGGCCCGGCCCGACATAATGGGCATATTTTTATTACCTCGGCTCGGCCGACCTTTTGATCAGGTCTAGCACCGGGCGATGGGCGCCCGATCGGGCGCGTGCTGAAAGGTGATTTTTCTCCCTCGGTTGGTCTCCCTTCGCCCCATCGATCGTAGGTCGACCAGCTAGATGCATCATTCTTCAATAATAACACCGAGTCTAACTCTTGGGGATAAAAAATGGACATCCTAGGCTCCCAAAAGTCGACAATGATTGTCCCAAACCTACTCGGGATCGTGTAGCTAGTGGTCCGTAATAACACGAAACGAGCCTAAAAAGGCCAATTTCTCTTCAAACAACCTGAAATCTCAAGACACACTACATAACACATATTAGTACTCAAAATGGATCTTAGGAGCTCATTTAACACAGAAAAGTACTAAGGGACGAGGGTAAAAACTCTATTTAAAATGCACATATCACTCTGCAAACAAGAATCCATGCCTAGCCTCATGGGGGTACAAAAGTATTTTTAACTCCTCTAAGTCCTCTAGTGCTGGTATGGTTAGTGTCATTCGGGATGGGAGAACAACAAAGATTATGGATGATGTGTGGCTTCGCTGTAGGAAAGTTGTTTTCAAGAATAATAATATGGGGGAGAGAGTTGTTAGGTTATGATACATATAAAGCATATATATTTCATGCGGAAAAACCATAAAGCCAGGAATCCAAATTAATTGCCACATAACAATTAGCATAATTTAGGATACATACTTATGTAGCGTGCCCTCCCTAGCTGCTCCCGAACCGAACAAGAACAAGTTTAGGACTCCAAGTGTCGTCCCTCCGTAGATAGTCCACAGCACGTTTGGATCCGCCTTAGATTTAATTAACTAGAATTCAACCTAAGGTTTTAAGTTATTCGAATATAATTTGTGGCAAATTATTAACTTTTCTTTTAACCTTAAAACTATATGAATACTTGAATTGATTGATCATAAATTGTGAATGCCATCACCTATTTATAGGGTAGGATTATCGGGACTAGAAACCTACTAGGATTCTATTAATCTAGTCTTATTAGAATTAGATATCAATTAAAACTATTAAGTTAATGTTTAATTCAACAACTAACTCTAGTAGTTTTAGGAAATTAATCTTTAATCTAATCATAATCGCTTAAGGATTCGATGCATGCACAAACTCAACGCACACACGCACGCACAACCCACGAGGGGCGCTGGGCGCGCGCGCACACGGAGAGGGCTCGGCCCAGCAACTGCTCGCAGCCTACGAAGGGTGCGCGCTCTGCTGGCCTCGCTGGGCTTGGCCTTGCGCTTTGCTTGGCTGGGCCTTGCGGTGCTGGCGGGCTGCCTTGCTGCCTTGCGCACATGGGCTTTGCTAGGCGCAGGCCTGACTTCGTGCTGGGCCTTGCGTCTAGCAAGCTCGTCCGATGTTTATTTCATACGACGCGCTTCCGATTAATTTTTCGATTCCGGTTCATTTCCGATTCGAGCAATATTTAATATTTCCGATTCCGGAATTAATTTCCGTTTCGAACAAATATTTAATATTTCCGATTCCGGAATTATTTTCCGATTCCGATAATATTTCCGATTCCGACAATATTTCCGTTTCCGGCAATATTTCCGATTCCGGCAATATTTCCATTTCCAATAATATTTTCCGATACGTACCATGTTTCCGTTTCCGGCAACATCTACGACTTGGATAATATTTATATTTCTGATACGATCCATATTTCCGTTTCCGACAATATCATCGTTTCCGGAGTATTCATAATTTGCCTTTTGACGATTTCAGCTCCCACTGGAACCGAGATCCGTCGATTCCGAATATCCATAAATGGAGTATTTAATTCACTTAAATACTTGATCCGTTCACGTGCTATTTGTGTGACCCTACGGGTTCAGTCAAGAGTAAGCTGTGGATTAATATTATTAATTCCACTTGAACTGAAGCGGCCTCTAGCTAGGCATACTGTTCACTTTATCTCACTGAATTATTAACTTGTATAATTAATTAATACCGAACCGCATTAATTAGACTTAGCATTGAATGCATACTTGGACCAATGACATTATTTCCTTCAATAGTTGCCTACCCTTGAATGGTTTCAGAGTTAATCTCTGAAAAAAATAATTTGAATTCAAGCATGATATGTGACAGGCTTAAGTCGTATCACTGTGAGGGGGTCGAAAAAGCACGAGGCTAATGCGTGACCTCGTCCCTCGTGGGTGTGACGATTCTTTTTATTCAATCAAGTGTAATTGGATTTCCTGTGAGTTTACACCCAATTGACTAGTAATATAGGAGTCGCCATTCAGTTTTTAACGACAATGAGAAAAACTGACAAAACCCGGTTATCGTGACATAAAGGGAGTGCAATTATGTTTGACCACGACGGCCGTAGGTTCACTTGTGATCCCTGGTGTGGGGATCTCTCAACATACACCCGCAAGGTAGAGATTGAGGGTTCGGGGGACTGTAACTACCGAGAGGAGTACTTCGCTCGTCGATAACTCCAGAGGCAGGATATCCTTACTAGCTCAGCATAAATAATTGAAGGGACATGCGTTAACTATTAAACTAATCTGAGTTGATTTTAGCAATATGCAACATATAATACTAGTTCGATCGCGATTATCTGATTTAGATTGCATTAAGGGACCTAGCATGATAATCCAATTTCCCGAAAATATTATATTTGTTAGGCGTGATAGAACAATCAGATTTAGTTAGTTTAACAGTTCATAAAAAGGGCCAGGAAAGCAATTAAATCATCGAGAAGGGACACATTACGACGCACCCTTGAGAGGTGCGTCACGGTTCTCAGAAAACTAACCACTTTGACTTTGCTATTTCTCCTTTTTATTTAACGAATCTCAATTATGGGACAGGATACGTTCTGTTCGATTTATGGATCGATTGCGACAGAACGCGTGAACAGTTTCGCAGCGTGAGGCTTAGGCTAAGGGTTGGAGTCAATACTCAGAATATAATTGTGTGTTGTGTGTGTTCCTTTCACGTCGAATTTGGGGCTGTATTTATAGGGAAGAGTTCGTGGAAAGATAGAATTGCAGAGTTCTAATCCACAAAGAATTAGGAAAAAACACGTACCCAGGTATTTTCAGCGCCCAGAGCCAGGCGTTGAAAATAGGGTCTGGGCTGTTTTCTTAGTCAGATTCGGATTCCTGAAATCCGTAGAGTTTGAGACTTAATCGAGTCTTTTAATGCGTATCAATTTCATGACGGAATGCGTCTGGGCCCGTTACGAACTCTAGGCACGTTAGGATTTTAATTAATACGTAACTCTTATTTCCGAATCATATTAGGAATAGGATTCTCGCAGTTTTCTATCTCATTTAGGATTTATGTCGGAATGCAACACCTAATTCTGACAGGTTTCTATCTTTTATAACTTGCCACTTTTAAAAGCTACCCTTTACGGTAGTTACTATTTTTAGCAGGTTTCTATAAATAGCAGGTTTCGGGTGAAATAAAAAGGGGAATTGAGATTCATTTTTTTTATAGGAGATGCTTTGTCAAGTGGAGATTTATGTTTTCATCATCGAACCTTTCCCTTTCGGGAATGGGGACAAAGTAGGTGTGTACAGTTAGCCCCCACTTTGACTGAGTCTTGGAATAAGACGATGGTCAAAGTATTAGACGGAGTGCGTCACATAAGCCATGGTGTATGTGACCTGTTTTGCGAGGGTCTCACGAGCCCTCGAGTGATAACATTTGACTTAAGGGTCATCACTTGAAATGTCGACATATCCCTCACGTGTCATTGGGATTTGTCAACTAATAGTATAGAAACTTCCTCACTTTGTCATTGGAAGGATCTAAAGGTGCGTAGAAACTCCCTCACTTTGTCATTGGGAGTAGCTACAGATGTTTTCGAAATCAAAGCTATAAAGTGTAATTGGGCCTGGCCAAGCCCAATCACGAGGTAAAAATGTTTTTAAAGATTCTCATTTTCAGGGCTAGCTAAACGAGAAAACCCCCTTGTTTTTATGGGACGTAAAACGAAGGAAAATCCTGCACATCGCTCTTTTTTTGGAAAAAACGAAAAACCAATCCTTTTAATTTTTGGAAAAGGGAAAACCAGAAGAAGTTATCGCTGCAGCGACTAAGGACCTGCACGGTTAGTGATGCAAACCCCGCCTGCTAAAGATGGCGAGCCTGTCCGCTAAGGGTGGACACCCCGTCCGATAGAAGTGGACGAATCTGTTTTTGAAATTTTGAAGGTAAGGACCTACGCGGTTTGTGACGTAGACCCCGCCGGCTAAAGACGGCGAGCCTGTCCGCTAAGGGTGGACACCCCGTCCGATAGAAGTGGACGAATCTATTTTGAAATTTGTTTTGTGTTTTTGAAAATAAGGACCTACGTGGTTTGCGCCGTAGACCCCGCCGGCTGAAGATGGCGAACCTATTTCATTTTGTTTTTGAAGACTTCATTTTTGGAAAACTGAGGACCTGCGCGGCTAGTGACGCAGACCCCGCCCGCTGAAGGTGGGCGAGCCCTGTCCGCTAAGGGTGGACGTCCCTGAATTCGTTTTTTCGATTGGGGAACTCGCGCGGTTTGTGACGCGATCCTGCCGACTGAAGATGGGCAAGTTCCTATTTCTTTGGTTCTTTGTGATTTCTTTTGAGAATTTCTTTTTATTCATTCTTGCAAGAGCGAATTCTTTCGAGGGATGCTCGAATTTAGTTGTAACCTGAACGTGGGCTGACAACGTGTTCAGACGGACCTTTGTCTTGCGACCGTCTGCTTTCGTGATTTTGAGCTAGTCTTTACGGCTCGACTTGGTCTTCGATCAGAGGACTGTGCACAAGTTTCAATGACGACCTTTCGATGAGGTCGAACCTGTCGTTGTTTTTTTTGAGATATCCAAACATGATATGGTGTATGGCGCAGTCCGGGAAGGTGATTTTGATCTTGCGCTCCTTGTTGGAGTCTATTTTTCGCGAGCCCCCAAGCACTGGGGCTCGTCGGCTGTTTTTCGCATCTTGTAATCATGTTTGGGGTCATACTCGTATGTGCGAGCGACCTTTTATAGTAGTGTGCTACTTTAGCGAAGCCGTGGAATGCGACTTTAGTTTTCAGGCGACATCCGGTTTTAGCTTGGCCCGGATTAATCCTTTGACAGACAAACATTTTTTATTTGGAAAACCAACGACTTAACGATACACATTTTTGGTGTTTCAAAGAATGACCATGATATTTAACTTGTTTTCCGAAAAGTATACATAAGCATTTTCTGAGACGAGTCTAAGTTTCGACCAAGTTTTAACGTTTATATTTGCTTATTTGGGAGCTAAAGGCGCTTTGGGCTTGATCCTACTTGCAATAGGGCCTCGTGTTTAGCAACACGGTCTTAAGTCCTTTCCTGTTCCGCGTTTTGTGAAATCCGGGCCTCGGGCTGCATTTTCAGCGCCCAAGGCCAGGCGTTAAACATTTCGGCGCCCAGCCGTGGGCGCTGAAAGTCTTTTCCTGGTGATATTTGACTTTCGGATTTCCTAACACGTTTCCGAATGGGATCAGGATGTCACTGGGTGCGTCCAGCTATATATAGGGGCTAGATACGTCCCTATTTTCCACCACTCTCAAATTCTTTCCCTCTTTTTTTTGCTGTGTTTTAATTACTCATTGCTTTTGCCATGTCGATCCCTACTTTCTCACTCCAACGGACTGTTAGGCGTTGGCTACGGACCCTTACTCCCACAGAAAAGGCTTTGTTAAAAGAATACCACTTAGAGGCACTTTTAGGCTTACAACAAATTAATATTGATTATAACTTTCTGCATGTTGCCCTAAGCTTTTGGGACTCCAATCATCATGTTTTTGCCTTTCGGGGCAACGAAATTGAAGGAAATAATGCCCTTGGTCTAAGTATGCATTCTATGTTAAGTCTAATAAGTGCGGTTCAGTATTAATTAACAAGTTAATAATTCAGTGAGATCAAGTGAGCTGAATGCCTAGCTAGAGGCCGCTTCAGTTCAAGTGGAATTAATGATATTAATCCACAGCTTACTCTTGACTGAACCCGTAGGGTCACACAAATAGTACGTAAACGGATCAAGTATTTAATGGCATTAAATATTCTATCTATGGATATTCGGAATCGACGGATCTTGGTTTCAGTGGGAGCTGAGATCCTCACAAGCAAGAAATGAATACTCCGGAAACGATGATATTGCCGGAAACGGAAATATGGATCGTATCGGAAATATAAATATTATCCAAGTCGTAGAAGTTGCCGGAAACGGAAACATGGTACGTATCGGAAAATATTATCGGAAATGGAAATATTGCCGGAATCGGAAATATTGTCGGAAACGGAAATATTGTCAGAATCGGAAATATTATCGGAATCGGAAAATAATTCCGGAAACGGAAATATTAAATATTTGTTCGAAACGGAAATTAATTCCGGAATCGGAAATATTAAATATTGTTCGTATCGGAAATGAATTCCGAAAACCGGGAATTTTATCGGAAGCGTATCGTACGAATAAGCATCGGACGAGGCCTGCCGGACGAAGGCCCAACACGAAGCCAGGCCATCGCCCAGCAAGCAATGGCGCGCCACAACACATCCCAAGGCTGCGGCAGGCCTACCGCAAGGCAAGCCCAGCGCGCAGCGGCAGCCTCGTGGGCTGCGGTAGCTCGCATGGGCTTCGTGGGCGTGTGGGCTGTGCGCGGGCATGGCCTGCATGCTTGCGGGTCATGCTCGTGTGTGTGTTTGTGTCCATGCATAATTCCTAAAACTATTAGGATTTGATGTATGATTAAATTCCTATTCCTATTAGGATTATTTAATTAAATAGAGTCCTTGTAGGATTCTAAGTTTAATTAAATCGTATCCTACTAGGATTCCAGTTCCCTTTCCAAACCTCTATAAATAAGGGCCTAGGGTCATAATTTATACGAACGATTGAAGTATTCAAAGGGTAAGTTTTTGAAATAAAATTTAGCCACACTCTTGCACAATAATAACCGAAATTCCTAAGCCCCTTAAGGGCGATTCTAGTTGGTCAATCTTGAGGCGGATCCGGACGTACTGTGGACTATCTACGGAGGGACGACACTTGGAGTCCTAAAGACTTGTTCTTGTTCGCTTCGGGCGCAGCTAGGGAAGGCACGCTACAAAGTGTATGCATCTATACTATGCTAAATGATTATGTGTAAATAATATGCTTTCCTGGCTTTATGGTTTTTCCGCATGATTTATGTATTGTCATATGTATCATAACCTAACAGTGGTATCACGAGCCTCTTATTATTTTCATAATCTAAATTGCATGAACATGGTTAAATATTACTCCCTCTATTTCTTTTTGTTGTATCCGTTTCCATTTTAAGTGTTTCTTTTTGTTGTATCCGTTTCTATTTTTGGACATACATTTTATCCTAAAATACCCTTACATTTCTATCTAATTACCAAAATACCTAAAGATTCTACCCATATTCCCACCTAAATTTCCCCACCCCTATTATTTAATTCTTTTCCCTTCCCCCATATACTCACTCTCTCACCTCATTTATCACCCATCATTATCACTCCTCTCTCTTACCTTATTTCTTTATTATTTTCTCTCTTCTTTTTTTATTATAATCTCTTACATACAATCATTTTTCTTACACCCAATCATTACACTTATACCAATACAAACCAAGATTCCAATTTTCTTAAAAACTCCCCACTTTCTGAAATGGATACATAAAAAAGAAATGGAGGGAGTAGAAATTTGCAAGAATTAAAAAGGGGTGATTAATTTTCGTAATTGTTAATTAATTGCAAATTGCGTTTATTTAATTATACGTACGCAGTTTTTCGGCAGTTTCTTCGTTACTCATCCAAATCGAGTGATTTTTGTGTCAATTTCGCATGTAAAAGGCATTCTAAAATTTTGATAAAAAAGAGTATTTTTCGGCCGAACCCAGAATTCTCAAATTCGAAGCCTAACTATGACTTTTCGAAGGTTTTAGTTTTTCGAATGCAAAATTTTGTAAATTTAAGATGTTAAATTAAATATTTGCGATTCTTGTTGATAAATCTTGAATTTTTGATTGACCTACTGTATATGTTTAACAAGTTTGAATGCCTAGCCTTGTTAATTATGCAATCTAATTTGTAATTATGATTAATTTGTTGAAAATTGGAATAATTTAGAATTAATTTGATTTTCATAATTACTTATAATTTAATTAGATACCTATGATTAAAAACCACCATAAAAATTGTAAATTTGTGTTAAATTTTAAATTTTTATGACCTAGACTTGAATCCATGTTAATCGGAAATCAATTAAATAATAAATTTTCGATTTTTCGCCCTAAAATTATGAAATTAATATTATTTATTAATTTGTCATTAATTTTGAATATAAATTTTTAATTTTTATGCGATTCGCTCATATAACTTGCACGCACAAAGCAATGGACGCTACGTGTTACCCTTAAGGGGTGTTGTATAGTGCGGGCATGTGACGACGAGCAAGGGAGCTCGTCGCCCATGCGGTACGAATGCAGCGAGCAAGGGCATGGTGCACGAGCACAAGGCAGCAGCCCTGCCTTGTGTCGTGGGCTGTGAGCAATGGGCGCATGGGCAGGGGCGAGAGCAAGGCACGAGCAGTCGCGTGTGGGCAGCAAGCGTGCTGCGCCACAGCGCGCACTGCCTCACGCAAGCATGCGGAGCCTCGCGCGCAGCGAGCGCAAGCTCGCGTGCCACGAGCGCTACGCACAACGTCGATGGCTCGCGCGCAGCGAGCGCCAGCTCGCATACTGCTGCCTCGTGCGATGAGCGCAAGCTCGCGTGCGGGAAAGGCAGGCGCGCAGCGAGCGATGGCTCGCGTACATCGAGCGCTGGCGCGCGCAGCGAGCACCAGCTCGCGTGTTCGATTGATGCCTTGCGATGGTGAGCAGCAGCGATGCGACGCAGCGCATGGGCTGCGCGCACATGGCCAGCGATGGCTGTGTGCGTGTGGCCCATGGGCGTGCGTTGCGTGGGATTGTTGCGTTGCGATTAGATCGTTTTGAAATTTTAATTTGAAATTTTCAGTTTACGTAATTTTAATTAATTTTAAAATTAATAATTTAAATTATTTTCTTGGATTTTAATTTTGAATATTGTAATTATAATAAATTTTATTTATTCTAATTATTTTACTAAAATTAAAATCATGAATTAATTTAAATACGACTGAAATTAAATTAAACTTTTTGGATTAAATTATAAATTTATATGAGCTTTAAATTTTAATTAAATTTGTATGTTTCCGGTTAGACTAGAAATACATTTTTATGTTTAAAATTAGTAAAGCATATGAATTTATTGGTTTAAGTGGGAGCCCTTTTAGTCATAAACTCTTGATTAGGTCTACAAATCCTTAAGGTTAAAACAACTTGATTAGAATTAATAAGGACTGAATAATTTGTAGATTATTGGTGCCCTTGATTAATTGCTGCAAATGTTTATGTGATGCATAATGTGTTTTACTAACCAGCTATGTGGGCTATTCATGATAATGAATGGGTGAATGGTATATATTGTATATGTACTATTTTGCAGGTTATGAAGTGACTAGTATGGCCCAAATAGGATAGAAAATATGGTCTGCGTACCATTAATTTGAATGTAATTGGTCTAAAGTACCAAAGTTGTTTTTCAATTCAAATATGGTCTGCGTACCATCAAATAGTTGTAATTAGTTTTAATTATAGCTTATCCTATTTGAAGAAAATGGTGCCTCCCACGGAGATTTTCAAGACGGACTTTGAAGTTAAAGCTTCAAGATGAAGTCGGGCCATACTAGATCACATTTATCTTATGCATGCTTTAAGTTATTTATTGCTTTAAATATGTCTTAAATATGCATTAGATCAAAGCTTGATTATGTTGCATGATTAAGGATTTTAGTTCACTTAAAATCTAACCAACATAGTAAGAGCCTTAAGTTCCAAACTTAAAAGTTGAGTTAAAAGGTGCCATGCCAAAATATACACTTGCTTGGATATCCTTTACATCAATCTAGTAATAGTTTTCGCTCAGTGAGGTGTTACTTATTGGTCCTAAAGGGGCAAGGTACACAAATAATTGTGACTACATGTTAGTTTTGGTGAAACTCAACGATATAAGTAAGGAGTCCTTTTATGTCGTGGCAAAATCGATAGGTTTACCTAATAAGTTCTTAGACGTACCTATCAACCAAGAATAGTTTCTAGACTATTAGCAAAAGGCTTTTACTTACCTAAGATGTTTTAGGATTAAGTCGACAAACTGTGCTTAGTTCTTTAATGATTTTAGGATCTTGGAATCATTTTATTCACACCTGCCGGAACATTAAATTCGAATAAAATGCTAATAACTTGTTTGAATTGCATGATTGCTTTAATTTTCAAGTTATTATTCATGATAAATGTTTAGACTTTGCATGCTTCAATGTATGTTTTAATTATTGTTTATAATTAAATATCTTACACTGCGGAAAATCCTTTTAGAAAGGTAACAGTAAATTTCCTCGATTGGTAGTGAATCCAAGAACGATTCAAGGAAATGAGAGAAAATGAGCAATTTAAAATGTACGTTTCTTATAGCAACTTTTATGGTTGTTTTCAAGTATCAAAATCGAATGGCAAACCAATTGGTGCTTGTGAATTCAAAATACACTGTAGTTTTGAGATCATAAAGCATTGAGTTTAAACGCTCAGCCTTACCAATGGTTAACAACCTAATATCTTTGTCCATTTAATTCTCGAATGAGTCCAGTCCCTAGACATTCGAATAGATCGATGCTTAGAGAACTTTAGAAGCTTCTGGTAAGATCATCTAGTTGAAACAGAATATTCAACATAAATGGTAAGAACTTTGATAAAATGACATTGGACATGTCTAACAAAGTATAAAAGTCAACACTAGAGAATTCAATTCTTAAGACTATAAGAAAGGGTACAAGAAATAGGAAAACAAAGGAACAAATGAAAGGAATTTACGATTCCGGTTCTACCTATAAGTTTATGTTTAAGAGAAGTGACCTAGCAATCAAACTTCCTTGGTATCACATACCGCTTGAGGTTCTTACTTCGGTAATAACTCAAATAATGGAAGCTAGGCTACACTAATGGCCTACAAGTGGGAAATGAAGCATGGCAATGCTACATTAGCTGTAGGGTCATCTAGGTTGTTTTAAGTCCTTTCAAAGGCTGGAACTTAATGGCTATTTTGTTCCACAATCAGCATACCTAAATTTCTGTTTTCAAACACAGAAAGACTCACATTCAGAAGAACAAAAACTATGTTTGTTTGTTTATTTGAATAAAATGGTCATTTACGGGTTGAGTCAATATGCTTGATTAAAACAAACAAATCTTTAACAATAAAACTTTACTAGGTTCAAATCAATCTCTTGATTTGAGTTCCACTAATCTTTGGCATTGTTGCTTAGACCATGTCAACAAGTTAACATTCACAAGCTCTATTTTAATGGACTTTTGAAAGTTGATTGATTTCTTGATCAATTTAAGACAACTAGTCTTACTTGTTGAAAGTAACAAAAGATATGAACTATTGTTAGAACGCCTAGACAATAGAGTTCAAAGCTAAAGAAAGATTTTATGACTTTATTATTTCACATTTGAGTGAATATAGGTTTATTTACTCAAATGTGATATAAGTTGAATCTGTTTGGCTAGTTCAAAGATTCAGAAGTATAAAATCCACTTGGCAAGAAATCATAAAGATCTAGGTTAGATCATGTTGATGATTACTTGAGACCAAATATGATCATCAATGATTGTGTGTTGTAATTTCACAATCTAGGTCCATAAGATATGGCATATCTACGTTGGAATGATCGAAGTCAATTAGTACTTGATTCGATCAATGATGAATCATAAAGACTTTTCCTATAATTTCTAAAACAAAATGCTCAACTACCACCAAACTAAACCAAATTCGTCAAAGCTATTGAAAAGTAATTTCAGAATAACTTTTCATAAAATATATCTAGAGAGTTGCAAAACTCAGTGGGAGCTTAGTGTTTGTCATTCGACAAACTAAGGCCCAAGTATAGATATATGTTTCATTATGATTTATTCAAATGAGACACAAGGGTATTGTTTCTACCACGAATTTTTGAGAACATAATGTTTGTTTGCTCGAAATAATGTCCTTTTGGAGATTCGTTTCCAAAATGACAAGTGGGAGAAAATAGACCTCGGAAGTCTTCGAGGCGAACAACAAACATAAACGGACAATCCGGAGGCTTTTCGAAGATCTTTAGAAAATCCGAACACGTATTCTTTAAGGACTTTAGAAGTGGCTTTTAAAGAATAGACATATCTTAGAACACTTTACCAGTGCTTCAAGGAGAACAGAATATTCAAAGGACTTTCAAGTGGCTATTAATATTCTATTGTTTGATGTTCTATACCCAAGTAGGCATAGAGTTCAAGTCACTGAAACTATGAGATTCTTCTATTAGATAGTGAAGAAACATGGAGTTTAGGTCACTGAAGCTATGCAATTCTTCTATTAGATAGTGAAGAAACCTACAACTTGCAGTCAAACTATTATCATGTAGATTAATGAGTTTGTGACTTGTAAGAAAGCTATGACGAAACCCAGATTCCCTAAAATGGTTAGAGGCCATATATAGACTCAAATGTTTTAAATGGTTAGAGGCCATAAAAGATACTCAATGTTTTGATGACAAAATTGAAATTTTGTTGATTTGCAAGAATAGTTTCACACCTATTGGTTGCAAAGTTTGTTTTAAGGATAAAAACCATCAAACATGAAATTGTGTTCACACACAAAGCTAGATTAGTTGCTAAAGGTTACAAGCAAATTCACGATGTGGATTGTGTTGAAACCTCATGCAAAATCGTAATGCTTAAGTCTATAATTCAAGCAATGATTGCATATTGGTACATATGGCAATTGGATGACAAAACATCTTCCTCAGTCAAATGTTGGAAGAAACTATGTACATGGTATGTCATAGGATTTGTGGATCCAAATAAATGCTTGAAAAGAAAAGCTAGTTTATAAAATCTAAGTACAGATTTAAGCAAGCAATTGGGAATTAGAAATGTATTTTAGTGAAGCTAATAAGTATTTTAGTTTCATAAAATATACATGATTCTTATAGATGTATAAGAAGTTTAGTGGGAGTACATAAAAACTTATTTGGTCCTATGTGTATCACACACATATCTCTCTATTGTGAAATAACATTCAAATGCTAATGACTTAGATTTGAGATTATTCATCAATGATGGACCAAGGCGAAACTTAGTACATACTGGGTACTAAGATCTATTTACAAAGATCTTATAATATTATTTTGGATTAAGTAATGGCATTTACTAAATCAAACACGAAATACTCCATTGGAGATATTCGACCCATGTGAATAGATCTAAGTAAAAGAATGTTTGAACTATGTATAAGCATTTACTAAGTTAAAACATCAAAGGATCTAAGTGAGATTCTTAACCTATATTATATGTCAAAGAATTTAGCTGGATTCAGTATCTACTGAAATTGAATGAGCTAAAGTTACATGAATACAATTCAATTGAGAATTATTCTGCAAAATAATTTATCATGTATGATATAATATGAGGATCGCCAAAAATGTATCGTATGACTTTAGGCATGACGAACATATACCAATCTCTATTGATCTAAGTAAAGATCAACTAGATTGAGATCAAGAATACTTATGGTACTTAAAAGGGTACATAGGAATAGTTCTTGATTCAAGGAAATAAAGATGTGCTAAATATTGATGCTACACGCATAGACACTGGCAAAGGATCAAGCAAGACCCTATGGAGTTAACCATTGACAAAGACGAGCCATAGAGCATCGTGATTTGAAATGGCAACATGGATTGGAGACCATGAGTTGTTGCGTGGGAAATTAAATTTCTAAGTTCTAAGATATAGTTGGAAAGTCTTCCGCATATCTGTGAACTGCTTGGATAAGTAAATCAAAACAAAGCATCACTAGCAACCTATACAGTTGAAGTAAAAGTACTTATTGCCTAAGAAGCAATAAAATAGAGTTGTTTATATTAAAGAGTTCTTCATTGAACTTGGGTGGATCAAATGTTTGCTAACTTGATGGTTCTTCATTGCAAAATGCGTAGAACCACTATTTAAGTAAGAAAGACTAGATCACATAATAAACAAACTCAAAAGATCTTATCATCATATCTCGAAAATCATTCGATGAAAAGGATATTAAGATTGGAAAAGCATGATAACTAAACCTATGCAACAAGTGAGAAGCAACACTCACATTGTAGCACTGGAAATCAAACATAGCTTTGAAATTCCATGAACTGTTTTAGAGATGGGTTTAAGGCCCATGTTTGTAAAACATTGGGGTTGAACATTTATCATATATGAAATGTATTTTCATATTCCATTTAATCTTGGTTTAGTATTAAATGATGAGTCCCTTCAATTTGACGAAATATTCAAGATAGACTGTCAGGACCAGTCCTGTGACTAAGAAATGTCTATCAAGTGAACTTGAATGTCAAAAGTTGAGAATGGTCCCTGGTCGGAGTTTTCTATAAAATTGGACGCATAGAAAACGTTAGACGACTAGAATGCAAGATGACTAGTAGTTCTGTTTCTTGAACTATGTGGGCATGGCAATGTCATAATCATTTGCATAGATACTTACTTTGGGAAGACTAGTATCGGACAAGACCTATGAAACTTTACTGTAAGAGATGAAAATCTGTCATAAGTAAATTTCATTAAAATTATTAGACACTAAATCCTCAATACCTGAGTGATTTGAGATTACTTGTTTGAGAACTGGTTGCTTTGACGTTGACCAACCGTCGCACCGTAAAAGGAGGCTATAAAGGCAACGCTCAGGTAATCACCTATCAAACGAAGTTTAATCTCAAGATCGCAAGATTGGGATTGTCCTCCCATAAATCGGGATGAGATGCTTAAAAGTTTTACAAGGCCACTCGGAGAGCTAGAAACTGTGAAATGCATGGCCGTGCTCGGATGAATCATAGGCTATGATTATCTGTTTATTTGATCAGTTGAACTCTGAAACCGAGGAACACCTCTGGACATAATAAGGATGACAACTCTTACCTTATGTTCAAGAGTAAGCATCGAGCGACAAAGGAATTAGGAAATGCACACTTGCCCCTAAGGACAAGTGGGAGACTGAAGGAAATAATGCCCTTGGTCCAAGTATGCATTCTATGTTAAGTCTAATAAGTGCGGTTCAGTATTAATTAACAAGTTAATAATTCAGTGAGATCAAGTGAGCTGAATGCCTAGCTAGAGGCCGCTTCAGTTCAAGTGGAATTAATGATATTAATCCACAGCTTACTCTTGACTGAACCCGTAGGGTCACACAAATAGTACGTAAACGGATCAAGTATTTAATGGCATTAAATACTCTATCTATGGATATTCGGAATCGACGGATCTTGGTTTCAGTGGGAGCTGAGATCGTCACAAGCAAGAAATGAATACTCCGGAAACGATGATATTGCCGGAAACGGAAATATGGATCGTATTGGTGTTAGGTTATGATACATATGACATTACATAGATCATGCGGAAACAACCATTAACCCAGGACAACATATTATTTACACATAATCATATAGCATAATTTAGATGCATACTCTTTGTTGCGTGCCCTCCCTAGCTGCGCCCGAACCGAACAAGAACAAGTCTTTAGGACTCCAAGTGTCGTCCCTCCGTAGATAGTCCACAGCACGTCCGGATCCGCCTTAAGATTGACCAACTAGAATCGCCCTTAAGGTACTAGAAAATTTCGGCACTTTTATGAGCAAGATGTGTGTTTTAGTTTTCTCTCAAAAACTCACTTTTTGAATACTTTTAAACTCGTTATAAATTGTGAGCCCTAGCCTCATATTTATAGGGGTATGGAAAGGGAATCAAAATCCTATTCAGATACAAATTAATTAAACCTAGAATCCTACAAGAACTCTAATTTAATTAATTTATCAAATAGAATTAGGAATTTAATCATTAACCGAACTCTGCATGTTTTAGGAAACGTGCACGAACACAAACACTTGCACACATACGCACGACAGCCACGATGGGCCCCATGCGTGCGCGCGAGCAGCAGCCCACGCAGCGCCCGCGCGCGCTGCGCGCTGCGCGTGCTGTGCGCGCTGTGCGCGCTGCGCAGCCTGCTGGGCCTGGCCTTGCGCTGGGCCTGGCGTGGCTGTTTGTGCGGCGCGCTTGGCTTGCTGGGCGATGGCCTGGCTTCGTGCTGGGCCTCGTCCGGCAGGCCTCGTCCGATGCTTATTCGTACGATGCGCTTCCGATTAAATTTTCCGATTCCGGAATTCATTTCCGATACGAACAATATTTAATATTTCCGATTCCGGAATTAATTTCCGTTTCGAACAAATATTTAATATTTCCGTTTCCGGAATTATTTTCCGATTCCGGTAATATTTCCGATTCTGACAATATTTCCGTTTCCGGCAATATTTCCGATTCTGGCAATATTTCCATTTCCGGTAATATTTTCCGATACGTACCATGTTTCCATTTCTGGCAACATCTACGACTTGGATAATATTTATATTTCCGATACGATCCATATTTCCGTTTCCGGCAATATCATCGTTTCCGGAGTATTCATTTCTTGCCTGTGACGATCTTAGCTCCCACTGAAACCAAGATCCGTCGGTTCCGTATATTCATAGATGGAGTATTTAATGCCATTAAATACTTGATCCGTTTACGTACTATTTGTGTGACCCTACGGGTTCAGTCAAGAGTAAGCTGTGGATTAATATCATTAATTCCACTTGAACTGAAGCGGCCTCTAGCTAGGCATTCAGCTCACTTGATCTCACTGAATTATTAACTTGTTAATTAATACTGAACCGCATTTATTAGACTTAACATAGAATGCATACTTGGACCAAGGGCATTATTTCCTTCAGTCTCCCACTTGTCCTTAGGGACAAGTGTGCATTTCCTAATTCCTTTGTCGCTCGATGCTTGCTCTTGAACATAAGGTAAGAGTTGTCATCCTTACTACGTCCAGAGGTGTTCCTCGGTTTCAGAGTTCAACTGATCAAATAAACAGATAATCATAGCCTATGATTCATCCGAGCACGGCCATGCATTTCACAGTTTCTAGTTCTCCGAGTGGCCTTGTACAACTTTTAAGCATCTCATCCCGATTTATGGGAGGACAATCCCAATCTTGCGATCTTGAGATTAGACTTCGTTTGATAGGTGATTACCTGAGCGTTGCCTTTATAGCCTCCTTTTACGGTGCGACGGTTGGTCAACGTCAAAGCAACCAGTTCTCAAACAAGTAATCTCAAATCACTCAGGTATTGAGGATTTAGTGTCTAATAATTTAATGAAATTTACTCATGACAGATTTTCATCTCTTACAGTAAAGTTTCATAGGTCTTGTCCGATACTAGTCTTCCCAAAGTAAGTATCTATGCAAATGATTATAACATTGCCATGTCCACATAGTTCAAGAAACAGAACTACTAGTCATCTTGCATTCTAATCGTCTAACGTTTTCTATGCGTCCAATTTTATAGAAACTCCGACTAGGGACCATTTTCAACCTTTGACATTCAAGTTCACTTGATAGACATTTCTTAGTCACAGGACTGGTCCTGACAGTCTATCTTGAATATATCGTCAAATTTGAAGGGACTCATCATTTAATACTAAACCGAGATTAAATGGAATATGAAAATACATTTCATATATGGTAAATGTTCAACCCCATTGTTTTACAACCATGGGCCTCAAACCCATATTTAAAACAGTTCATGGAATTCAAAGCTATGCTTGATTTCCAGTGCCACAATGTGAGTGTTGTTTCTCACTTGTTGCATAGGTTTAGTTATCATGCTTTGCCAATCTTAATATCCTTTTCATCGAATGTTCTTCGAGATATGATGATAAGATCTTTTCGAGTTTGTTTATTATGTGATCTAGTCTTTCTTACTTCGATGGTGGTTTTACTCATTTTGCAATGAAGAACCATCAAGTTAGCAGACGTTTTTCTTGCTTCAAGAGTGGTTCTACGCATTTTTCAATGAAGAACCATCAAGCCAGCAGATAGGTGATCTACCCAAGTTCAGTGAAGAACTTTAAACAACCCTGTTTTATTGCTTCTTAGGCAATAAGTACTTTTACTTCAACTGTTTAGGTTGCTAGTGATGCTTTGTTTGGATTTGCTTATCCAAGCAGTTCACAGATATGTGGAAGACTTTCCAGCTGTATTTTAGAACATAGAAATTAATATTTTAATTTCCCACGCAACAACTCATGGTCTCCAATCCATGTTGCCATTTCAAAACACGATGCTCTATAGCTCGTCTTTATCAATGGTTAACTCCAAAGGGTCTTGCTTGATCCTTTGCCAGTGTTTATGCGTGTAGCATCAATATTTAGCATATCTTTATTTCCTTGAATCAAGAACTATTCCTATGTACCTTTTCAAGTACCATAAGTATTCTTGATCTCAATCTAGTTGATCTTCACTTAGATCAATAGAGATTGGTATATGTTCGTCATGCCTAAAGTCATACGATACGTTTTTGGCGATCCTCATATTATATCATACATGATAAATTCTTTTGCAGAATAATTCCCAATTGAATTCTATTCATGTAACTTTAGCTCATTCAATTTTAGTAGATACTGAATCCAGCTAAATTCTTTGACATATAATATAGGTTAAGAATCTCATTTAGACTCTTTGATGTTTAACTTAGTAAATGCTTATACATAGTTCAAACATTCTTTACTTAGATTTATTCACATGGGTCGAATATCTCCAATGGAGACTTTCGTGTTTGATTTAGTAAATGCCATTACTTAATCTAAAACAATATCATAAGATCTTTGTAAATAGATCTTAATACCCAATATGTACTAAGTTTCGCCATGGTCCATCATTGATGAATAATTTCAAATCTAAGTCATTAGCATTTGAATGTTATTTCACAATAGAGAGATATGTGTGTAATACACATAGGACCAATTAAGTTTTAAGTACTCCCACTAAACTTCTTATATATCTATAAGAATCATGTATATTTTATGAAACTAAAATGCTTATTAGCTTCACTTAAAATACAGTTCCAATTCCCAATTGCTTGCTTAAATCTGTACTTAGATTTTATAAGCTAGCTTTCCTTTTCAAGCATTTATTTGGATCCACAAATTCTATGACATACCATGTACATATTATATTCCAACATTTGATTGAGGAATATCTTTTGTCATCCAATTGCCATATGTACCAATATGCAATCATTGCTTGAATTATAGACTTAAGCATTACGATTTTGCATGAGGTTTCAACACAATCCATGCCATGAATTTGCTTGTAACCTTTAGCAACTAATCTAGCTTTGTGTGTGAACACAATTCCATGTTTGATGGTTTTTATCTTTAAAACAAACTTGCAACCAATAGGTGTGTAACTATTCTTGCAAATCAACAAAATTTCAATTTTGTCATCAAAACATTGAGTATGTTTTATGGCCTCTAACCATTTAAAACATTTGAGTCTATATATGGCCTCTAACCATTTTAGGGAATCTGGGTTTCGTCATAGCTTTCTTACAAGTCACAAACTCATTAATCTACATGATAATAGTTTGACTGCAAGTTGTAGGTTTCTTCACTATTTAATAGAAGAATCTCATAGTTTCATTGACCTGATCTCTATGTTTCTTCACTATCTAATAGAAGAATCTCATAGTTTCAGTGACTTGAATTCTATGCCTACTTGGGTATAGAACATCAAACAATAGAATATCAATAGCCACTTGAAAGTCCTTTGAATATTCTGTTCTCCTTGAAGCACTTGTAAAGTCTTCTAAGAGATGTCTATTCTTTAAAGCCACTTCTAAAGTCCTTAAAGAATGAGTTCGGATTTTCTGAAGCACTTCGAAAAGCCTCCGGAATGTCCGTTTATGTTTGTTGTTCGCCTCGAAGACTTTCGAGGTCTATTTTCTCCCACTTGTCATTTTGGAAACGAATCTCCAAAAGGACATTATTTCGAGCAAACAAACATTATGTTCTCAAAAATTCGTGGTAGAAACAATACCCTTGTGTCTCATTTGAATAAATCACAATGAAACATATATCTAGACTTGGGCCTTAGTTTGTTGAATAACAAACACTAAGCTCCCACTGAGTTTAGCAACTCTTTAGATATATATAATTGAAAAGATATCCAGAAATTACTTTTCAATTGCTTTGACGAATTTGGTTTAGTTTGGTGGCAGTTGAGCATTTTGTTTTAGAAATTATAGGAAAAATCTTTATGATTCATCATTGATCGAATCAAGTACTAATTGACTTCGATTATTCCAACTTCGATATGCCATATCTTATGGACCTAGATTGTGAAATTACAACACACAATCATTGATGATCATATTTGGTCTCAAGTAATCATCAACATGATCTAACCTAGATCTTTATGATTTCTTGCCAAGTGGGATTTATACTTCTGAATTTTTGAACTAGCCAAACAGATTCAACTTATATCACATTTGAGTAAACAAACCTATATTCACTCAAATCCATGTGAAATAATAAAGTCATAAAATCTTTCTTTAGCTTTGAACTCTATTGTCTAGGCGTTCTAACAATAGTTCATATCTTTTGTTACTTTCAACAAGTAAGACTAGTCGTCTTAAATTGATCTAGAAATCAATGAACTTTCAAAAGTCCATCAAAATAGAGCTTTTGAATGTTAACTTGTTGATATGGTCTAAGCAACAATGCCAAAGATTAGTGGAACTCAAATCAAGGGGTTGATTTGAACCTAGTAAAGTTCTCTAAAGAGTTGTTTGTTTTAATCAAGCATATTGACTCAACCTGTAATTGACCATTTCATTCAAATAAACAAACAAACATTGTTTTTGTTTTTCTTGAATGTGAGTCTTTCTGTGTTTGAAGCAGAAATTTAGGTATGCTGATTATGGAACAAAATAGCCATTAAGTTCCAGCCTTTGAAAGGACTTAAAACAAACTTAGATGACCCTACAACTAATGTAGCATTGCCATGCTTCATTTCCCACTTGTAGGTCATTAGTGTATCCTAGCTTCCATTGTTTGAGTTATAACCGAAGTAAGAACCTCAAGCGGTATATGATACCAAGGAAGTTTGATTGCTAGGTCACTTCTCTTTAAACATAAATTTATAGGTAGAAACGGAATCGTAAATTCCTTTCATATGTTCCTTTGTTTTCCTATTTCTTGTACCCTTTCTTATAGTCTTAAGAATTGAATTCTCTAGTGTTAGACCATTGTTAGGTTATGATACATATGACATTACATAGATCATGCGGAAACAACCATTAACCCAGGACAACATATTATTTACACATAATCATATAGCATAATTTAGATGCATACTCTTTGTTGCGTGCCCTCCCTAGCTGCGCCCGAACCGAACAAGAACAAGTCTTTAGGACTCCAACTGTCGTCCCTCCGTAGATAGTCCACAGCACGTCCGGATCCGCCTTAAGATTGACCAACTAGAATCGCCCTTAAGGTACTAGAAAATTTCGGCACTTTTATGAGCAAGATGTGTGTTTTAGTTTTCTCTCAAAAACTCACTTTTTGAATACTTTTAAACTCGTTATAAATTGTGAGCCCTAGCCTCATATTTATAGGGGTATGGAAAGGGAATCGAAATCCTATTCAGATACAAATTAATTAAACCTAGAATCCTACAAGAACTCTAATTTAATTAATTTATCAAATAGAATTAGGAATTTAATCATTAACCGAACTCTGCATGTTTTAGGAAACGTGCACGAACACAAACACTTGCACACACACGCACGGCAGCCACGATGGGCCCAATGCGTGCGCGCGAGCAGCAGCCCACGCAGCGCCCGCGCGCGCTGCGCGCTGCGCGTGCTGTGCGCGCTGTGCGCGCTGCGCAGCCTGCTGGGCCTGGCCTTGCGCTGGGCCTGGCGTGGCTGTTTGTGCGGCGCGCTTGGCTTGCTGGGCGATGGCCTGGCTTCGTGCTGGGCCTCGTCCGGCAGGCCTCGTCCGATGCTTATTCGTACGATGCGCTTCCGATTAAATTTTCCGATTCCGGAATTCATTTCCGATACGAACAATATTTAATATTTCCGATTCCGGAATTAATTTCCGTTTCGAACAAATATTTAATATTTCCGTTTCCGGAATTATTTTCCGATTCCGGTAATATTTCCGATTCTGACAATATTTCCGTTTCCGGCAATATTTCCGATTCTGGCAATATTTCCATTTCCGATAATATTTTCCGATACGTACCATGTTTCCGTTTCCGGCAACATCTACGACTTGGATAATATTTATATTTCCGATACGATCCATATTTCTGTTTCCGGCAATATCATCGTTTCCGGAGTATTCATTTCTTGCCTGTGACGATCTTAGCTCCCACTGAAACCAAGATCCGTCGGTTCCGAATATTCATAGATGGAGTATTTAATGTCATTAAATACTTGATCCGTTTACGTACTATTTGTGTGACCCTACGGGTTCAGTCAAGAGTAAGCTGTGGATTAATATCATTAATTCCACTTGAACTGAAGCGGCCTCTAGCTAGGCATTCAGCTCACTTGATCTCACTGAATTATTAACTTGTTAATTAATACTGAACCGCATTTATTAGACTTAACATAGAATGCATACTTGGACCAAGGGCATTATTTCCTTCAATCGGAAATATAAATATTATCCAAGTCGTAGATGTTGCCGGAAACGGAAACATGGTACGTATCGGAAAATATTATCGGAAATAGAAATATTGCCGGAATCGGAAATATTGCCGGAAACGGAAATATTGTCAGAATCGGAAATATTATCGGAATCGGAAAATAATTCCGGAAACGGAAATATTAAATATTTGTTCGAAACGGAAATTAATTCCGGAATCGGAAATATTAAATATTGTTCGTATCGGAAATGAATTCCGAAAACCGGGAATTTTATCGGAAGCGTATCGTACGAATAAGCATCGGACGAGGCCTGCCGGACGAAGGCCCAGCACGAAGCCAGGCCATCACCCAGCAAGCAATGGCGCGCCACAACACAGCCCAAGGCTGCGGCAGGCCTACCGCAAGGCAAGCCCAGCGCGCAGCTTAGGCCATGGCAGCCTCGTGGGCTGCGGTAACTCGCATGGGCTTCGTGGGCGTGTGGGCTGTGCGCGGGCATGGCCTGCATGCTTGCGGGTCATGCTCGTGTGTGTGTATGTGTCCATGCATAATTCCTAAAACTATTAGGATTTGATGTATGATTAAATTCCTATTCCTATTAGGATTATTTAATTAAATAGAGTCCTTGTAGGATTCTAAGTTTAATTAAATCGTATCCTACTAGGATTCCAGTTTCAGGCCTAAAAAGATGCCTAACATGAAGGGGCCTGCTGTTGTTAAAAGAAATGCAGGCTCTCGCGGAGATCGTCGCCGGAACAATGTATGGATTAGGAAGGCTCAGCCGCCTGTAGAAACAGCGGCTAGTCTGGTTGATAATAATCTTTCTCCCACCATTGTCTGTGCCCTTGAGGCTGAGCGGGCTATAACTGAGAATGTTTCTGAAGCCTTGGCATATTTGGAAGTTAGCGTTCCGGAGCCGGTTCTTATGGAGATTGATATTGGGGCAGCGCAGAAGACTGTGGGGGTGGATCCTGCGAACATTGCCCTCTACAAGACTTTATTTGATGATCCGGAAGAACTAGAGTAGTGTAGTTCTTGCTAAGGTGTAGGTGCCCTTTATTTATTTCAGTTGTGTTTGTTTTTATTCCTAGCACTTTGTTTTCCTTCTTATTATTTCTCAATAAAGGCGTATTTTTATTTTTCATTTTCATTTATTTTTGTTTCTCCTCTTTTTTATGTATTTTATATGTCTAACGCTTTTTTCACAAAGAATATTTGTTTTTTTTTATTGGACCGAATCCTTGGTAAGGATTGCCTACGTATCTTGTCAGAATCAGGTCGCGCGTAGTTCTAGCTTTAGAATAAGTTCTAGTATGCCGGATTTCGGTAGATATGCCCTAAGGTGGAAACATATTCCTTAATCGGTCAAATGAGTGAAGTATTATCATTATTTTCATCTGCCGTTTTTTTTTTTTGCCATAAGTCGCGTAAAATATGAAATTCGAAATTCGACTAATTTGTATGGCTATATTCTTGGTTGGTAAGCCTATTTGGATACGTGGATACGTACTGTACCCCCCAAGTGTTCGTTATTTTTCCGTTGTGTGCGGATAAAATGACGAGCACTTCTGAAAAGAAAATTTTTGTCAGGCAGAGAGTTTCAACGCCCAGGCTGGGGCGTCAGAAATTTCGGCGCCCAGCCCCGGGCGCTGAAAATGACTTGGGCGGTCAATTTTTGACGCTTTGCTTCACATGTTCTTGCATTTATTTCTTTTTTGTGCCTTGATATTTTGCTCGTATTTAAAGCCAATTTTGAGGCTACTTTGGAGGCTTTTTTGACTGTTAGCGTGAAATGCGTTTTTGTCCGGATCAATTTTTTTTATTCGTGACTCGAAACAGTTTTGAAAATGGGGTTAGGGTGCGGAAGTTATGAAGATCTTTGTGTAGGCTTTTGAGGTGGGTTGAAGTGCGTGTTGTTAGTGAAGGGTATGATGGAATCTATGTTTTATGAATCTGTTTTTTGGTAACATTTGCATTGTTTTGGATTTTGATTTCCTTTGATTCTGGGTTGCATGGATTGACTCTTATGATGACACTGGTTTGGCTTTTTAGGTTTTGGGGATATGAATGGGATAGTGTGGTTTATTTTGTGGGTTTTGGGAATTGGTTCCCATGGCACTATTTCAAAACCGAGTGGGCTTTGTTTGTTTGGCCTGGAGTGGGCTGCCTCTTTATTTTTGTATTTTGCAAGTACATTTGGTGTTTATTTAGTGTTAGAATAAAATTTTTAGGAGAAATATTACGCCTTTATTGATTCGGAAAGTAAGGAAAACACACTGAAATAAAACTGACCCATATTCTAAGGGGCCTTAGGACCATCTAAAGTCTCTATTTTTTTTTTATCAATCTAAAGAACTACTAGGCGCTTTTTACTAATGGTGCTCTATGTGGGTCAAGCCTGGGTTTAGTCTCATAAAACTTCGGTCCTTCACCGGTACTCATCTTGAATTCAATTCCTTTTGCATTGACCCACTGATATGTCTTCACCCATCCGTTCTCGACCTCTTCTAGTGTTGATGCAGGAGAGATTAACCGGGTTGGATCGAAACCTTCATCTTGTAAAGCTAGGGTAGTCATTACAGTCTCGTTCTCCATAGGCCTCGATTCGTTAAACAATGTCCATAGAGCCTGGTTGTCCAATATTTCAGCTGTTTTAGTCTTGGTGAGGTGGGGTGCCTCATCCAAGGTGTGGCAGTCATGGAAAATTTCAAATCCGGGTTTTAGCAAGCCATCTTGAACGAAGGGTTCAGGGAAATCACACCATGGGTGTTCTTCTCCTTCCCGAACGAACATCCCGTTAAGGGTCCTTTGATACGGGGGAAGGAGGGTAGTTTGTTTGGCTTTGTTAAGGCGTAGCCTAGACAGGCGGTCAGCAATATCTTCCTCTGTTGGTTCATAGCCTAAGCCAAAGGGAGTAGATTTGTCGGGAAAAGGATGGAATGTGTATTCCTTCTTCCTTATGCCCAATGGGGTTCCTGGGAAATAACCTTGAGCTAACAGCATTCTAGGGATGACTCAGGATTCATGCGGGTCTAGGAATGCTAGATCATAATCTTCGATGAACTGGATTGCTTCTTCCATTTGAAACCCATAAAGGTCGTCTGCAGTTTCGGCCGTTCCAACCATAGTACAACTGACGTCGAGGGGAGGGGCGCGGATTTCTAGTATTACCCCGTTATGGTTAAGTTTAACCATTTGGTGCAAGGTAGAAGCCACACCTCCTAAGTCATGGAGCCAAGGTCGCCCCAAGAGGAGGTTGAAAGTGGGCTTGATGTCGATTATTTGAAACTCCGTGGTGCGTGCCACAGGCCCGGTTTGTATGGTAAGGTTGATTTTTCCCAATACAGGCCTTCGGGAGTTATCATAAGCTCGTACCCCTTGCGTGGAGGTTTGGAAGTCATCGTTTCCTAGCCCCAAGCAATGGGCGGTTCGCAATGGGCATACATTAACCGCCGAACCGTTATCTACGAGCGCTAGAGGGATGTTTTGTCCTTTGCATCCAACCACTAGATAAAGGGCTTTACTGTGAGCACCCCCCTCTTTGGGCAAGTCTTTGTCAGTGAAAACTATGGCCTTTTCTCCAGGATCTCTCGTGACATGGCTAACCAATGAGTCAGGTGTGATATCTGTAGGTACTGAGATGAGGTCAAGTGAGCGAATAAGCTTTTCGCGATGTTCCTTTGAAGTACACATGAGATCCCAGATGGTAATCTCGGCCTTGGTTCTTTTTAGTTGTTTCAGGAGAGGATTTTCAATGACTTCTGCGACGGTGGCGTGCCGTCCATTCTCAGGAGTTTGCCTAACCGGGATGTCGTCCATAGGAGGTGGGTGAATATCCGGTTGGTATATTCTTCCGGATCGGGTGAGGTTGTCGACCTCGGGCTCCTGAAGGGTGGTGTCAATGAGAGCATACCCGGGCCAAGTTTCAGTGAAGAGGTCCTGGCCCGACACTTGAGATAGGTAAATATCTTCAGCATCATCATTCCACACACTGCACACTTCTCTCTCGATTCGATCCATAGGGACCACAACGAGTGGTGCACCTTGAGGTGTAATATACACCGTGGGGTCGAAATTCTCTGGTTGGTCGAGAGAGATGTGACAAGAGCCGAGTGGGCTCTTGTTGTTGTTGGGTTTGCCAACGTTAGGGAGAGGTATCACTTCATCCTCTATCATGTCCTGGATCGTATGTTTTAGATTCCAGCAGTTTTCAGTGTCATGCCCATTTCCTTGATGGATTTTGCAGTAAGTACCTTCGACCCAATATTTGCTTTTGACAGGAGGGTCACGGGTGGGGCCTTTAGGTCTCAACTTTCCTTGATTGGTTAGTCTTTCAAAGGCTTGTACCAAAGTCGACCCGAGTGGGGCAAACTTTCGGTCTCGGACCCATCTTCCATGGCTTCTTCGGGCGGGAGTCTCTTCTACAGCATGGACTTCTTGGGCTTGGGATGTGTTACCCCGATTATAGGTGTTGTTTTTATATGTGGGTTTTCTTTGTATGGTTTTGGCGAGGTCGTCCTCGATCTTTATTCCTACATCATAAACTCTTTTGAAAGTGTCAAGTCCCAGGTACCTAAGGTGTTGTCTGTAAGCCGGGTCCAGGTTGTCAATGAATTTTTGGACCAATTCTGTTTCGGGAGGCCTATTGATTAGCTGGGCCGCCTGGTCCCTCCATCTAGCAAAGTAGGTCGTGAAACCCTCATTTTTCTTTTGGAAGAGAACTTCCAGCTCGCGCATGGTGACTTGGAAATCCTTGTTCGACGAGTATTGCTTGATGAAGACATTGACAAAGTCTTCCCAAGTGGGGAAGAGCTTAGGGTCCTAGTGATATTACCATTTGAGCGGCACAGGTTCCAAGGACAAAGGAAAGGCAGGTAAATACATGGACTTGTCCACGCCTTTCAAGTTCATGGTATTCACAAAGCTCAGTAGATGATCACGGGGGTTGTCCGTGGCCTTGAACTTTGGTAAGTCAGATGAACTGAACTTTTCTGGTAGTTTGCCAGGAAAAGGTTCAGGATCGAGGGAGAAGTATTTGCTCCCCATGGTTTGCTGTAGGACAATTTTTTCAATCCTCTTCTCGTTATCGAGGTCATTTTTGGCTTGCGCAGCCGCTAAAGCTTCATTTTCCATTTTCAGTTGGCCCATGAGTCGGGTCATTTGAGCCATCTGCTCTTGCAAATCTTCGATGGACATGTTTGAAGGTGCGAATCGAGGTTGGGGAAGCGGAGATCCTTGAAATGAGGGATGACTGACGGAGCTTGGAGTAACTAAACCTGATGTTGGCGAAGTATCTTCGAGACGCACTAACCGTTGATTACCTGATCGGCACCAAGTGGCAGGACCAGTCCTAGGCATAAGATAAGCTAAAGTTTAGGTTCCCAAAGTTTCAAGCATTACTTAGTCTAGACTTCGACTCTCTAAATTGGTTTTTCACTCTTTCTTTTGTCGGTACACTTTTTGGTTTTTTTTTTTTTTTTGGTCATTCTTTGGATGTTCGAAACACTTTCCCGTGTGACATTCATAGTTATTAGCATGTTCGGTGTTGGTGCCGAGCATTGCCGTCGTAGGAGGCCAAACAATGACACAAAGAGTTATTAATTTTTTCACGAGTCGCTTTTGAAATCGAGTGCTTTTCTTACGCCCTCGTAGAAATTCTTTTTATGAACATTTTTTGCGCTACGTATTTTCCTTTCGCGCGGGCACCAAGGCTGCTGCGCCTGACCAGAAGGCCAAGCAGCAACTTCTGCGCCCAGCGAGGGGCGTGAGAAATTCTGGCGCCCAGCCAGGGGCGTTGAAAATGCGTCCCTGACTGGTTCTCGTTTTCTGTCTTCTGTTTATGCGACTTCAATTTGCGTGCTTGCCTAATAACGTCCTTTACACGTAGCAGCGTTTGTGGGATTCGTTACAGGCCGTCCCGAGCGTCACTTATTTTTGTGGCGATCATTCGGGTTTGCGGAACACGTGTTTCGGTATAACTCTTTGGCAAATTAGTCTATGAATGTTTGGGAAATTTTTAAGGTCGTTGGTTTTCTAGGATAGTTTGTCACACACAATCACATATTTCGCTACACATAACTACATCACAAACATGGATTTGAAAATTAAGTATGTCACGTAGTTTATGATAGGCTTCTATGGGTAGTTTATTTGCGCCTAGCTTGGTACCGCTTCTATCGTAGATCCAACACATGCCCCGGTCGAGGTAGTGTCTTCAACAGACGAATTTCTCCCAAGAGGCCAACCCGCAAGTGCAAGCCAAGGGGGCATGCAGGCGGGAGGGACCTAATGAGCGAGCGATTGGGTTCGGGATAGGTGTACTACCTACACAAGTACCGAGTGGGCAACATGCGCGACGTATGCACCCCCTATTGGCGGAAAAAGGTATCCTTAGTCCCAACTCCCGAGGGAGCCGAGATTCGTCATGCGGTTCTGCCCGTTCACATTAATATGCTGATTTTCAGGTCGTCCCAACTTGATGGGGAAATAAACGCGGGGTAGGATCGTTTCACCCTTCGGCTATTTTGATTACCTACAAGCACGAGTATTTCCTTCACTATCCCCAGCAGAGTCGCCACTGTGAGGGGGTCGAAAAAGAACGAGGCTAATGCGTGACCTCGTCCCTCGTGGGTGTGACGATTCTTTTTATTCAACCAAGTGTAACTGGATTTCCTGTGAGTTTACACCCAATTGACTAGTAATATAGGAGTCGCCATTCAGTTTTTAACGACAATGAGAAAAACTGACAAAACCCGGTTATCGTGACATAAAGGGAGTGCAATTATGTTTGACCACGACGGCCGTAGGTTCCCTTGTGATCCCTGGTGTGGGGATCTCTCAACATACACCCGCAAGGTAGAGATTGAGGGTTCGGGGGACTATAACTACCGAGAGGAGTACTTCGCTCGTCGATAACTCCAGAGGCAGGATATCCTTACTAGCTCAGCATAAATAATTGAAGGGACATGCGTTAACTATTAAACTAATCTGAGTTGATTTTAGCAACATGCAACATATAATACTAGTTCGATCGCGATTATCTGATTTAGATTGCATTAAGGGACCTAGCATGATAATCCAATTTCCCGAAAATATTATATTTGTTAGGCGTGATAGAATAATCAGATTTAGTTAGTTTAACAGTTCATAAAAAGGGCGAGGAAAGCAATTAAATCATCGAGAAGGGACACATTACGACGCACCCTTGAGAGGTGCGTCACGGTTCTCAGAAAACTAACCACTTTGACTTTTCTATTTCTCCTTTTTATTTAACGAATCTCAATTATGGGACAGGATACGTTCTGTTCGATTTATGGATCGATTACGACAGAACGCGTGAACAGTTTCGCAGCGTGAGGCTTAGGCTAAGGGTTGGAGTCAATACTCAGAATATAATTGTGTGTTGTGTGTGTTCCTTTCACGTCGAATTTGGGGCTGTATTTATAGGGAAGAGTTCGTGGAAAGATAGAATTGCAGAGTTCTAATCCACAAAGAATTAGGAAAAAACACGTACCCAGGTATTTTCAGCGCCCAGGCCTGGGCGCCGAAGATTTCGGCGCCCAGAGCCAGGCGTTGAAAATAGGGTCTGGGCTGTTTTCTTAGTCAGATTCGGATTCCTGAAATCCATAGAGTTTGAGACTTAATCGAGTCTTTTAATGCATATCAATTTCATGACGGAATGCGTCTGGGCCCGTTACGAACTCTAGGCTCGTTAGGATTTTAATTAATACGTAACTCTTATTTCCGAATCATATTAGGAATAGGATTCTCGCAGTTTTCTATCTCATTTAGGATTTATGTCGGAATGCAACACCTAATTCTGACAGGTTTCTATCTTTTATGACTTGCCACTTTTAGAAGCTACCCTTTACGGCAGTTACTATTTTTAGCAGGTTTCTATAAATAGCAGGTTTCGGGTGAAATGAAAAGGGGAATTGAGATTCGTTTTTTTATAGGAGATGCGTTGTCAAGTGGAGATTTATGTTTTCATCATCGAACCTTTCCCTTTCGGGAATGGGGACAAAAGTAGGTGTCTACAATCACCTAATCAAAGATAAACCTAATATCACTAGCTAGGTAGCAAGGGAAGTCAGGATCGAATCCACAGGGAAACATGCGTTCTTTCTACTATTAAATTACTAATCTAGACTACTTGTAATCCCCCGTAATTTTATACATTTTATTTATATAATTTTAACGTATATTTAATACATTTAAATAAGATTTTATGAATTTTAGAAATAAATATATAATTAACGTATATTTATTTATTACATTTTTAATATTTTCAACGATTTACGAAATCAAAAATAATTTTAGAATTTTAAGTTGAAAAGAATTTGAATCACGAAAATCGATTGAATTTAGAAAACGATCCTATTCAGTTTTGGATTCGAATCATAAAAAACACCAAAATCCTAATTCTAGTCCATTGTGCAAAGCCCAAACCATAAAAACCCAAAGCAACTCTTCCTCCCTTCTCTACTCTTATTTCACGTAAAAGTGTAAAACACAAAGCCAAGCCCTTCTTCAATATTCACGTGAACAAGGAACTCTTCCCTCACTCTTCACTACTTCCGTTGCCACTGCCCAGCCGCCGCCGCCGTACATCTGCAAGTCACCGGCTTCTACCACCGCCGCCGGTAACTCTCCTCTCCCTTCTGTTTCTTCTTTCTTCTCCTTCGTTTTCTTTCTCTCTTCCTCACCCTTTTCTGTTGTTGCGCAGCCACGCCAACCACCAAGCACCGCCAGCCACCTTCGTGGTTCCCTCCACCCGGCGCCGCTCACCTGCAGCGTCGCTGCGGCACTGCCAGCCATCAATTATCCCCTCCTCTTCGTCGCTGGCTACCACCATAGGAGTACACAACACCACCACCGTTGTGCGACCACCCTAGAGACACCAGCCGCGTCGCCCAGTACCGACGACCAACCACCTGCCGCGCCGCCCTGCCGCCGGCAGCACCCCCTGTATTCTCTCTTTTGGTTATTTCTAAACCCTTAAAACTAATTAATGTTTAATTATGTTTTAATAATTTGATTTATGTTCTTGAATTAAATTTATAATCTTTATGGTTTGAATATGATTTTCAGATTTGGTGTTGATATTATAAATTAATTATTTTCAGTTTTGGTTGATTAAAATATAAGTTAGGGTTTGATCATGTTTTATTAATTCGAATTATGTTTTCTTGAATTAAAGTTATAGTTTTTATGATTTAAATTATAGATTTCAGATTATACGAATTATATAATAAAGTTACTAATTTTCAGATTATATTATATTGGTTAAATTTGTGCCTTTAAGTAGTAAAGTGTGACTTTTGAGGTTTTAATGGCTTTAAATCATAATAGAACGATTATATATTATTAAAGTTATTATTTTTTATGATTCTAAAGATGTCCAATATATTTTGAGTAAGCTTTAAATTATTTTAGATTGCTGGAAATTTAAAAAGGAAAGTTTATTGGAGTTTAAGATTTGGGATCCTTAATATAATTATTATTATGCTTAGAGGTTAATTGGTTAAGTTTCGATATTGGAGAATGTTCTAAATATGTTTAGGACGTATTTGGAATGCTTTATCATGGTTGCGAATGATAAGAAATTGATGGGAACCTTCATTGGTTGTTTTAGGCGGAAATTTCTGCGTAGGCGACTTTTGAAAGTGTTTAAGAGACTCTGTTTGATTGGGAGCACCCCCTGTATTCTCTCTTTTGGTCGGAATTTCATGTTTAATATTGTTGGATGGACATGTTGAACATATGTATTTCCTTACAAGGATTATAACATGTTAGTAGATGATTGATGCAAACATGTTTGATTGGGAACACTAGATTATTTTATATATATTGATTAAGATTGATTATTCATTGTTCCCTTTTAGTTTTTCACTACTTTATGAGGGTCGTGGACCTTGTTTAGTAAGTTGAAACCTTATACCCATATAGGGGGGTTGATCAGTATTAAAGGAAAGGTTGAATTTAATTGGAATGAGTCTTGTTTGATACCTTTGTGATCACTTACTTAATTCCAAGATAAAAACAGTTGTGAATAAATGTGGATTGTATGCCTTATGTGATTGTTGAGTCATAACAGGTTGTCAACTTGTAAATCATGTAAAGTGAAACTGAGTAGCAATAGCTTTAGATTGTGCACGTCTAAAGTGACGGACAAACAGGAGTTGGGGTTCATGGTGGTAGCCCATGGCCTTTATTCGGAACGGATTGATCACCGTGTCCTATTTTTATTCAAACGTTCCTCGATATCGCAGGTCACTGAGGTTACGGAGTCACGCCCGTACCTCGTCTTCCTTAGTGAAGCCTCTAGCTAGAAAACTCGGTCCATTGTCTATTTCAACTAAAATAATATTATTGTTATAAGTCTAGCCTAGTCTAGTCAAGTATGGTCGTCAAATTATCATGTTTGTCTGCCCTTATTTATGTTCATTAGTATCATGTTAGGATGGTTCGTTTATTAGTATCATGTTAGGATTATTATTGCTTTTAGTATGTAGTACTCAGCTTTGCTGATTACGTGCTTTGTTTGTGTGTGTTGATCATGGCTATGCCTTATTGATCCTGTGATGACCCATTTTTGGTGAGCAGTCTCTAAGGATCAATAAGCGTTGCCCATCTACAGGTTTGAAGATGATGCATCATTGGGATCGGGATTAGAGAACTTGTATTTAGATTTGTTTGGTTAAGTGATTTGGTTTGTTAATTTGGATTTGAAATTTGTCGTACTATTCGTATTTCCTTATTTCCGTTAATTGGTTTTTAGACTTAATATGTAATCGATTATTTATGAACCTAAAAGTTAGTTTTATGTTTTCCGCTGCAAAATTCTGAATAAGCCGTTACGTTTTCACACGGGCGATAATGCCTTGATAATTCTCTACGTTTTATGTTAAAAAGTTATTTTAGAAAAGAGAGAATTGTCGGGGTGTTACACTACTGGTAACAAGAGTTGGGTTGATTTGTATGTCAAACTAAAGCAAGTAATCAAATCGGAAAATAACAATATTAAAGGAATCTAGGGCAGCGGTTCACCATAAATGCAGACCAGGATTGGACAACGGACAATAACAATCAACTAACAATCATAACTAGGAAAACATGCATCTCTCGAATCTTATGAATTCCTTAGGATAAAACAACTAGCAGGCTCTCGCTATGTACTAGAAATAATTCCTATCTAATAGCCACAGACCAAAAACATCAGATTTATACCTCTCGGCTCATAATCTAAGGTTAATCAAACTCAAATCAAAATAGTCCGGCCGAACAGAATTGACGAGCAATAATAATAAGCTATAGAAATTATGATCAATCAATCAATTAATCGTGTCCACAAATAATCCCAATCATGCTTTCACAGATCCCCTTAAACCCTAGAAATTAAACTACTCACTCATGATAATAAATAACAAAGCAATTAACATAATGGAAAACATGATTAAAGCAATAAAGTAAATTAAAGTAAGAAGCAATACCGAATTGAAGAACAAATAAATAATAAAGCTTGAATTTTTACTTGGAATTAAAAACTAAGTATTTGAACAATTAGAGAAAAAACTAGAAATAAACTAAGTATTAGAATAGATTTCCTACAAAATAATAAAGGCTAGCTTATATAGTTTGCCCAAAAATAACATTAAAAATGGAAAAGAAACCACGCGAAAAAGCTGCAGAGGTTGGCGTCGCCCGGTCGGGCGACGCTTCCCCCGATTGGGCGAAGTGCTCGATAGTCGGCCCGATCGGGCCAAATTCCGCCCGATCGGGCGGTTTGCGTAATGTTGAAATCTGCTTCTGATGGGCGCCCGATCCGGACCGGGCGAACTGCGCCCGATCGGGCGCGTGTAGATGGCTCCAATTCCCTTTTAATTCCGCCCGATGGTCGCATTTCGCCCTCAGCTCACAGGGCGATTTGCAATCCTCAATATCCTTCGCCCATATCACCGAGTCTAACTCTCGGGGCTCAACCATAAGCATCTAAGGCTCCCGAAAGTCGACGATAAAGGTCCCGAACTTCCTCGGGCTCGTGTAGTAGCCTAAATCAACACGAAACGGGTCTAAAAAGACCAATTTCTCATAATTGAACCTGAAACTCAAGGAACACTAAATAACACATATTAGTACTAAAAATGGCTTCTAAGAGCTCATTTTACACAAAAAAGTACTAAGGGACGGGGGTGAAACACTATATAAAACACACATATCAATATGAAACTTATTTTCATCATCTATCGCTCGCAATATCCTTTCTACGCACTTGAGCAAGGATCAACACGAGGACACTCAAATTTGGGGTGGCATGACTCTGGAATATTTACAGTCAAATAGGATTGTAGATTCCTCTGTAACCCTGACAAAGAGAAAAAGGAGGAGCTGTTCTGGAAAAAATTATGGAAAATGAAGGTGATGCAAAAATATAAGCTCTTTGGGTGGAAAGTAATGTGGAATGCGCTACCCACTAAGGCTGGTCTCTAAAGACGAGGGGTGGCCATTGACACGACCTGTGTGTTCTACAATCAAGAGCCGAAAACTTTGGGCCATTTGCTGTGGGATTGCGAGATGAGTAGAAGAATATGGGTGGGATCAGTGTTTGGCATACGAATTGGTGCCCTATGTCCGAAATTGGGTCTTGGACCAAGAACTTCCTTAATCTCTTATGAAAGAGAAGCCCAATTGGTGAGGAGGAGGTGTTTTTGAGCATTATGTGGAGCATCCAGAATGAAATAGTGTTCAGGGGGAGCCTCTTTAGCCCCCGACGAATTGGCTCTCTCATTCAAGAGCATATATTCAGTGTAATCAGTAGCCGGCCGAGCGTAAATCATGTTCAACACGAGGTGCGAGAAAAAAGTAATGATTTCTGGAGCATATGTTCTGCAGAGGGTGACACTCCAACAACAATTACTACGGATGGTGCTTGGAAGGAAATGGGACCAACGACAAAGATGTTTGATGATGTTCATGCGGGATTTGGTTGGTTCATCTGTAGATTAGCGGGGCAGACAAGTGAAGGCCTAGAAACTATAAGAGCAATCTCACCGGTCTACACAAAAATGATGGCAGTCTAGAAAGCGAGCCAAGAAGGAGCGTTGGTAGACAATAGGATTCAGGTGCAAACTGACTGTTTTGGAAGTTGTCAATTCCTTAAAGCATCTGGACAAAGCAAAGTTAGAAATCGCGGTTCTCACGAAGGATATCCATACTCTGGTTAAAAATTTAAATTATTTTGTTGTTCTAAGGTTCCTAGGAGTGTTATGGCTAGGGTTAGAGCTGGCAAAATCTGACAGGACACTATAACACGACGTAATCCAGACACGAAAAAAGCGGGTTAGTGTCAAGGGTTTACGACCCGTTTAATTAAACGGGTCAACACGACACAACACGTTTAATTAAATGGGTTGGGTTAGTGTTGAAATTCTCAAAATGAAACTGACACGACTTAAACAGCCTAAGAAAAAACAACCAATAATTCAATGTATTTGGTGATAAACCTAAATAATAGAACCAACTTTATTGAACAAACACGACATGAAACGAACATGAAAAAAATGGGTTAGTGTCAAGAGCCTCCGACACAATTAGTTAAACGGGCAACACGGCATGACACATTTATTAAACGGGTCGTATTAATATTGAGGTTTTCCATCTCGTTTATATTCGACACGAATACGAATACGACCCGACTCGGCACGACACATTTGACAGCTCTTGCTAGAGCTCACTATCTAGCTTCTTGTGCTAGAGCAGCACTCTAGCTGCGTTGCTCGTTTCTGTTCCTACCATAAAAAAAAGAAAAAAAAAACTACAAAGATTGATAATACTGAAAACCCTAATCCAACCTTGTTCTATCTTTCGAAGCCTCCACCCCACTCTCCCCTCGCACAATCTTTTGAAATGGAGGACGACGAAGCAAAGAAACAATGTCCTGCGGAAGACATTCAGTCTCTCTCCATCAGCGATGCCGCCCCTGAGTCCTCTTCTTCTCTCTCCTCCTCCGGGTAAAACACCTCTACTCATCTCTCTCTTAAATCCTAATCGTATGCATCTGAAATTCAATTTAATGTTAGTATGTAATTTGTTCAATTAATTACAGGATGTCAGTCGAAGAACGTTATGAGATCATAAGAAGTATTGGGGAGGAGTGCATTCAAGAATCGGAGCTTCTGCAACTTCTTAAAAACAAAGCTGAGCCTATTTGTTATGATGGGTTTGAACCATCTGGACGAATGCATGTTGCCCAGGTAATTATGAAGTGTTTGATCGGCAATTATGCCTTGTGAATTTTAGTTGTAGTGATAAACTCAATCTTCTCAACATGTAGTGAATAGCTTTAATCAGGCATGGGTACAAATGTTAGACTTGGCTTTTTATGATCAGCCGAGTCTTAGTGAGATGCCAGGAGTGTCGAGGATTCATAAGAACATGTAGTCTATTGTCTTTAATTCTTTATTGATTGATAAGAACATTGCAAATTAGCCAAGGTAGTTTTTGGAAACCATTAACTCATTTGAAATGATGGGCTTTATAATCCAGAAATTCAATTCCAAATTTGATGTTTGGGAAATACAAGTATTTTGAATTCTGGAAATTTCAATCCTACTGTAATTTTTGTAATTCCGTGGAATTAAATTATATTGCTTTTGAGAAAATGGAAATAGAAAATAACAATATCATTTAAAACTTGATTGACTCAAATCTGAATTTTATTCTTGGGAGTTTAACAAGATGCGCATCATCAAGTCTAACCCTCCATTATTTTGCTACTTGTGATAACTTGTGGAGACTTTTTATATATTTCAAACAGCATGTGTATTTTTGCTCTGGCCTAAAATAGAAGACAGGGAAGGACAACAGAGGAAAGGGATGAACTAGAAAAAGATTAGCTTGGTAGAAAGAGAACAAAAGAACATATAATGACATGTGCTTATCTGTAATTTGAAATTCTTGTTTCTAAGTGTGTTTTAGAGGGCGGTTAAATCTACTTCCTAATTCCCATACAGGCCATAAGGTCCTTTAGTCTATTGTTTTCGTTTCGATCCATCAATTGATTTATGAGGTATAACTTATTGATAAACGTAATGGATTAGCGTTTTATTGTTTTAACATAATTGGGCTTGCAAGCTACCGAATCTGGTTTATTATGCTAATGTTGGAATTGGTGTCCTGCTACATGTTCAGGGGATTATGAAGGTAATCAATGTGAACAAGTTAGTATCTGCTGGTTGTAGAGTAAAGATATGGATTGCAGATTTGTTTGCCAAATTGAATAAGAAAATGGGAGGTGATATGAAGAAGATTCAAGAGGTGGGTAAGTACTTTATTGAAATCTGGAAGGCTGCTGGAATGGATATTGATTCTGGAAGAGTCGAGTTTTTGTGGACCGAAAAAGAAATCAATGAACGTGCGCATGAGTACTGGCCTCTTGTGTTGGATATAGCTTCGAAGAACAAACTGCCAAGGCTTCAGAGGTGAGTGGAGGGTTTTTCCACAAATTTTTATTAGTTTGATTCAGTTCCCTATGTCGGTTAAGCTATATTAATGGCCCATGGTATTTTTGCTTCAGGTGTTGTCAAATTATGGGTCGTGAAGACCCAGATGATTTAGATGGTGCTCAGATCTTTTATGCCTGCATGCAGTGTGCAGATATCTTTTTCTTGAAGGTACCATATTTTTTATGTTTAGATTATTCACTCATTTTTATCTTACACTTGTACTTCGTATTTGTTAAGGGTACTCTTTAAAATTGTCAAATCAATTTTGCTCATTTCGGAATTATGGGAATTGGGAATACCGGAGTTGAGTTAATGGGCCTCTTGAGGTTGTACTTATGTGTTCCTTGTTGTCCGCCAAAAAGAATTGGTGTATTAAAAATACTCTGCCCAGGCACACACTCAGTCACACATGCAAATAGAAGGGAAGACAATTAGAGTATGTTGCGAGAAATTGTGGACACGTGAAGTGATACTTGTGGGATCTGATCATATCGTATATGTTAAATGTTTTTTTTTTGTAATTGTTACTTTCAAATTCAGAGTGATCAATAATAGGTTTAGCTTGCAATTCTAATGGAGATACCATCCCTTGTCATATGTTCAGGCTGTTCAACTCATGTGGCTTCCTTTCGGTACTTTGGTGGGTTGTTGCTTGGGTTATGTATTTTGTAAGCATTCATATCCATGCTAGCTATTTTTATTTAGGTGGTGATTTTGGTTTAGCTGACTTGTATATTTGTGTCATGGGTACTATCAGTAAAGTCTTGCAGATCTGTAATATTTTAGGTACTAGGCTTTTAGTTAAATTCATGTTGACATTTATAATCAATATATTACCTATTTTTCTTTTCGTTTTTTGGTTTGGTGAGCATTATCTTTCATGACATACATTCGGTTGAAATGAATGGTTATGTTAGTTCCTTAACATATTTCTCTATTCTGACACCTGAGTACATTTTTTAAATAGGCGGACATTTGCCAGCTTGGTATGGACCAGCGCAAGGTCAATGTGCTTGCTCGGGAGTACTGTGATGATATCAAAAGAAAGCACAAGCCAGTCATTTTGTCACACCGTATGTATTTGTCCTCTGTATTCTTGTTGTTTGTATCAGTGTCTGTCATCATTGGTTGGTTTTGTGTTGACTCGTTAGCTTGTTTGATGGTGTTTCACAGATATGCTTTCGGGTTTGAAAGAGGGGCAAGAAAAGATGTCAAAGTCAATCGAGTCATCTGCAATTTACATGGATGATACAGAGGTAAGATACAAAAGAGATCTTTGATTTAATATCTCACCATTTTTTTATTTGATAAAACGTAAGGAGCTTTTTTTTCATTAATTATCCATCATGTTACAAAAAAAACTAACAAAATAGCAAAGGTCCAATTCTTTAGTGAACTGAGATAGATCGATGAGCTTTGTACTTAAAATTTATCGTCTTATTTATTTTCCTCAGGCTGACATTAATGCAAAGATTAAGAAAGCTTACTGTCCACCAAAGATAGTTGACAAAAATCCATGTCTGGAATATGTGAAGTACATTGTATTGCCATGGTTCAAGGAATTTACTGTGGAACGCAAAATTGAATATGGTGGACCTAAGTAAGCCCTAACTACCCGAGGATCTCTATTCTGAATACTTGGTTACATACATACTGTATGTTGATTTACCCTTGTTATTCTACTGTGTTTTTCAGGACCTACAAGACATTTGAAGAATTAGCAGCTGATTATGAAGCAGAGGCTTTGCATCCTGGGGATGTGAAACCTGCTTTAACAATGGCACTGAATAAGATTTTGCAGGTAAAATTTGAATGCCCTTTGTACACTATTTTGCAGAAAATGCATCTGTTATTTACTCCAATTTATAAGTTAACACCAAATTAGTTTTAACTTGTTCAAACAAATAAATTAATGATTTTTATTGTCATTATCTGGCAGCCGGTCCGAGATCACTTCACCAATGATGCCAATGCGAAAATGCTTTTGAAGAGGATCAAGGTTTGTACTCCCTCGTCTTCGATTTGTCGGTTTCAATGTTTCCCTTTGTGATTTGGGATCAAATTTGAAGATTTTGGTGCTTTATCCCAGTTATAAAATTTGAAATTTGGGGTTCCTGACATTTTTGTTTTCTTAATTCTTTTTCCAGTCATACAAGGTTACCAGGTAGTCAACCACCAAGCCACCATCATCAATATCCACCATTCAAAGGAATATAGCCAAAATAACAATTAGAAACCTCTGTTTGCAGCTTTATTTTTTGTTTGTTTGTTTGTAACATTTGCATGAATTTAGCGAATTGAGTTATGTATACGGAATTCATTGATTATGGAAGATTACATGTTTAGACAATTGGTTATGTTGTATTTGAAATTCCTTTCCGAGATCCAAAAATCGCCCCTGGGCAAACTGCAGTATATGAAATGTCCAGTTGATCGAGATGTTACAGTATGTTTTCGTTAATCTTTCGCAAGAGGGCTTTCCTTAAACAACTGAACTGGATTTACAAAGCTCATACAGACAGACATGAGACATAATAACGAAAACATGTTTTTTTTTCTTCCTAAACTTGTAAGCGAGAAAGCAGTCTGTAATCATGAAACCTTAGCTCTCTGCATGATCATAAATCTTCTCTTACCAACGCCTTCCACCTGCTCACCAAGCTTGGCAAGATGAGCAAATCGTCTTCTTGCAGATTCTGAAACTCCTATTTGTTTGTCTTCTTCTTTCTCACTAGGACTGCTACTGCTATTACGTCCTTCATCTTCATCTGTTGTTGTCTTCATTATTTGCTTCAACTTGTCTACCACTTCACTCATTTTTGGCCTTTCCTTGTAACTCTTCATTAAACACCTATCTGCTACTTTTGCTATTTTCCTAGCTGCACTTAGAGAATACTGCTCCTCCAGACGTTGATCTATTATTGAGCTGAACTTTCTACCATCAACTGGATATTGTTTCACCCAGTTCAATAGTTGTTGTTCCGCTTTCGGAAGGCTTCTTTCTAACGATCGTCTTCCAGTTAGTATCTCATACAATACAACACCGAAACTCCATACGTCGCTCTTTGATGTCAGATGTCCTGTTTCTATGTAATCTGGAGCAGCATACCCATGTGTGCCAACCACCTATATTATATGTAAAACTATTATTCTTTTATTCTTTCCACAAACAACAAGCACTTGAATAACATTTAATCTTCCACACTTACAGCTGTTGAAACATGACTACTTCCAGGGGTTGGACCTTCCCTAGCAAGCCCAAAATCTGACAACTTTGCCTGGAAATTCTCATCCAGCAGTACATTTGAACTCTTGAAATCACGAAATATCACCTGCATAACAAACAGCCAATATAGGAACAGTTAGTATCTAAACCCTAATTTTGAATATTGTATAATAAGTTTGTCTTAAGAAGACAGAATATGCTACATCATCGATCAATGATCATGCCACACCTGTACTTCTAGTTCTTCATGTAAATAAGCCAATCCTTGAGCAGCTCCAATAATTATCTGCATTCTTTTTTCCCAAGGAAGTACTGGGTGTGTCTTCTTGAAAAGATGATCTTCCAAACTACTGTTTGGCATGTACTCATACACCAGCAATCTCTGTATCCCTCTTTCTCCATCTACACCACAATACCCAATCAGTTTCACCAGATTAGGGTGTTCCACAACACCAAGAAACTGAACTTCTGCCAACCATTGTTTATGACCCTACAAGGCAAAAAACAAGAGACTATATATAAAACCTGTATAGAAAATATGTGCTTGGTATACGTATACTGCACCTGCTACAAGCTTTTATGAAGAAACATACTTGAGACTAGCTCAACAGAAAGCTTCTTCTAGTTGGTACAGGGGTCATAACTTATGTTTTTTTGCTGACCTACAAACCCCTCAAACTCCTCCTGAATGATCTAAACTTGAACTTATTTTCCCTTATTTCTTAGCTATGTCTTCAACTTTTGAGCCCTTATCTTAACTTGATTACCTAAACTTATCTGAACTTGATTACCTGAAACTTTTTATAACGTGAAACAATATCTCTGGACTACATTTAACAATTAATCTAAATTCTTGAGCTTATGTTGGCTAATAACTACTATAAAAATGTAAACAGCAAGAAACAAAAGGCTTACAGAATCAGAATCATACCTGAAAGCCATCCTTATTAAGCTTCTTTATAGCAACCAATGTAGGCTCACCTTGTCCATCAACAACCTTAATCTTTCCTTGATAAACAGAACCAAAACCACCCTCACCAATCTTCAGCTTCCTATTAAAATCATTGGTAGCAATCCTAAGCTCGGATAATGAAAAAACCCTTAAATTAGGAGCCTTCTCTTCATATAAATCCAAAATCCCACGACGATAAACCTCGGACCCAGTTGATTTGATCAGTCCACCACCAGAATCAGGGGCAGAGTTATCTGATTTGCTAAATGGGTTTCGCAATTCAGGGGCTGATTTATGTCCCCTGGAACGACTTTTCTCTTTGAAATAATAAAAGCACTTCATTTTTTCTCTAGGGATTTCGTCAAACACCTTGTATGCTAATACCAAAGCTAACGATGGGTTTGTTCAATCAACCGCGTAACCCCATTAAAGAAGTTTCAAATGTAGTTAGCTGCACAAAAAGGGTTTAAAGTTTTTAATTTAAAAACTCACCAAATTGGGTTTAGCAGCTGACTGTTTGCCAGCTTTTTGTTCTAGAAATTGTCCAAAAAGGAATAGAAACCCAGTTGAAAATTTATTGGTAAGAACTTGGAAAGACATAAATTTTGAGTGTACAATTTGTCAATAATGTTTATAATCAGGAGAAAACACAAGTTTTTTTGGCAATCAAATTGATTAGGTGAAGTCTGGAAGAAGAATAAGGAAGACCAAATTAAGTAATTTGGAAAATGAAATTGAATTTTGCGGGAAAACGAGTGGGAATTGACGAGAAAGAAAGAGAGAGGAGGAGAGAGAAACAGATAGAGAGAATATTAAAGGGAGGTTTGCCGTTGGTGGCACGGAAATGAATTGAAATTCAGAGTTAGTTTGACGTGTAATTTATAGTCATAGTCAAAAGAGGTGATTTATTAAACTTGTCAATGAAACCTATGATTTGACTTGCTTATCTACCTTAAGCCTAGATTGAAAATTAAGGTTATTAATTAATGCAAAAGGTCACGCAGTACAGGGGATAACTTTAACCATTTTTTTTGTAATTTTATACTCCGTACATTATTAGTGATTTGAAGAAATATTTTTTATCAAAAAAAAAATTTATCACTAAAAAATAGACATTTTTTACATATATTAGGATTTTAAAACATCTTGAGTTATTTTTTACTCCGATGTACAATATTTATTGTACACCACTTGTAAATAAAATCTGTGATAATTAAGGAATTAGTTGAACAAGAAAAATGTTACATACGTTCATTAGCCATGTTGAAGCCACATACGCTCGCCTATCATATTTAATTAGACCTAACCAAAATCGTCATGAAATTGACAATTATAATAATTTCGATGGAGGAGAGTTTGAACACAAAATAAATTTAGTAGGGTTTGATGCTACTAAATATACATAACATAAGGACACTTAAAAACACTTACTTGGTATATGTTAGACAACATTAACAGCTTTGTGCCGTTTCACAAGTGTATTATCGTTTACTCGTAACAACTTAAACTATTTGTATTGACTATTGAGGAAAGTTTTGTGTTTCCTACCTAATAAAAAGAAGAAACTAGAAGGGAACCATAATCCACGATTATGACTTAAGAGATTAATAAACTATGAAGTATTTGAATTTGTCCTTATACAGTTGTACTTGTGTTGCATTGAATTGTATTTACGGGTTTGACTAGTTTGTGGTATATTACCTAACACAAGTTTTAAAAATGTTTCTAAGAGATTAATAAAAGTTTCAGGATATTATTATATTTTGGATGCAGAAAGGAAAGCAATACAGTTAGACTACGGAAACTTTTGTGTAAGACCGCCTTACCGGAAAGACCACTTTAATTGCTTAATTAATTAGTTTTATTGCTTAACTAATTAATTTTAGTGCTTAACTAATTAGTTTCATTGCTTAACTAATTGATTTCAATGCTTAACTAATTAGTTCTAGTGCTTAACTAATTGATTTTAGTGCTTAACTTATACGACACCAAGGTAGTCTTTTGTATAAGACTGCCTTATATAAAAGTTTAACTTTTACATAAGGCGGTCTTACAAAAAAGACCACCTTGTTGTCATATAAGTTAAGCAATGAAATCAATTAGTTAAGCACTGAAACTAATTAGTTAAACACTTGAACTATTTAGTTAAACACTTGAACTAGTTAGTTAAGCACTAAAACTAATTAGTTAAGCAATGAAATAAATTAGTTAAGTAATCAAAGTGGTCTTTCCGGTAAGGCGGTCTTACACAAAAGTTGCCGCTCCCTTTGTATGGTTATGGCCAATGGGTATGGTCCGCATTGCTACTTGCTAGAAGGGGAGTCTATAAAGAAAGCAGTCGATAATTAAGAGGATCTGAAAAGACAATTAAATTGATGGAATCTAGAATGGAGTACAGTATATTATAATATTATATGCATGTATGGAAGATTTGATTTACAATTACAACGTTGGAATTTGCATAGAGTTTATAAAATAATAATGCATAGTTGGCAAATATAATGGATCCCAAAATATTGGGGTTTTATTTTATGCAACAAACATTAAACATATAGTTCCTCGTACCACCTTCTGTTAATGTGCCTCTCGCCCTCTCGCTATCATTGGACTTGTACAATGAAACGAGGAGTTCCCATAATTTGGCCTATGTTTTCTCCTTGTTCATTCTTACATGAATCATGATACATGCTTTCTTGGACCTCCCCTATTCCTTCTATTTTGGACCAAACTATTACAAGTATTATTTTGTTGCTTTTTTCTTGGGATGTTGGAGCTCATCACCTAACTAATTATGTAAAATGAGGTATTAACATGGTCTTAACTTAATCGTTAAAAACGAGGGTCTATAATATTGCATGAACTTATTTGATTTTATGTTGAATGTTTTATTCCTAAAATAAACATAATGTACCCAAATATATGTGATGTGACACGTGACACGACAGTTAGTCGACAGTCTTTTACGAAAAAAATGTACTACGTATGAACTATGGAGTATAATACAAAAAAAGAGAGTTTCTAAAAATAGAAAAATTTAAGAGCCAATCTTCCTTAGCATTTTTTCTCTGTACATGGTGATGACTGATGAATGCTCAACTTGCCAAATTAGGAAATACTACCCATATAATTGAAAAACGAAGGGGGGTAGGGGTTGTATAATAAATAATGAGAAATCTTGGTTTTCAATCGAAATACGTACAGAAACAGTCATTGGACATTTATCCCTTTACTTATATGAATAGTGACTTCCAAAGTTTCGGGGCATGAATTTTTGCTGATTAATGGGATGTTGATGGCTCGAAACAATAATGCATTGAACACAAGATATTCATCCAGCTTTTCTTGTAAACTTTTAGGTTATTGATCATCTCTCAAGTCTCAACAATCAACTTTGGTATGCAGATTGGAGGATTTCATAGATTGCTAAGCAATCAAATTATACTTTAATGGAAGATTATTACTAGTAATACATTCGTGAATATAATAAAATATGGATTAAGTAAAAGAAAAATGTGTAAAAAGGGGTGAGTGTAAGAAAAAAAATGAATAAAATAAAGTGAGTGGAAAATTGTAAATATTATAGGGAAAGATGATAAGATAATAATTTTCAAGTCTTAAAGTAGTACTCTCTCCGTCCTTTAATACTCGCACCGTTTTGTAAACAACATTACTCCCTCCGTATTTATATAAGGGATACACTTGCCTTTTCCGGCCGTATTTATTTAAGAGATACACTTGCCATTTTTAGTAACTTATCAACCCCACCATCTAATTAAATAATACATCTAATTTACCCACCCCACCTCCCACCCCTAAAATGACATGGTCCCCACTTGTTTACTTATTAAAATATCTACCCAACCCTACTTGTTTTATTATTTTATTTAATTCAATTCTTATTCTTAATACCCGTGTCCGGTCAAGTATATCTCTTAAATAAATACGGAGGGAGTATGAAATAGACTAAAACAAAAAAGGGTAAAGGTCGTTTTAAAATCAAAGCATATCCAAAGTTTTCATTTATATTCCTCTTCTAAATCCAATTACCTAGATGGGTTAGATCCAACTAAAACTATTCACTTATTATTTTTGGGTGTTCAATTAAGTTGTCGCACTCCTAAGCTAATACTCCATATTATACTTGCTATTATTTATCTTTTAATGGTTGTTCCTTGGAGCACTTGTATTTGAATTTACCTTTCTGGTAGTTATCGACTTATTCTCTATATGACTATATCACATATAAATATATAATCCCACCGTCCCATATTTGTAGTCATGTTTTTTAAATGGGGATTTTTAAAGTTATATTTGTTTCTATTTTTGGTCATTAAGTTCTCCATTTTTCCATGTACTACATATTCATTAAAAATGCATTGAAACACAACAACAATTTCTCCTATGTACAATATTCCACTTTCTCATACATGTGTTACTCCCTCCGTTTCTTTTTGTTATTTATATTTGACCTTTTACACGTTTATTAACGACTAATTAATGTGCATTGAGATTCATCTATTTTTTTACTCCCTCCGTCCCTTAATACTCGACCCGTTTTGACTTTTTGCACTGTTCACATAATTCACTTTGACCCTATTTTATTTCTAGTGTATGAAAACGAATGTTAGTATATAATATATTGTTGGCTTCATCTTAATATATATTTTCAAAATATTAATATTTTTATAAGTATTTATAATACTTCGTATATAGTTAAAGAAATTAGTGGTCAAAGTTGTGCATTAACAAGCGTGTCCGGTCAAAACAGGTCAAGTATTAAGGGACAGAGGGAGTATCTAAACAAGTAAAATTACGTTTATTTATAATGTTTTCACTCTTATCAAAATTATGATATTGGAAAAATGAGAAAAATTTAATGTCCCAATAGAAAAGTGTGAGAGATTAAATGACCCGATGAATTTAATTGGTTAAAATAATCATTGCACACAAATTTTGATAGAATATTAAATCATTTATGGATAATATAAAAGGAAATGTAAAGAACATTTTAAGACACCCAAAAAGGAAAACGTAAATAACAAAAAGAAACGGAGGGAGTACTTCGTATATTCTAATTTTTCATGTATTATATTCGACTTTTCTTATAACTTGTGTTTTAGTAAAACGAGACTATAAATAGGGCACGGAGGGAGTATAGCTTAATAGATTTCTTACTTTTTCTTAATCTTTTTGCCAAAGTCAAACATGGAAAGCAATATGGGTATTTAGAGATTAATAGCTTAAGATTGCCTACCTAAAGCAAACTAAGCTAGATCCTAGAGGAGTACTCCTTACTAATGCAGGAAGGGAGATTCCAACTTGGAATCTAAGTAAACAAACATCTTAATCATAACCACTCTGCACCAACAACACCTTGTCCCTGACAGTTTACAAATAGTTTGGAAGTCTTCTCATCCCATTAAATAACAAAATAAATATAATATGGACTCATCTTTCTAATTCAACTCAGATCTGCAATATAATTAGGAGTAATACTATATATGTTGTATACACTAATTTCTGACTTAATTAATTAATTAATGTTCACTGCCAATCTCTGCAAAAATAACACCAGAAACATGACTAATTTAGCTCCTTCTGTATTAGATTCCCAGAATCACAACTCACTAACTAAATAGATTGCAAATTACTATATAGTTTTCCATCAAGAAAAAATCTGTATGTCAACCTGCACTGCACATAATTAGTTAGGTGCAAAAAAATAATGATTTGATTTCAGTTGCTAGCTATGAATGTCAGAGAAACAGAAGCTCACAGTTAAGTGAGAATGCATCATTAACTACATCATCATCATCATCATCATCCCTTTATGTAATAAACATCTCTAGTTTCTTAGATTTGAGGGGAGGTGGAGGTCGGAAATCCTGGAGTAGAAGAGTGGAGGTTGTTCGAATCTCATTCAACATTGATTCTCCTTTGGTAGACTTAATGGTATCCAGTACGCTCCCTAGAATGTCGCCTCCCAAACCAATTTCAACAAGACGGCCTGGTTCCTCACCACCTTTGTGTATCAACCTACCCACCTCTTTTAAGGACAACACGTTTTCTAAGATGACCTTACCGAATATCTGTCCCAGAAACTCTGGTGCTTTTGGGGCATCAGTCACAGTATCCTCCAAGTTTCTTAATACAGAATCGAAACTGCCAAAAAGATTATTAACATTCAGATTAATTATAAGAAACTTTCCATCTTAACAAAAAAGAAATCTTCAAAGTAACTCACTCTTACCCTTCAATAAGCTGCTGTGGACTAAACATGCTATCCCTAGGCGGCTTTGTGAGGCTGATGAGCAGCTTTGCCAACATATCACGCTCCAAGTCTTTCCTCTCAAAAGCATCAGTAACCCAAATAGATATAACACTGGGGTACAATTTTGGAGCATTCAAGTCTTTGATGCACAACGCAACTTCCTTCTCATCGTTTGCACTGGAAAACAAGTACATTTTTATCAGATCAAACACCATAAATACTCCCATTATATATTGAGAATTTCAAAAACAGCAAGTTCTATTTCAAACAGAAAGCAACCAATTCTACTTGATCAGAAAAATGTCTCACATACATAACACGTAAAAGGTCATGCTTCAATCTAGTAAAGTGCATAATTGCAAATCGGGTTGTGTATATGGTTTAATAAATAAGCTCCTTATTATCTGCTTCAATCTAATGAAATGCATAATGCAAGTCGGGTAATGTTTATGGTAAATAAGCTCCTTAATTATTATCCTAGATCATAATCTCATACATAAAAGACAGAAATTAGCTAGGATAATGAAGCAAATAAACTAAACATAATTGAACAAAAGACAGCTAGTTTTTGAAAATTTTCAAGTTGAAAGTAAGACACACAGTCTTCCAACTTATTGATTCCCAGTCCTGACTGCCCCCATCCTGCATTTTGTTGGCTAATTATCTTTTGTCATCTATGCATCTATGTCTAACCTTTGAATATTTGAACAATAGGTAAAGGTTTCAGTAATTTGTAGGTTAGAAGGATAAAACAAAGAATAAATTTGTTACCTATAATACTCCTTAATTGTTACCACAGACATGTCTCTCAAGCGTTCTTCAGGCCACACCTTCTGTGAGGCAATGCTTTCAGCTGGAGCTGCAACTGCCTGTGCCACAGGTGACGAAGTCGGTACAGACTTGTCCAAACTTGTATCATAAGAAACTGGCATCTGCCTCGTAAACTGATCTTTCCTTGCGTAATAATATCCACGATCTGATGCATTAGTGAAACCACCACTAACAATACTTGTATTAGTATCAGTTGAAGGGGAAATTGAGATAGATGTGTGTCCTCTACATGACATACCCCTTGCAAGACCACCTTGAGGTCCAAGTGTAATAGGCTCATCACGTTGTGGTTGGGGTTGGGGTTGGGGTTGGTGCAAACCCACTGATAGGCTCCTACTCTCAAAGCTAACCCTTTCATCATGTCCACCATATCCACCAACCACCTGACTACCAAAACCTCTATGACCAACTGGACAAGGTAACATGGGCCCCCCTCTATGACTATGACCATATTCTACAGGTTGGGATTGGGGTTGACCCCTCCTCATTCCAGAATTCCCACGACTTAGCCTACCACCAGCTTGTCCAAGCCTTTCTTGAGCAGCATCCCTGTGAACTTCCTCAATCTTTTTAGGCCCTTCTACTTTCATTCTTTGTTGCCATTTGTTTTTTCTAAGATCAATCGCATCCTTCAACATGAACCTCACTCTTGAAGAATGCTTCATGTTGTTAGATAACTGTCCCATTATTTCAAAATATGCATCCATATGCTCCTTAGCTCTCGGATGATCAATCATCTCACCAATTGTGCTCATCAACTTGCACAATGCTTCTATATTTTCTTCATCAGCATTTTGATATTGGCCCAACAACTTCTTAATGCACTCATGCATTATTCTCTCTGTCAACATCCTCTTCTTGTACAACTCTCCGATCAATCTAATGTTACCCAGCATAAGTCTACGTGCTTTTAACCTCTTCCTTTCTCTCTCTTCCTCAGTTTGTTTGATCTCACTCTCACCGTCATCCTTGTTAGCTTCTTCTTCCTCGCGTTCTCCCCTCTCAAATTCTTCCTGACACTTGTTAAGAAGCAGCCTCTTGAAGGTGATCTTCTCATTATACACACTCAGGTCTGGCAATTCCGAAGCCAGATGAGAGCAGAAATTGGCATACATTTCACAGAATGTTGGTTCTGTTAGAGCCTTGTCAAAAATCTGAGATATGACTCCAGTTAGAGTTACCGCGTTGTCAATATTAACTTGTTTAACTTGCTCAAACAGTTTCTCAAAATTCTGTGGGGTAAGCTTATTTAGAATAGCCTTCAACCTCCGCTGTTTTGCCTGTTCTTCATCACTAACTTTACCCACTTCATACTTATTGTCAGCTCTATGCATCACCTGTGCAGGAGCCGGCATCAAGCCTTTGTCAAAACTTGTAGCTCGTTGCCAACGGTCTGCATCTTGGTTATTTCTCTGGAAACCCATCGGCCCACACAGGATCCCACCAGCATGCTGAACGGGTCCATGTCCACGCGGATTTCTGAGAACGCCATAGTTCATCCCTGGGCCTGACTGATATCCAATCATATTGCCACCATAAGCAAGATCTAATCCTGGATCCCTACCTAATGAATGAGGACCTTGTTTATTCCACCTACCAGCATCCACCATCCCATTAACACGCCGATCATTTCGGGCAGCTCCAGAAGCCCTATCAATACTTCTTCCTGAACTAGAATAGTCGCGATCACTACGAGGAACATTGGCATTGAAACAAAATAATATATCAGCAATGTCAGGCATAATCTGACACAGCTCCGGAAGATCAGTACACTGCTCTGAAATTGTGAGGAGAAAATCCCTGGAATACTTTTTCACCAAGGCTCCTTCATCATGATGTGAGCCTTTAACTGAGGATTCCAACTTTGTTGCAGACACATCAATAGCATCTTCCCAATCTTCAAACTCCAGTTTATTTTGTTCATCCTTCTTCCTCGCACTACTTTCCAGTACACCCTGAGAAGGAATCTTCAAACTAATCCTAGAGGCACCTTCTCCAGCAGTAACAGTTTCTTTTTTATCCTCTGGACCCTTATAGGCCATGTACAGATCAGAATTTGTCCCAACAGAATCTGCTTTCTGAAGCATTTCTTTCCGCTTCTTCTTTCCCCTACTATTCTTTGTCTTACATGAAGAGGAACTTGACCTTTCTTTCTCTATAATTTCCACCTCCTCACTTAAATTTGCAGAAGCAGGAGCTACCGCTTTATCTGACATAGATTTCAACACATTATCTGTTGGAGAAGTTTGCAAGGCTGCCTTTTCACCTTCAGTTCCAGAAGCGGAAGATTCAGACTGCCCCTGAGAAGCTTCAAAACCATGTGCCTCATGATCAAATTTCTTAAATTCATCACATTGTTCAGTCTTAACAAAATCCATAGACTTCAAAGCACTACCTGGTTCCATCCCTTCAACTTCCTTTTCCCCTTGTTGCTCTGCATCTTGCAAAAGGTGACCGTTTTGTGTAGCATCTTGATCCTTACTTGCAACCTTTTCAACACCAAGATCAGTTGATCCTGAACCAGTACTCACATGAGACTCCTTCAACAGAGAGACATCGTTTTCACGCCCTAATGAAATATTAGATTTTGCAGCTTCTGCACATCCTGGAGCAGCAGAATCGCCATGGACCTGAAATACATTTGAGTCAGCCGATACATCAACCTGCAAATAAAATACACAATCAATTCCCATTGAGTAATCCCACCCCAAACTACTTCAAAAAAACACACTACCAAGAAAAATGACCTTTGGAGATGATTGTAAATGTTCCTTCTGTACATCCCTCGTGGAGTCCAACTTGACTACATCTTCCTTCTTAATGACATCTGTATTGGTTGGAGCATAGACACAAGAAGAATCATTTGCATTGACTTCAATATCTCTTTTCAAGACTAGCTTGTGTGAGTTGACATTTTCAATGGCATAGGAGTCTGTACCCTTCTCTGCTGCAGAGTCAACAGCTGCTTTAATATTTGTTGCTGGTGAAGTTGAATGTACAGAAGGTAAAGCATTGCGAACATTCCGAGCCAAATCTAAGGGCGGCTCCAAAATCCCATGCGCAGCCTTCCCGTTGGGTAAAGAATTAGAAGCAGATTGATTCATAAATGGCATAGTTGGGGGAGCCTGGGTAATGGGATAGTTGAACCTAGGACCCTGAGAGTTAGCAGTTAATTGAGTGGTTGACAGAGAAAGAGAATTTGGTGCTGGAAAAATGGGAGGACCTGTAGTGTAGGAATTAGAATAGTAGCCACCAGAGTGCATTGATGTATAAGAACGCACAGGTTGAGATTGTGGAGGCCCCATATGTGGTGGTCTTGATCTAGGTGAGCCGCCATCCCTATTTCCTAGTCTCAGTTCCTCGTGTGTCTCTGGATGAGTAATCTTCACTACTTTCCGAGTACTTCCAACGTTTACAGGGTGCTGCAGCTTAAATTGAGGTGACAAATTCATTCCTAAATTTGCTGTCTGATGAGGCAGCTGGGGTCCGAATTGAGGGTTGAACCCAAAGTTCTGGCCTTGGTGGACGATTCCCTGATTCTGCATATGATTGTGTTGAAGACCAGGCACAAAGACCTGCTGCTGAACTTGAGGCGGATTTCTTATATGAAGAGGCATCTGCATTTGCATTTGAAGTGAAATATTTGGTGTGCCTTGAGGCTGAATTTGTTGTTGTTGTTGTTGATAAGGCAAGGGCATCGACTTCCCTGGCATTGGAATAACAGCAGGCTTCTGAGTCTGTGTTGGTTCAACTGGAGAAGGTACAGATGTTGCTTGACTCACTTGTAAGTCTTTTGTGATCTTTGAAGCAGTATGACTCATTTCAGGCACTTGGTGCTTAGGAGAATATGATACTGGAATAGCAGGTGGGGCCCTTGCAGCAGCAGGCTGAACCTGCATGGCCAACAAATACAAAGAGCCATCAGTACAGGTTAATAAATTCAATCACAGAGCATGAGAGGTTTTAAGCTTGTGGCAGTTGTTGCCTTCAAACCATGATCATTGTCATCAAACCAAACAACACAACTTGGAAAATCAGCTCACCTCTTTCTCCACCACCATAACGATTAAACATTATTTATAACATGCCATATTTCTATATCTTACACGAATGGCTCTTAAAAGTCACAAAGCCAAAGGCAAAGTAGGGAGGTCTAACGTATGTAGCAACCTTACCTTAATTTAAGGGGGTTTTCTGTTGCCCCTTAACTAGAAAGGCATTGCCTGACTTGCAATTGTACCAACATAAGAAGAAAAGTAGTCTAAGACACTTGATTGAGTCAACTCAGTCAAGGGAAACTCAAAATTAGACATTAGACTAGACATGAGTGTTCATCTATAAACAAATAATTATTCAGTACACAATAAATCAATCCCCTAACTAGCTAGCTAGCTAATGCAAGGCACTATAGTCATTTTGCCACTTGTGTCACAACTTGGCTTTCTGAATTGGCCATCTTATGATACAACTATGCATTTTCTTGGGGTTAGTGGTAAGATACTAATCACTATGACATGAAGCCATGAAGGGGGACAAGAGCAAGATACTGGCTCGAGGAAAGATAAGGATAACAGACCTGATCACGCTTTTGGACGTCCAAATTTGGTGGAGCTGAGCTGGTTCGTGCTGGCACCTACAGGAAACATAAATAGAAACTATTAGATGCACCAAAAACATTGGCTTTAAGTTCTAAAAAGAAACTAAAGTACATATATATTCTATTGCAGACTTGCAGTGACAAAAGATATTAAAAACGAGGCTTTTTAATGCGAAATTTCAAAAATCTTTCCTTGTCCCCGGTTAAGCAGAAATATACCTGCATGCCATTCATAACGCCAGGACTTATGGATCCAAATTGAAGAGAAAATCCCTTACCCGCTTCTCCTGAAAAGAGACGAATGACTAATAAATAGGGAGAAGTCCAATTTCTTGTTATAACCCTTGTACAAAAGTTCAGGTTGCCTACCCTGATCCCTCTTGAGTCTTGACAAACTGAAACCACCTATGTGATTTGATACAATTCGAAGGAAAAAGGTAATACCTTTTGAAGGAGTTGAAGGCAAGGTTGAGTCTGAAATCATGGTGGACAATTGAGAAGATGGAGCTTTTGGAATGGGTTGACTGCTCTTCTGACTTGATGTATCTGCTGGCTTGGAAACAACAGCTGCAGCTGGTGCAGAAGATACTGCTAAAAAACAATGGGTTGTTCTAATAATTTAAAACACATACTGTAATTGTAATTGACAACAGAATACTAGTTGAAAACAAATGAAAAACAAAGAAAATGAAGACTACCATGTAATGTAGACTGCACATGATTGCCATTCTCGACGCAATGAAAACCGGCAGCAGCAGGAATAGGGTCTGGTGATACAGGTCCAAACTTTCCCCCTGGTTTCCCACCTTGTCCATTGTTTGACTTCTTCAAACTAAACCATAAAAAAAGCAACACAAGAAAGAGAGGAAATCGATCAAAATGAAATCCTCCATGTAATCAACAAACCGCATACCGACAAGGGTGCCAAGTGTGGATCCTACTCTAGGAACGGAAGGTTCGAAAGTACACAAATTACAAGCAACAACCTAGTGTTGAAAAAACAACAACAGGCAAAAGAACAGCAAGTCAGCAACCCTTCTACCCCACTACACAATCCTAAACACCCTTACCCACCAACAAAAGAATAAGAAAAAAGGTCCAAGAACCACTAACTCACTGATTTTTACAATTGTTACCACCTCTAAAAGATCCAACATCAAGTCATCAACCCCGGAAAATTTCCAATACAACAGTTGCACCACATTAATGGACCACTAAACAAAGTGTTCCTAGGAATTTAATATTTCAAAAAATGGTTTAATACTCTTTTAACTGTATGTTTAAAATTTTTGCTCCGCCCAGATTTAATGTTACACTAGTGTGTGGCCCGGACGTTGCTGGACGTTTTACTTTTTGTAAAAATGTATAATTTTTTTGTTGTATTTTACATTTATATATGTAGCTAGCTAAGATGGTAGGAATTGAAACTTTTAATAGATGAGGTTTAGTGTTCGATCACGTGACACATAATTAGTTTGAAGCAAAAATAAATAGTGCCAAATAATCAAAACACCTCCGATTGCACACTGTAATAAAAACAATACTCAGTCATAACACAAACCCTAATCATAAAGAATAAAATTAAATAAAAAATAACACAAGAAATTAAAAAAATAATTAACAATTATAAATAACAATAAAGAATTAAAGGGGTAGAAACCTGCGATTGTTACGAGAGAGAGGAGGGACGGGGGAGGCAGGTCTGCCCGTGGCGGAAAGTGAGCGTTGAAGGTGATCAGACGAGGTGTTGTTTAATCTTCCACCACCCCCTGTTTTTCTGTACTGCTTCTCCTTCTTTTCAACCCTTATTTGATTTTGGGACATATATATTGTCTGAATTTCTGACTCTCCTATCATTTTTCCCGATCAACACAAGAAATCAATTTCAATCAATCTAAAACTGAAGAAAAAACCCAGAAAAAGATTTTAACTTTTTCTTCAATTGCACCATAAAATCAAAAATTAAACATTATGATTGATAAATAAACCAACTTTATTTAAGTTTTGTGAATTATAAGTAATTTAGATAGGGATTATTACCTTAGAGAGTGAAGAAGTGAGGAGAGAGAGAGAGAGTATTGTGAGAAAGAGCAGAGATTGGCGGGAAGACAGAGAGATGGTTTGTTTGTTGGTTAGTTTGGTTTGTTAGAAATGTGATGTTGTGGAATTTGGAGGGTGTTTTGCTGGAGAGAGAAAATAGGGAAAAACTAAACAGACATAATTGAGAGAGTCAACAGCCAAAAGTTTAGGAGATCTACAAGAAGAAGAAGCAAAGTTTTGAGGAATTGGCCCAACTTATTTTACCAGAGGTCTTAACTTGAGGTGCATTATATCGTTATACAATTCATTACGGAGTAGTTAATAAATTAATATTTTGTGAAATGAATAACTTAAAAATATAATTATTACGTAATTGGGGAAATGAGTGGTACAAAGTATTAAACATTTGTTCTAGTGTTCCCAACACGATCATCATTTGCATTTGCATTTGCATTTTCATAAAAAAATACTCCATTATTTAATATTTGACTTAATATTTTATTGTTTATTTTATGAAAAAAAATGATAAAATACTAGTCTGGATTGTACTTGAATGGATTAGTTTTTGATGGGGTTAGGTAAGATTTTAGTAAAGAAATAATTAAATTCCTTCATGTACTTATGGGTTATCAGTTATCACAAATTAGCAGAGGACTGAGTAGCAAGAGAAAGACAGTTGAGTCGACTATCTATGTGCATCAGAAATCATGCATAACAATATATTATATATGGGCTTCATTGCCTCTAGAAAACTTATAGTGTACTACTCCGTATATAGAGAACATTCACCATGTCTGCGGCATGCACAGCACGAGTGTCATTCGCCTGTACTTGATGCACTCACTTTAACTTTAGGGGTTGCTCATGCTCATATATAGAAAGAAATACTTGATATTTCAAACCAAATACTGTAATTAAAATCTACAAATTCCCGATTTGTCAGGTCCATATTTACACACTGCAATACTGCATACTCCAAAAGGGAGTACGGACTACTTGTTAAAAGAAAAGAATGATGATATTGTTACTCGGCATAAAACCATCTATTATTCTGCATTAATCATTTACAACAAATCAGAATCAAAACAGGTCATCTATGAGAACGAGACATTCTTTCTGATGGGTAAAATCTAAAATGTATGTGAATCATAGAGAAAAGGGTTTCATATACACGTCAAATGGCTCGCAAGCAGTCAGTTGCGGTTCCTGTTTACCATACAAAAACAAGATAAGTTAGACATACAACCAAGGAGGGAAACTGGAAAGTAAAGATTCATCATCAAAAATATATTATATAGGTAGGAAAATAAGAAATGTAACCTGACTGAGCCCCCCACCACTAACACTTCCTCCGGAGACTAGCATGGTCAGAAGAGATGTAACAACACCACCTCCACCACCACCTCCTCCTCCTCCAGAGCCATTACCAACATTACGTATCGCTGACCTCATTGAATTTAACATGCTTCCATAAGTGCTTGCTTGTCCACGCTCAATGGCTTGGATAAAACAGTAAGTCATTGCCCCGGTCGAAGTTATCTGTGACAATGCCTGACCAAACAAAACCCCGTTTTCAGAATTACCTTCTTTTTTTATTTATTATCATTATGAAAATGCAACACACTGGATCTTACAGCTGTATCCGCTGAGGTTTGGTCATCATCACAACCACTAATCGATATAACTTCTCCACCATTCGATCCTTTCCATACGCCTGATCGCGGACGATGATCCTCCCAAACATATTGCCCGCTCCTACATCATATTATTAAATAATATTATATTTCATTACATGTGACTTCTTATACTAGGAACTGGGAAGGAGTCTAGAAAGTTGCTTGAGAACAAGACTACACAATGGACTTATCCATCAACTGTATAATTTTTATTGAAGAACATGCAAGTAGCATCACCAAGAAAAACACTAGCTTCTCTGGAAAAACTAACCTGTTCATTCTGCAAAGAAATGGTAAATCCAGTACAGTGCCACTATGACATGCATCTATTATTGCATGAAGCTTCACTCCACGAGGAAGAGGTCTGACAATAGCTGTATTTATTTCATCATCAACAATCATTCCCTGTGTTTCAAAGTCCAAGGGGCATAGAGTTTCATCATATCCATCCGCTTCATCCCCGTTATAATTCCTCTGTCGTGAACCATGCCCAGAATAGTGAAATACCAGAGAGTCTCCAGGTTGACACCCATTTACAAGCCAAAACAATGCCATCCTAATATTGTGTTTCGTAGGAGACTTGTATGGATCAGTTTCTTCTTCTGCATTCCCATTGTTCATCAAACCAAAAATATCAATATTCACAGGCACAATAGAGGCAACACTATAATGCATAAACAACTTAATATTTCCTATCATTTAAGATTATCTTCACACGAAACCTCTCTTAAATTTTTAAGCAATTTCACTTAACTTCCGTAATGCTACTTTCAGTTAAATATTGCACTTAAGAGCATTTAGTTTGACTCTCCGTACACACTAAGTCCACAAGAACAACGCACATCGCCACATCGGATACTGTACTCATGGAATACTTTTGTGGATTCTGCCACAGTTGTGATAAAGAATGCAAAGTTGCAGAATGTGTCTCAGATAGTACACGAGAGGTCTCATTCACACAGTCACACCCATATCCACGTGAAAATTATTTCAATCTAGCTAATTCTCCCACTCTGCCAACTGAAGATATTCAACTTCAATTTTTAAAATTAAAGGGATTTCAATTATTTATCGTACATTTGAGTATTTGACATGATAAAGAAATTCTTTTTATCCCTTCTATGTCTGATATGACTATTAGGCAAGAATCAAGAAAAGCAAACTTCTAGGAAAATGTGAAGCCAATTTAACTTGACAACTTTCATCATATGAACTGTTAATCTACTTTGTAAAGTGGCAATCAGCCCCATAACTTCAGTGTCATGTGCAAATCAACCCCACAACTATTGAACAACGTGTACTTAACTCTTAATTGTCATTTTCCGATCAATTTGCGCCGGAAATTATAATTGTTACCGGAAAACAAAACTATACGAATAAAAAAAACAAGATTACAGTCATTAAATCCTTATCCATCTAAATACAAATGTTTCATTAGAGATTAATATTTATCCGTGAAGAAACTGAAACACAAACAGGGAGGGAAAATATGGCACAAGCCGCATAAACAATGTATTTGATAATGACCTTTGCTTCTGCCATTTTCGATTCCCCGCCACTAAATTATTTTGTGTTGCTTAAAAAGTTTACCCTGCCATATACGATTAGGAGTAAATTAACTATAGCCTAATATATGGAATCTCGTTGTATTGAAGATTTCTAGGAGTAACGTAACTAAGTCATATGCTGACTGTTCTATTGAGATGGGAAGGGATGAAAGTAGGTAGAACATGAAGACCTGACTACTTGAGAGACCGAGAGAGAAAGCCATTAAGGTTCTGACTTATGAGAAAGTTTCGTGAAAAAAGTACCAAAAGTCTTTCATATACAGTAAACCAGCAATACAATATTAGTTTTCCGGTGAAAAATTATAATTTCCGGTGGAGTTTGGTCGGAAAATGACAATAGGAAGTTTATTGCACATTGTAAAACAGTTGTGGGTTTAATTTGCTACATTTGAAAGTTAAAGGGTTGATTCGCACATGACACTTAACTTAATGGCCTTATGGGGCTGATTTGCCACATTCACTTCCACCTCTCAGGATACCCAATTTAATGAAACAATAGCATTAAAGACTAAAAGGCTTTCCAATTAGGTTAATGTAGACAAGACCTCTAGCGCCGAAGACTTGAAGTTCATGACATATACCAAAGACAGGAAAAATAATCTTGTCATAAGGGAACAAAACTGAGAAAGGGAAACCTCGGGACAGCTATTCCAAAAATGAGGGAGAAATTAGATACCTTCCATCTATAAGCAGTCACTGAAATAGTAGTATAAATTGAATGATCATGGTCACGTATTATTTTTTAAAAATGTTGGAAGATATAGAAATATTTGCAGAGTAACCATAAGTCCATAAAGCTTAAACTATATCAGCCCCTTAGAAATATTCTAGGAATAATAATTACATACTGCGGTCCAAATTAAGCATATGGAGCTAAAGAGTTGGCCATATATGTTGGAAGACCAAGAGTGCTCTAATGACAGACAATTTAATTCTGCACTGGAAAGAAGTCCTTTCCCTAAGAAACAATACCCCAAAAATCTACCAATCAAAATGAGAGGTTGAGAGCATTACCAGACCATAAACTCTGTCACAGGTTAGTATAATTCAATACATCTCCTAGAGAAGCTCCGCATAGAACATACCCCATTTAATTTACCAAAGCACCCGAAAATCAGAAGCTCGGCACAAAGCTCGCTTTAGCTCACTCACCCCCACTGACTTACAACAGTGAAAGACCACATAAGTTTCATAAATAAATAACTGAAGGTCTGAAGTTAAAATATGCCCAAGGGCAGTGGAATATCTTGAAAAATCATGGAAGCAAAGGTTTCCCGAGTCCCCAACCAACAAGCAGCTTCCAAATGTGAGTCAAGGATTGCAAAAGAGACTAGACTATTTTGAAACCTATGCATCAGGAGACCTCTACGGACTTGTTTGTGATACTTAACGGAAATATCAAGGAAGCCTTTTCTACGAAGCCCCATAAATTACATGCAAGGCACTGTATTAATTTCTCTAGGCAAAGGGCACCCCTAAACTCCATCGAGAAACTGGTATAAAGTCTTCAAAGGAGATGACGATCCTAGCTCTCAAGCTCCTCAATGTCCATAATAGGCATCTATATTACAAAAGCAATTGGGCTGTAAACAGACCTTGATCAATCCGTTTTAAACCTATAACAAACACCTATGAGACCTTCCAAACTAACAAGGGATAAGTATGAGAAAGACTTCTAGAGATGGACTCTGGGGTAGCACATGTGATAAAAAAAATTAAGTAGCGCTTTCATGGAAGCACTTCAGAAAGCATATACTAGACGCAATATTGGTTACTACTTACCAAGGTGTAAGATAAAGAGGAAATCTTCAAGAAGTAGTATGTGAAAAGTCTTTAAAATTATGGAGTGAAGGATCCCTGGCTTCCTAGTTCCTAACAACTCCAAAAGATCGTCAAAATTTCATCATAGACTTACTGAGTCATAAATGGCACCAAGTCCCAAACAGTCCTTACTTACATTTGGCCATACTAAGTGAACATCATACTAATACAACTAACACTACTTCCAGCTATCAAACCCGCGATTCTTACTTGCATAAACACCTTTTGTACATCTGGTCTTTGTGTATTTGACATTGCAAATAGTAGACGATTAACTCCAATGCGATTCCTATATTCGAATCGATTCTTGTTAGGACTTCTCTTCACTTTCGACACTCGGATCATATGCTATAATCCATGATAAACATTCCAAATTTCTAACTCAGACCAACCAAACCTAATTCCATCTCACAACCGAATCTGAAATCCGAGCAACACTCCCAACAAAAGAAGCAAAATATAATCTTTCATCGTTTTTGCTTTATGACATAAGAAAAAAAAAACAAAAAAAAAAACAATGCCACCAAATTTGATCCATTTGTACAAAATTGAGGTCGTGATTTTGTGGTTAGTTCATAATGCAGAAAACTCCTTGTTTATCTGAAATTCACATTCAATATCACCTCAAAATTGATCAAACAAATCATTCAATCAAACCCCAGATCAAGAAAAATACAAAAAATAAATGAAAATAAATAAATAAAATTGGGATTGAGAAAATACCAGTAAGCATGATGATGGATTCAGAGGGGAATTGAAACTTATTAATGAGCAAATATCGCATACACTTAGCATCATTGATACAACCTTTAAGCTCGTGCCTGGAGAATTTGTAAGAAATCCCACAAATAACAGCCCTTTTACGACCGTGAACGGACGGGGAAGAGACAAGGGGTGCCTGAGAATATGGCGAAGGAGGAGGAGGCGCGTGGGAGTGTGGAGAAGTAGCAGGTGGCCCAGCGTGATGAGATGGAGAAGGAACGACAGCGCGTGGGTCGGCGATGTGGGTTATGGCTTGGCAAACAGCGCAACGGATGGATCGGGCACCGGGTGGTAGCTGGAGTGGGGTCCGGCAACCGGAGCAGTTGACCAGCATCATCATGGTGCGTATAGGGATAGTATTGGAATTTGATGATGGTTAAATTTTAACTTTAATTTTTGGGTGTGAATTAATTAATCTGGGAGGAGACAAGAGAGGTAGTTGACTACGTTAGCAAGGAAGGGCGAATGTTGGAGGATATTGAGCTAACTTTTGAGTTTTGATGCAACTTTGCCGCGTCTAATTTCTTTCAACACGATATTCTAACCTATACGATCTTCGTACGAGTGTTATATGACAAGCGTCCTGTCTATAACCAATTGAGGTTGGCATGAGTGGTTAAGGGCCTCTTGCTCCTTAACCAAGGTCTTGGGTTCGAGCTTTGGGAATGGAAAAAATCTCAACTGGGAGGGATGCTGCCCATCGAGGTACCCATGCAAACTCCCGCGGGAGATTAGTCCACTCGCCAAAGGCAGTGGGAACTCCTCGTAGTAGAACCAAAAAAAAAAAAAACAAGCGTCCTGCCTATATCTAGTATTTAAAAAGCGAAATTATTATATGTAAAAATACCATGTTATTTGTACTAATTGAAGGGTGGCACGTGATCTGGTTTGTGTCCAGTGGCCTATCCTACGTAGACCACTGTCTACTATGCGACGTTACACGTCTCATATGCTTAAGATAATGTCAGGTGTCTAAATCCTGACCATACGACTGAACTTGGGATAAATCAATCAATGACAGCATATGTGAAAGAAGTCTGTCCAATTTTTCCATTTCGCACAAAGACCTAAAAGAGTAAAGGCCCATTTATGTCTTCAATCAGAATGGCTGCACAAAGCAAGTGACACATGTCACCACCTCAGGGGTCAACCAATCATATTGAAGGGTTTCTAGGACTTTCCTTCAATAACCTAGTATTATATAAAGATCCAAATCCAAGGGACAAGGACATTCAATTACACAACAACGACCAAATGTTTTATGCTCTACCTTCTCTCTCTAAATAATCTTACTTACTTAGGCATCGGAGAAATATTCTTGTTTTGCAGGTCGGAGCAGAGATCATGTTATGTCAGACCGAAAACCTCCGTGTCATCAGCAGATTGGAAAAATCCCACAATATTTGGCGCCGTTTGTGGGGAGGTACGGTAACATGGAAGATCAATGACCTGAGAACGAAGTTGTGCATTCGGTTCGAGAGGAACGTCCTCCCCCAACAAGGGAGATGTCGTCTTAGAATCAGCAGACGCCCATCCAGAGGGTCACGGCTGAGGCCGCTCGAACATTTGCAGCAAGACATACTCCTCGGCAACCCCCTGACGTGGAGGTGTCCAGTGACGAAGACGAGCAAGCAAACCAACCACCACATGGCAGACATTCAGACCCCGGGGCGGAAATAGTGCTAGACGAGAATCCAGATCTACTCGTCTCGGTAGGGACCCTACATCATACCTAAGCGGGCTTCCAAGATGAGATAGGCAAGACAGTTAATGCCGAGGTGCGGAAAAGTATGCTAATTCTCAATACAAGTATCAACACTAGAGAGCAGGCGATAGATACCATACCGTCATATTCTTTGCGCCCTCTGAATATCTGGAGAGCTGATGATAATTCCAGGCAGGCTGAAGAAGAGGCCAGGCGGCGATTACCTTGGAATAGAGTCGTCCCGGTCCCAGTTCGTCTGCCGCGCAGATTGCCCGTTCGACAACTTGGTGAAACATCACGACAAGGAATGCCGCAGGAGCCGTCCCAGCCAGAGCCGGTGCTGGATAATGAATCTGAACTCTCTGACATCGGGTCTACCCCGGTCATGCAAGATCAGTCCTTTTGTCACCAGGAATACACCCATCAGAGCTAGGCTCGGCCGCGAACTGAGGGTCCAAGTTTGCAGACTTGGCGTCCTGATTTATTTCGGCGTTGGGTGATACATTCACAACATCAGGATCATGTGCATCATATTCAGGAAGGGGTTTCCCCACATGGCCCTCGGCCATTCCACGCCTTTCGCTGACAGTATCATGAGAGCACCTAAGGAGCCTAAGATCAAGCCGCCTTCTATTGATGCTTACCATGGAACCACTGATCGAGACATGCATCTGCTAGCCTATTGGCACCACATGTATGTTCAGGGGACAAATGAGTCTACCTGGTGCAAGTATTTTCCAGGAACACTAAAAGGGGTAGCGTCAAAATGGCTCGAGAGGCTTCCGGCAGGGACGATTAGTTCTTTTTTCGAGCTTGAGATGTTGTTTTCCACTCGGTTCATGGCTTACAAAGAAGAGAAGAAGACAAGTATGCACTTGAGTCGGATTCAGCAATGGAAATACGAGTCATTAAGAAGTTACGTGAAGCAATTTAATTTGGAATCAGGGCAAATCCCGGACCTGCCTGATGGTGTAGCATTCGACAACTTCATTCGTGGGCTGAAAAAGGGTTCCTTCAAGTTCGATTTAGTGAATGAGAGTGTATGAACTATAGATGAAGTGTTGGATGAGGATAAGGCGTTCATTCATGCAACTGAAATTTGTAGCGTCCCAAAAGACCCCCGAGGAAGTGATAACGCCGAGCCAGAAGAGAAAAAAGATAAATTTGAAAAGAAGGGTTCCCGGCCAAATGGAACGTGGGCCATTTCGAAGGAACCTACTAGGGTTCCAACGGCTGCAGGGAAAAAGAGGGGAAGGACCTATGATCGAGAACGTTTTGAATATAACACTGACTTAATATCCCATTCTGATGGACGTCGGTTCGAAATTTGAAATAGATCGTCCCTTTCGGATGAAATCGTCGTCCGAAAGTCGGGATTCCAAATTATATTGCCATTTCCACAGTGACATCGGCCATGATACGAAAGAGTGTAAGAGTTTGAAGCGAGCCTTAGATGGTCTTGCCATAAAGGGTTTTTTGAAGAACTAGACTAGCAAGAATGTGGGAGGTTCAGGTAAGCAGTTCTACAAAAAGATTGGGTAACAAATATAGTCCTCGTCCCTAAACCCAATGACACTTGGAAATTGTACGTCGATTACACGGATTTGAACAAGGCATGTCCCAAGGAGAGTTTTTCGCTCCCCAAAATTGATCGTCTTGTTGACTCCACGGCAGGGCAGGCTATGATGAGTTTTATGGATGCATACTTTGGTTTTCATCAGATACCGCTTTGGCCCGAGGATCAAGAGAAAACTTCGTTTGTCACTGAACAAGGATTGTATTGCTACAAGGTGGTGCCGTTCAAATTAAACAACGCACCAGCTGGAGGAAATAGTGCCCTTGGTCCAAGTATGCATATAATATTAAGTCTAATAAATGCGGTTCAGTATTAATTAACAAGTTAATAATTCAGTAAGATCAAGTGAGCTGAATGCCTAGCTAGAGGTCGCTTCAGTTCAAGTGGAATTAATGATATTAATCCACAGCTTACTCTTGACTGAACTCGTAGGGTCACACAAATAGTACGTAAATGGATCAAGTATTTAATGGCATTAAATACTTTATCTATGGATATTCGGAATCGACGGATCTTGGTTTCAGTGGGAGCTGAGATCGTCACAAGCAAGTGAATACTCCGGAAACGATGATATTGCCGGAAACGGAAATATGGATCGTATCGGAAATATAAATATTATCCAAGTCGTAGATGTTGCCGGAAACGGAAACATGATACGTATCGGAAAATATTATCGGAAATGGAAATATTGCCGGAATCGGAAATATTGCCGGAAACGGAAATATTGTCAGAATCGGAAATATTATCGGAATCGGAAAATAATTCCGGAAACGGAAATATTAAATATTTATTCGAAACGGAAATTAATTCCGGAATCGGAAATATTAAATATTGTTCGTATCGGAAATGAATTCCGGAACCGGGAATTTAATCGGAAGCGTATCGTACGAATTAGCGTCGGACGAGGCCTGCCGGACGAAGGCCCTGCACGAAGTCGGGCCATCGCCCAGCAAGCAAGACGCACGCCAACACGCACAGCCCATGGCAGCGCCAGGCCCACCGCAAGGCAAGCCCAGCGCGCCAAGGCGTGGCTGCGTAGCGTAGGCTGCGTAGCGTGGGCCAAACGCACGCGCATGGGCGGCCCTCGTGGCTGCCGTGCGTGTGTGTGTTTGTGTCCATGCACAATTCCTAAATCTATTAGGATTTGGTGTATGATTAAATTCCTATTCCTAAAAGGATTATTTAATTAATTAGAGTCCTTGTAGGATTCTAAGTTTAATTAAATCGTATCCTACTAGGATTCCAATTCCCTTTCCAAACCTCTATAAATAAAGGCCTAGGGTCTTAATTTATGTACATGGGATTGAAGTATTCTAAGGGTAAGTTTTGAAAGAAAAATAAGCCAAACACTTGCAAACACTTAACCGAATTTCCTAGTAACCTTAAGGGCGATTCTAGTTGGTCTAACTTGAGGCGGATCCGGACGTACTGTGGACTATCTACGGAGGGACGACATTTGGAGTCCTAAAGGCTTGTTCTTGTTCGGTTCGGGCGCAGCTAGGGAAGGCACGCTACAAAGTGTATGCTCCTAAATTATGCTAAATGATTATGTGTAAATAATATGTTTCCTGGCATTAAGGTTTTTCCGGTGATTTATGTTTTGTGATATGTATCATAACCTAACAGTGGTATCACGAGCCTCTTATTATTTTCATAATCTAAATTGCATAAACATGGTTAAATTTCACAAATTTTCAAGGAATTAAAAGGGGTGATTAATATTCGTAATTGTTAATTAATTGCAAATTGCGTTTATTTAATTATATGTACGCAGTTTTTCGGCAGTTTCTTCGTTACTCATCCAAATCGAGTGATTTTGTGTCAATTCCGCATGTAAAAGGCATTCTAAATTTTTGACAAAAGTAATTTTTTTCGGCCGAACCCAGAATTCCCAAATTCGAAGCCTAACTATGACTTTTCGAAGGTTTTAGTTTTTCGAACGCAAAAGTTTATAAATTTAAGATGTTAAATTAAATATTTGCGATTCTTGTTGATAAATCTTGAATTTTTGATTGACCTACAGTATATGTTTAACAAGTTTGAATGCCTAGCCTTGTTAATTATACAACCTAATTTGTAATTATGATTAATTTGTTGAAATTCGAATAATTTAGAATTAATTTGATTTTCATAATTAATTAATAGTTTAATTAGGTATCTATGATTAAAATCCACCATAAAAATTGTTAATTTATGTTAAATTTTTAATTTTTATGACCTAGATTTGAATCCATGTTAATCGGAAATTAATTCATTAATAAATTTTCGATTTTTCGCCCTAAAAATTATGAAATTAATATGTTTTATTAATTTGTCATTAATTTTGAATTAAAAATTTTAAATTTTTATAAAAAAACGCTCATGAATGTTGCACGCACAAAGCAATGGAAGCTACGTGTTACCCTTAAAGGGTGTTGTATAGTGCGGGCACGCGACGACGAGCAAGGGAGCTCGTCGCCCGTGCGATACGAATGCAGCGAGCAACATAGCGCATGGCGCGCGCACGAGGCAAGGGAGCCTGTGCGTGTGTGCCGTGTGTGCTATGCGATGGGCGAGGGCGACGATGCAAGGCACGAGCGACGAGCAAGACGCGTGTGGGCAGCGATGCTGCCGCGCCACAGCGCGCCTGGCTCGCCCAGCAAGCAAGCAGAACGCGCAAGCAGGGAGCGATCCCTCGCTCGGCGCGCGCTAGCCTGCGCAGCAACACGCGACACAGCACAAGGCTGCGCGCAGCGTGGCCAGCAATGGCTCCGTGTGCGTGTGGCGTGTGGCTGCCTGTGGCGTGTGGCTGTGTGTGCCTTGTGCAACGATCGATCGAGCGTGGCGCGCTGCCTCGTGGCTTGATGGGGCTTGGGCGCAAGCCCAAGTGCCTCGTCTTGCGACGATTGGTACGTTTTGATTTTAATTTTGAATTTTCAGTTCGGAAATAATTTTAATTAACTTTAAAATTGATAATTTAAATTGTTTTCTTGGAGTTTAATTTTGAATATTATAATTATTATAAATGTTAATTTATACTAATTATTTTTCTAAAATTAAATCCTTGAATTAATTTAAATTTATTTAATTCAACTGAAAATAAATTAAATAAATGGATTCAATTATAATTTTATATGAGCTTTAAATTTTAATTAAACTTGTATGTTTCCGGTTAGACTGGAAATACATTTTTTATGTTTAAAATTAGTAAAGCATATAAAGTTATTGGTTTAAGTGGGAGCAATTTTAGTCATAAACTCTTGATTAGGTCTACAAATCCCTTAAGGTTAAACAACTTGATTAGAATTAATAAGGACTGAATAATTGGTAGATTATTGGTGCCCTTAATTAATTGCTGCAAATATTTATGTGATGCATAACGTGTTTTACTAACCAGCTATGTGGGCCATTCATGATAATGAATGGGTGAATGGTATATATTGTATATGTACTGTTTTGCAGGTTATGAAGTGACTAGTATGACCCAAATAGGATAGAAAATATGGTCTGCGTACCATTAATTTGAATGTAATTGGTCTAAAGTACCAAAATTGTTTTTCAATTCAAATATGGTATGCGTACCATCAAATAGTTGTAATTAGTTCAATTATAGCTTATCCTATTTGAAGAAAATGGCGCCTCCCACGGAGATTTTCAAGACGGACCTTGAAGTTGAAGCTTCAAGATGAAGCCGGGCCATACTAGATCACATTTATCTTATGCATGTTTTAAGTTATTTATTGCTTTTAAATATGTCTTAAATATGCATGAGATCAAAGCTTGATTATGTTGCATGATTAAGGATTTTAGTTCACTTAAAATCTAACCAACATAGTAAGAGCCTTAAGTTCCAAACGTAAAAATTGAGTTAAAAGGTGCCACGCCAAAATAACACTTACTTGGATATCCTTTACATCGATCTTAGTAATAGTTTTCCGCCATAGCGAGGTGTTACTTGTCGATACTAAAGGGGTAAGGTACACAAATAATTGTGAGTACATGTTAGTTTTGGTGAAAATCAACGATATAAGTAAGGAGTCCTTTTATGTCGTGGCAAAATCGATAGGTTTACCTAATAAGTTCTTAGACGTACCTATCAACCAAGAGTAGTTTCTAGACTATTAGCAAAAGGCTTTTGCTTACCTAAAATGTTTTAGAATTAAGTCAAAATACATAATGTGCTTAATTCTTCAATGGTTTTAGGGTCTTGGAATCATTTTATTCACACCTGCCGGAACAATAAATTCGAATAAAATGCCAATAACTTGTTCAAATTGCATGATTGCTTTAATTTTCAAGTTATTACTCATGATAAATGTTTAGACTTTGCATGCTTCAATGTATGTTTTAATTATTGTTTATAATTAAATATCTTGCACTGCAATAAATCCTTTTAGAAAGGTAACAGTAAATTTCCTCGATTGGTAGTGAATCCAAGAACGATTCACGGAAATGAGAGAAAGTGAGCAATTTAAAATGTACGTTTCTTATATCGACTTTTATATTTGTTTTCGAATATCAAAATCAAATGGCAAACCAATTGGTGCTTGTGAATTCAAAATGCACTGTAGTTTTGAGATCATAAAGCATTGAGTTTAAAACGCTCAGCTTTACCAATGGTTAACAACCTAATATCTTTGTCCATTTGATTCTCGAATGAGTCTAGTCCCTACACATTCGAATAGATCGATGCTTAGAGAACTTTAGAAGCTTCTGGTAAGATCATCTAGTTGAAACTTAATATTCAACATAAATCAAATGGTAAGAACCTTGTTGGAGTGACATTGGACATGTCTAAACAAAGTATAAAAGTCAACACTAGAGAATTCAATTCTTAAGGCTATTAGAAAGGGTACAAGAAATAGGAATTCAAAGGAACAAATGAAAGGAACTTACAATTCCGTTTCTACCTATAAGTTTATGTTTAAAGAGAAGTGACCTAGCAATCAAACTTCCTTGGTATCATATACCGCTTGAGGTTCTTACTTCGGTAATAACTCAAACAATGGAAGCTAGGCTACACTAATGGCCTACAAGTGGGAAATGAAGCATGGCAATGCTACATTAGTTGTAGGGTCATCTAGTTTGTTTTAAGTCCTTTCAAAGGCTGGAACTTAATGGCTATTTTGTTCCATAATCAGCATACCTAAATTTCTGCTTCAGACACAGAAAGACTCACATTCAGAAGAACGAAAACAATGCTTGTTTGTTTGTTTATTTGAATGAAATGGTCATTTACGGTTTGAGTCAATATGCTTGATTAAAACAAACAACTCTTTAACAATAAGAACTTTACTAGGTTCAAATCAACCCCTTGATTTGAGTTCCACTAGTCTTTGGCGTTGTTGCTTAGACCATATCAACAAGTTAACATTCATAAGCTCTATTTCGATGGACTTTTGAAAGTTGATTGATTTCTAGATCAATTTAAGACAAGCTAGTCTTACTTGTTGAAAGTAACAAACGATATGAACTATTGTTAGAACGCCTAGACAATAGAGTTCAAAGCTAAAGAAAGATTTTATGACTTTATTATTTCACATGGATTTGAGTGAATATAGGTTTATTTACTCAAAGTGATATAAATTTGAATCTGTTTGGCTAGTTCAAAGATTCAGAAGTATAAAATCCACTTGGCAAGAAATCATAAAGATCTAGGTTAGATCATGTTGTTGATTACTTATACCAAGAATGATCATCAATGATTGTGTGTAGTAAAATTCACAATCTAGCTCCATACGAGTTTTATTTGATTCGATTTGTTATGTATTTGATAGATTCAGATTTCTTTTGTAGATGTCGTATGACTTTTTATTAATGAATTAATTTTATTTCAAAAAAAAGATATGGCATAACTAAGTTGGAATGATCGAAGTCGATTAGTACTTGATTCGATCAATGATGGATCATAAAGACTTTTCCTATAATTTATAAAACAAAATTCTCAACTACCACCAAACTAAACCAAATTCGTCAAAGCTATAGAAAAGTAATTTCAGAATATCTTTTCGATAATATATATCTAGAGAGTTGCTAAACTCAGTGGGAGCTTAGTGTTTGTTATTCAACAAACTAAGGCCCAAATATAGATATATGTTTCATTGTGATTTATTCAAATGAGACACAAGGGTATTGTTTCTACCACAAAATTTTGAGAACATAATGTTTGTTTGCTCGAAATAATGTCCTTTTGGAGATTCGTTTCCAAAATGACAAGTGGGAGAAAATAGACCTCAAAAGTCTTCGAGGCGAACAACAAACATAAAACGGAGATTCCGAAGCTTTTCGAAGTTCTTTAGAAAATCCGAACACTTATTCTTTGAGGACTTTAGAAGTGACTTTAAAGAATAGACATCTCTTAGAAGACTTTACAAGTGCTTCAAGGAGAACAGAATATTCAAAGGACTTTCAAGTGGCTATTGATATTCTATTGTTCGATGTTCTATACCCAAGTAGGCATAGAGTTCAAGTCACTGAAACTATGAGATTCTTCTATTAGATAGTGAAGAAACATGGAGTTCTAGTCACTGAAGCTATGCGATTCTTCTATTAGATAGTGAAGAAACCTACAACTTGCAGTCAAACTATTAATGAGTTTGTGACCTGTAAGAAAGCTAAGACGAAACCCAGATTCCCTAAAATGGTTAGAGGCCATATATAGACTCAAATGTTTTAAATGGTTAGAGGCCATAAAATATACTCAATGTTTTGATGACAAAATTGAAATTTTGTTGATTTGCAAGAATAGTTTCACACCTATTGGTTGCAAGTTTGTTTTAAGGATAAAAACTATCAAACATGAAATTGTGTTCACACACAAAGCTAGATTAGTTGCTAAAGGTTACAAGCAAATTCACGGTGTGGATTGTGTTGAAACCTCATGCAAAATCGTAATGCTTAAGTCTATAATTCAAGCAATGATTGCATATTGGTACATATGGCAATTGGATGACAAAACGTATTCCTCAATAAAATGTTGGAAGAAACTATGTACATGACATGTCATAGGATTTGTGGATCCAAATAATGCTTGAAATGAATGCTAGCTTATGAAATCTAAGTACAGATTTAAGCAAGAAATTGGGAATTGGAATTGTATTTTAGTGAAGCTAATAAGTATTTTAGTTTCATAAAATGTACATGATTCTTATAGATATATAAGAAGTTTAGTGGGAGTACGTAAAACTTAATTGGTCCTATGTGTATCACACAAATATCTCTCTATTGTGAAATAACATTCAAATACTAATGACTTAGATTTGAAATTATTCATCAATGATGGACCAAGGCGAAACTTAGTACATACTGGGTATTAAGATCTATTTACAAAGATCTTATGATATTGTTTTGGATTAAGTAATGGCATTTACTAAAATCAAACACGAAAGACTCCATTGGAGATATTCGACCCATATGAATAAATCTAAGTAAAGAATGTTTGAACTATGTATAAGCATTTACTAAGTTAAACATCAAAGAGTCTAAATGAGATTCTTAACCTATATTATATGTCAAAGAATTTAGTTGGATTCAGTATCTACTGAAATTGAATGAACTAAAGTTACATGAATGGAATTCAATTGGGAATTATTCTGGAAAAGAATTTATCATGTATGATATAATATGAGGATCGCCAAAAACGTATCGTAAAGCTTTAGGCATGACGAACACATACCAATCTCTATTGGTCTAAGTAAAGATCAACTAAATTGAGATCAAGAAAAACTTATGGTACTTGAAAAGGTACATAGGATTAGTTCTTGATTCAAGGAAATAAAGATATGCTAGATATTGATGCTACACGCATAAACACTGGCAAAGGATCAAGAAAGATCCCTTTTGAGTTAACCATTGGCAAGAACGAGCTATATGCATCGTGTTTGAAATGGCAACATGGATTGGAGACCATGAGTTGTTGCGTGGGAAATTAAAATATTAATTTTTATGTTCTAAGATACAGCTGGAAAGTCTTCCACATATCTGTGAATTGCTTGGATAAGTAAATCTAAACAAAGCATCACTAGCAACCTAAACAATTGAAGTAAAAGTACTTATTGCCTAAGAAGCAATGAAACAGAGTTGTTTATATTAATGAGTTCTTCATTGAACTTGGGTGGATCACATGTCTGCTAACTTGATGGTTCTTCATTGCAAAATGCGTAGAACCACTATCGAAGTAAGAAAGACTAGATCACATAATAAACAAACTCAAAATATCTTATCATCCTATCTCGAATATTATTCGATGAAAAGGATATTAAGATTGGCAAAGCATGATAACTAAACCTATGCAACAAGTGAGAAACAAAACTCACATTGTAACACTGGAAATCAAGCATAGCTTTGAAATTCCATGAACTGTTTTAAAGATGGGTTTGAGGCCCATGGTTGTAAAACATTGGGGTTGAACATTTATCATATATGAAATGTATTTTCATATTCCATTTAATCTTGGTTTAGTATTAAATGATGAGTCCCTTCAATTTGACGATATATTCAAGATAGACTGTCAGGACCAGTCCTGTGACTAAGAAATGTCTATCAAGTGAACTTGAATGTCAAAAGTTGAAAATGGTCCCTGGTCGGAGTTTTCTATAAAAATGGACGCATAGAAAACATTAGACGACTAGAATGCAAGATGACTAGTAGTTCTGTTTCTTGAACTATGTGGGCATGGCAATGTCATAATCATTTGCATAGATACTTACTTTGGGAAGACTAGTATCGGACAGACCTATGAAACTTTACTGTAAGAGATGAAAATATGTCATAAGTAAATTTCATTAAAATTATTAGACACTAAATCCTCAATACCTGAGTGATTTGAGATTACTTGTTTGAGAACTGGTTACTTTGACATTGACCAACCGTCGCACCGTAAAAGGAGGCTATAAAGGCAACGCTCAGGTAATCACCTATCAAACGAAGTCTAATCTCAAGATCGCAAGATTGGGATTGTCCTCCCATAAATCGGGATGAGATGCTTAAAAGTTGTACAAGGCCACTCGGAGAGCTAGAAACTGTGAAATGCATGGCCGTGCTCGGATGAATCATAGGCTATGATTATCTATTTATTTGATCAGTTGAACTCTGAAACCGAGAAATACCTCTGGACATAATAAGGATGACAACTCTTACCTTATGTTCAAGAGCAAGCATCGAGCGACAAAGGAATTAGGAAAATGCACACTTGTCCCTAAGGACAAGTGGGAGACTGAAGGAAATAGTGCCCTTGATCCAAGTATGCATATAATATTAAGTCTAATAAATGCGGTTCAGTATTAATTAACAAGTTAATAATTCAGTAAGATCAAGTGAGCTGAATGCCTAGCTAGAGGCCGCTTCAGTTCAAGTGGAATTAATGATATTAATCCACAGCTTACTCTTGACTGAACCCGTAGGGTCACACAAATAGTACGTAAACGGATCAAGTATTTATTGGCATTAAATACTCTATCTATGGATATTCGGAATCGACGGATCTTGGTTTCAGTGGGAGCTGAGATCGTCACAAGCAAGTGAATACTCCGGAAACGATGATATTGCCGGAAACGGAAATATGGATCGTATCGGAAATATAAATATTATCCAAGTCGTAGATGTTGCCGGAAACGGAAACATGGTACGTATCGGAAAATATTATCGGAAATGGAAATATTGCCGGAATCGGAAATATTGCCGGAAACGGAAATATTGTCAGAATCGGAAATATTATCGGAATCGGAAAATAATTCCCGAAACGGAAATATTAAATATTTGTTCGAAACGGAAATTAATTCCGGAATCGGAAATATTAAATATTGTTCGTATCGGAAATGAATTCCGGAACCGAGAATTTAATCGGAAGCGTATCGTACGAATTAGCGTCGGACGAGGCCTGCCGGACGAAGGCCCAGCACGAAGCCGGGCCATCGCCCAGCAAGCAAGACGCACGCCAACACGCACAGCCCATGGCAGCGCCAGGCCCACCGCAAGGCAAGCCCAGCGCGCCAAGGCGTGGCTGCGTAGCGTGGGCTGCGTGCGTTTGGCCCTCGTGGCTGCCGTGCGTGCGTGTGTTTGTGTCCATGCACAATTCCTAAATCTATTAGGATTTGGTGTATGATTAAATTCCTATTCCTAAAAGGATTATTTAATTAATTAGAGTCCTTGTAGGATTCTAAGTTTAATTAAATCGTATCCTACTAGGATTCCAATTCCCTTTCCAAACCTCTATAAATAAAGGCCTAGGGTCATAATTTATGTACATGGGATTGAAGTATTCTAAGGGTAAGTTTTGAAAGAAAAATAAGCCAAACACTTGCAAACACTTAACCGAATTTCCTAGTAACCTTAAGGGCGATTCTAGTTGGTCTAACTTGAGGCGGATCCAGACGTACTGTGGATTATCTACGGAGGGACGACATTTGGAGTCCTAAAGGCTTGTTCTTGTTCGGTTCGGGCGCAGCTAGGGAAGGCACGCTACAAAGTGTATGCTCCTAAATTATGCTAAATGATTATGTGTAAATAATATGTTTCCTGGCATTAAGGTTTTTCTGCATGATTTATGTTTTGTCATATGTATCATAACCTAACACCAGCCACATTTCAGCGGCTAATTAACACTGTTTTCTGCAAGCAACTTGGTCGAAACATTGAGGCTTACATTGACGAGATGATTGTAAAAAGTAAAGAGAGAGCGGCACATCTGACCGACTTGAAAGAAACATTTGAAACACTTCGTTCTTGCAAAATGAGGCTGAACCCTAAGAAATGCGTTTTCGGAGTAACTTCAGGGAAGTTTCTCGGTTTCTTGATTGATGAACAGGGGATAGAGACAAACCCAGATAAAATACAGGCGGTGATGAACATGAGCTCGCCAAAAACTGTCAAAGAAGTCCAGCGGCTAACGGGTTGTCTGGCGGCATTAGGCAGATTCCTATCCAGGGCCGGAGATAAATGCCATTAATTTTTTAGCACAATCAAGAAGATGTCTAAGTTTGAGTGGACGGCTAAAGTAGAGGAAACCTTTTTAAGATTGAAGGATTATCTTCATACCTTACCCCGACTCGTCAGCCCTCTACAAGGAGAAGTCTTGTACATATACCTGATAGTATCAGAACACTCGTTGAGTGTCGTCCTCCTCGCAGAAAGAGAGGGAGTTCAGATGCCCGTCTACTTTGTTAGTCATGCCTTGCAGATGCTGAGTTAAGATATACCACGGTAGAGAAGTTTGGTTTGGCCTTATTTTTGGCAAGCAAGAAGTTGCGTCCATATTTTTAGCTCACAGACTGGTGGTCTATAGTGATCGGCCGTCGAAACTACCATTCACAAAGCTAGAGGCAGCCAGCCGGATGTTAAATCGGGCTATTGAGCTTAATGTATGCATTTGATATCTCCTATGAGCATAGGAAGGCTATTAAGGGGCAAGCGCTTGCTGATTTCATTGTGGAAATGACAAGACCCATTTTCTCCTAGGAAAGAAAGACCATGTGGACAGTCTTTTTGGATGGCTCCTCCACGCAAAATGGATGCGGTGCTGACATCATCTGCCAGTCACCCGAGGGTGACACCTACGAGTATGCAATACGCTTTAAACTTCAAGCGTCAAACAATGAAGCTGAATATGAAGCATTACTCCATGGCATCAAAATGTGCAAGGCGGCAGGAGCCGAGGAAATTTTGCACTGCCCGACCCTCAGCTCGTAGTTAGTCAGGCCGAGGAAATTTTGCACTGCCCGACCCTCAGCTCGTAGTTAGTCAGGTAAACGGATATTATGAAGCAACGGATCCTACAATGGTCAAGTACATGAATGTCGTTCACCAAGAAGTAGAACATTTGGAGAGCTTCGAGGTAAAACAGGTTCCTCGATCAGAGAATAATCAGGCTGATGCATTGTCCAAACTCGCCAGTTCGGCCTCCTGTGACACCCCATGTCATGTATTCTGGGAAGTGAAGGACCAGAAGAGCATTGAGCAGATCGAGGCGGAAGTTCTAGACAGAATGTCTACTTGGATGGATAATATTATCAATTTCAAAATGAATGAGGTCCTACCAGACGACCAAAAGCAGGCGGTGATATTAGAAGAAAACAAACAAGGATATATCAAGACAGTTCTTCTGCTATTTCCTGGGAGTAATGTGCTTCTCTTGCTCTCCTGCCTAATGAGTAATGACGTTTGGTTTGGTCTCAATGAATCGTGGCCAGTAGTAATGTGCTTGCTTTCCTGTCTAATTACAATTTAGTACATTGATTTCCTTAATGTCCATTGACTGAGGATAGACAGTAGCGTGATTATCGTATTGGTAGCGAATAAAGGGTATGGGAATGTTTTAGTTAGGCGTATTGACAAGAAACTCTGAGAATGATTGAAACCGTGCACGAATAAATCATGTATATTGCCAATTCCTTACTTTGGTCAAACATCTCAAGTGTTTAAACAAAAATGCATCCACCTAGGTCAATTGGAATAAGAAAAAGAGCACATCAAGTGTACGTTTTCATTGCTTCAAATAAAAGGCTTATCCGCTAATAAATGATATTATCTCAACTTTAGACTAACAAAAAGGGTTGGTTACATGAACTTTCTCTAGATTTTTCATTTCAACAACACCGGCCGGATTAAGGTTTTGACCTAAGCACCAGCTCCTATTACACCTGACTTTTCTTTTATACAAATTGAAACCACAAAAGGGCAAAACTAAACACAGCACCCATATCTTCTTCCGAAAGAGGAAGCTTAATGGGAAATAACATGACAAAAATTAAGACCGACTTACTTTTGTTTCAACTACAAGTGAGTGTATTTCTCTATTTTAAGCGATACGGGTTTAACCCTCTCAAACTAAGGCAAGATGCTAAAGCCGATCACACAAGTGGAGAGCATCGATATGATAATCACTCACTTACTCAGCTCAGCTGCTACGTCTTCCAAAGAAAACTGATGATAATCAATGGTCACACAATTGGAGCAGGAGTTTGGTGGTCATGCTTTATGTCATGATGCATTTGCTTCTGAACAGCTTTTACTGCTGCTACTCTCGCAGCGTTAGCTGCTCGGTTAGCAGCAGTCACAGCTCTATTTACCCTCTCATCAACCTTGGCAACATCATATGCTTTCTCTGCTGCTCGTCTTGCTTCCTGAACACATAAAAGAATTAATGGTTACTATAAAGAACAAACCATCAAGTATTCTTTCTCAACAGCCAAAAGTAGAGCATGCAATGAGTTTTTATGTTGCTAGGTTACCTGAACCGCATTTAGTACTTTGGAATGATTAACAGCAACTGGAGATACAGGACACGTCGCGTTTTGTGTGCTTGGGACATCAAGTATTCCATTATTCCAATGGCCTGCTTGGGTTTCTCCATTCCTAAATGTGTACATTCCAAGACCTTGCCTTCTACCTTCATGCCACGCTCCTTCATACCGATGCCCATTCGCAAATTTATACACTCCAAACCCATGCATTTTGTCTGCAAAGTACTCTCCAGCATATGTGTCCCCATTCCTGGAAGATAACCACAGACTAAAATTGTCATGTCATACTCTGTAGTTGAATAACGTACTACATAAGATTTGCAAACATCTAGAGAAAGTACCTCGATCATCTGGATACAGCAATTATCACAATTCACAACAATATATAGCCACTTTATATTGACCTTGATTGCAATATCATACATTGAGATCTCAATATATCCGCACATTAAAATTAAAAGAGAGCAAGAAAAGAAGAAACGAGTGACAATCATATTCCAAAAATCATGATAGGAAGTTAAAACCACTGATTGGAGCAAATAAGGTGGAAAAATAAAATCTCTATGCAACTTCCCTTCATCTTTTTCTGTCCAACCAATAATGCACTCAACTTCTGCTATTTGAAATATACCCAAGAAGAGAGACTATTGTCCAGATTTCCAAATGAGTCAAGTAAAAGCTACCGAGAGAGTATTTGGGTTGTATCACGGTTTAGGATCACTATAGTCAATCATATTTGCTATGCATCCCAGACTTTTTTAGGGGGTAGGGGGGGATAGTAGGGCTGATAGGTTGCCATTTAAGGAAATCAGTAGAGGTAAGATATACTACACTATCAGAACAAAACTCTTATTGCTCAATCTTACTTGAATCATATGAAGTACATTACTAAAATTGTGAAGTCTACAGATGTATGAAAATAATTTTTCCGTATTTTCCTACTTTACCAAAAGTGTGAAACGGAACCAATGTAAGGGTAAAATAGAAAAAACGAGCAATCTTGGTCCCTCATAAGGGAACTAAATATTTCGTTTAATCACTTGATGATGAATAGGATGTATAAAGTACTAAGTATCTGAGACTATAACAGGGAACTCAATACTTTGTTTTGTCTTTCAGAGGAGAAAATGCTTCAGTTTATATTGGACATTGACTTGTCTTTAAAAAAACCCAAGACGTTGTGTATCCTTTAAATCCAGTCCAAGTATCTTGAACTTATTCATACCATGGACTAGGTAATCAATCACCAGATCCATACCCTTGTTGAGTTGTTGGATTTATTCAAGTACGGATTACATAATTAAGTAGAGTTACAGAAGGTGAATGAAGTGTCAGAGCAAGCACCAACACTGATAGAGTGATAGCTACTGAGAAAATACAGTGGACTGTGGTACTGCCCTTACTGGTAGTACCTGAAACTAGGGATAATAACAGGGCTTCTACAACACAATATACATGATAACATTGCACCAGATAATCAATAACTAACAAATAAGCTGCTGCCGCTCATACTGGGTCCCAGTTTCCTCAAACCAACTCCATTACATAAAAATTTCATACAATAATGAACAATTAGGTTTTGGGGAACACTATATATTTGGTCAGCAACAGCCCCACCAAATCCTGGCAGACCAACTCCATCAAATGATCTTAAGATTCTTAACCCCACATTTAAATACTACTCCTTACTTGATTGCAGACCAACCTCTACACACCTCAAGGCGCTAACCTACAAATTGATAACTCCTTTTAGTGGTATTGTAGAATGAACTTAAAATGCTTCACAAACCACGAAAATCTTTGAAAACTTCAGGACTTAGATTACTGAAGTATGAACAACTATTCAGTTGACTTGTCTAGTATTTTTTTTATCATAACATGATTTTCACACTAATTTCTGTGTGAAAATCCCCCTATCTGGAAGATAAAGCACTGTAAACACAATAAAGCAGAAAGTTCACTCAATTCAACAGTTCCCTACGGGCCTACATACTACAAGAATTAAGCTCGGTTTAACCATAGAAACTACTATCTAATGGAGCAATCACTGGGAATTGGCTAAGATCTCTATCACCATGGTTATAGTGCAACAAGAGCAAAGTGCATTTAAAGAAACAAATTTTACTTTCAAAGCAACTATAAGTAATGCCATGTCTCTTTGATGGACAAATGTTCCTACGCGATACGAAAAGATAGTCCTACATCAGAATCACCAAAAGATAACAACTATCTGACCCTTCTTACCTCATTCACTTACAAGCTGAAGAGCTTCATGCCATATCAATACAGCTAAAGACAAACAGTTGTTGTGTTCTCAATGTAAGCTTGTCAAAACAAATAATGTTATCCAAATTCTAAATACAGGATTATCATAAATGTCCAAACAAACTAAATAACTGAGTATTAGCATAATCCAAATACCATAATCCAATTACGGGATCAAAACCAACAAATACCATTAAAAACATGTACAAAACAAGCATGAAATGATTCCACGACAAACCAACAATTCCAAAACTAATCTTATAAACAAAAAAGATTCTCATTAAATAGCAAAACTTGTACAAGGATGTCATGAAATTACCTAAAATGGTAGTGACCAAGCCCATGCTTAACGCCCCACTTGAATTCACCAACATATCGGCTACCATCCTCGCAAGTATGTTTCCCACAACCATGGCTCTGCCCATTAGACCACTCGCCTGCATATACATCCCCTGTATAAAACCTATACACTCCAAAACCATGTCTAAGACCCTGCCTATACTGTCCTCGATACCGGCTCCCTCGAGCCCATGTTTCCACTCCATGTCCATCATATTTCCCATCAATCCAATCTCCTTCATACCTCCCACTCATATAGTAATAATACACCCCACTACCAGAACACTTGCCCTTATGAAATTCACCCTCATATACATCTCCATTGCTATAAACTTGAACCCAACATCCTGAGCTAACTTTCTTCTCAACTTTTGACCTAGAACCAATTGACCAAAACACCGGCAAAGGCCTGGAAGCGGCTGAAGGTGACGATAACTTGATAGGGAAAGGGAATGAGCGATTAAGGAACACCCTAATTGAGGGGAGTCTAGGTAAGGCAAGGTTAAGGGAGAACAAAAGAGCAGCAGAAAATGCAAATGCAGAAAGAAAATCAAGAATGAAAGAGTGACTAGGATGTGATACCAAGAAGTAAAAAAAGGGCAAGGCAAGCAAAAGCAGCAGGCGCAGGTGAACCCGAAGCCGGCGAAGGTGGCGACACCGGCGGATTAACCGAAACGCAGCCGATTTCGCTGTTGAAACCACCAATAACAATGATGCACACCGTGAATTCACCGTAAAATACTTGATATCCGATGTGGGTGTTGAAGAAAAAGGGTAATTGCTAAGAGATGAAGGTAAAGTAGGGGACTTAACAAGGGATTGAGTTGGGTTCATCAAAGGCCTCTTATGGGGAGTTGACAAAAGGGGGTTTTTAGGTGTTGATGCTGAAGATGAAGGTGATGGAATTGACCCAAAATTGGGATCATTCTTCACTAAAATTGGATCCAAAACACCAGAAATTGGACCTATTGAAGAACTGAGAGGTGGGTTTGATTGAAACTCAATAATTTGATGATTAAAATGGTTAAAATTGCCAAAATTTGGGTGTTTTTGGGTGATTAAAGATGGAAAAAAAGATGGTGGACTTGGGTTGAAATCGGAAGAGATGCCACTGCTTTCTTTTCCGATCTGAACTTCAGATTTTTTCTGATGCATTTACATATGGAATCAAACCCAGAAATTACACAAACCCCAGGAAAAAAATCTACGAAAAAAAAAAAAAACTTTCTAAAAGTTCTTCACTACTACTTCCAAAATTTCTTTCTTTTCTTGTAAAAATTATTACTTTTGTTCTTACTAATTTTTTTAGTTTTTTTATTTTTTAGTTTTTGTGTTTTGGGAGGGATGAAATTTGAAGCTCAGTGGTAAGGAGGGTAAAGGGATATGATGCCGTTTTTGGGGGAAAGAAATTATTATCTGCGCTTTCTTCGTTCAGTTCTTCCTAATTTTAGAGAGAGAAAGAGAGGTAGAGAGAGAAAATCAGTGCAATATTTTTTTGGGTATTTTTTGAAATCAGAGGTCATGCTCATGTTGGGAATGGATGCCATTTCTTTTTCCTAGTCTTGTACTTGGTCTTTTCATCTATTTACTATTTTGCCATCTATCTATTACTTGAGTGACACGTGTCAACTTATAGTATAAGTTTATTTTATTGTCCAAGTTGATCAATATTTTGCTAATTATGCAAGAATTGATGATCTAGAATGAGCGAAGTGTTTGGTCAAATTATGTACAAGTTTTTGCTACATTTTCTATTGCACTCCTTGACCAATGAGTTATGAACTTATGATGATGCCTAGGTCAATTTGAGGTAAAGTGAACATTCATTGTGTTTTTTAGACATATAGTCCCACTGTATTATTGGACGAGTATTTGATATAATTTTCACAATTGTAAGTATGGGATCAGAATATGTCACATCTTGCTAATTATACACACTCTAAAAAGGTGGTAAGTTGATATTTTTGGTTTATTAAACCTCTATCATGTGACTCGTATTAGAGTAAATTGTTGAAAGTATCAGATAATAATAGTGAGGTATTTAGAGATCAAAGGCTACATAGGAGGAAGACGTGATTTTTTTTTCCTCTAAAGTTCCTTGTGTTGGAGATAATTAATAGGGTGTCATGCCTTGGAAATAGTACATGCTATAGAAGGTAGTGAGTGGATATTTATGGTTTGAAACCTCTGTCATCTAACTCATTCATGAACATTTTTTATTTTAATGTGGATACCTAAAAATAGTAAGTTGCTATATTGAGATAAAAAAATAATAGTTTATTGTTATATATATACTGCGCATAAAAGTTGATGGAGGTCATGGAAGTTCTCTTGAATATCCTTATATTGTTACATTGATTGATAAGAGTCTTAAATAACTTATTGAACTACTGTATAATGCAGACAAAGTGTAAGAATATGGAAGTTCTCTCGAATATTCCTTATGTGTTTAAGATAATTGATAAGAGTCTTAACTCACTTTTTACACTGTGCAATGCATATAAAATGTTACAATATTTTTACTTTAATGATTATTTTTTTTGGGATAGACTTTAAAAAAAAGCGTAAATATGATAAAAGCGTCTAATTATAAAAAAAAATATATATAAAAAAAAAAAAGAGATAATAATGGCATATTAACTGTATTCCTTGAAAATGACCTCCGATCACATGTGACTATGTGATGTGAATAGGTGAGTGATGGGAGGAAAGGAGTAACAATGTAACATCAACCAAGGCACAAAGCCACAAAGTAGAGATGCTAATAGAAGTAGAATGGCTAACTAAATTTAGTAGTGCTATGGCCTATGGGTGTATAAATTGACACCATTCGAACTCAAACAAAGACAATATTTATTGATTAGTTATGGAAGTTGATTTAGGTACAAGAATACTACAAATCACAAATGAGAAAGGGTGGAATTTAAACATGCATATAACATAAAATATATAGTCACTCGATGTTTGCCACTAGACAAAGTGTTGGCCAATTAAAGCGTATGTTAGGGCGTGTTCGGTGGTAGTGTTTAAGGCAGCGGGTAACGTTTTTGCATAGTTAAGACACTACTTGTGAAATTCGTAAATGTTTAACAAGATAGTGGTTTAGGTAGCGGTAGAGGTTGGGTAGCTTTTGTCTAACTTTAAAATTAGTAACATACGAAGGTAGCGGGTAGCGTTTGTATTTATAAGTACATAGTAGTGGTTTTAACCAATATATATATACGGAGTAGTTCTGATTTACAATATCAACCAACATTTTTATCGAACATGCATACTAGTTATCCGCTACTTTAACATCTAACGTTACACGCTACTATTCGCCACTACCCATTACTCTAATCAGTTACCCGCTAATCAACCGCTAACAGTTATCGCCAATGCGAATTTACTGAACAGGACCTTGATCTAGAAGATAATGATGAATGGGCAGGAACGAGGACGCTTCGTGGAATGTACGTATGTACAATCATATTGGATTAGATGACATAATTTGAGGATTAAATTCATAATAATCTGCTACTTATATGGGAAAGTGATAACCTTGGATGACCTGGAGGAGTCGTCATATCTTGCACTTTTCTTGGCCACTTTTCCTTTTCTAATTTTATTTTAACTTGCCATTTTTATTTTTATTTTAAAGAAGCAAATTAAATTATTTATTCCGGGTCTACGTTTACAAAACGGCATTTATAATTTGGCATTTTTTGCGTAAGACCGCCTTACAGTAAAATCACTTTGTTGGATCCTTATTGGTAGTCATGTTGGCGCGAGTGTTGACGTCATGTTGATGTCAGCATGTTTATTATAAAAAAAACGATTTTGTTATAAATATATTGTAATGTGGATATCCATTATAGGTGAATGCACCATTCACCTTACATTTACTTTGTTTTATGTTTTATCATGATATGATTTTGATTTATCCAGTTATAATTTCATATTACATGTTTCAGAACTATTATGATGTTGTGTATGCATATGCATCCAAAGAACGGTAAGATTCATTTGCAACTTTATGGAAATTTATAAGAGGAGATTCTTGCTTCATTGGGCTAGTAGTTGCAAAAGAAATATATTATATTGATTTAATAACATGTTATGAATCATGCAAATATATAAGAAAAGTTCCTGAAGAACTTGTACACGGTGTTCTTAACAGCTAGCCCTTTAAGTTTTGCATATGAATATCTCAACATTGATGAGATATTATTAAACTCTTGAAGAGTGTTTTTGAACTGTCGTCTCATCCAGTAGCTTGAGTACTTGACTACAGAACAAGTGTCACAAAAGTATCTCTTCAAATTCTTACAACTGTTAAAATCTGAATGTTTAATTTTTGACAAAGAAACATTTCCTAGTCTAGCATGAATTAATCCTAATTCCTTTGCACTAGTAAATTCCTTGTCATGATCATTGTTCTGAGCTTCTGCTGCCATCACTTTTTTATTCCTTCCTCCTTTCTCTTTTTCTCCATCACCAACTTAAAGAGATCGTTCTCACTCTTTCCACTAACCAAAATCCGCTTAGTGGAAAGGTCCTGTAAAGAATATCCATCCTTATCAAAAATAAATTTCAACAATTTATTGGCATGTAATAATTTGCCTACGAACAAGAGATTGTGTTTGAAATCATATACAAGAAAAACATTTTTCAGCAATATCTCAGCAGATATGATCACATCTCCAAATTCTTTCACTTCCTTGATCCTACCATCAGGCATACCAATTTCAATCATACCTCTTAGAGGTCTTATATTACTGAAAATACTTATATTTCCAGACATTGATCACTTGCTCCTGAATCTACAATCCATATGTTGAAATCATAATTCTTTTTAATAGACACAATATTTGACAGAGTGGTTTTACCTGCAAATTAGTTGATGTACTCCATCTGGTTTGCTCCCATGGCCTTCATCACTTCTTGAACAACAGAGGAAATAAAGTTGATGTCATATTTCTTACCACTTCCTTCACCTTGACTGTTGAAATGCAATTGTGTTTTCTCAGTTGCCTCATTTTCTTGCTTCTCAACATTTGCAGCTTGCCTTGTAGAGCCTTTCCCTTTCGGATTTTTGAACCAAATAGGATATCCCGTAAGTTTAAAACATTATTCCCTCACATGACCTCTTATGCCACAATGCTCACACTTCTTAGCATCCTTTTCAAGCCTCGTTTTCTTGTAATCCTTCATCTGGAAGTTCTGAAGCGGCCCTGGGATTTGAGTATATCTATTTGCAGCCAAGGCACTCATCTCTTTTCCCATTGAAATCTCCCTGTGATCTGTTTTTGTTTCTTAACCTGTAATAACATAGTGTATGCTTTGTTCACATGTAAGAGAGGTTCCATACTTAGGATGTTTGTCTTCGATTGATCATACCCAGGGTTGAGTCCCATAAGAAACTTCATGAGTTTGGTGGTTGCTTCCATCTCTAGTATCTTCTTAACTACATTGCAGGTTGATAGGAGATTTTCTCGTCGTTAACAATAACCATCCAATCAAAAAAAAATTTAAAACACCTAGCCTACACACTATATTGGTTATAGTGACAAGTTTCGGGATCGTCCCAAAAGAACAGTGAGTATGTTCAACAAGTTCAAGCTAGTTTAGAAGGAAAAGAAATTAGGTTCGTAACAAGCTAACAATTCTACAACTACTTAATAGGAGAATCAAGAAGGAATTAAACTAGGGGAGTGGGGATTCGCCAAGGGTTCACTAGGATAAGGCGAAGGACTCTAACATTCAACATTGCAAGGAAATGGTAAAGAGGGGGAAAACCAAGAATTTAGCACTTGACACCTCTCGAATTAAATGCCTTAGTCATCTAATCCCGATGGAAAGCTTTCGCATAACCCCAAGACTAGAGAAACTCACCACAAATAACAAGTTCAACCCATATGCCAATACTAATCTTCAATCTTTTGACAAACTAGCATAAAACATTCCAATCAACCAACTAGAAATAGCATTTGCAATTACTAGTCTAGCAACACATGGAAATCCTAGTCACCAAATCACAATTTAATCACAACATTATCATGAATTCCCCTCTAATATCCCAATTACTACCCAAACTTCACCCCTACCCCTAGCAAGATATTACTCAAGAGCCATAGAAATAGAAAGCAATCTAGGTATTAAAATCAAAAAATGAAGCATGCTAATTAATTAAAAAAGAAATTGAAATCAACAAAATCAAACAAACATGTTTTTAGAGTATTCTAAGTATGAAGGAAATCAACAATAATAACAAAGAGAACAAAATCAAGAGCAAATTGAAAGGACAAGATTAAGGAGAAAGAAATTTACTAGAAGCTTCAATGAATTCTACACTTGGAATTGATCTTCAAATGCAATAACCCTAAGGCTAAGTGTTTCTCTCTCTAAAATTTCTAGGAATTCTGAAAATTAAAACAAAAATAGAATGCCCCTGAAAATTTGGGGAAAAAGAAGTATTTGTACTCTTTCCTAAAAAAGACAAAAATAAACTAAAGAATAAGAAATCCGGACGTTGGTGCGGGAACGCCAAAGGGGTGCGGGCGCACACTCTGGGTCTTCGAGGGCACACTACAAACGGGTGCGGGCGCACCGATGAGTGAGAGAAAATCAGCAATCCAAAATGACGACGAAGGTGCGGGCTCACCATAATGGGTGCGGGCGCACGCCTCTGAGTCGATGAGGCGCATTGAGGGCGCAATAGCATCTCCAAAAACAGCTAAAGAGGCTGGTGCGGGCGCACCAATAGGGGGTGCGGGCGTACCTCTCTGGAAAGCTGAAAATGAGATTTTTCAAAAGTTCCTGTAACTTTTTTCGATTTTGTGCTGGTTCACCGACATGGTTGCGGGCGCACCCTTCTGCAAATGTCAATACTCAATACTGCTGAAATCTCCTTATGCAAGCTCGTGCGGTCACTTACAACTATGCGCAGGCGCACCATAGGCTTGAATTTCCTTTTCCCCTTCTAACTCTGTCCAAATTCCTACAAAATATAATATACACGAATAAAAACTAAGGGAAAACGAGCTAAACTAAGAATCATTACGAATTCAATTAAATTAAAATATAAGTAAAATCATGAAATAAAAGAAGAAATAAGAACGAAAACTAGAAGAAAATGATAAGAAAATAAAGGTTTAGAGCGATATAAATGTCGCTTGTCACAAGTACATTTGATCATGTCTCCACAATGGCCCTTAGGTATCTCCTCCGGTTCTGATTCTGATCCCACAATTCCTTTAGTTTGCAATAGTACTCTCCAATGTTCAAGTTATTCTGGTGAAATTCCCCGAGATCTTTCTTGAGTTAAAACAACTGAGGTGCACTTGTTTGGTCATATCTCTCTACTATCTCAACCCAAAGATTCTTAGTAAACTACATACATACTAGGCTGCGTGCAATTTCAGGCTTCATAGTAGCCAAGAACCATGATCTGACCATGCAGTCACATCTGATCAATTTTTTGATATCATCCTCACCGTCCTTAGGTTTAGGATGTTTCCCATCAAGGAAAGCCAGTTTGTTCTTCACTCCAAGAGCTATTCTTATACTTCTAGTCCAGTTCAGGAAGTTGTTTCCATCAAAAACAATACTTCAGAGTTGTTGAAGCACTTTCATTGATAACAATGAAAATAGGGTCTTTGTAAGGGTTTAGTGCTTGGTTTTGTGTTTCTCCCATCTCAATTTTGTTAGAGCAGGAAGTTGAGAGATTTGTTAAAGCTTTTGGTTCGTTTTTAAATCTTTGAACTTTCTTTTTCTAAGATCATACAGACTGTGCTCTGATACCATGTAGAAAGATCAAAGATTCAATTTTGGTTTCTCTTGGAAATTTCCGTCCAGAGTTTTCGATTTATATTTTAGTGTTTTTCTTTTTTGTCTTACAAACGGCTATCACTCAAGGAGTAACTAACCCTAATGTTGAACTTCACATTAGGAAAAAATGTTTGTTGATGCTAGAGGCAAAACTAGCTAGGATCACTACAAAACATTAAAAGTAAAAACAGCAAAGTAGTAGACTCCTAGTATGACACAACATGTGACTTATGAGAAATCTAGAGTAAGACCATGCATCATTTTCTACAAATTGCATCAACTTAAGATTGTCACAACATACGACCTTTATCATCACCCAATAATATATAATCTAACTAAGGCATTAAAAAACAAAAATGAATTTTTTTAAGATGTTGAAACCAAAAAATCCTTACACGAACAGCAATTTGAACAATTTTCCGTATGTCCGATCTCAGAAAAATTGCTAATATACACTGTAGAATTCCATTGGTACTGATGATTCCCAAGTAAAAAATGCAGGATGATGATCAAAGGCTACAATACTAAGAAAGGTGGGAGACAACAAATGTGAAACTAACTGATTATCAATAAAAATATAAAAATAAAAATTACATGCACACTGTCACTAACAACTTTGAATGTGGCTTTAGCCATTGTACATAGAACTTCTCTAAAAGTTCATTTGTGAATTTGCAAAAGCCACTGCATTTTACCTGGAAAATTTGAAGCATATTTACTCGATAAGGAAAAAAAAAACAAAACGCAGAACACTGCTAAGCAGTGGGTTTTTCGGCATTGTGAGATGCAGCATAAAATGCTGGCATCAATCAAGGCTTGTGCACCTTGAAACCGAAAATCCTTGGCACATAGCTCCTAGTAGTATTTGCTTGTGTTGGCTTGAGGTTCCCATACGTCATCAGATAAAGGTGAGGGAATGTAGTACCAAAGTAAGCACCATCTATATCTTCTTAATGTCAAGGAAACAGTCCATTGAGAAATGAAGCTCAAACAAGAACATAATTCACATAGAACATTACCAACTTACAAGTCAGAATTGAGCCGATTACTGGAAATTATGCCAGATAACAAAAACCATTCTTACGCACTGGTTTACTTCATATATTGATTTTACTACCGTTTAATTGAGAGTAGCCTGTCTTGGGGATATAGAATGTGTTGCAATCCATGGAGATATGAAGCTCAAACAAGAACATAATACACATTCTTTATCCCCAAGACAAGACAAGACAAGACAATAGATAACTTAACTCGTCATATTTGGAGTCCGCCTTTACATTCTCCAGATTCCAGAACCTCGATTCAATCAACTCCGGCAATTAACTTGAAAACACACATTTACACACATAGGATTCAAATCAAAGTCTAACCAATGAAACGAATTCAACTTCCATAAAATAAGTTACAATCCAAAGAGAACTAGTCAGGATTCCAGTTTCCCCATAAAAAAAAAAGGTCAGGATTCAAGTTGTTGACCTATCCAAATTCCAACCGTGCCGTCTATGAGTCTCTGCCAGTAAAGTATACACACATTTATATTTAAGCAGTACTTTCCATTTAGCCGGCACATGATTGACGTACAACAATATACTACATATTATGTAAGTGAAAGTACACTCTTAGCATATGTGTTATTTTGTTATTTAGGGTATGGGCACAAAACAATTATTGGATCACCTTTTCTCTAATCCTCCCCCCTCCCCCCCAAAAAGGACATTGCACAGAATTAATAGGACAGGAAGGTGATGCAAGTATTGCATACTAGCACATTGTAAGTCATAAATGATGCAGAAAAAACGTATCTAGCTTTCACGCTATAAGGATACTGCCTTGGTATTTGGATCTCGGATAATAGATGTCTTCACATTTTGGACAGTAGATTTTCACAGTGCTTGATCGTGGAATGTCGGATTGGCCAACAGGAAGGCAAGGCTGCCCAGAGCAGTAAACCCTAGGACAACGCCCAAAATCATAGTTTTTGTATTTCTCTAACTGCAGAAGCACAAATATATTAACATATAAGAAAACTACTGAAATTTCCTCCAAAAGGAAGATTAGGGTATTAGGTTAGTGGAAACAAATAGAGGAGAAACATCTTACCATTGCAGCCATTCCTTTAGTAGTCAAGATGTATCGGACATGAATCAGGCCATAAAGCATCTCTGCTGCAGATTCTATCAACTCATTCTGTTCCTCCGTAAACATATCACCTAAAATATGTCATAGGGACACTGATCAAGAGGATCAGGAGAAAAATCATAGAGCCGCCAAATATAGCTTAAAAATAGCATCCTTCAGAATTAACACATAAATACAAACCAACGAGAATCCATGTAGTATATTTGATTCTGAGAAGGGACGGAGCTAAGGCATAGAGTAGTTTTCAAATGAGGCTTCCGTCAAAGGACTACAAAAAGTGGCTATGTTTCAAGGTATACCAGGAAAATATAAAGATGAGAAACTAAAAGGAGACACTTCTTCTAAAGAAGAAGGTAACATGAAGAAAAGGCTCTTTGAAGATCAATGTGTAACACCCACTCCTGACCTCACCTCACCCTTTATCTAGAAAAGGCATTCATAGCTTAGTGACAGTAAATAGAGAAGGAGACCAACTACTTCCACGAGAGAAGACTAAAGAGCAAAAGAGAGGGAAAAACAAATTGTTCCAAACTAATACATTACCACAAGATACAAAAAAGAGCAACCTTTCAGGAACAAATAAATTACAAAATCAGCGAAATCTGAAGACCCTTACACCGAAAACAGTGATACCAGCAACATACTAGTTGGTTATATATCTTAGTCAAAATTCTACTTAACAAAATATACATTTTCAAAGTCATGAATCAATGTCTCACGTGTCATTACTTACAGCTCACAGATGTCACCGATGTATCTTGAGTTCTTGACCTTCGTTCTGCAATTCTTAATACTCTCATGCTTACACAAATGACTTTGTACGTCACATGGAAAGATTTTCTATCAATAGTTTTTTAGACTGGTTTGTTCCACCATATAAATACCAACCAAGATATGCAAAAGTAAGCAAAAGATTAAAATCAATTGACCAGTGTTTCTTATTTCTAGGGTAAAGCTTGTTCTTTTTAAGCGAGCAGTGAGAATTGAGAAAGCCATGTGGATGTATTAAGACAGGCAAGTACTCCGTAACACCAAGCACCAAAATGGATAACTTCTAATAAAATACCGGAAAAAAAGGAATACAACAATTACCATGAGAAGATTCGACATCCAAAATGAGGTCAAGCGCATAATCATAATATGGTACTTGGCTGCTTAATCCACAAAGATTGAAGTCATCTTGGATATAATCGTCATCAACCTCACAGAAAAATTCATTCCCTCGCAAATTGCAAAACCATGAAATCCATGATGTATCCTCACCATCAGAACCACTAACATCGGATTCGTCACTGTCAGTTTCAGACTCCTCTGCAATTAAGAAACAACAAGAATTATCAGAAAATATAATTTCAAACACATAACCCTGACTCAATCTGTGCACAAGGAAAACATGATCAGATCTACTAATTGATAAATAAAAAAATCATTAAATTGAGAAACTAGCTAGACCTACAATCTTAATATCAGGGAAACAAAGAAAAAAAAGATCACCTTAAAAAGATTGACCAGGTAGTGAATATGATGGTCTACAGACTCAAAGGGCTTATCAAAAAGATAAAAAAGCCAAGTTACGAGTACAGAATTAAAGTCCAAAGTCAGCTACTACTACTGACAGCTCACTGTAGAGTACCCTTGTTCTGAAGTGGTGTGTGTGTGTGTGTGTGCGCGCGCGCGTGGGGGGTGGGGAGAGGGGGCGGAGGAAGCAGATAGCAGAAGGAAGTTGCATAATTATACTCCCTCCGTCCCTTAATACTCGCCCCGCTTTCCTTATAAAGCCGTCCGTTAATACTAGCCCTGTTTCTATAAATGGCATAATTTCACTAATATTATATCATTTCTCTCACTTATCCAAGGACCCACATATATTCATACTTCCTAAAAAAACATTAAAAAATTCAACCCCAACCACACCTCAACCCTTTATTTGTCACATTTCCCACTAATTATATTAAAAAAATACTCCACTACGTCAATTAAATTGCCTAAAACTTTGTGCCGGCCAAATTGGGGAGAGTATTAAGGGAAGGAGGGAGTATTACTTAGAGACAAGAAATATTCAAATCTTGCAAGTTGGAGAGCATTTCTTAGCCTTTGCACCAATATTCCCACTTAAGTACTAAGCACAGAGTACTGCTTCAGGGCCAAATCCTTCCATACCTAATCTTCCTTATAGCTACCCCTAAGCTAAAAAGTTCTGCAATGAGTAGAGGATTGACTTTGACAGATACTAGAGAAGTTAAATAGATTAATAGACTGATGTAATTTACAATAACCAACATGCTAGAGATATTGAACATACAAATAAATGAATAGTAGTCAGGTTATGCAGATCGACCTTTATTTTAAAATGGTCGATTTGTGTGAACATAAAGAATAAGATCTCCTTCGATTGGTAGAGCTCAAATACTGTCAATAATGCAAGAGGAACACAATTCCCCTAATCATAGAGATCAAACATTATCATTCTCGACAGCTTACAGTTACAACTACTAACCAGATACATATTCTGTATTTCGGAACATTCCTACATGTGAAGGAACAATTCCAGTTTGCCACTACCTTCATCAATTACAAATTAAAGCAGACAACAATCTTCTGCCATTCAAATAGAAAAACTTCTGCAACTGAAAACTATGAAAGTCGTCATACCGAGACAATAATACAAACCCTGAATGTAAGGATATATCATATAAAGGCATAACTGTGACCACCACATTTCTACCCAATTAAACAAATTACTCAACCTCCCAATAAAACTAAGTTCTAGCTCCTATAGCATAACAAACAATCAATTAATCCATGTACAAGCTCAATACTAATTAGGCCAAATAGCTACGAGAGCTCAATAGAAGCTCAAAATCCTCGGAAAAAACAAGAGCCCTAAATCCCAAATTGAGAACAAATGCACACATGCAACAAAAATTCACCCTAAAAAAATATATTCTAGAGCTAATTTAAGAAAGTGTTACCAACCATCAGAGAGATCCTTGGAATTATTCAAATCAGAGAAATCAGGCGGCGTTTTTCCGATAGAACTCGAAGGCGCAGAAACCCTAAATTCTTTATCCTTGGGGTTAGTGCTCAATCCCCTCGAAGTCGAAGGGGAGCTTCGATCGAGATGCTTATCTAACACATCATTGATGCGTTTCCGATCAATACTTCCGATTTCCGACGACTTCGACGGCACACCGCCGACATTACCTCTTTCTCTGTGCATAATTTTCGCCCCAAAAATTGGAATACGAAATTGGGATTGAGGAGAGAGAAGGAAGAAGATGAGGTAAGCTTATGGGTTGTAAATGGCGGACATGATTTAGAATATTAATTTTGATTTTTAGAGAGGTGTGTGAAATTAGGGCATTGTTGAATAAAATTGGGGGTGAATGATAATAATCTGGGAAATTTGAAGAGGTGATGATGAAGAAGGTGACGACGATGATGAGAGAGCAACCCCCTCTTCTCTTTGGTCACTTTTCTTTCCTTAATTTTTCCACTCTTTTCAAATGTAGTATAGATTTTCAATTTTCACCCCAAAGAGTAACTTCTAAAGGCATGATGTGCATTATGGTATGTACAACATGCTCACACATATAAATATACAATGAACTATTATGTGTCGTATAAACCGGTTGTCTATCCTAGGTAAAAAAATACGTGTTTTTTATTGTAACTTTATTGAGCTCTCTGTAATCTATACATAGTCTCACACTTTTGGTGTTCTTCTTCACAAACAGAATTGGTGTTCCCCATAGTGATGTACTTGGTCTAATATAACCCTTATCCAACAAGTCTTTCAATTGACCCCTCAACTCACTCATTTCTGCTGGAGTCATTCGATACGGAGCTTTCGAAGTAGATGCAGTTCCAGTACTAAGTCTGTAGTAAAATCGATAGGTCTATTCGGAGGCATTTCCAGATCTTCTCCGGAAATACATCTAAAAACTCATTCACAACTGCAATGTCCTCTGACTTAACCTTAGTTTCGCTTTCGAGGTCTCTCACATTGCACATAAATACAGGGTTTCCTTTACTAATTAGCTTCACTAACTTTATGGCTGAAATGATTCCTACACTCCTAGGCTTACCAAAGCAACGATATAATTCCACTTTACCCAAATTTGATCTCAAATGAACTTTCTATTTCTCACAGTCAATCTTGGCTTTGAACCTGGCCAACCAATAAAAAGTCGGATCCCTCTAGAAATGGACTGACATTAGGTCTAATGGGTATGAGAAATCTCAACTCTACTACTTGAATGCATGGTATCCTCAATTCAATCATTTATCCATTTTGGATAACACTTTACTTAATTCAAAACAAGTTGGGATAACTTATCTCTCAACTCTCAAGCCCTTACACTTTTAAAGCCACCATAAATCAACTTTATTCCTAAGGTAATATACAACACTATTCATCATAAGGTTTTATGGGCAGTCCACATCAATAATTAGCTTATCAAATTCTCTTAGCCATTTCTCCAGTACATTGTGGTCAGACTCCCCTTGGTACAACGGAAGCTTACTCTGGGCTACTTTCTTGAACATTTCCCCAACATGGTCATTGTTTGGATTCTGCCTAGTCTCTGCTAGGTTTTGCACCTCTGCAGCTAGTTACCTAACAACCTCAACTATGAAATAAAAGACTAACGTTAATGATTGGCTTTGACATGGGCAACACTAAGGTTGTGCACTATGCAATAACTCCTAATTCATTTCACCTTCTCAAATAACTCTGTAACTGTGTACCTTGCATAACCGAAGTACATGTGGTTTGTGCTACGAGGCATAAATAACTTAGGCTCTTTGAATGATAGACATTATGTACTTAGTAATAAATAAATTTTTCAACATGCTTGACCTCACGTACAAAGCATAAATAAAACTCCTTGCATGCGTAAAACCGTTCATGCATAAATCATACTTGGACAACATGCTTGCTAGTTAAATTCAACAAACATAAAATCATAATAACATGCTTGCTCACATACTCAAACATGAATCTATAATCCAAGTAAACATGAATCACAACATCATAAACATAACATATATTCACATGAATAAATCGGGTTGCCCTAGACTTGTACGTACCTTGTGTACCTAAGTATTGGGGCCACTTTGTGATTCAACTCAACTTAATTAAAAGCCCCCTCCTATCATAAAATAAATATCCTTAATCAATTATCATGTTCATTAAATTTCCAGCAACATATTTTAACTTTAAATCGTCTTAATTAATTAGTAATTAATTTTTATTTACGTATAATTCAAGTTAATTACTTAAAATCCTAGCATGAACATCAATTTTTTCATGCATAAAAACCGTTAAAATCAACTCTTTAAAGTTCATAAACCAATCTGAAAATTATAATCGATTATCATAATTAAAAATAACGTCTAATTATGCTAATCAATCAATCATATAATTTTAGTTAAAACCCTAATCATAATTTATAATTGAAACCCTTAAAACTCATTAAAATCTATGCTTTAATATTTTAAACCAAACTGAAAATTAACACTCTTTTAAATACTTCCAATATCCACATCCAATCATCAAAATTCATAATTTAATCATCCATAAACTCAATCCCAAAATCAATTAAATAATAATCATCATACTAATCATAATTTAAAAACAATAATTAAATAGAGGAGAGAGTAGGAAGAAGAGAGTCTCACCGGCCGGCTACGAGACGGGCACGGTGACGTAGGGTGGTGGTGGTCGAACAACCGGACGAAAAAAGAGAGGAGGAGAAGCAGTGCGGCAACCCGCGAGTTGCTGCTAGTGCTTCTCCCTTGGCTGGGTGACGTACGTGGCAAGGGAAGCCGACGTGTTGGGTTGCTGGTGTGCGGATGCTCACGAGCACGGCGAGGGGCAGGGGCAGCGCACGATAAGGTTGGCCTTGTGTGCGGCACTAGAGCAAAGACATAAGAGGGAGCACGAGAGAGAGGAGAGGGAAAAAGAGAGGAGAGGAATAATTAGGGCTTAATGAAAACTTGTGGGGATTTGTGATGTATTGATGAGTATTTATAGGTTTCGGAACTTCACAAGGGTTGGGCTTTTGGTTTTCCCTTTCGGACTTTAATTAAATGGAACAGAGTTTGCATTAATGTGTTTGAACTTGAATTTAAGATTGGGCTGGGCTAGAATAGTTTTAAATCATTTTACTTTTCAAAACCCAATTTGAATTCCCCAACTTAAAATAAAAATAAAATATTTATTATTTTTAATTAATAAAGTACATTTGAATAAATATTTAAATGCAATTTTAATTTATAAATTCTATAAAAATGATTTATAAATATAATTAAATATATTTGTAATTCCTTAAAAATACGGGGTATTACACCCTATTCATCCGATGAGTAGATTTGCAGGAATTTGATGAATAATGTGACATCTTCATATGCGGGATTTGTTTTAGAGATTAACCTAGTTAAGGTTTCATTTTATGTTGGATTTTATTTATTAAGTAGTTAAATACTTAATTACATTATGGTTTATTTGTAATAAAAGAGTAAGTTTGAGTTTCCACTACATTGTTTGGAGTTTAATTAGCCCTTGACGGTATCACACGGCGGAAATACTCTTGAGTTCTCTCAATGTTGGTTTTCTTAAACAAAATATTTAAGAAGGGGTAATAAGGGGTCGAACTCTCGGGATCAAGCATTTTCTATACTAGCAAGGAACATGTAGCTACTAGCACACTTTACTCTAATCAACAATCAATGGTTGGGTAACTTGGGTTGTTGGCACAACTTGTCACTAATTGCACAAACGGGAAAACAATAATAATAAAGGATAGGGCTAAGGAAGAGGGATTCCACCTAGTATAGCTATGGAAAGTCACAACTCTTTCACTAAGAAATAAGAATCGAAACATGAAAGGGACCTATGCACCCTATAAATACGGGCCACCAGACTTAATTTCACCGGCGAGACACGCTCCCTAGCATGCAATCTCCTCCCATCGGATAGTCAGAATACTACTAAGACATTAAGCAAAATACTTTGGTCATCTCAATCCACCCTACGAAACATGAAAGTGATCTATGCACCATATAAGTATGGGCCACCTGATTTTCACCGGCGACACACGCTTTCTACTATGTAATCTGCTCTCAGCGGATAGTTAGATTACTTCTAAGACATTGAGCACGACACTATGGTCATCTCACCCTAAGAGAGTGAATATCAACATGGGTGAACACATCATCGTATCTAGCTTCGATGGTCACGGTCGCTAGATTTCGGAATTTACTTAGTATCATCTCATAAGAACAAGGCTATCAATACCCCCAAACCATCCTAGGTACCAATGTAAGGTCAAGCAAGGGGTGTAGGAACAAAAGCATTGAGTAGTCATCCTGATGGTCATACTACTAAGAAAAAGGACCAAATCACCGTAACAATTCACAGAAGCCTGCAATGGTCCGTACAGCAGCCTGCAATGCACCACTTTCCTAGGAAACGTGAACTCCATTTCTACTCCTCGGAAAAGGGTGTGCAACCGCTCGTAGAAAAGCTAATGAGATGAGCTATAACCTCCAACTAAAATCACCTTAAAATGTTGAGTAGATTGGGAGTTATGGGAAATTATAGTTGATCCTTGTGCAAGTACTCTTCCTAATCCTCCCGCAACGACTTCAAACTATCCGGGGTATTTCTCCTTTGCATAAATATTTCTTTGGCCCATGTAATTGACCTTGTGGGAGATGGTGATGATAGGGAAGCAAGGAAGTCTCAGGGATATGCTCGTTCCTCATATATGTGGCTCTTCTCTCTTTTGGATTAGCGGGATTCCTTATTCCAATGTGTCGCTTTAACTTGACTTGAAAATAGGTAGAGAAGATCCCTCCATAGAAAACAAGCAAAGAAAGGCAAAGGAATAGGATTTTCTCTAAATGCAACTATATGCAACTAAACTACTCTAATATGTACACAAATGTAAGTAAATAAATAGTATGTGACCACATTTTGTAAGTAAACGCTAAAAAGTACCCAATTTATTTTACTTTTTAAACAAAAAGACAAAAGTAAATAAATTATGGGAAATTTTCATGATAAAACATTAATTATGGGACCATGCTATTTTCTATGGTACAGATATTTAATATGGGACCATATTTTTTAAGTAAAAGTAGGATAATTATGCTAATTAAGTTGTTTGATCAGGGTATATTGGAAAAAAAAAAAACCCCAATTCAACATTTTCGACACACAAAATGGAAAACAAACCCTATATTTTGGGACAGAGTGAGTAAGTAATAAGGTCCTGAAACACAGTGAACTAAACTAACACCTGAAAGAAGAAAAAAAAAATGAACAAACACATAGTATTAAGGATCTAGTAGATATCAATACTGATTCCAAGCTCATACTTCCTCCGTCTCTTTTTATTTTTTACGTTAGATATTTTTCACGTGTTTTAACGAATAATTAATTTACATCGAGATTCTTCAATTTTTTTATTTAAACAAAATAAATTACGTTTATTTATAAGGTTTTCACTTTTATCAAAATTCTGATATTGGGAAATGAGAAAAAATTTAATGTCCCAATGGAAAAGTGTGAAGGATTAAATGACTCAATAAATTTAATTAGTTAAAATAATAATTGGACATAAATTTTGATAGTTAACTAAGTTATTTATGTGGTAATATAAAAGGAAATGTAAATAACATTTTGGAATAAAAAAAAGGAAAACGTACAAAATAAAATAGCTCCGTGTATCAATCTTTGTATGCGGTGGGTGAAACTGAAAGAACCAAAAAGACTAAAATCACTGGAGTTTAGTTTTGGGTGTTAGAACACAAAAATTAATGGAAGCTCTATTATCAGCAATTCTGGGAGTGATAATAGTGGTAACAGTATACATCTATGTGAAGCTTGTTTCGCAGCCTAAGAGTCTAAGGTTGATGCTGCAAACACAAGGAATAGGAGGTCCTCCACCTTGTTCGACTTTGCTGGGTAATATCCCCCAAATTATCCAACTTAAATCTCTAATTCCTGCTAATTATCCTTCTGAACAAGTCAAACTTCATCATGATTGGCCCTTGATCCTATTTCCTCACCTTGTCAGATGGCAAATTTTATATGGTAATACCCGACCCCATTAATCTCAATTTTGATTAATATGTAATTCAATTGTTATACTGAGTGTTTTTGGTTGGTAGCATGTTCTCTTGAAATTGCAACACTAACTTATCCAGAATATTGAATTATAACAAATTATATGACATGTTTGATTGTTTTTGTATTCATGTTCAAATAAAGTAGTTGATTTATAGTTATGAAATGATCCTCTATGTATTAAGAAATTGTTGTGTGGCCGGAAACCAATGCTCTAATCTCGATCTCGTGATATATCGCCCCTCGAGAAACAATGGTTAACCCCCTTAGGCTCCGATCTATTGGATTTATTTTGACTGGACTTTTATTATACGAACTTAACTGAACTTAACTAAACTTATCTGAACTTATTTTGTCTGAAATAAGTCAAAATAAGTCGAATAGAACAGGAACTTACTATCTACAGTGATGATAAGTTGATCATTGATACGTCTTGGGTAACGTAGTAATGATAGTGACATATCTTGGTGGCATTTTGGAGAGGTGTAAAAGAAGGGGGCTTTTTTGGGGATATTTGGTTGATGTGTGATTTTCATTATCATTCACTAATCTTAGTAATTACCTACTAATAGTAGTATATAGGCTAAAAGTTGGTTCATGTATTTCTTCAATTAGCAAGTTAGTTATGAACAATTCAAAAGAGAAGATGGTTAATATTTATATGAACTAGTGACCTAAAACTGTAGCTGTTTTGTTTCTCTATTCCAGATGACTGAATGATGATTGAAAAACTTAATAAGATTACAAACTAAACCATATGATCCATACTTTGTTAATTACAATGGTACAACTGATTGACATCAATCTTGTTTGTGTAAATGGTATTTGGGACAATGAATTTGGTGAGCAGGGCCAGTTTTCACATATTCAACTGGAAGAATGCAGATATTGTGTATAACAGACCCTAATGTGGTGAAGGAAATAATCCTCTGCAGCTCCATAGATTTAGGAAAGCCTTCGTATTTGTCAAAGGAGCGCGGTCCTTTGCTGGGTCAAGGTGTTATTTCTTCAAGTGGTTCACTTTGGTCATATCAAAGGAAAATCATTGCTCCAGAGTTTTTCCCGAATAAAGTTAAGGTAAGCTAGCTAGGGGGTTTAGCTTTTCTTCTTTGGTAAACAGGATCCTGACAATTTGAGTTTTGAGAAAGTGTAGGGCATGTTTGGTTTGATGGTGGAATCGACAACCTCAATGTTGAGTTCCTGGGAAGATAGAGTAAGCAAAAGTGGTGGAACGGTAGAGATGACAGTCGAAGAGGATTTGAGAAGCTTATCAGCTGATATAATTTCAAAAGCTGCATTTGGGAGCAGCTACTCTCAGGGGAAAGATATATTCTCAAAGCTCAGGGAAATTCAGAAGCTAATGAGTCAAACTCTGCATGTCGGGATACCCTTTTCAAGGTAAGTAGTGCTCTTATCACATTTTTTGAACCTCGATAAGCAGATGAAACTTGATCACCTGTATTCTGAACATCTGCAGATATATGCCAACTAAAAACAATAGGGAGGTAAAGAGATTAGAAAAACAAGTCAATTTGATGATATTAAGGGTTGTCAAAGAACGAATGGGAGCTGAAAGTGAGACAGATTTCTTACAAAAGATACTTGAAGGTGCTAGAAAATGTGGTGTACAGGATGACATTACCTTGAAAATAGATGAGGAGAAGCTGATCGTAGACAATTGCAAGAACATATATTTTGCTGGTCAGGAAACAACTGCTACTACAGTAGCATGGAGCTTAATATTACTGGCTGCATACCCTGATTGGCAGATTCAAGCTCGAGCTGAAGTACTTAAAGCTTTTGAAAATGGGATTTTAACTGCCAACGGTCTCAGAAATATGAAAGTGGTATGTTTGCTTTCTTGAATAAGACTGTCATTTCAGTAATAGATTATACAATTATGATTTATGACACTGTAATTTTCTTTGGCAGTTGACAATGATTATCCAAGAGACGCTTCGTTTGTACCCACCAGCAGTATTTGCGGTAAGAACAGCTCTACAAGATGCCAGGCTAAAAGACATACAAGTTCCAAAAGGAGTTGACATCCAAGTTCCAATATCACTGTTGCACCAGAATACAGATCTTTGGGGGCCAGACGCGAAAGAATTTAACCCGGAAAGATTTGCCAAAGGAATTGGAGCAGCATGCAAAATCCCACAAGGTTATATACCTTTCGGGTTTGGAGCTCGCACATGTCTTGGCCAAAACTTCGCCATGATGGAACTTAAAGTCATCTTATCTCTCATTCTCTCCAAATTCAGCTTTTCGCTTTCACCAGCGTATCAGCACAGCCCTGCATTTAGGCTAGTTATTGAGCCTGAACATGGAGTTCAACTCCTCCTAAAAAGGGTATGATTCCTTCTGCGTTTTGTACATTCCGAATACTATTTACTCTACCTTTTAATGTATGATTTTAGCCGAAGCCCATAGTTTTTCTATCTGCTGATAATTGTTCAACTCTAATCAATCACTTCAGTCTTTCTTCCTTCTGTGCTGCGCTTCTATAGACATATAAAATACTTCTTCATATACCCTTGTTTGGCCTTGTTTTTGCTTCTCACGTTGAGAGGCTTTAAAAAACATGCCCAAACATGTACGAATTGTCTATCAACTCCCTTACTGATGTTGCACTACAAAAAAAATCTCGTATAGCAACGGTGTAAAGAACTGAATATTTTGGGCAGAAATATGTTTAATTTGATTGAAAGATGAAGAACACCAAACTGAGGTACCAAAGTAGTGACTTGAGGCCACCAATCTCCAAGGGTTAGTGACTTGAGGTCACCACTCTCCAAAGCCTAAGCTTTACTAATTTTTCCACACCCTTTCTCTTTCCTCTCCTACTTTACTTATACTATTGTGCTCTCTCCTACTTACAAGTACAACATTAATTGCTGCTGCTGCTGCTTTTATTTGTCAAGTAGTGGCAACAGCTTCACTTAGTGTTGTTGGTGTTGTTGGTGTTGTTGGGTTGCAGTCTGTTGTCTGCTGCGTGTCTGTTCTTTTGGGCCTCATTAAGTGGGTTCATTACAATACCGACCCCCTAAACTTCCACCTTGTCCTCAAGGTGGGTAATAATTAGCTGAGAATTCACGGCCTCGGTAGCAATGGTCAATGCCATTCAGTTTTCTTAAATTGACGCCCAGTTTTCATTGACGCTCAAGCTCTTCTTTGTTAAGTGTTGCAAGAAAAATGATCAGGTTGTCATGGGGAAGTAAAAAGTTGTCATGTGGTGAAGTCAAGGTGAGAGTGGAAGTGGTCATGCTTCTCATGTGCTGAAATAAGTTTTGATTGAAAGGTTTTGGGTTGTAACCAGGAAAGTGATTGGTTTTAAAAGTAAAGGGTTGGGTAAGTTTGATGAAAATTGGGCTGGGTTGATTAGATAAATGAAGAGTAGAGAAAGTAGGTTTAGAATTTTGGGCCTTAAAAGTGGGCTCTGTCTCATTAATCAAAAAGAGATTAATTTGTGAAGGAGGGGTTGCCAGCTTGTCTTCTGCCTGGTTGATTACAGAGTTGCCCTTAGTAATATATTGTGGATTTTCCCCAACTTTTTCACCCTCTTCACGTATCTTCACCAACCTTACATGACCCTTTCTTATGTCACCTTGCCCACAATTTACCCATTTGCCCTTACTTTCACCATCCTCTAAAGTTATCTTCTTCTCCAAGCCAAAGAGTAACACACTGAAGCTTCTCCCAGACACTTCATTTTCTGGAAACCTCTTCTGCAAGCTCCACCGACATAGAATTGCTCCACCACCAGTCAGACCGCCAGCGAAAAGACCTTAGCCCACTTATGACCAAGCCACCTCCACCAGTGTACCCATTTGAAAAATCACCTTGTCTTCCACCAAACTTTGGTGGCAAGTAGTTGACTTTACCAACTCCGTTCACGAACTGAACACCACTGCGGCAGCCACCCACGAGAAGACCTGGACCACCACCAGATCCGCAACCTCCAGCACCGCCACGCTCAAATCCTTGTACAGTTGGTCTGCCTACCAAAACACCAACATATCCACCTACTCTACCATACCTAGCACAGCCTGGTCCTCCGCCCAATCTGCTCCCCCAGGCACCACCGCTCTCGAAAACATTTTCGCCACTGTGGTTGTTTCCGTCGACAAAAATTTCTGAACCATCAACATAAAAAACCCAAGGAACACCTCCATCTCCAAATTCTGGTAACAATCTCCCAGATCTACTTTTCTCAATCTCCATTTTCTCTTGCATTACCTCCACAATTTGTGGCTTGGTTTCGAAATTCTCCCCCACTAGATCTTGATCTTCGTCCCCAAGATCCTCCCGAATCCGCTTCAATTCTCGTGGAAGGAATGCTTCACCTATTATCTTCTTCAAATCTTCTTTAAACTTCTTGATTTCCTCCTCCATTTTCTCTTTGAAATTTTGTGTCGAGGGAGGTGGTGATAACCCAAAACGTCGCAATACATGGTCCTTCAATTCTTGCCAACCATGGAAAGGCAGGAACTTGTGTTCTCCTTCGAACCATCGCAATGCTTCACCATCGAGTCCGATAATGGCAGCCTTAAACTTGTCTTCTTCATTTAAGTGAAAAAAATCGAAAAAATCCTCCATTTGAAGAATCCAGACATTTGAATCTCTTCCACCAAACACATGAATTTGAAGCTCTTGTCGGATGCGCTGCTCCTCCTTGCAATCTGAAATCCCTTGATTTCTTTTGCTTATGATGTAAGAAAACTTATCACGAATCCACCTTTGCATCAAGTGTGCTGACTGTTTTCCAGCAAACTCCATGGCTGATTCTTTTTCTTTTTCTCTTTTTTTTTTTTTTTTTTTTGGTGAAAATCAAAAAAAAAAAAGTAAGATCAATAATCCCTCCCAGAACTGTACCGCTCTGATACCAAGTGTAAAGAACTGAATATTTTGGGCAGAAATATGTTTAATTTGATTGAAAGATGAAGACCACCAAACTGAGGTACCAAAGTAGTGACTTGAGGCCACCAATCTCCAAGGGTTAGTGACTTGAGGTCACCACTCTCCAAAGCCTAAGCTTTACTAACTTTTCCACACCCTTTCTCTTTCCTCTCCTACTTTACTTATACTATTGTGCTCTCTCCTACTTGCAAGTACAACATTAATTGCTGCTGCTGCTGCTTTTATTTGTCAAGTAGTGGCAACAGCTTCACTTGGTGTTGTTGGTGTTGTTGGTGTTGTTGGGTTGCAGTCTGCTGCTGTGTCTGTTCTTTTGGGCCTCATTAAGTGGGTTCATTACAAACGGATATGTAGCGACGGATTTATATCCGTTTCCAATTTAGAGACGGAATATTCAATATCCGTCTCTAAATAAATTTAAAGACGGAGACAGATATTGAAAATCCGTCGATACTTTTATCGAGGGATTTATAAATCCGTCTCTAATTTAGGGACGGATTTCAAATCCGTCTCTAAGGTAGGGACGGATTTTGACCAATTTAGAGACGTATTTGGTCCGTCGCTATATGGGCTTTTTTTTGTAGTGTTGGGTGCAAGTACCGTAGGGGGTACATTTCGGTCAGTTTTGAAAAGTTTTCGAATGTCGAAATATATGAGTTTAGCAAATCATTTTTACCAAATGCTAAAAACACAAAATCGAATCAAGGTATTAATAACCATATGTGCACCAAGGGGCTTGATTTTTTACAATCCAACCCTCAAGGGAAGCCACTTGAAATTCATGGTTAGGAATACCTCAATTTTGTACATGCATGCTTAGGAAAAATTGAATACTATTCATTGAAGGAGTCACCGCAAAATAATTTATACTCCAATTGGAAAGACTAAAGTTACACGGATAAGGCATAAGAATCGAAATACAATAAAGATCCGAATTCGCGAAAGAAATATTTATTTGGATTAACTTATGTGTACGTACAATACGATAATCGTTTTTGTGCAATAATCCTAGCCTACTGTTAGGTGGGTGACCATGCTTGATTTAGAAAATTTGTCCTAGAATTTGGTGATCAATTTGTCTAAAGTCAAATTAATGGGAACCTAATCCGGTTGTCCAAATATTATCTTATTACTCCTGATGGCACTTGTAGTCTTGGATTTAGCATGGTAATGATGATGCACATAAGCATAAACATACATCACATTTGCAAATAAAAAATAGAACTTGAATCAAAATTGCAAGAATTGAAGGAAAATGATTAAATAACATGTAAGCATAAATAACCGAAATTGAAGGTTTTGAAGACCTGGATTTCAAAGAATCAAGAATGTTCAAGTATGACATCTTGTTCTTGAAAGCTTCGAAAACTTCGTATAATTCTAACTTTAACTGACGTTGCTCAACTTAAAATATCATCAATTTTGTAAGAGTTTGAAATTGAACTTGAAATTGAATTTTAGGACCCGAAGTTGTAGAATTAAAAGACTAAAATGCATTCTATTCAACTTACTGACCTGAATTTATCTGATATGAACTCATCTAGACTTATGGGAACTAAGCAATCCTGATTGGAACTAATAGGATCTTATTTGTCCTGATTGGTACTAATTAATAATTATGTTATTACTCCCTACGTCCCTCATTACTTGTTACATTTTCCTTTTTCGGTCATCTCACATTACTTGTTACACTTCTAAATTTGGAATGTACCCATTTTAGAAAAATTGAATTTTGATGATCTTTGTAAAAGAGAGTTTCAAGAATGAAATGCCTTAAACTAATAATGAATTTCAAGAATGAAATGCCTTAAACTAATAATGAATTTCAAGAATGAACCACCTTAGAATTCTCAATTCTGAGCTTGATGTTAATGGCCTGCACACCCTGGTTGGCATTTGGCAGGCTTGAGCTCAAGCTGGGGTGCTTGAAGTTTGCGGAGACATGACTCCAGATCCTATCACGATTACAGGAAAAGGAATGTGATACGAAGTGTTGCTTTCATCCATTACTGACTACCACTAAGAATTTATATCCAAGACAGGAGTATATCCGACACGGAAAGCATTGCAAGATGCTAAACTTCAGGAAACTCATATTCGAACAGGAATTGACATCCAGATACAGGTATCATTCTTGTATCAGAATCCAGACTATAAGTTCCAGACGTTTATGAATTAAATCCCAAACTGAACTTCCCAGGAATGCAAAACCTCTGTCCGCTTACACCAGAATATCAGCAGAGCCCTGTATTTCTACAGGGAGTTCAGCTCCTTCTACACAGGGCATGAGTTCTATTCTTTGTGTACTTCAATAACACGATATGGCCACTTTTGCAAAAAATTACCCCCACTGTCCACACAGACCGAGGTAGTATAAACCCGATAAAGCCATATAGGGGACCAGACTTAGTCTTGCAACTACAAAGATATTGTATCCATTAGATACTTGATCAACACCAGAACTATCTACTAATACTTCAGAATAAATAAGAGATGAAGACAGTTTAATGAGTTATTTGATAAGTGCATCTGCATGTTTTTATACAGCTATCAGCCAATTTCTTACTTCATTAGAACAGGATGTCTATGTTTCAGCAAAACAATCACCACGACAGTGAATGAAATAATAAAAAGTGCTGACATATGGAAGGAAGATTCCTATTCTACCATATATGTTCCTCTTCTTAAATTCCGTACGGTCTTAATATTATTAAGATTGCTCAAAATACAGAGCAAAAACATCCTTGTCTATGGGAGTGAACTGTAAGTCTGTAAGTGAGTACATAAATATACAATAAATTCAACACACGATAATGCTAGTCCATTGCTAATGTAATACTCGAATTATTTCAGAACCAAAGCGCACTTTAGCAACAAATCTATCTCCTTTTATCAAAGCAAAACCTTTTTAAAACACCCTGCCCTGAGGGGGTCTATGAAAAGAGAGAGCGATGTCGGTTGCGTTCCAGTCGTGCTTCCCTCTACAAAGAAGAGGGCATGTTATAAGCTTGGATTATGCCACACCATGCACAATGAACAGTGAACAATGATTGAACAAAACGTGACCACCCGATCCAATACAAACAATAACAAAAGAAATCCATTTTGGTATCTCTAATTTACATGTTTTCTTCATCCACATTCAAATAGACTTTGCCAGATGAAGCAATGAGTTAATGCGGCTACTTGGGTTAAGTTTAGTGATACGAACAAGGTCACATGGCCACAACAGATGGTTCGTCTACGTTAGCTGAAGGATAACTGAATAATGGAATGCATCCTTGATCTTGTTTACTTGTGGAGAACTGGAACATAAACAAGGTTTCCCTATTCTACAAAAGTAATTAAAACACAAAAAGGCTCCAAACATCCCAATATGTATGACACATTGACACCTCAAGAAAATACTTTGAGCTTCTAAGCAGCCTAGCAATAATTTAACCATTTCCTGCCACAATCGGGTCTCAATCTTAAATCTTAATTGCAGGTTCACCAAAAATCACCTTCAATTCAATGAAGAAAACAAAAGAAGCAACAACTAAATGTGCATTTTTCACCAATTGGTCTATGTACATTACATATGATACTCAGGGGCGGCGCTGGGGCGGTGCCACCGGGGCGACCGCACAGGGCCTCCCAAAATAAAGGGCCCCCATATTACGGATATGTAGTTTAAGTTAGCATAATTAGATAAAGAAATCTTACAGCGCGTTGGTGAAGTGATAAAGTACATTACACAGAAGGCACAAGTTCGACTCCGACATCCGTTAGGTTTTTTATTTTTTTATACATAGATGTGGTTGCTGTGAAACATTTGTACTCTATAATAATTACTCCTAGGTTATGACGTTTTTTATGATTTTATCTCTCCTCTTCCAAGAACTATTTCGCCTCTTTCAATTAATCAATAGTCTGTTCTTCCATTATTCCTCAATTTTCAATTTTAATTTCTCAAATTCAATAAAGAACTTTTGTGGCCTTTATCCTTTTCGCTTTGCAGTATTCCGCCAATCCAATGTTACCTTATCTCCCTCTTCTTAGGTGAAATGTCTAATAATCAGGAAGGGTTGGATGATACTAATGTTGACGATGATAATATTAACAATTTGATGGTCATGGTATTAACGGTGATGGTGAATTGGTGATAATGTTGATGTCATTAACTTGATGATGTTAATGTTTATAATGATCCTAATCTTGATAATGTTGGTTATATACTTATGTTTTATGTTTGAATTATAATTTGACACTTAAAATATATTTAAGTACTGCGGCCAATACAAAAGGGCCCAATTTTTCGATATCGCACAGGGCCCCATTTACTATGCCACGCCCCTGATGATACTTAACCTTATTCTTGGGCATTACATATGATTTCATTATCATTACCCCTTTTAGTACAAAAAATGAAGAAATAAATCCACCAAATCACACATAATTAGAAAGCCTAAAACTAAAATTATGGGCACTTTATTGCTTACCTCCTTCTTTTTGCATTCCTTGTAAACATCAAAGAACTCTTGACATTTGCTCTTTTCTGAGTTGTATTGCTCTAAACCTATGCATATCATTAGGAAGAAAAACTCAACAACTCAATCTAATCACAGAAATTGAATTAACAGTTTTTACCAAAAAAACTACTGTGATTTTAATCATGGGTTTCAAATACATTGATCAAAATCAAGGTATACAAAACAGGGAAAATTCATCGTATCACCATTTTTACTTTTTAGGTTCCTTTAAATGCTTGAGCTGAATACACAAATATTATTGAATTGAAAAGGGAAACTTGAACGGGGAAATGCCCTTAAAGTGGAAAAAATGCCCAATTTGGGACGAACTAGGGATCTGAATTTCGCAAAAGATGATGCAATAAATTGGTGGAAATTATGAGTAAAAAGTAAGGAAATCTTACACTTGAGAGACGCGGTGTATTGAGGATAGCATGAAGAATCGGATATTCTAGCTGCACTTGGGTATGGAGGTGATTCGACTTTGGACGCCATTACTTCGAGTTCCTTTTTCTCTCTCTTCCCCCGTGCCAAAAAAAATTTTTGACGACCCTCCGTGCCATAAAGCAAGTCCGTGCTGTGGAATTAATTTACTTCCTCCGTCCTTCGTCCTGGTTTGGCCGACACATATTTTTAGGCAATTTAATTGACTTATTAATTTATTAGGTGTTACTGTAGTTGATAGTATGATATTTTTTTTAATATAGTTAGTAGAAAATGTGTTAAATAATGGGGTGAGGATGGGGTAGGGCCGTAGGGCCGTAGGGGTGAGCGTGGGTTGAACTTTTAATGTTTTTTTTTTAAGAAAGTAAGTAATATATGTGGGTCCATGGTTAGGTGAAAAATGATATGCCGTATAATATTAGTTAAAATATGTCATTTATAGAAACGAGACTAGTATTAAGGGACGGCTTTATAAGGAAAGTGAGGCGAGTATTAACGGACGGAGGGAGTAATTTTTTAGCCACAAAACAATACTCCGTACTTCACGTATTATTCACAAACTAGATTAGTACCGTATATGTACTGATATTTTAAAAGTATTTGACTGGAATATTTTTCTCCTAACTTACTACATATTACATATTTATTTTGAACATAACTAATAATCTTGAACATTTTTATTTGGGACCATAATGACAGAGTATGCATTTTTCATCGTACTACATATTACATTTTTTTATAAGTAAATATTTTTTCACTTTTAATATAATGATTTAACTAAAGTATTACCAAAAAATATTTTTAGCAAATCATTTTTAGGTGGCATAATATTATTTCCATAATTTGTCAACAAATAGTTTTTCAAATTAAAAAATATAAAGTAGAGATTGTTTAGGAATTTTTTTATTTTTTTAGCTGGAAATTTCACACTAGTAAGTGTCACGTGTCACTCCTGGTGTTTAATAGATTAAACGGAAATTTCATGAAATACCCCTGAGTGTTGCCATAATTCACCAAATGCCCATCAAGTTTCAATAATTCATAAAGTACCCCTCAGAAATGACTTAATACCCCCAAATACCCCTTCATGACGTCATCATCCTCATAATCAACCAATTACGATCTAATTACCCACCTAATCCCAAATTAACCCACCTAATCCCTAATTACCCATCTAACTCTCCATTAACCCACCCATTAACCCATTAATCCACCCATTTATTTTTCTTTTTTCTCTCCCTTTCCTTCTTCCATTAACCCACCTTCCTTCTTCCCTGACCTTTCTCTCTCTCCCCCCTTCCTTCTTCCGACCTTTTCTCCATGGACATTGCAACTAGATACTCGTCCTCTTCTGGGCAAATCTAATAGAATCAACCTTGAATCGATTATGGTTTCAATTGATGATTAGTGTCTTCTTCACTGCTTTCACCATCTTCACTATCATCATCTTCATCCTCCTCACCAAACTCAAAATTCAATTTCTAATTGGGAAACAAATTAGGCTAGGGATTTTCGCGCAAATTAGAGCAGTGAAGGTAAACTTGTCGAGTTCAATTTGCTTGTCGATTTTCGCCCAAATTGATTGAATGTCGATTCTCGCCCAAATTGATTGAATGTTGGTGTTAAAATCTGGGTTATGGGTTGGTGTTAAAATTTGGGTTCTGGGTTCGTGTACAAATCTTTCGTCTCTGATCTGGATTCGTGTTTATCATGGTTCATTTTTTATCTGGGTTTGTGTTAGGTGATTGGGTGTGTAACTGGGTTTTTCATCTACGTTTGGTAATTGGGTTTTCTGGGTTCATCAAATATTGTAAATGTATGCTTCATCAAATATCTGAGTTCGTGTTTGTTTAATTGGGTTTTCAAGGTGATTGGGTGTGTAACTAACTTTTTTTTTAATTGCAGAGGTACATTGCATCATAATCAATTTTTGGAGTTGTTGGTTCATACATTTGATCAATTCAGATTAAAGAGAATCAATCCACGAGATTTTAGTCGAATCTGATTCACATTGTCGAAATTAATTCGCAATCAAAAGTAAATTTCATGAGTTGGTGGCGGCGGTGATGGGTCGAGGAGGGAGAAAACGGGGGCGAGGTGGTGGCGACGGTGATGGAGTCGAGGAGGGAGAAGACGGGGGCGGGGTGGTAGCGGAAGAAGGGAGAGTAAGAAGATGGGTTAATTAGGAAAAATGGTAAATAGGGGGGTTAATTAGATGTTAATTAGGGATAATGACGTCATGCAAGGGTATTTTGGGTGTTAAGTCATTTGTGAGGGCTATTTTATGAATTATTGAAACTTGATGGGCGTTTGGTGAATTATGACAAAACTCATGGGTATTTCATGAAATTTCCGTAGATTAAATATTGTACACATACCATCATATTGTGAGATTATGGAATTTTTAAAATAAAAGTGTTTAAAATGTTTATCGCTAATTGAAATAGTGGTCTCCTGATTAGTCTGGGGGGAGATTGAATCGATCTATATATTTTCTCAGTTATTGGAGCGCCACGTAGGAAATATTTTCCCAGTTAAAATATTTATCGCTAATTGAAATAGTGGTCTCCTTCTCCTTTCTCTCGATCTCACTCCCATGACAGAACCTTCACCACCCAATTTCTCTCTCCTCTGCGACAATGTTGCACGAGCTCACAAAAAAATATCACAGTTCACATTAAATTGGTTTAAATCAATCTTCGATCCCCTTCAACTTTGGCTCGTGCTTCGACTTTGTCAAAGTCGATCAACCTTGTCCTTCACCGCGACGCTCTGAATTCTCATCTTTTGGAGAGGATACGTTAGTCAGTAAGGAGGGTGTTAGGAGGGGTTTTCTCGTAGTGGTAATGGGATGGTGGTTGGTTGCGTGCAGTGGGTTCAAGGAGGAGGAGAGAGAAAGAGAGTGAGCGTGAGTGTGGATCTGGGTTGTAGGTCTAGCTGTAGGTGAGTGCGGGTGTGCCTGCGACGGTTGTTGGCTTGTTGTGGTGGTTTCAATTGGAAAATAGAGAAGAATTGTGGAGAGGAGGGAGATAAGCAAGGGCCAATTAAAATAAAAATAAAAATAAAAATAAGCATAACGAATTAGAGAAAATGGGCTACCATGGAGGAGATAGAACATGGGATTTCATGGGAGAAGTGGAGGAGCTAGAGGGCTGCCATGAGAGGAGGAGGAGAGAGATCAGGAAGTTATAGAAGAAATAAAAATAGATGAAGCATAACCCATTAGAGAGAGACACATGTCACGTTTACTCGTTATGCCGGTTACCAACCGGTCAAAGACTGTTTTTGGAAGACACCCCTTAAAGGTTATATTTTTCCATAATAATCCAAAAGTGGGACTGTTGTTAGAAGAACGGGAAAAGATTGGATTTTTTTTTTACAATCCTATTATAAAAACTTATAAAAATATTAATATTTTGAAAATATATATTAAGATGAAACCAACAATATATTATATACAAACATTTGTTTTCATATACTAGAAATAAAATAGGGTCAAAGTGAATTATGTGAATAGTGCAAAAAGTCAAAATGAGTCGAGTATTAAGGGACAGAGGGAGTATAAACTAATAATATGATATACCTTGGAAAAAGAGTCATTTTAACAAATAAGGATTGAGAAGGTAACAATTTTGTTACCATAGGGTTGAGAGAGGTAACAAATGGTGATAGTAGTTACCATTAAGAAATGGATTGTGTTATCATACCTCTTATACCAAATATTAGGAAATGTAAATAGTAAGTATTTTCATTTACATAATCCATACTTTAAAATCACTATACTATCATGCTCTAATTTTGTTTGAAAAGAGAAAATATAAGGGGTTATGGAAAGAATCCTCTCCATATGGAAAACAAAATCAGAGACGGCCCTAAAAAATGTGTACAGTAATATAAATGGACATAAATCCTTAAGATTGTGAATATAATTGAATTAATAAGGGTTAATATCAACATTAATGAAATTTCTTCGTGGTTTCCTTAATCATTCAATTTTTATGAAAAGTAAAAACAAATTTTATGAAATCATAAAAAATTTATAGTCATTTTCCAAATTTTAGTGATTAGTTCACTATGTATATTACGTGAAACAATCTATTACATTATACTAAAATAGACACCAGGAATGACATATGTCACTTCCTGGTGTAAAATTTTTCCGTTAAAAATTCTTTTCCTAAAAAAATATCTTTACTTCATATAATTTTTATTTCTTTCCTTTTGTATAAATTTTTATGTATGAAAAAAAAGATTATATAATATGACATTATTACACGATTTTGGTAATAGTTTAGTCAAATTGATATATCAATTATAGAAAATATATTTTGGTCAAATTAACATTAATCACATCGAAGATTTTTTTTCATACTATCATATTCACCATATAAAGTACTTCGTATGTAATAAACAGTAGGGCGAAATTTTCATAATAAATGAATATGTTAAATTTTTTTAATTACACATTAGATTTAAGGGATAAATATTTTAGTTAAATATTTTATAAAAAATATGGTCAAAAAATAATTTTTGAATATCCGTGCTTTCACGAGACCTAATCTAGTATGTATATATTTTGTAGCTTTTGAAACCTTAAAAGAAAAGTATCAAAATTATAAATTAAACTAGTGTAATCCTATTTGTAACTATAGTTATTTTTATTGCTTTTAATTTTCATATAGTCTGTATCATATTTGCAGTAATTATTCAAAATTCAAGCTTGATTGTGTTTTTTCATATATATATTTTTTGATTTTAAAAAAGTATGTTGCAATCAATAACAGTCGCGCCGCTAAGGGAATAAAAAAATAGGAGGGACCTTATCAAACATGACATTAGACGCACACACGTTGTCGTTGCAGATGGACAATAAAACACGCGTTAAAGTTTTATATAACCCAAATTATGAATAAAGGAGGGGAGTGGTTTCACACTATTAATGATCATATTGTTTAGATTGTGAAATCCGTGTTTGTCATTGCTTTTTAACGAGGATAGTAAGCTCTTGTGTTTTCTCATTCTCCTCCGCAAGAATTAGCTTAGAAATGCTTGTTCATAAGAAAATTGTAGCTTAAAACAACACATTAAACACCCACATGTCCCCACCATTAAAAAAAATAAAATAAAATAAACGATTCCCCCTCAAACCCCATTTCAGGTTGATTATAAAATGAGAAGATGACTAATTCTATAGGAGTAATACAGAGTACTCCTTTTCTTACCATAACGACTCATGTTTCCTGCATGACTTCCCCACCCGAAACACTCTTCTTCTTCATTATTATTATTATTATTATTTCTTAAACTTCATCTCCTTCTTATTATAATAATAATAATTATTATTTCTGCTTGTTGTTCTAATTAGTTAAACTCCCATGGAAACACAACCCCCTAATATCTCAAAAATGGATTCCACCAAAAACCCATATTTTCATTCCTTAAAAAATGTCTCCCTTCTCCTTCTCCTTCTCCTAATCGCCGGAGTTATTTCTCTGTCCTTCCTCTCTTCTACCTCCTCTAAATCCCTCTTCACTTCAAAATTACTCCAATGCCCCTCTGTTTCCCATCAGAATGAGAATGAGGTAAAGCATCATATATGGTATATGTTAATTTGTTTTGTATTTTAAGTTTAATTTTGTCATTAATTGGTTAGTTTGTTGCGTTCCACAGACAACAACATTGCATCAAGACGAGCTAGAAGAAGCATTAGAGAAAGCATCAATGAAGAACAATAAAACAGTAATAATCGCGGTGATAAATAGAGCGTATGTGGAAGGTGAAGTAATGCCGAACATGCTTGATTTGTTCTTAGAGGGGTTTTGGGCAGGGGAAGGAACAAGGGAGCTTGTCAAACATCTTATGATTGTGGCTGTTGATCAAACGGCGTACGAACGCTGTGTTTATCGTGGCCTTCATTGTTATCGTCTTGAAACGGACGGTCTTGATTTCATGGGGGAGAAAGTTTTCATGTCTGCTGATTTCATCAACATGATGTGGAGAAGGACTCTGTTTTTGACTCATATCCTTCAAAAAGGATACAACTTCATTTTTACGGTACGTGCATTTATTTCTTAAACGTTATTATTTCATTTTATGCGATTTATTTCCATAAATGTTTGGATTCTGATTCTGATTTTGCTTTTGATTTTCTCAACTAGGGACCTAAATATATAGTTACATTCCGATTAACAATACAAATTTTTGCAATCACTTGACAATTTTAGTAATTATTAGATCACCACATGTTATGTCACATGTCTTTTATCCAGCTAACATACTACTCCCTCCGTTCCTAAATACGTGTCCAGTTCCCTTTTATGTGTCCACTTTCCATTTTTGGACATATACCTTTCCCACTTTTCTATACACTTTTCCATACATTTTTCCCACTTTTCCATACATCATTATTACCTTTTCTTACACATTCTACACTTTTTCCACTTTTCAATCACCACATCCACTTTTATTTATACTTTATCAATAAACAATTATCTACTTTTTCCTTTCCCAAAAAAAAAAACATTCTCAATCATTACCTATTACACACCATTCAATTTTATTAATTACCGTGTACGTGTACAAAGTGGACACGTATTTGGGAACGGAGGGAGTACGAAATATTAGTCATGATGACAATTAAGTTAATATCAGAACAATTTGAAAGGAAAGTAGCTGATTTAGTTTACTCACATTATATTTGGAATTGAAACTCACACATATCATTTCCATACAAATAAAGAATCACAAAATCCCCCCTAGTTAAACAAGTTAACAAGGAATGCCGTGGGTATTAAAAACTTGTAAAAAATTGTTGATTGCACTTTTGGGGTAAAACAATATAACTTTCTTGTGAGATCCAAAGATATTGTCATAGTTTTGGAGTAGCAATAAATGTGGTATTCTAAAAAAAATTAAATTAACGGTTTTTTCATGAAATATCCCGAGTTTTGGCGGAATTTACCAAATACTTATCAACTTTCAATAATACATAAAGGCCTTGTTTGGTAGCTAGAGAAAGTTTTGAGAAGATTTTAGAGGTTTGGACCACTATAAGAAGTTTTGACTAGTTAAACCTCTAACAATGGTGTTTGGTAAACAGAGGATTTAAATGAAGGTTTGGTCCAAATACCCCAAAAACCAATGTACCACCCGAAAATCGAACTCCACCCACCCGAAATCAACCAATACCCACATGAAATCCAACCTCACTGGCTCACCACCCAAATTAATCTGGATTGCGACGAACAACGAGCAGATTCCTCCACACCACCACGCCCACCACCACAACGAGCTGAATCAAAATCCCTATTATATTAGCCCAAAGCAATAACCACAACAACGAATACCTAACCCAACAACTTCTGAATCCTCTTCTCCTACTTCTTCGAGTAATTCGATTAGTTTTCTGGGGTTATGGGGTTTTGGGGGTAGAAGTTGGTTGGATTCTGAAGATTTTTTCGTCGTTGAATTTAGTTGATTATTTCATCTTCTTCTAATGGATTAAAAGATTGAGCAAATTTCGATTAATATTGACTGAAATTGAGTGAAAGAGTTTATCTCCTCTTTAATTGATTTCAAAATTTTGATAAATTGATGGTGATAAGGAAAATTATTGATTATGAGTGTAGAAGGAGGAGTTACGAGAATGGAGGAATGCAGCCATGAAAGATGATAATGGAAAGGGGTGGGGGAAAGGGAAAAGGGAAAAAAGCAAAAAAAAAAAAAAAAGTTTAATGGTCGGGTTAATTAGATGTTGGCAACATGTGGTTTATGTAGGGGTGTTCAAAAATACCCGACCCGTATTATTCGACCGTTGACCCACTGATCCGGTACAAATAAAGCGGGTATTTTTCTGAAATTTTAAAAATAAATGGGCCGGGTATCCGACCCGGTAAAATTTCCGGGTACCGGGTCGGGTCATGGGCCACTTTTTGACTAAACGGGTACCCGAATACCCGTTTAAAAAAAAATTGTGTGTGTTGGGCCTTGGCAGCTGAGAGAATTTATTCAATTTAGTCACTATACTACTCCGTAGTTTAGAACTTTATACTTAGGGTTTCTCAAACATCACTCCGCCGCTCTTCTCAATCTCTCACCTCCTTGGTCTCCTCTCTCAGTCTCACCCCCTCTCCGACAGTCTTGCTCACTCGTTCATGCCAACAGCAGTCCACCTCCAGTCCACCGGCGCAACAGTCCACATTCAAGGCAATATTTTCGATTTTTTTGCTCAAGAATAGCCTTTAACTCCTGAAAGTCTTGACTCGATTTTACTAAATTTGTTACTCCAATAAAACTTGACATTCAATACAACCGCTTGGTAGGTTCTTGTTAGGTTCTTAGTTTTTTTTTTATTTGCTCGAGAAATGCAAAGGTTCAATGGTAGGTTTCCGTTAGGTTCTAAGCTTGTTAGATTCTAGAAAGATTTAGTTTTGATATGATTTGTTGTCTTAATTGGAATTGTATCAGCCTTTCCTTGTAGTTCTTTTGTAAATGCGAATTTGTAGGATGAAATATTGTAAGTGGTATGGGAACTCCATAAACTACATAGTTAGTTTGTTTATTATAATTTAGTCAGTTTATCAAATTTAGTCAGTTTAGTAAATTTAGTGATTTTATCAAACTTAGTCCGTTTATCAAATCAAATTTACTAATTGGAATTGCTTTGTACTCCCACTCTGTAAATCATTAATTGCTTCCTACTAAATGTTACTACATAATGGAATTTAGTGAGATTTTTTTATAAAGAAACCGGGTGCCCGGTTACCCGACCCGGTATAATCGGGTACCCGGTTATCCCGGGTTGGGGCATGGGCCGACAAAATGACTACCCGGAAATCCGGGTACCCGCATTTCCGGGTACCCGTTTAGCCGGGTACCCGGTAATGAACACCCCTAGGTTTATGCATCCAGCCTCCAGGTGTACAGTGCTCACCGTACATCATGTTTTTAAATGAAAGAACATAAGAGATGATTACAAAGAACATAGATAATAGGAAGAACATAAAAGAAAAAATACAAAGAACATAATAAAATATAATAATTTATCCCATAAATTTAGCATACTTTTTTGAAAAAAAATCATCAACAAGTCTTCAAACTTATCATCAACTTCATGAATAAAACAAAGAATTCGTAAACAAGTGGATAGAATTTATAGTTCAAACTCATAGAACATATACTGATATACACCCATAGAATATATATACCCATAGGACATCACCCATGGTCCATGGGACATATACACCGACATCACCCATAGAACATATATATCCATAGGACATCACCCATGGGACATATACACCGACATCACCCATAGAACATATACACCCATAGAACATATAGCTAAATATTCAATGAACACATGAATATTCAATCCAACAATAATAATGCATATGACTGTAGTACCTGTGGTGGACAAGTGGGTTCAATTAAGCAAAATTGATTAAAATTAAAAATCGAAAATAATTAAAAAAATGAGAGAATTTGAGTGATATTACAAAAGATGTGACGTTTATATATATATATATATATATATATATATATATATATATATATATATATATATATATATATATTAGTTTGTGCAGTAAAGGAATAGAAATTTAACCTTTTAAAATTTTTATCAATTAATTTTTTTCCCTGTAATATAAAAGTTAAACAAAACATATCATTTATTTTAAAAAAAACTACGCAAAAAATATTTTGATGTACAATAAATTTATTGTACACCTTATGCGTACAAATCTTTGTATATGGTATTTACATATTCCTTTATGTTGTGTCGAAATTTTTATATCATTACAGATAATATAACAAAAAATTTAAATTACATAACCTATTACACGGGATAAAATCTAGATTGTCGTTTATTAACACCATTGTGTAGTTAGGGACGGCCCATGGTCTCAATAAATAAATATTGAAATACTTGTATTAGATTGATCATAAATAAATACCTTCAGGAAAAATTAAAAATAGATTGATAAATAAATAAGTATATTTCTAAAGAACTTCACCTTCATTATTTTTGACATTTTCCATGAGTTTATATCTTACCAAAAAAAATTATTTCTTATGTGATTTTGCCTTTTTCACGTGTATTATTAGAAACGAAACACAAGTTTGTAAAGTTGGTGGAAAATCCATCTTGTAACTTAGAGGTTACAGGGGTCGAGCTCCATACTTGTGAAATATTTGGAAGTAACTCAAGCCTATATTTTGTAGCTACGCTGGCTAACATGTGAAGTTGTGATAGGTACTAGTTCAATAGGGTTCATCTTTTACCTAATTAAAAAAGTGAATTATTAGTACTCATTAATAGAGAGGTTATTATATATCTTTGTCATTTTTATGATATTTGAAGTCATATGATTTGAGTTTAGTGATGTATAATTTTTTGTTTTCATATTTTTGGTTTTAGTTTTCTCAAAAAACGGAAAACTAAAAGAATAAAAAACCGATATTGAAAACACTTTATTTTGTGGCAATTTGTCTTTATACTACATACTCCCCTCGTCCCACATTTCTTGTTACATTTTCATTTTTCCTCCATCCAATATTACTTTTTACACTTCTAAATTAGGAAGGACCGACAATTATTATATTGTCTCTCTCTCTCTTCCCGCTAAACAAAATTGGTCCCCACACCCTCTCTCAGCTCATTCAATTAAAAAGGTACTCGACTAACTCTTATCACATATACTTTTTCAATAAAATAACAATAATGATAACCAAACAACCACTTATCCCTAAAACTTTGTGCAAAGGTAAGTGTAACGAGTAATTTGGGACGGAGGAAGTATTTAAATCCATTATATTGAACTTAAACTTTGAAGGAGCACACTTTGAATTTTAACCTTCTTTTATTTATTATTTTTATAGGTTTTTCTTACAGTTACAAAATGGGTTATCGAGTGATACATAAATATATCTCTATCTCTCTATTTGTATAAGCCAACTCTGTGAAAATTGATGTCCAAAATATACTCTTACAAGCAATACCATTTTTATCTTCTTATATAAGAAGTATATTTTATATACTCTTTTAAATAATGAAATATAAATATAATATTGCAATGTTGTTATATTATGAATTATCATACATGTGTTTGTGAAATTAAGCAGATGAGTATCCAGAGAAGAGTGAGTTTTTTTTTGTGGGGTTTGAGGGTTTGGCAATGTAGTGAACTAATGAAAAGTGTATGTGAATGTTATGAACCAGGATACAGATGTGATATGGCTAAGGAACCCCTTCAAAGTTCTAACCACAAATGAGACGGGAGATTTCGACATCCAATTTAGCACTGACATTTACAATGACAACGCATTTTCTACCCGAAACCTAATCAACACCGGCTTTTACTTTGTAAAATCCAACAATAAAACTATCAGGTTGTTTGAAAAATGGTACGGACTGAAGGAAAACTCTACCGGGCTAAAGGAGCAAGATGTTTTACAAAGAATGATATGGCAAGATGTACTTACCAATATGGGTATCAAGTCTAGGTTCCTTGATACCCGATTTTTTAGTGGGTTTTGTCAACTAAGTCGAGATATTCCATCTGTTATCACTGTCCATGCCAATTGTTGTCGGTTTATTAGTGCCAAGGTGGCCGACTTGGGGAGGGTCCTTCATGATTGGGCTTGGTTCAAAGTAGCTCCAACTAATGTAACTAGTTCTCTTCAATGGTCCCCACATATTGAATGCATAAAGTCGTGGCATAAGAATGGTTAAGACTTGATTTCGAGGAACTTTGAGTTTACTATTCACAAAGATAAAAGATTACGCTGGTTATAAGCTTTTTATTTTTTTGTATACTTGTTTTTATTATACAAACGTAAGTTAGAAGTCCATGTAAAATGATCAGTGTTAATATACTTAATGATGCGAGAATGTATATCACATATAGTTAATACTCCATAGTTATAGTTATTTTCATATATAAACAAATCAACACTATTAACAATACATCTCTTTATTTCTCCGAGCAAAATTGAGCAGAACCCCGATGATTGAGAATCTTATCCCCCAAGTCTCATATCAAATAACACGATCCAATAATAAACCCAAAGCGAGATAACCCATTTGATCTTCTTAAAAGAAAATCAAAAAGCTGGTGATGGGATTATGGAAGTTGACAAAGAGAAATTTCCTACACAACATATTCCTTGGGGATCCCTTCGACGACGAGAGGGATATTCCCTCCTACAAGCAATTGAGTGACGACCCTTTTTTGAGATATGCTACGATCTGGATCAAATCTGGCTTCCTCTCAAACCACATTTGTTAATGAGGATAAGGACGAAGCCTCAGATGATGATGAAGCTCCAATAGATTTTGAAGTAATAGAACGATGTCCAATAATTTTGCTTTCAAAAGAAGAAGAACAAAGAATGCGTAAACCCTGGAAAGATAATCTTATCATTAACATGTTTGATGGCAAGTTAGGGTAAGGTTGAAGAAAGTATAGAAATTGAGAGGGGGCGTAGCGTTAACTGATATAGAAGCAAATATTTTATTGCTCGATTCACAAGTGATGATGACTACAACTTTTTTCTAACACAGGGTCCATGGCTAATTGATGACAACTGTATTACAATTACGAAATGGCTTTTGAATTTCATTCCAAATGAAGCCCCTATTAAAGTACTCGCAACTTTGGTTCGCATCTCTAACTTATCTGCGGAGTACTTTGATACATAATTCCTTCTGAAGATTGGCTCAAAAATTGGCAAAGTGCTACGAGTAGATAGGACCACGAATTACTCTTGACTGAACCTACAAGGTCACACCAACGAATATAACGGATCGCCGAATTAAATGAATCATAAATTCATTTAATGGCTAATCGGAAATTTATATTGGAAAAACAAATATATACGATACCTAACCGTATATATCGAGTATTTTGTAGGCATGTCCGCATGAATCGTTATATCGTAAGACATCGGTTCATCATGTGCTATACGAAGAATTAAGGCTAGAAAACCATATGTGCGAATACGAGGCCATGAGCAACAGCGTTGCCAGCCCACAAACCAAGCGCGCAAGGCCCATGGGCGCAACGACGATGCTACACACAACAATAAAGGCCCATGGCTCTTGGGCGCGCGCGCTAAAGTAGCACTAAGGTGCAGCAACAACGCTGGGCAGTAAGGGGCACACAAGTAAAATTCCACTTGACTCAATCCTATGACACCACAAAATGTATAGTACACAAGGGGTAAATAAGGGGTCTAGTGCACAAGGAGTAATGTTTAGTACTAAGTTGCTGGTCAATGCATAATTGGACCGCAAGTAACAAGCAAGAAGATATTGGTTGATTGTTATTCTATTGATAAGATACTAGGGAATGGGGGGTTCCACAATGTAAGGAAAATACAACAAAAGGGGAAAATAATACATGACAACAACGAACCATAGAAGAGACCTATGCACCCTATAAATACGACCCACCCGACTTTCAACGGAGAGACACACTTCCTAGTATTCAATCCACCTCTAAAGAGGTAGTCGAAAGACTCATAAGTACATTGAGCATGGCACTTGGGTCATATACATGCACTCTAAAAGATAAGACTTCAACATGGATGAACACAAAATCCTATCTAACCCTGATGGTCACGGTCTCTAGACTTCGTAATTCACTTAGTAACATCTCATAAGAACGAGGCTTTCAAAACCCCCTAACCCTCCTAGGTACCACAGTAAGGTCACGCAAGAGGTGTAGGAACGAAAGCATTGAGTAGTTATCCCGATGGTCATACTACTAAGAAAAAGGCACAAATCATCCAACAATCTATGGAAATTGACAGGATAGAAAATTCTCAATTTAATTCATCCATTTAAACCCTAACATTGGGGTCACCTAACCCCCTAGAGGGGGTGACTAGCACACATATTGCAATTAAAAGCAAGAAAATCCATAAGTGAAAGCACTAATTGACAATAGTGAAAGAAATACTAGAAATTCAGTAGATTCAAAGAAATAAATGTAAGGAAACAAAACCTCAATCAATGAAGAGTTTGGAGAGAGAAAATCCCCAAAACTTTCCCAATTGGGAAATTATGTATTCTAAGATATCTTGGAGGAGGACCCCAAAAGAGCTAAATAAAGACTAGTATGAGAGTCAAGCTTTTGTTTGGTTAGCTTGTTTTTTTTTTTTTTTTTCTTTCTAAGTTAGAGTATTTATACAATAAGAGAAAAATGGCTCATCCATGTGAAATGCGGTAAAATAGAGCAGCTCTGCACGGACCGTGCAAAAATGGCACAAGTTGTGCAAGGTAGAGCAACACGGTCTATGCAAAGGTGACACAGGTCGTGCATCGACTGCTCCCTTCCCTTCTCTTCGAGTTGGCGTTGCACGGAATGAGTCAGGTCGTGCAGGAGGTTGTGAATAGATTCATTGGTCTTCTTCTTCTCCTTTCCTTACTCTTGTTCCTTTCTCCTAGCAAATGGGGTCATGTACGGTCGAACATCCCCAAATTAGTGAGTGAGGGTTCCTTTTGTCCTTTGGACTTCAAAATCTGTTAAACTCATAAGAACACTAAGGCACAACAAATGGCGTAAAATGCAAACCAATAAAGCAATAAATGTGCTCTAACTAAGGAAAAGATCCTAGGCAAGGAATAAAACAAGCTTTATGGTTTTGTACGGTTTGTGAGGGGCATTTTATGAATTATCCAAATTTGATGGGCATTTGGTGAATTACGCTAATATTTGAGGATATTTCAAGAAAAATCCAAAATATTAATGGTATTAAAATTTGACCCGTTCAGGTGTAATAAAAGATACTCCGTACGAAGTAAAGGTATAATAAAAGGATTATACGAAGTACTCCGTTTAACTTACGGAGTACTCCCTCCGTCCTTTAATATTCACACCGGTTTGACCGGTGTGAAGTTTAAGATAATTGAATTGACTTATTAATTTAATGGGTGTTGGTTGATATTGGCGTATTTTTTTTTTAATACAGTTAGTGAGAGACATGTAAGGGGTGGGGAGTAGTGAGTGGGGGTGTGAATATTTAATTGATTTTTTGTAGGGAGTATGAGTGTTCGTGGTTGAGTAGGTAAGTGTGAGAAATAATATAATATTAGTAAAATTGTCCATTTATAAAAGCGGTGTAAGTATTAAGGGACGACCCGAAAAGAAAAGCGATGCAAGTATTAAGAGACGAATGGAGTATTTTTTTTTATAAACTGCCCAAAGATCGATTATTACAATTTTTCGAAGGAAAAAAATTGGCAAGAGTTTATATGTCCACGTCAAGCGGTGGGAAAATTCTAAAAAAAGTAAACCAAAACCAAAACTAGGGTTCTTCTTCCTAATTTTAAACCCTCCACCAATATCCCCCTTTCTCTCTCTATTTCCCGTATAAATCTTTCGATTCTCTCTCCTGAATCTGAAAACACAACACAAGATTGAAGAAGACGAGTATGCCTCCGAGAACAAAGAAATCGGCGTCAACTCCGGCCAAGAAGTCCGGCAGGTTGTCCAGAACTGCGGCGAAGACGGAAGCTAAATCCGATGATGGGATAAACGAGGTCGTTAGGGATGAAATTAACGACAACGTTAAAGTTTCTGAGCTTGATAACGACGTTGACAGCTCTGCGGATCTGAATGTTGAGCCCCAATCCCAGGCTAATGGATCCTTTATCTTAACAAGTAAGTTTTTGTTTTGTTTTTGCATTGATTAATTTATTTTATAATTGTTGTGTGATTGTGCTATGTTTTTTCTTTTTCTTTTTTGGTGGGTTCGTATTTGATTAAAAAGTTAATTAGTGTTGAATTTGTGGTAGGATAGAAAAAAATATGGTTGTTTGTTTGTTTGCTTGCTTGCTTATGAATTGATTTTCCGTTAATTTAAAGTTAGTACTTGAAGGTGATGTTAATTCTAGGTGTGCTTGGACATTTTTTTTATATTCCAAATACCAGAAAAAGGAAATATCTTGTTCAACTTATTTTTTAAGATGGAGAAAAGATTTGGACTATTGGGTTTGATTTTATGTATTTCGACTTGGTGGGTATTGGTTGAATTTTATATGGTTGAATTTCTATTTCGACTTGGTGGGTATTGGTTGAATTTTATATGGTTGAATTTCTCTAAAGTTTGATAAATGGGTTTATATTAAGCTGGAGAATAGATGATTGATTAGCTTGGTTGGTTTAGTTGTGGGGGTGAAATTTTGCGCGTTAGTGAGTGAGTTGTATAAAGAATAATGTGAACTCTTAGCCTCATAATCGGTTGATCCTCTAAATTGAAGTTGCAAGCAAAAAATGGTTAATGATTATGTAGCTTGCATATTCTTTTGGAAGGGACTATTCTGGATGGAACCATTTGTGATTAGACATGTCTTTGTGAGTGGCATTCATGTGGATCCACCTTTTTTCTCTGGTGATAGGGAGGATACTCGATATTGGAATTTGGATAATTTCTTAACGATTTTTCACATGAAGTGCATATGAAAAGACCTGTTAGAAAGAGTGTTTTTATTCCATCTCACATGCTCTTGATAATCTGGTACAACGTTTTTTGTTGGAGAACAACAAGTTCCAGTTAAATAATGATGTAAATCCATTGGAAATCTAAAACACACAATATCAAGGGAACTCTTGTGAATGTTGTTTCAGCTGTTCTTGTTCGTTCAAGCCTTTTTTCAATGTATGGGCAAAGTCATTTGTGTGGAGTGACCATTTTAGGCTTCAATCTTGGGTACAAGGGCTTCAGAAAGGACACATGGTCATCAAATCAATTATATATGTCTTGCTACGTTTCCTTTCTCCTGTATATCTTTGTACAAGTTTTTGAACTCAACTAATCTATGAACAAGTTTTAAGTGTGTGCTTACAACAAAGTTGGTGTTATAAAGTGCCAATGATCTGCCGAAGCTGACATAAGTTAGAAATGGATTAAGAATCTGTTTCTTATTTGTGAAGATTAATGCACTGGGTACAATTAAGAATTCCCCAATTATCTATTGCAAGGATTCAATCAAGTAATGGAAGTAGTTGTTAATTTGGATATGACACCCAAAATCTATGCGCAAATGCTCATTGGACTTGCTAATTTCCTACCTGAGTTCACTTTGTAGACTAAACCATATCAATTATGTGTTTGAATTTGGACTTGAAGGCTTAGTGGGTATTTTGCTACGCACCCAACACTTTAGAACTCTTATTGTTCCCAATGGTGAATTCAGCATGTTAACTAGCTGGATTTGTGTCAACCTCTCTTTCTATGGCAGAAGAAGATGAGGTTAAAGAGGATGAGTATGAAAAAGATGAACGGTTGGACCTTGAGGATAATGAACCAGAATATGAACCAGAAGAATATGGTGGTGAGTATGATGAGAAGGAAGTTGACCAAGATGATTTCCAGGAGGACGGGGATGAAGGTATGGAAGAAGTCGAGGAAAGTGATCTTGCTGAAGAGGAGGAGGAAGAAGAGGAGGGAGACATGGCTGAGGAGGATATAGAAGAAGTTCCAGAGGAACTTGGGGTTGAAGAAGTCGATGAGCATGCTGATGCAGATGCTGATGAGGGCCGTGAGCATCAGCATCACCATGACCATGGCCATGATGATGAGCATGCTGAACTGTTCGATGCTGCAGAAGAACGTGAACACCATGAACTTGTCAAAGAGAGGCGTAAACGTAAAGAATTTGAAGTATTTGTTGGTGGTTTAGACAAAGATGCTACTGAGGAGCATTTGAAGGAAGTTTTTAGTGTTGTTGGCGAGGTTACTGAAGTCAGGCTCATGATGAACCCTCAGACCAAAAAGAACAAGGGCTTTGCATTCCTACGTTTTTCTACTATTGAACAAGCAAAGCGAGCTGTCAGCGAGCTTAAAAATCCTGTGGTACTTGTTTTGATCTTGTCATAGATTGAGTGACTACAAAGCACAGATTATGTTGAATTTATTCTAACACCGAAAATTCCAGGTAAATGGGAAGCAATGTGGTGTCACACCAAGTCAGGACAGCGATACCCTGTTTTTGGGTAACATATGCAAGACATGGACAAAGGAAAAAGTAAGTTGACTGTGGTGTTGCTGTCATCATCAGGCTTCGCGTTAATTTTGTTGTTGGTTATCTGGAGTTGCATTATTCTCTTCTGATTGGCGTATATTAATTTGTTCTTCCAGTTAAAAGAGAAATTGAAACTTTATGGAATAGAAAATATCGAGGATTTGACGTTAGTGGAAGATAGTAACAATGAAGGAAAAAATAGAGGTTTTGCCTTTTTGGAGTTCTCTTCCCGTTCCGAGGCCATGGATGCTTTTAAACGTCTTCAGAAGAGGGATGTTTTACTAGGAGTTGAGAGGCCTGCAAAAGTTTCTTTTGCAGATTCTTTCATTGATCCTGGAGATGAAATAATGGCCCAGGTAATTAGATCAAGCATCTTTCCCATTCCTTGGATGATTATGGAGTGATGTTCATCTTGCAAGTTGTCAAAAACCTATTAGGAAGAATAGTTTGTGTGAATACATACATGGCCAACTACAGTAGAATTCCTAATTATCGTTGAGCTTTCTATTGATAATTGGAATATTGGATATGATCCCTGTTATTTTTTTACTCTATATATGTATGATTATTTTATTTGTAAAGTAAAATTTCTTTACTTTAGACAGACAATCTTGGATATGATGTGTCCTTTATTATTTTTATGTGAATTTTTTCCGCTATGTGAACTCACGCCTTAATAAAGATGTAGCAATTATTTGGTTGCAGTTGAGGTGTGGGTTTAATGTGAGTTTTTTTCCGAGGTCCCAGACTTCTCATTCCGAGGGGATCTTGTTGTGTATTGTTCAACCTCTTGGAATGATGGATCCTTTTAACGGTGGATGATATTTGGTTGCAACTGTTTTAGGTCAAAACTGTGTTTATTGATGGTCTCCCTGCCTCATGGGATGAGGACCGTGTTCGTATCCTGCTCAAGAATTTTGGGGAAATTGAAAAGGTTGAACTTGCTCGCAATATGCCATCTGCGAGAAGAAAGGATTTTGGCTTTGTTTCTTTTGACTCTCATGATGCAGCAGTAACATGTGCTAAGAGCATCAATAATGCAGAATTGGGGGAAGGAGATCACAAGGTTTTTATTGGCTTTATTATATGTGCTAATGACCTGGTCATGATGAGATAATGCATATGGCTTTATTTGACTTTATTCTTCTACAGGCTAAAGTACGCGCCAGATTGTCCAGGCCATTGCAGCGGGGTAAAGGCAAAAATCCCCGTGTTGATCATAATAAGGGGGGTCGTGTTGCTGGGCGGCGTCCTAGGGCTCCTTGGAACCGTCCATTACCACGTCCCCTTCCTCCTCGTATGAGGGCAATTGGTAGCCGGCCCCCCATTGTTGTTGGCCGTGGCTTGAAGAGGCCTGTTGGAGTACGGGACAGGCGTCCCCCACCACCTATGCCTGCTAGGGCCAGACCACTGCCACCTCCGCCAAGGTCATATGAGAGAAGAGCTCCTGGTACTCATTCTGATCTTGGCTGGTCACTTTTGCTGGTAACATGCTGAGGAGTGTTATCTAACCCACTGTTGTGTGCAGGTCCTCCACCACCCAAGAGTAGCTTGAAGAGAGATTATATCAGGAGGGAAGAGCTCCCTCCAAGGAGTAGGGCTGTGGCAGAATATGGATCTAGGTTGCCACCCGAAAGGCGTCCATCTTATAGGGATGAGTACGCTGCCCGTTCACCTGTTTACCCTGATGTGCATAGGAGCAGTGCGTCGCGCTCTGCAACAAGGAGACCTTATCCAGAGGATAATTATCCCCCAAGATATGAAAGACCACCTCCAAGTTATCGTGAAGGGCGTCCTCGTGATTATGATTCTATTTCTGGTTCGAAACGCCCGTATAGTGCTATGGTTAGTTGATATTGTCCTTGTCTTAACTTGTACCTTCTCATTCTGTAGTTCAAAGTAATGGATTTTAAAAAAAATTCTATTGTTATTTGATTTCCTAGGATGACGTTCCTTCACGGTACACTGATCCTGGTCATGGTATGCGTCATTCGAGGGCACGTGTAGACTATGATGTCCCTTCAGGAAGCTCTCAGTATGCGGATACTTATGGTGATAGGTAACAGTTGCTTAATCTCAGGGCTATAATATTTTTGTCTGAATTTTCCTCTTTCCATGACTAAACCTCTGATTCTTCTAGAATGGGGAGATCCACTGCTGGATATAGTGGCAGCGGCAGCAGAAGTTCGGTGTCTGCTCAGGATTCTCACGGGCTTTACAATAGTCGTCAGGGAATGAGCTATAATGGTACGCCCTTGTTACTAAAGTATTGATAATCATATCAAGTGTAAATATATTTTGAAAATTTTAAGTTACTTAAACTCTACATGTCTGTACTCCCCAAATTTGATAGTTTCCTTTATTCCAGGTTCATACAGCGGCAATAATGATGGTGTGTATTCTTCAAGCTATAGCAGTGAATATGCTTCCCGTGGATCTGATGTATGTTTCTAAGCCCCTGTTTTTGTTGAAAGTTCAGTTCAGTTCAGGTTCAAAAATTGGGCAGATATTTGAACTCAATATTTGATATTTCAGGTTGGTGGGAGCTCTTACTCGTCATTGTATTCTGGCCGTGGTATGAGTGGCAGTGGTTACATGGGAGGTGGCAGTTCTGGATCATATTACTGAGTTGGTTTAGATATTCTACTGTGAAGCAGCAAAGATACCTTAAAATTTAGCGTCTTTGCAGAAGCAACATGTGTTATTTTGCTGCTTTAACAGTTGCAATTTTCATTTTATCGCTATTTGTTCATATGAGGGCGATGCTAAGGTCACTTAGGTGATGTGGGGGTTGATGGTTCTAGTTGTTTATGTCTTTTGCAATAGCACTTATCCCATTCAAGGGTGAGTGAAGATAAATCAAAATTTATTTGTTGGTTTAGCATAGTACCTGATGTAGGTTTAGATACAGAGAATTTATGTTTTAAATTTTCCCTGTAAGGAGTTTTTTTGTTTTGATGAAGTTAAACAGGCAAGAAATGATCTATACATTGACAATTTATGTAATCTGTCTTTCCTCTACTTTGTATTGTAAGAGACTAGACTAAAGAGTTGTTTGTTTTCTACCTTTTTATGTTGTGAGTAAAAGGTTAAGCGATTGCAGATTTAATGCAGTTCTGTGCAGTTGATGTCACAGGGGAGAGGGGGATGCAGCTACCTCAGATTGATCGACTAAAAGTCAAGTGGAATGTTGCCATTTTGTACACTTGATTTATGCTCGAATTATGTTTTACAGGGAGACACGTCAATTGAGGACTAATAGCTCACCAAATTTAACATGCATCGAAATTAAGTGTGCCTCTGATTGTATGCGCTTGCTGTTAATGAAGCAGTATATAGTCCACAACTCTATTATTTTCCCAAGTAAAAGCCGTTTGCAATTGAAAGAACAATACAGTGATTTTAAGGACTGCCTGAATGCCTGATGCAAACTTTTAACGTCTCACTAAAGAAGAGACAGCACTAAAATTTTGACATGGATTGTCCCTCTAGGATTTGAATTTGTAATCTCTCTATGACACATTGACACTAGTTGCCAAAAAAGGTTGTATAAATACAAGTGCAACAGTCTTGTCATCAGACCAAGCTACCCACGTTTATTCTCTCAAGACTCTTGCAATTGTTTATTGTTTTTAAAAAATAATCTATTTTCATGTATTTTTCCTTAAAAATATCGATTTTTTTTAACAATGAACCTCGATCAATGCATTATCATTTATCACCTATATAATCAATGGCATCCCTTTTATTGCAATCAAGTTTGAAAGACTCGTAAACTCGAAATATGACTCGATCATTGTTTCGATTTGGGCTGTTAGGACTATTATTATAGGCCACACAATCCCATAATCCAAGCAAGTAAAGTAAATCCAGAGACAGCTTGTTGTCAATTTGCTGTTTAAAATTCAAATGACTTTTAGGAACAGAGAACACACGTGAAAATATTTACTATTACTGCCTTCGTTTTTTTATTTGTATCACTTTGACTTTATATACTATTTATATACTAATTTTAACTTGAACTTTACAAATATATATTTCCTCCGTTTCACAATAGATGTATCATTTCTTTTTTCACGTATCCCAACATGCTTTTTTGAACATTAATATCTCTAATTGCGTGTAAGTAAATATTATAAAAAAATGATATTTGAAATCCTCACATTGATACGAATTTAACCAGATCTCACTTAAGTATGTTTGTTTTTACATATTGTGAAAGAATAATTGTCAAAGTTAGTTCATAAATAGTGTTCAAAAGAGAAACGATGCATCTATTGTAGAACGGAGGAAGTAATAATTAAATGTTATCATATAAAATGTTTTTGGGTTAATAACAATATATATTTTCATAATATTAACTTTTTATTATTTTTACAAAATAGAAAATTAGAGATATTTAATGGTTAAATGATGCACTGGCAAGTTGGCAAGTTTATCAGTCCAAGTGAAAAAAAACAGAGGGAGTACTCCGTATAAGACTTCATTGAAGAAAATGCTATTTAGATCAAAGTTGTGAATACATGTATACAATAAGAAAAGAACTGCACTATAACTGACACTTCCTCAAGAGAAAACCGAATTCTACAAAATTGAGTCTAAATTTCTACGATTTTTTGTCAACTTTCTGAAAGGGGAATTCCACAACTAAATTTGTGGACCATAAACCCTTCAATCAAGGACACTCCAAGAAGCTCCATGTTAGGTAGCTTTCAATTTGGCAGATGGAGAGGCAAGGTGGGAAAGAGTCCTGTGACCGATAAATAACAAGAACACTCCCAAGAAGCTCAAGTACTTCAGTGTTGTAAACAGGTTCAACTGCAGGAATTGAACAAAGGGTTGGATATAGACAAAGGAGTTGCAGATGCACAGACCAGAAAAATGAAAAGGAAAAAAAATCCACAGAATGAAAATGAACTTTCCCCTACAAAAATAAGAATTTGGAAACTATAAAATGCACTTTTGCACATCAAGAGATGGTTTCGGAAGAGGTGGCATACAGAATTTCCCAAAGTCATGCAGTAAGAGAGTATAAACACAAACCTTCAGCCAGAAAAGTGCATAAAGGCCAAGAACAGCTGCAATGCCGACGTGGAAGAGTACAGCAAATGCAGCAGGGACTGATGATGTCGGGAATTTCTTAAAGTTAACCCCAAGGCGAAGCAGCTGCAAGGAAGATAATAGTAAGAGAGAACATATCCAAACACCTACAAGGCTAAATAAGTTAAAGAAGATGAGACAGTTGAGTGGATTGAACAGAAACTAAAAGTAGAGACAACTTAATTTTGACATTATAAAATTTGATTGTCAACAGTTCGTAGAAGCTCGAGTCATGTGTGTTAAGATAGTCAAAACTCAAAACAAACGCAGAGGGCAACTTTTCGACAACAAGAAATTCTATTCCTATGCATACTGATAACCAACCTGGTATGGATAATTTGACATCTCGAAGCTCAACATGTTAAAACAGATGCTTAATTTAATAATTTCAATACCCAGGCAACTTTTTTCCATTTAGCCGATAAAGTGGTTTAGACAACCTAACTTAACAGTGGGTTGCACAAAGGAAGTAAAATGGCTAGAACAATTAACTCACCCCAATCAAAAATCCTACAAGTGGAACAAAGGTTAGACCCAAGAAAACAAGAGATAGTTCCTTCGGTGGACGCTTTTCCGGAGCTCTGAATATGTGTGTTATTTCTTCTTTGGGTCCAAACCTCGAGAGAGGGTCAATTGGCTGAAGAGGTGGCTTAGCTGCCTTCTCAGGTGCTTCAGGAAGATCTAACTCAATATGACCCAGGGACCGGAAGAAAGAGTTCTCCTGAAAAGCTCAAATTAGAAAACTATACCAATGCATTATGAGGAATATGGAAATACGAACAGAATCATAATTACCATGACAGCATCTCCAACAGTTAGTTGAAGATCATATTTGCCAGAAAGGTAGTAGAGCTTGTCCACTAGTCCAAGGAAATCCTACAGGACGATATCACGAGATGATGCTTAATTTTTGGAAAGATGACAAAGCAATAGCACAAAATTATACGGAGTAGTCATTTATGCCTAATTCATAATAATATAGACCAAAGAATTTTGGAGTTCCAATACCAAGCAATCAAAATAAACAAATAAAAGAAAACCACCTAAAAATAAAATGAATTTGACGAGTCCATGTAAGTAGCTTAGGCGTTCTAAATTTTACACAATGTACTCTTGTAGACGCAAAAGTCAATCAACTTTATCCCTGCCACTAACCTAATGTTAACAAGCTCCGTTATTTTTAAAAGAAATCAAGATTCTTCTACATTAATGTTGGGTTAACAAGGATGAGGTTGATTATAATATAGAAAAACCTTGGTTTGTTTAAAAAGTAACGGGGTTTTTTAACGTTGGGTTAACAACAAGGATAAGGTTGATTATACTTTACAAGTACAGAGGTACATTGTGGACGATTTCAAATGCATGGGTACTACCGTAGAAATTAAAGACACACAAAGGTATACTGTAGAAAAATCCTTTCTTTGGTAATATTACTTATTCAATTCTCCAAGATACCCTAACGGGCATAAATCAGATGATTGTAGTTTTCTCACTTTACAATGTGTCCCACCATCCAGTGTATATACTTTAACAATGGTGCCTTTTACCGGATCCAGGAGTTGGGATTGAGATTTTAAATACATCACCCGATAAGGCTATAATCTAGATTTACAGCCTTCATATTTGTGCTTTTACTGTGAAAAACGGGACAGAGTAAATATAAATCAAAACAATATGTACTGATAGCACACCATGTCAAAAGCTGATTCAGTAATTACTCAATGAACTTGTTGCAATGACATTGTGACTTAAACTCTAGGTCAATTAGGAACTCATGTATTTTTATCTAGCATATAAAGAGACTCGTCAATGACATGATTTACCGAAAGCAGTAAAGGAACTTACCAGTGTCAATTCAAACTTTTTCCCTGAGTTCCCAACCACAAATACATGTTCAACATTTGTCTCATGTCTCAGCTTCAGCAATGCCTGCCACCATCTCAATTAGCAAACTATCTAAAGATCATGAAGCATTCCATAGAACTTCTAAGAAATTCAAACCTGATGGGGCTTGAATGTATTTCCCAAAGGCGAGGACAGCTGGAAGGAGAGCCGCAGCTTCTGGAGATGATTTGCTGACAGAGAAATGGCACTGTCTGCCGACAATTCCAACCTGCAATCACATTTTCTAACATTAAAGTACTTGATTATTGGTAGACAACTCCTTAAAAAAAATTATTCTCATTTCTTGACAAAGCATGCCAAGTCCAGCACATGAAATTGGAGTGGTGATTCACAATTGACTAACTGGTACACAAATCGTTCAAAATAAGCTACAGTATAATGTTTTCATTTTCTAGTTTTATAAAATCACCAGGAGTCAAAACATGCAGTAACTGGTTCATTTTGCTCGATGCAGACTTTGAAAAGAATAATGGAAAAATTACTTTAAATAATCCAACCTTTTGACGATTTTCCGTTAATAATCCAACCTTTGAATTATTATATAATAATCCAACTTATGCACCCCATTAACTTTTGTTGCACCTATTTGACCGGTAACCGGGTAAGAAGGTAACTTTTTTTTCTCTCCTTTCTCTCTTATTTCTACCTTCTTCCTCTTCCTCCCTCCATTTTTCAGCGTTCTACCTTCTTCCTCTTCCTCCCTATTCTTCTTGGAGACCATTTTCTCTCTCCCCTACAATCAATTCTTTCATCTCTATCCTACAATAAGTTAAATTCCTAGCTCTTTTCCTTAATTTCTGTAAAAATCAAATCTTTTTTTTTTTTTTTTGGGTAATTCAATTTTAGGTTTGTAAATTTTAGAAAAGAGTTAATTACTGGGTTTTGTTTGATTTTATGGACTTTTTGATGGGTTGTTCTGAGATGGTGTGGATTGATTATAACCAAATAAAGGAGGTGACAGAAGCAAAGGTGGTTAGTTAACATTGCAGCCTACCCGCATTTGCACCTTCATATATGTATGAACCCAATTGGCCTACCTTGAAATCTCCATTTCCCAGTTCCCACCCATTCGATTTCACATTTCCGTTCTTTATATAATCATAGATATCCTGCTCATACTCAGTGGTTTATAAAATTTCAATAGAAATTCGTCAATTCTTCATTATCTATCTCTAATACCAAATAACCTTTGTAAGTTCTTTTATGTTGTTCATTTCTTCAAAAAAGAAACTGAATGGATGGTGCTGTTTTTGTGATTGATTATGAGTTTGTCACACTTGCAATAAACCACGAATCATAATCATTTTAGATATTCAAGCTAGGATTACGCGAGTCATTGAGTATGATGTTACCGGTTCCTTTGCAATTGATGGAATCGATCACAAAAATTTGGACAACTAAAAGGTTCAAATAGGCGGAGTTGTGGGGAAAGGGGGATAAATGTTGAGGAAAGCTTGGAGTATGATTTGTTGAGTGAAATTGATGTTATATGGATTGGGCGGATCCTTTGATTTTGGGAAGAAAGAGATGATGGGATGAACAAATTAATGAAATGCAGAAATGGGGAAGAAGGAGGAATGGAGGATAAATTAAAGACAACAAAAACATTAAGGAAAGAGGAGAGAGAGAGATAAGGAATCTACCAGTTGTCGGAGCGAGGAAGATGATAGGAAAAAAATTAAGAAGGAAGATGAAAGAAAAAACAAACAACTTAGAACAAATGATTGCATTACACGTGTATGGGTAACCTGTTGTATCAGGAAGATTATTAGATAATAATCCAAAGGTTGGATTATTAACAGGAAATCGTCGAAAGGTCGGATTATTTAAAGTAATTTTTCCAAGAATAATTTAGGAAGATAACAAACATTACTTGCCGATATCTAAAATATCATGCTTAGAAGTAAAGGTGGATGAATGATGAGTAGCAGTGAGAAACAGGAAAAACGAAATATAGGCAGCATGGGATCAAACTTGTAAAGAAGAAATATACTTACTTTTTCCGAGATTCCACATTGCCAAGATCATTATCAAGGACAGATATCTCCGCATTTTCAACTTTGATTTCTCCTGTGAAATAAACTTTAACCCAAGTTCGGCCTCCTGTTGCATATATATCACTCTGACTTGGATCATTGAGGACAACCTAACCCACATACTTTTGCACATGAGATCACAGCTAAGAGCAGTTAAAAACTTAAAAATGTGGAACAGAATGACACCTTGAAAACAAATTCATGTATCCCAACATCAATATTCTCTGGCAAAGAATTCAAGACATGAAATCCACCAACTGTATCATACTCGAGATCCTGAACCAACAGATTTTGCAATGTTAGTTGGCAAGTCAATAAAGACGCTTCAACGGAAATTAGAATCGTAAATATAATGACCACATCAAGTAACATATGCCAAGTTTGTCGAAACCTGATTCTCGATTACAGGAGCACTTGTCGAATCAACACTGGCAGCTTGCACAATTTTCACTGTCACGGCAGGTCCCTTAAACCCAAGTAGAGTGTTCACCTTAACCTGCTCACATATATTACATTTAGAAAAATTGCAAAAAGGGACTCCATATCTTGCAGCCTCAAAAAGGAGTTATGTTATGCACAGATTATTGCAGGAAAGTATACAAGGTGTCGCTGAAATATGAGTGCTTCAAATAGCCGAACAAAAATTTCATATTAAATAGCACTCATGACCAAGCTCATAGACCATACTAAAGCGGTTAAAAGAACATAGATGTTCTGGATTTCCTTTAACACCTCTCTCCCTATGAAATTAAAAAGTGGAAAGAGGAAAAACAAATGATACCCTATATAAGATGACTCTTGTTCAAATAATAGAGACCAGTCAGCCTGGAGCCCTGGATACATAACAAAAAAGAAGTCTGTTTTACATTTTCCTCTGCTTTTTAAACTATATCCATTTCTTAGCAATTGAATCATCGAAGTTTCAGCACTTACATATTTGAATAGATGTACTAGAGTGGTCTAGGAATTGACAGTACACAAACAGTAACACAAGATAGATATTTCAAAGATAATAGAACTAAAGTAAATATCAAGGAACGTAATAAGCAACTTCTCAGATATGAAAGATAAAAATGGTGTATACCTTGAGCTGGTCATTCCTGGAAATAGATAGCACAGTAGAAGGGAGTGACAAGATCAATGGAGATGACACCCTACACACACAAAAAAAGAACTTGTTACATTTACATAAAGCACAAGTCACCCTACTCTGTCATTTATGCATAGGGAGGGAACAAAGTAAAAATTGCAAGTCCAGGGGAAAATGGCTTTTATCATACTTTTGAAAATACCAAAAAGAAAAAAAAAAGAAAAAAAAGATTTGAGGATTATTTGCAGTCCTACTATGTAGGGCAGGATGCACCGGGTGCTTATAGATGAATGGATCAATATCCATACCACACAGAAACAAGCCTTTTGAAATTAGATATCCAGTGGATGAAATAAATAATTTAGCTATTTAGTTGTTCGTGCCAATAGACATACAAAATTGTAAAATTCAAAACCCAACAATTTCGAGTTGCTTCTTAGTTAGATACAAAACTAACTAATTTGAACCACCAGACCTAGAGTCTCCTTTTATATTCCTCTCTTTGGGTTCAATCTCAATCTTTTCTCCAAGACCTATGACAAAAATATTAATATGTTTGACTTTGACTTTCTATAAAATACGTAGTACTTACAAAAATATTTTAGCTACAGCTACTTTCAGTTTCTCCGATTTAAGTTTTACAGGCCGCTAAGCAATTGAACATAATGATAAAAAATAAAAATAAAATTGGTTTTTTGAGTTTCCCATATGACTACGCCGTCTATGAATTGAAATTTACCTCAAACATGACTGTTCCAGTCCCTAAAGTATACCGTATACGTATATAATTATCTTACCAAGAGAGAATCGGAATCATTTCATAAAATTAAAAAGAAGAATTTAAAGAATAAGTAACTCAGTGAACAAATAAAAAAAGATATGCATGCTGTTTAACCATTACCGGTTGTTTTCCAACAAAGCCAGTGCATCAATCTGGTCAAAGAAATCACGGGGATTCCCAGGCACTCCAACACCAAGAAAATATTTAGCCAAACCCAAAATTCTGTTTTCTGAAACCTGAAAATTTCATTTCAAATTAGGAAAATACCTTTACGATATTTATTCACCCTCTTGTAACCATAAACAGTTAAACACCTATGCACGTGACCAGTGTAATAAACCTTCCCATATAAATGTACTTACAGTAATCTTCCCAGAAGTTACATCAGCAAATGCGACAAGTCCTCGAACAACTGACGACGTAGTTGAAAGTGGGCCTTGGTATTCAAGAGCATCAACAATTTTCTCGTCAAAGAACATGGCACCATCATCTGTAGGCATAAATAAAAATATATAAAAACGAAGACACTCTAAAAAAGCAACAACAAACAATGAGCTAGACTCATTGCTTAACACATAAGAGTGACTTTGACACTTCAGCAAATCTGAAAGACAATTCTACATTTTAAAACATTACTGCAACAGGAAATATTCAACAAACCCCTTTATTTGATTGATACAAATTTCACTTAGAAACTATCTTTTTCCTTTTTTTTTTGACCTCTTATCATTTTTCGGAAACGCCAGGGGATTTGGGTTATGAATTTTTGTTTGACTTATGATCATAAACCCAAACCCATGATATCCAAGTATCACTATCACTTTAAAAATAGACAACCACAAAGAGAAAAAAGATGAAAGACGGAACCTTAGATGTTGGTTAATGAGATGAAGGACTTGGGAATGTATGACACAACAGAGGATCCTCCTCCATACGAAGATGTCATGACGACCAACGGCGGCGGGGGGGGGGGGGGGGGGGGGGGGGGAGTGACTATAATGAAACGACTGGAACAAACTATCATCAGTTTTGAAGTGCAAATCAGCCCTTTGGTAACAATACAGTAAACGATCACGGGATTGCACCTAATTGTTTTTGCGGAGTGAAATTAATTCAGGACTAGAAACTTGTTCAATCCAGTATTATATGTAGATTCTAATTATTCAATGTTCGTAACAAGGTTTCAGGAAAAAAAATATCATCTATGACTAAAAAACACAAGAGCTCTAATAAAGATATTAGTGGCAGACTATAATTACCAACTGGATTTTATTTAGCGTCCCTTAGTGAACATTTTATTGGCTTTTAGAACCCCCTAGACACATAAAATAGCAGCATAATAGTGCGCTCAAACTCCCATGAATTGCTATTAAGCGTTGTTGGGGGTCCATAGTACATTTGGGTCCCTGAGATTTTCTGCTTGCATTAGTTGTACAGTTAGAGTATATGGATCTCAAATTCACAATATTACCAAAATGTAATGGACTAAACAGTAGAAGGACATAATGCAATACCCCAACACCACCCACAACAAACATATACAAGGAAGAAAAGGAAGTCAGCACTACAGGACAAAAGGGATGTAGAGGCAGCCACCAACCCAAGGGCAGTAACCACTCCACAGAGTGGCAGCCTGCGGCTGCTATTTTGTTTAGACTACTTTTATTAATTGTTTTTGTCCTATTACTAGCAGTTGGTAATTAAAAGGAGAAGGGAAGGGGAACCAGAATCATGTTGAGAATTTGGTAAAGCTTAGGCTTTGGAGAGTGGTGACCTCAAGTCACTAAACCTAGAGATTGGTGGCCTCAAGTCACTACTTTTGTAACCCTTTGGTGTTCTTCATCCATCAAGCAATTTAACATAATTTATTCCATTAAATTTCTTCTCCAAATAGTCAGTTCATCTCACAAAACTTATCAAAACACCAATGTACTTCCTCCGTTTCTTTACACTTGCAATGCAACTTTATGGCAATCTATTGGAAAATTTGCCAAATACAACCTAATAAAGTTCTCTATTTGCCAATTACAACCTTAAACTTATACATCCATTTTAAATTACAACCTGAAATTATTTTCCGGCAAAAATCACCGGAAGATGATGTCATAATGTTATTAAAAAAAATAATTAAATAATTTCTATAAAAAAACTATATCGATAAATAAGAATTAAAACAAAAAAGTAAAATAATCGGAATTTTTTTTATATAGATATTATGTACTTCGTAATTTTTTTTAATAACGTTATGACATCATCTTCCGGTGATTTTTTCCGGAAAATGGTTTCGGGTTGTAATATAAAATAGATATACAAGTTTAAGGTTGTAATTGGCAAAATTAGAAATTTGAGGTTGTAATTGACAAATAGAGAACTTTATTTGGATGTATTTGGCAAATTTGCCCAATCTATTTGAGGAAGTGATTAGAGAAGGTAAACAAACAAATTAATTAAAAACAATTTAAACTTTAACAACTTAACACTTTCCTCTCATCTATGGTAAAATTATTTTGGTTTGTCCGTTTACATTATCTAATCTCCTAAAACTGCGCGCCAAGAGGGTGTGTTGGGCAAGTACAAAGAAACGGGAGGAAGTAATAGTAAAGATTACAATTGATATCCAAGCCACAAGAAGCGCTACACGGACCATGACTAGTTAGATCTAAAAAGCCCTGCATATTGAGCTAAACTAAGCATGTCAATAGGATATATAAGGTATTCATGCAAGTCCCAAAAATATTCTAACAGAAAAACAAGGAATCCATGTACGGTTCATTTGGCATTTCTATATTAAGCACTTTGGAATAATCCATTTAAATATGGAAGAACCAAATCACCAATATGATATTACCAAGTATCAAAGAGGTAATGGCAGGAGTACACAAGAAGAGAGCTCCACGTACCGTATTTCTCAATGCTGTCAAACAGTTTAACTATATCATTCTTCAGAGTACCAATCTATCCAATGTACAATAAAAAAAAGTATTAGATCAAGCCCCATAAATAATATTACCAAGTAGCAACAGCAGCATCATATGTGACCCATTCACCAAAGTTAAACAGTAAAGCAAGATATGTCATTAGGACAGCATGAAGACTCTAGGGGGCCAACTACAAATAAATATTGTAGCTCAAGGATGTGTTACAGATACCGAATGTTAAATGGGCACATATTATATAGATATTGAAGTTGGAAAGAATTAAGGAATGTGGAATCAACATGCTTTGTTAAGACCCTTGTCTGAAGAAAGAGGGAAGCTCATAGATAAAAAATGCGGTATCGGTCACGGTCGCGGAGTCTCGTAACTGAAATGAAGCGTTAGTCGCGGACCGTGTCGTGGTTGTCGCGTAGGAATTTGAAATTTGAAAAAAAAAGCCCCACATCAGCCCCACTCACTACCTACCCTAGTCCCCCTCCCCTAAACCGTACACTTGACATAATTAAATGAATTCCTTTGTCTACCTTCTCTCTCCTCCAGAGTTACCTGGTTCGTGGTTCGTTTCGGTACGGGGTAGGGGTACGGGTTCGCGGTTCGTAGGTAGCTGATTTTAGGTTCGCGAGAGAAGTATTGAATTTTTTTTTGTGGTTACATTTTAAAGTACGGAGTGTAATATGCGATAAAAATAATAATAGTATTAAAGTTGATAAGGAAAATTCATTTTGGCTAATCACACAATCCTTAGCAAAGTCACGTGAAAACTAAAAAGGCAGAAGTTAATTGGCAAAAAGAAACTTAATAAAATAATGGGACATCACACCCATGACCTATGTGCAATGCACAACAATAGTACAGACAAAATGTATAATAATAAGACAAAAAGTATTATAATAAAACAAAAAGTGCAAAACAAAGTAAAAAAATAAAAACAAAAAGTATAATTCATGATCTTCATTCTACACCATCGACATCTAGAGTTCTGGTCTCTCCCATGGTGCTTAGATTCAGCAAGAAGAAAGAACAACAAAAACAACAATTGACGATCGCAATCAACGTGTATGTCCTTCTCAAACAAAAGCCCCAACATATTTTATCATTCTATCGCCTTCCCGGACCTTCAATCGTTAAAACTAGGGTTTTCGTTTGGTTCGTAAAAAATCGCGAATTGGATCGCCGGCGAACCGCGAATCGGTACAGGCGAACCGGTTCGCGGTTCGCGGGGGTTAGAGGCGAACCATGTAACATTGCTCTCCTCTCTTGTTTTAGATCTAAAAATGGAGTTCTTTACTCTATTTCAGTGAAGTTTCTCCATTTCTTTCCTTTTTCCCTTTCTTTTTGTCAAAAATATGGGGAATTCGACTGAAAACCGAGTAGATGTGACGTTAATAACGTTTAATGCGGATAAAATTCGTTCGGATCGGTTGAACCGGTCGAGATCTCGCCGTTTTAAAAACACCTTTACAACTCGGGATATCTCGTATCGCCATCCTCCAAAACCTAGTTAACTTGGGCGATACGAGTTAACTCGGGCGAGTTTTTACACCATGATATTTTTCTTGCCATTTTCTAAATGCTAAAGCTATTTTCCCAAACCTAACAAAAGATAAAACATATGGCAATGTAAACTTTAAACCGGTGTAGGGCAAATTTACTAAAACTTTTGACTCTAAGAATCCAAACAAAAATGATGGTGTGATATTGGACAATGACATATAGGCACACATATACATTTCAAAACAGCCTAAAACACAAACGACTCTTACGGTTGCCAAAACTAGCACCTGCATTTAATTCCAAAACCTAACCAACATTAATTATAACTCTACAAGAAGACAACCAATGCATAAAACAGCACATAATCATCCATATCACATGAATCAACCAAAATTCAGAAAATAAGTGGGATCAGCGGAAAATGCAAATACCAGTGATTGGTCGATATCAGCTGAAGTCAATGACACAACACCAGCAAGAGTTTCAAGTGCTATTCCTGCAGCAAACAGGCAGTTTGCATTAGAAAAGTGGTCAGTAGCCTATGGATAGAAATTGTTGATCAACAGGAAAAGAAATGAAAAGCCAGAACAGCAGCAAAACAGTCATACACCACCACCACCACCCAGAAAATATGCATTTACACACTGAAAAACAAATACTAGAAACATCTAGGGTATACAGATGAACAATATGAAATTGGAGATGAAATAACAAGGGGAGATACTACCAGCAGCACGAGTACTGGACTCAGGTTTTTTGGAACTATAGCGCCACCGCCCATCACTCTGACCAAGTGCCTAGCAAAAACATAACAACATAAGATCTGACATCCAATTGAATTTCAGAGCAAAACCATAAAGCATAGAACCTAGAGCCAACTATGGGAGAAGCATAATAACAATGCAAACCCAAAGAAATCCAACCTTGATCGAGCGGAAGACTTGGTTAGCATTTTCAAGATGAATTTCTAGATGAGTAGCCTGATCCTGCACATATATTCATGATCAAGTGCCAAAAAAATTAGCAATCCCAAGCAATTCGCTACAACAGCAACCAAGCCTTAGTCCCAAAATGATTGGGGTCGGCTAACATGAATCATCATAAGGAATCTTCTACGGGAAAATGAAGGGGGGGAAAAGGTTATTTTACAAATTAGCAATGCCAAGCAATTCACTAAAACTCGAAAAAAAGAAACTTGACATTCAGGGCTATCAAAGTATCAAGTGCCAACATTGCATAAGTTGCAAACTTAAAGAAGTGATAAAAGTGAAGAAAAGGAAGAAAGAACCATCCATTTCCAACAGAACTGAAAGATTCACTTCCTTGGATTTGAAAAACCAGAACAAATACAAAATGGCTCATTAATTGTGTGAACACTCTTTTTGTGCAGTAACACATGGGCAATTAGTTATTGCCTTTCAAAATTTAATTGGAAACAATCTTGCATTAAAGCCTCCCCTTCCCTGCCATTGGAGGGAGCCTCTTCAAAGGAAATTGATGATGTTGATGCTGAAAATAGGAAAATGATAAATTGCTGAGAATGGTTACCTTAAGAAGTACCAAGCTTCCAACTGAATAGTAGAAGTCAAGCAACGAGTCTGCTTTAGTAATAGCAGCTTGGAGTCTGGAGCTGACAACCTTGAGAAGATGGGAGAGAGGAGGAAAAGAAAAAGGTCAAAAACACCTCAGACATATTAACAACAACAAGTCCTTCATACATAAACACTTCAAAGTAATGAAGAAAGAGTACCTTAAATTCCTCTCCGTCAATCTTGCATTTTAGAACACGATTCGATTTCAATGCAAAACTGACATCCTTCAAACTGGCAGAAGAAGACTTGAAGGTCTCCGCAATCAAAGGGCAGGTTGAAGTGCTTATATCAAGATCTTTCTCAATTCCCAGGATCTCAAAGGTTCTTAAAGCCTCATAAGCGTCTTCAAGGCTATCCAAAGAAAATTTTAAGTCAGAAAATATTCAACAAAGAACTACCTGACTTCCCATGCTACAAAGTACAAACAAGAAAAAAAAAAAATAGACGCACAGGGTTTAAGACAGGAATAAAACTGCTTTACCCAAAGCAAGCCACTTGCCTGGCAAAAATCACTAATGGAAATGACAAATTTTTTGGGCCATGGTACTGTGTTTTAGTCATCATCAAACAGAAGCACCGCACACAATTATGCAGTGTACATAAACAGCTAGCTTCCCACTTCGAACTCATATTAGTGACAGTTCAAAATTCCTACTTCTCGAACCGATTGAGCATCGAATTCCAGTTACCAAATAAAAATTCTCAAAAGAACCATTAGCACAAATCCTAGTTCGTCTAAGGTCTTCATCGTAATTCAAGTTTCTAAGAAGGGGGGAACGAGAACAATAATCCTTCCTGAAAGAATGGACCCAATGTAAAACAGAACCCAATTCTTTTCCTACCACTTAGAACATCAAATAGCAGATAAAGAAACAACTACTTGACAACCGAGTTCTATCCTCATCCATTTTAAACAACATAAACATCCTCAAGATCTCCATTTTTAGATTTTTTTTTTACTAAATTAACAGCACACTGGATCAAATTGAGCAATAACAACTTCTATACAAATTGGCATTCTGCCATTCTTACACATTGTCACAAATTTGAAGCGAAATTAATACAAAACAAATAATAAAACTTAGGGTTTAAGTAGGGGTTTTAAATACCTTTTGAGAGATCCATCGATTGGCTTGAAAATCTCACGAGCCGCAGATCGATGAGAATCCGAAATCGGGCGGAAGATCGCAGCTTCACAGATCGACGAAATCAAAAGTAGAGCCAAAAACCCTAGGATTGGGGTCATTCCTGCAAAAGGCAAACAAATTTGGGGGGAAATGCGGGCGTTTAGAGTGAGATTGACAAAAATTAGTGAGATTTAACAAACAGCGTATGAATTTGATTTGATTAATGGGGAAAATTAGATTGAATGTGAAGAGCGAGAGATCTTACTGGGTTTCATTGTATGGAAACCACAAGGATCCTGTAATTCAGGAGAGAGAAAGTGTGGGTGTGGAGGAACAGAGTGAAGGAAACAATGGAGGAGAATGTAGTGTAGACTTAAGACTTGTAAGTTGATGTCAGTGATTCGGGTCTATTGGTGGATACTGGATTGTGTCCATTTCGGGTTGTTGGATAATCAAAATTATGGAATTTGATACAAAGTGTACGACATTTATAAGGATAACTGGTTTTTAGGACTGAGCGATGCACCGGGTTACTACGTTAACAACATTTTCATTTGTTTTTTGTTTTTGTAATGATAATATGACACGTGCAATAGTTTAGTGGTAAAAGCTTTATTGTTTAAACTCAAGGTAAATGGAACGATCGACTCAGAATCAGAGCGCCACGTGGCACGTATACTTTCTTTTAGACGTCTTTTAATATATATAGTATAGATTTGAATTTAACAAATACAAATTACAAGTCATCCACTTAAATAGGATGTCTTATAGTAATATCCAATGAGATTTTTGTTTAATTCTTTGCTCAAACTAGCGTTAATTATGTTCTAAGGGGTTTCTTTTTAACGCGCCCACGTTTAATTATGCAAAAGTTTGAATTTACCCCTTATAAGAAAATCAACCCCCCACCCTCGCCCTACTACCCTCGCGTCGGTCTAGACATGTAACGTGTCACGTTGTTGGTCTTCAGAAGTCTATCAAGTGGAGGTACTGTTGCATTGCACTTTCTATTCAAAATATCCTCAGGATCGAGCTGCTACTGGTTTGCAGTTGAGATGTGGGTGTTAGTTTATATATGCATGAAAAAACAACGACATGGAGTTTCTCGTTTACATATTGAAATTTTGGACTACTTCAGTAAATAGGGAAGTTCGTTCCTTCTCTAATCTTATTTTTGCAACTCTAAGTTACATCACAGTGTGTAGTTATGCTCCCTCGATCCCTTGGTGTGTGGTGTTTTCTTACAAAGTATTTGATTTATTGTTGGTCATTGTGGGGGTGTGAGTTAGTGTTTGAGGCAAATGAGCTAGTTTTACTAGTAACGGAATAAGTACGTAACAAGCAGTAGCATTAATTAGAAGGCTGGTGTGTTATTCGTGAGCTATTTGCTTCTCCTTATTTCATTGTATCCATTAATTTTGAGTGATGGGCCGGGAGTGTTTATGTTTTTTCGCTAAAGAAGTATGAGACTTTCGTGTTTATTTTTTTCTAATCAAGCTATCAATGAATATAATGTTTGCGAAGTCTTGGTTAAGTTTTGTCACGAGGAAGCCCGGTTAGTGTGTGATTAAAGTGGAATTTGAATTATAAGAGTTAATTCATAAGGACTTTGATTTTTTTTATACTTGTAGAGTGGAATTTTAAATCGTATATATTTATACTCGATTCTCGAGGTATAACAATTTCATGTCAAGGGTCTAGGTGAGACCAATTCAACCTCCCTGTTTATGCTTAGCAGAAGTACAGGTTCGACTTTACCAAACACCAAATAAGTTGGTAAAGGTACTACTAAACTGAAATGAATATGTAGTGCTTGGTAAAATAACCAATTTCCTATTGAGAGACCATCATTATATAGTATGTTACTAGCATATTGTTGTTGAAATTTATGTGGAAATAGTCTTTCATAAATTAAATATGCTAGCGTGTTTAAAGGTCTATGTTTTATGTTTGGTTCTTGACTTGATGTTGCTTATGTGGTAAGCAGAATATGCATGTAGACAATCTTGTGTTACAGGTGGAGAATGTGAAGTGTTCTCTATTAATCACTGAAATGTACCTTGGGATGATAGAAAGTGATAATTCTGTTATGGAGTTGAGTGCCCATATCATTGGATGCTACCATTAGAAAAGCTTTTGGATGCTAGCTCATTGTGGGGGTAAGGTGACTTTTTTGTTTCTCCTATTGTTATTTATAGGTTACTATGTATGGGGGTTGTAAGGTACAATTAGTTAATTGGCAAAATGTGAGACCCATTGTTGGTGAAGCCAACTCCATTCATGCGTTGTGACATACAAGCTATAATTGAGACAACTTGTAATGTAATTAGAATATATACATGTTTGAGTCATGGATATTGATCATGAAAAATTGTTGTATCACGTGACTGTGAGAGGAATATATATTGAGTTTTTCTCGTCAAAAGCCTTTGTAAAAATTTGGTGTTGGAGTCAGAATTAAGGAATGACTTTAAAGCATATGCGGAGTGAATTGTGATTGATACCCGTCTTAGAAATAATTAAGTTCAATGGGTCAAACGAAGTCACAAAATAACTCAATTATTGTACAACAACCATTCCTATTAATAAAAGTGATGTAGTACTTTTCCTACTGTCATATGTGTAAGGTTTAACCAAAGCTCTTAATAAGTTCATAGTCTTGTGAAGGTGGTTTGTGATAATACAAACTTGATGTGTTTTCCTTAGGCTAGGACCTCTAGAGCATTCATGAAAAACCAGGCATTTGCGTGGCATCGACTATTAAAGTTCGCGAGAAAACTTATTGATTTCAGAAAAATTGAGTACACATTTGTGTCTTTACAAACTCCGTGAAAGGTTGAAGGGTAATTACGCCTAACATTGTTGTAGGACACACTTGTATGATGTGGGTATCAATTCAAGTCCACAAGACATTGATACTTCTAAACTGAATATCCATTGCCCAAAAATTTATCTTTTTCTATGTTTAAGCCTTTGTTGTTTTTAATCACTAGTTGTTGGACCGCGCGCTAGCGCGCACGGTCCCCCAAGATATGCAAATTATTTTGTAAAAATATTATGGAAAATGCACAATTTTTATGGTAAATGCTAGAAATTTTATGCTAAAATTGGATTTTCATGTAATAGGCAATATGAAATCATTGTACTGTATTTCCTACGAACATTAAACTCTTCCATATTCCTAAAAACTCAACCATAATACCTAGAGTTAGTACTACAACTAACATTGTTTTTGAACCTATGCAACGCAACATAACTAAAATTTTCTTGCGAAAGTCATGCACATAGCCATTAAAAACTTCCTCGCAAATTATTTTATTTTCTTTACAGATCGATGCAGGTTGGCAATAAGCACGTTGGTAAAATAAAGAGGAAGAAAACACGAAATTACAAGCGGTCCTTGGTGGTGTTACCCTCCAGGACCACTTCAGGAACCATTGCACTTGGAGAGAGATAATGTTGGTCCAACCTCCATCAGGATGCTTGGCGATACGCTTGAATGTATCCTAAACCAGCATACTCATCTAGAATTATTGAGAACTGATTTATAAACTTACAAAGAAGGCATGATATTTGTCTAAAATAACGACCAATTGATCCTGCTTTGTCAACCAAGTCTTCTCATGCCTCATGATTTTGTTAATGTTACCTCTACATCCGAGTGATAATACAAATGGTAATGCATTATTTAGTTTTATACTTTGTACACGCTAGAGAAAATAGTAATAGTACAAAGCTCCACTAAAGTTGCATGACCCCAAGACATCAAAATCTAGTTAACAAAATTGGAGCATTTTGATTGTTAAGGAATCGGAAAAATACAAATCCAAAGTCTTACATTTTCCAAACAAAGGAATTAACCAAAGTTCAGATATTCAAACAAACCATAAAACATCTAGAAGCGGTATTCGCTAGAATTATCTATCAGAAAAATAATACATTGTATCTTGAAGTTTTCCTTTACATAGATCATATTGGAGGATCATATAGCTCGTGCCAACTCCTCTTCGTTATTGTTAAGTATATACTTCTGCAAAATATCATGAAATTAAGTTTCCATGAAGTTAAGCACAACACAATGAGAAACACTTGGCTAGGAAAAAGCATATCATTCCTATCAGTCCAACACGTACTCTAACTATTTTAAATTCAATTTAACAGTTAGCAGATCAACAAACTATTGGTTCAAAGTCGATAAACAATGATCTAAACCGGCCAAATGAAAACACCAGAAAAAAGGGAGGTATACCGTGCAGAGGTGGTTCTAATTTACTTGGTATAAATTTTAGAGTTTTCGAAATTGTAAGGGGTAATCATAATCTCTTTCCATCCTAAATCCTTTTTCATATTTTTATGGTGAATATAAATTCAATAATCCATTCACATTTCCTTTTAGTTTATCATACCTTTTCTTTTTCTAATATTTGGACTTAAACTTAGATTTATGGATATCCGTACTTAAAGAAATGTGGGACACTTAAATAAATATCCAACCTAATTACTATATATCATACATTTCCACATTTCACATAAAACATAATTTATCAATTTTTAAAAATCTAACGGTTCAATCACCACCATCATAACTAAAGCAACAAACTTACCTCTCCCAAATAACTCTAGACCAAATAAAGCTTATCTACCATGACAATAAAAAAACGGAGGCTGAATTAGATTATTAAAGTTTAGCAAAAGCAAAATATTTGTTTTTCTATATATCTGTATTTCCCTTGCTCTCCCTCTCTCTCTCTCTAATTCTCATACCAGTCCCATGTACTATAATTTCCCATGCACTCAAGTAACCCGTTTAATTCAGATCATGAAGGAGTATCCAAAGTAAGATATTAACACAATAGATTAACAAAAATAAAGATCGAATCAATTAAATGATCAAGCTAGAAAGGTACCTCACCATGCTTTTCATTGATTGGACATTTGACAGAACAGACTCTCTTATGCAGATCGATATGTTGCCTCAACCACATTCTCTACTACCATGATGACAGGATAATTGTTCACCACATGCCCCTGGTGCAGGCTGCAACCATCAGGGTCTGAGCAAATTTTAATTCTACGATCTCTCCTTCACTCTTGAAAAATCTTCCTACAATCAACAATAATGTGTGAGAAAAGACCTCATAAATTCAATGCAAGCTTCAAATAAAAAGGAGAGTACATACACAATTTTGTTCCAATACAAAAAGAAAGATTTTAGCAAACAGTTTTCTTAATCCAGTGGCAATTAAGGCTGCAAAATGAATTAACATTCGGGACGCAAGAAAGCTGAAGACACTGTCAAGTCCATTGATTTTCTCTTCAAGAACAAGAGATGATGGCGAGTAATTATTCAAAGGAAATTCTTAGTCTCTTTGCCACTCCACCACTTATGCCCCTCAGATGGCAGTTGCCAATTATAGCATCGACACATTCTTGTAGACCCATTTTCATTTTGGGCCCTTCTACGATCCCTAGCTTCGACCTCTTCTTTAGTCAAGTTTGGTGGAAACCTCAAATATGCTGAGAGTCAAAGTTCACTGGAGTACATTCTCCTGTGTCACATATGCGTGCAAATCAGATAATTCAGCATATATATGCTGCCTCTTTTTTGTATGTTCCTTGTTGGATTTCTATACAATATATTTTAGCCCTGAATTCAAACTCATATTGAATGGTAAAATGACATTAACCCAGATTAGTTCCTCTGTCTTAGTTGCATACAATATACTGTATAAAAATCCTACACGTCAGAATTAGAAGTAGCTTTCCCTGATACCAAGGAAAAAAGATAAATTTAAATTTAGATAATAATAAAAAGTAGTGACATTTTAGCCTCTGTAATTAGCCCAACTTAATCTGAAAATTATTTGGAAACATTATTTGAACCAAATACAAATGGAGAGCCATCAACACGGCTTGGAAAGGTTAGTTTAGTATTGCTTCACACTGATGTTTCTGAATTGTAGAATGTGTATGTTCAATTCTGTACTGTTCTATCTTCATCCCAAAATAAGAGCCTTTTCAGAATCCCCCAAGTATTCATTGCTGTTGGTTCATAACATTGAACTTTGTATGTCTTTCTTCGCCTTCTAGGTATCTGCACTAACATTCGGAAAATAGTAATCACAATTTGGAAAAGTACAAAAGTTAAACTACAACACTTCAGCTAATCTAACCTTGGAAGAAACACAAAATTGACCGAATGATCAACTAATTCTGCAACTTTATTAGTTTGTTCGTTCTCAATACTCATTGTTGTTATACTGCATTTTATTCCTTCCGTTTCCTTGTTTTATTATCTCTACTCTTAGTCTTCTATTGAGGTTTCATTTTAATAGTTATTTCATCATTTATACAATTTTCATCGAAACAACATAATTCAGGTTATTGTATAGGGGTGGATAGTTTTATTCTTAATATCATCCATTACTTCAGTACTTGTCATTTAATTTCATAGAGTCAACATGTAATGACCTTTACTTAGTCCGGTTATTATATATTCATTACACATTTCCTACAAGATGAGTATAATGTATTATTGAACTCCCTCCAAATAAAACGAGCTTGAAATCAAAACAATATAAAACAATCAGCAATAATTCAAGAAGGAAAATAGATAAATTAAAGGAGAGGTAAGAGAATTATATACCTCGGAAACATTTTCCTGAAAATTTCCATTAAAGTGTTGCGGCACAATGTCATCCTGAAATCATTTGAAATTTCATAAAAAGGAAACACTTATCACTTCAAAATAATGGAGTTTACCAAAAAAGACGGAAACAGTAACAATCAAATTAAAAAGTGGCTGAAAAGATAAGGATGTAAGTTGGAAGATGAGAGCACTGTCAGAACAGGTGAATAACAAACCAGGAAATCACTAAGTAATGTACATCAGTCTAATTATTTACTGGTGAACGATAATATCAGTTTGACGATAATATCCATAACTCCAACAAACAAATATGCTCTCTCCTTGGCCGAATGAAATCCGATCAATAATCTCAACCTATCAGCAAACCCTAAAATGTATCTATTTCAATGGAGACCCCTTCATCTACAAGGAACTCACAAGGTCTTAAGCTATGTATTCCATAGACTAACGCCTACAGCAACACCAAAATATCAAGTAATTTTAGTTTTATTTAATGGATTCATCTGGTTTGCGATTTAAATATATGCAAAACCTAGGAACAATGCAGTTATGCACCAGGATGCTATATACATAGTTGGAGTAAAAAGGTATATACAGGCAGAAAAATGAATCGAGTAAAGTACTTTCAATTACATCTACGATTATTAGAATATGGGTACTCAATAAAAACAATCCTGCTACAAGCATATGGTAAACAAGACTAACAAAATGTCAATAACTTGACCAAACTCGCACCAAATTAACATTTATATTTATCAAAACTACTACAGCTTCGTGCATAACAGACAGAATTCACGGTGTGCTTATAACATTTATGTAAAATAGTAACCTTTAAGCTAATCAAAGCAAATTAACAAACGTCCAAAGTAACAGTCATCGGAGTAGTAATTAACAACAGTAATTAACAAGAAAAATTGAATTTAAAGAGACTTGAATTTTTTTTTAAAAATATTAATCTTCGCAGCTTACCTCATTTGCGGTATTTCCAATTTCATTCCTGATTTCTGCACAGATTGAATTGAAATAGAAGGTCAATAGAAGATTAGGAATCAAAGGAAGGGGAAGGAGAGAGCTTAGATCCTAACACCATTCTTGAATCTTCCATCAAGAATTCCAATAATACCTTAGAAGATTCTGAAACCTAATTAATTCTCTTAAATCGGGCTTTGCTTTAGAATCTTCAAAGATATTATTGGAATACCTTGCTAGATCGTGAGATATCAAAGACAAAGAATAATAGATCGGGAGATGTAGAAGACGAAGAAGATAATTAGGAGAGGTACCAACACCATGGAAGAGGAGAGGAGAGGAGAGGACCAGAGGCACCGATGTCATTGGAGAGGAGAGGTAGCAGAAGGAGGATACAGTTGTAGATCATGAAAGAGAGTAATCTTGAGGAAGACAGAAAGAACTCGGGAGACAGAGATGATGGATGAAGCTCCAGGAAGAAGACGAAGATGGAGAAAAAGGTGGACATGTGTGGTATCTTTCCAAACAAAAGGGGAGGAGGGTGTTGACAGGTCGAAACAAAAGGGGAGAAGGGTGTTAGACAGGTGTGCCTTCGTTTCCAGTAAAAGGAGGAAGGGATACTGTTCTTAAGGGAAAAAAAGGGGGTTTCTTGCTTTTTAAAGGGTTAAGATAAGATGTGGGGGAATGTTGGAGTTTGACCCCTTTCGGTCTATGTTGAAAACTTCAAATTATGTTGTTTCAACTTTCAAGATAATCAAAAGTTTCGTAAATAAAAGGTGGTCTCTCTTAATATGAATCATCATTTTTGGAGCGTACTTATTGGATTGATTGTGTAACATCAACTAATTGATTTGTTGACTGTTATAAATTAAATTACCTTAATTGCTTCCTCCATTTATGGCCCGATTGAGGACCAACTAATAGTCTTCTATTTTTGATAGATCTTTCCAGCCTATTAAAAGGCCATTGATTCTTCCTCCAAAGAGACACAGAAAAATACCTTCTCCATCTTCTCCGAAAATATCAAACACAAATTAATCTCCATTGTTCTGAGTATTGTTCAAGGGTGTTCTCAATCTTCGTACCCGTCCACAGCGGAAATGAAGAGTCGTGTAACCCTGTGGGTTGATTGCCATGAGTCCGTGTGTGTAGTGGGGCAAATTCAAATTTAGGGTAGTGATTAGTGTCACACCACGACATAATTTCAGATAAGTCATTGTAATTTCATCTACTATTAGTCATATCTCCTACAAGGGGGAGGCGGAGGAGGGTTTTATTGTAAAGGGTAAAAATCGTACTTTATCAATTAATTGAGGGAGTTTTTATTAAACGCGGGCGTCGAATAACAATACACAATTGTATTCATATTCTAAAATTAAATCTATCTTAAGACTAGACAAGATTCGACTCCATGACTTTGACCAACTACTTTACTCGCAGTTAGCATCCACATATTACGGAATAGAATGTACGATGTGGCGACGTAATTAGTTTAGCTAGTTAAAGTAATAGGGGTGGTATGCATGTCTTGAAAACGAATCTTATCTACATCATTACGTTTGGCCTTTGTGGCTCAAAGAAAATAGAAATCACCAATTCTCCACGGAACTTCCATTATACATCTAAGTGCCCTGTATTTGAGTGTACTTCATAAAATAAACCCTTGTTCACTATGAGCATGAGTTACTGACAACAGCTTGTATTCATCTGATAGTAGCTTTGATCCATGCCTCCATCATTGGAATTAATCAAAATTGTTAATTTTAAACGATAATTTTGTTGAAAAAACTTGCTTAAATGCTATTAAAATTGACAAATTTGCATAAAAGACTGCAAATATATATGTCTGAAACAACTTATATTATCAAATAATATAGAAATATTACAGGCGCCTTATAATATGAAACAAAGGAAGCAAAAAGCAACTATTTGAGCTGATAGATTGTCGTAATTCAAGACTGGTTCTCATATTCATGGCATGTCAAAATTCAAGTATATAAGTCAGTTTACATTGTAGCATAATCAGCGTTCTTTGGATTTAACAGGAACACCTTTGTAGACGTTAATACGATCCCTCAGTGAGTCAACTCGAGGGCGTGCCACCTTATTGTTGGGGTCGAAAAGCAGTACTTCTTCAAACGCCTTAAGAGCAGTCTTGAGATCTTTCTTCTGTTCAAATGCATCACCAAGGTTGTTCCAAGCAGTCACATACCCTGGTTGAAGCTTAACAGCTTTCTCAAACTGCGCGATACCCTTGTCAATCTTTCCATCACGCACAAAACTCACACCCAATGCATTGTATACCTGTTTGTAGAGATTATTAAGTTTAGACATAGACACTTTTAATTTCGATAGACCAAAAAGTCGAAAGATGCAATGTTTTCAGAAGCCTGAAAATTAGAAAGAATATGCAATGTTTTCAGAAGCCTGAAAATAGAAAGAATATGCAATGTTTTCAGAAGCCTGAAAATTATAATTGGTGTGAAACCTGGGCAAGATCCTGGTCATCTCCATCCCATTTATCAATTGCCTGAAGCAAGAATTTAGTGGCGGCTGGGTAAAACTTTCTTCTCAGCATCACTGCTCCAAGTTCAAAGAGTTCAGTTGCATTTGCGTCACCACTCCTTACTTGCTCCTGAAGTTGCACAATGATTGATATTTTCAGGTTTAACATCTCATAATCACGATAAATCATTTACATCATTATCATTATCATTACCCCATTGCCTCAAAGAGGCTCCGGCAAGAAGTGGGGTAGGGGGGGGTTGGGTGTACGCAACCTTACCCCTACAATTGCAGAGAGGTTGTTTCCAATTGACCCAAAAGCGATAACGGGACGACAACGGGAAGGCCATCTTCTACTTCATGGAAAGGAAGCGAAGAGGTTTTAAGAGCCATTTTGATTTAGTCCATTACATCCCACAGCCAAAAGAACAAATGAATCTTTGACTTCGGAAATAGACAATAAATCATTTACAATCTGAACATTTTTAAGCAAGAGACTTTAAACTTCCCTATTGTAGATGCATCAAAAAGAAAAGCTAACCTGCAATTCTTTAGCAGAAAGATCAAGTTCACGACGAACAAGGACCTGGCGGATAACATAAAAAGTCCCAACTCCAAGCAAAGCCAACAGCAAAAGCACATATGACAATTGAATCCCCAATTCAAATAACTCTCCAACCTCATAAACTGGATTTATTTTGATGTCAGTGCTGGAGTATGCCACTTGCGAAGAAGCCAACCAGGCAATTGTAGCAGATGAAAGGGCAATACCACCTCTCAACAAACCCTTCACATTTTCGCCAGCGCAATGTTTCTTAGAGAGTTCTGCATAGGCCATTAGCATCAAATGTGTAAACAAGATATTTGCATATTTTACCAACAAAACAGATTCAAACCTTTTGTTGAAATGAGAAAGAGGTAGCATGGAAATATTAAAAACAAGTAAACAACATAATGCCATAAAGTGGTTTACTGTTTCCTTTGTTAAAAATCTTCATCAAAGTAAAAGAACAAATTAATTTCTCATAAATCAAGGTGTAAGAGTTGGAAGACATAGAATATGCAGCATTAGAAAAGAATATTCAGAAATCAAGATATTGGCAAATTCTTCATTCACTTGGAAATATTTATGCATAGATTTATCACATTTTAGAATAAGAGAAGAGTTACCATGCTGATTTATTGATAAGATTGGTCTCCATGTCAATGCCATTCCAAATTTCTGCCTTCATACACGACAAAGGAGAAAAATTAAAGACTGTATGCAAAGCAGTAAAATATAAATAATCTTTAAGAATAAATTCACTGAAAAGTAGAGCTAAATCAGATGACAGAAATCGTCAAAGGAGCAACATTTGTGTTAAATGCCTTTTGTGATTGATTAAATAGGAGCATGTAATATATAAACATACAACACAATAGAATTGAATGTGGTTCAAAATATAACAGATTTAACTAATAAACAACCCAACACTAAACAACCTACAGAAATTGCATAATATCAGGCAGCAGTAACATATCTGATACATGCAGCCTCCTACAAACAGAAACAAAAAGGAACTCTTGAACACTATCACATCCATTGACATGTAAATCTAGGTTAACAGCTTCACTAATCACTGCAAGTAGAACACTTAAATATTATTTTTGTGAATTTTCGTGAAAGCTAGTTACCAATAGTGTAACTGTATCAAAAAATTACTGGGCACATAGTACAGTATTACATCCTAAATGGAGTATGTGAATATGTACTACTTCCTTCAGGGGCCAACCCCTCACTTAAAGAACACTCAATTACTCAATGGTCAATGAGGATTAAAGCCCCATCTGAACAAACCAGTAATTTCAATTTTGTAATGGACTCATACAAGTTGTTAAAGAACAAATTCTCTAACATATACCAAGCAATCCAAGCAAAAAAAGGCAGGAAATTTTAAAGAAAAAAAAGCAAAGAAAAAGAGCAATTACATGGCGTTGATGTTTGAATAGACCATCACAAGAGCTCAAATTTCTGGGATCATTAGTTGAACAAGATAATAACTTGAATTTGGAAGGTGATAATGAAGCTACCAATACACAAGAAGAAAAGGATGATTGAGAGAGAAACATAGAAGAAGATTTGCCTGTAGAAGAAGAAGACTTCACCAAAATTGGGACCAAATGGAGGATTTTATCAGAGATTGAGGATGAAATCATGGTTTTCTCAACTGCTAATTGTTCAATTTTGTGGGTTTTTCAATTTTGCAGAAATTTTGGGAGGTTGAAGAAAAAGAGAAGCGAGTGGTGAGTAGCTATTATTATTGTGAAGTTTGGTTTCCGTGGATAAAAATGTGGATAGCTGGTAATCCACTAATCCATCATTAATACCGCAATTTCGTAACGACATACAGTACATTATACGGAGTAATAACTAATCGTACGGGTGTAAATGAGGCGAGTCGATCAATAAACTACTCGGGCTCGGGCTCGTTTAAAGCTCGTTCATGTTCGTTCATTTATTAAACGAGTCGAGCTTGAACAACTTTTGAAGCTCGCTTAATAAACGAGTTTGAACATGAACATAGGTATGCTCGTTCATTTACGTTCATGAACAACTCGTTCATTTATGTGTTGGAAATTCTCATTGGGAAACACAAAGGAAAAAAGGGTGAGTGAAAATTCAAGAGTCCCACATTGGAAAAACTCTTCATATTCCTCTTGTTTATTAATTGGGGAATGAGTGTAACTCTTGTTTAAGAAAGTGTGAGAATGGTATGGGTGGACACATCACACACACGCGCGCGCGCGCCGGGCCGGGCGCGGGCCTTGGGCCTTGGGCCTTGGTACTTGGGAATGCGGTTCGCGGGCGTGGGGTGGGTTTTGTGGGTCAACCCTGTTCTTTTTGGTAACTGGACCGGTTTGCGCAAGTCACTGTTACGGGAATCTGTATTGATTACGTAACCGTTGGATTAAATGCCATTAATTACGTCCGTTACTATGATCAATGTTTTTTGACCGTTTTCTGGCTGTTGCAACATTCATTCCCTCAGCCGTTTTTGTCTGTTGCAATGCTTTCCTTCTAATTATTTAAATCAGAGTTTCAGTTCCCTTCTCACACAAAAAAAAAAAAAAAAAAAAAAAAATCATACACACAAAATACGAAAACACATTCTTACTCTCAAAATTGCTCTCGGTTTTGGGCATACGTTCTGACTCCATCCGGCTTTGTGAGTGCATACAACGTCGGAGTTGCGCTAATCCTGGAGGGCGACCGCATTCTGTTCTACTGCACCGGGAGGTAGCGCGAAATCGTCTTTTAGGACAGTGGGTGTCCACGACGCAACAATTGTTATTCGTTCAGTTCATCGAATCAGATAAGTTTGTTCTAATTTTCGCTTTAATCGCAACATTATGTTCATGAACAACTCGTTCATTTATGTTCGTGAACAAGTTCTTCTAGTTATGTTATGTATCATATTTTACCATATATACGTTTTTCAAATATAAATAAAAATCATGTTTTTGACTTTTGAAATCTATAATAGAATAAAAATATTTTGAAATAAAATTTTAATTGCTAAATTAGTGCTCTTTGACTCTTTCTAAATTATTAGTTTGTTTATCAAATAAAGTAATGTAGTTTAATCTTTATTATTAGATATGATTATAATTTGTTAGATTTTCAAGTGGTTATACTCTAAATCTCGTTTAAGAAAGCTCGTTCATGAAAAAAGCTTGTTTATAAACTCGGCTCGATTAATAAATGAGCCGTTCACGAACAGTTCGCGAACACAAAATCTTTTAAACGAACCGAGCTTGAACAGATTTTTGAGCTCGATTAAAAGCTCGGGCTCGGGCTCGAGCTCGCATAAGTTAAATGAACATGAACATGAACATGGTAAAGCTCGGCTCGGCTCGGCTCGTTTACACCCCTAACTAATCGTAAGGAAAAAATCTTTAAAAGTTACATTGATATAAGTAAAGTTATTTATTTTTTTGTATAGATTTTTTCTTTTACTAAAAACTTTTTTTATTAAAATTATTCGTTTAAAATTACTCAAAAGGTATACGAAATGTCTTGCATGTATAAGGTATTACAATAAATTTATTTTAATACACGGTTTTATTTAAAAAATTAACAATTAGGTTATTCAAATGTTATATTAATATGAGTGACAATGGGTAATTTCAAAGCGGACATAAATAATACTCCATTCATCCCTTTTTGTTATTTATGTATTTCATTTTCTGTGTCCCAGTTTGTTCTTTACATTTCATTTTATATTATCACATAAATGCATTAATATAACTATCAAAATTTGTGTTCAAAGATTATTTTAACCAATTAAATTTATTGAGGCATTCAATCTCTCACACTTTTCCATTTGGTCATTTAATCTTTCCCATTTTCCCAATGTTAGATTTTGATAAAAGTAAAAACATTATAAATAAACGTAATTTGCATTGTTTAAATAAAATAACGATTTTTTCATGAAATACCCCTGAATCTTGGCGTAATTCACCAAATGCCGCCCGACTTTCAAAAATTCACCAAATGCCCCTCACAAATGACTTAATAACCAAAATACCCTTACTAATGACGTGGTTTAGTCCTCCGTTAGTTCTACCATTGTAGTATTTTGTGTTTTACCTTAGTTCAAAGCACTCCAGAATTACCTTAGTCTGAACCAGAGGAGAAACTGCACCAGATCAGTTGTACCCATGGCGACACTTATTTTGTGCTAGTTTAAATCAGTTTCACTGGGTTGGAAATGGCCATGAAAAGATGTCTTCAAAATTGATTTATGCTTTCTTGATGCAGGAAAATAATGGAGAACATTGTGATCATACCAGCTCGAAATTTTATAAATTATTGTGGCATAGTCTCCTACTGCCCAAATGGAAGATTTTCGTGTGGAAGCTGATTAACAAGGCTCTCCCATTGCGTCCTAGAATGATTAGAAGAGGAATAATGGTGGACGACAGGTGCCCTCTTTGTTGTAAAGCTGAAGAAACAGAAGATCACTTGTTTAGAGACTGTGAGATAGTGCAAAGGGTGTGGCACGCCAGCAGTTTGGGAATCAAGGTAAAGGGTGTTGCTCATATTAGATGTAGGGAATGGGTGAAGAATTTTTTGGGATACTTGTGGAAGGGTCAGGCCCGGTCCTAGGGGGTAGGCGAGGGGTGCGACCGCCTAGGGCCCAAGGTGGAAAGGGGCCCAAAATAATTGTCTATCCAGTAATTTAGTACTAGTAATAAACAACGCATTAACAATACATGTTATTTTCTTGGCTCATTGGTAGAAAGTTGTTTCTAAAGTTTTGATATCTACTAGAGGTCTAGGGTTCGACTCCCCTCACCATCTCTTTTCTTTTCTTTTTAAACTTTGTCAATATTTTTAATTTTGTGTTTTACGTTGAGTTTACGTACGTAGTATTTGACTTTTAGTACTCAGTTCTAATTGATTTAACTATATGTGAGCAAAAAAATGCTTATTTGATGGACTATGGGTTTATAAGTTTTAAAATAGATAAGCATTTTAATGAAGACAAAATTAATTGATATTTTTATATGCTCAAAATGAACCTTTATTTTCAAAAAATATATCTTTACGCATATTAATTATCTTGTAATTAAGTGAGTATTTATTTTATTGAAATATTTCAAGAAATCGAATAGAGCCGGATTTTGAAATTCTAGGATCCTGCAAAGGAGATATAGTAAGTTTCTATTGATTTGAATTCAACAATATAATGGATTTCACAAAAAAAAAAAATATTTCAGTTAAAGACGTATTATTTTGGAAGGGGCCCAAATCCCTTATTTCGCCTAGGGCCCTCAAAATATCAGGACCGGACCTGGGAAGGGTAGTTGATGAGTGACATTTATGTCACTCCTAGGGTAGTTTTTAGGTATTTTTCTAGCTTATTTTATTATATACTCCCTCCATTCCTTTTTGTTCTTCCCGTTTCTATTTTGGGCGTTCCTATATGTTCTTCCCATTTCCTTTTTTGGATATACCTTTTTACCATAAAATTCCCCACCATCCCTTATTTAATTCATTCACATTTCCCTATTCACCCACCCAACTCCACTTTTATAATTTTTTATTACTTTATTTAAAATATCTTCTCTCTCCTTCATTTCTTTATTACTTTCCTTTAATACTTTATTACTTTATCTTACATTCAATCATTACTCTTACACCCAATCATTACAAGATTCCATTTTCTTAATTTTTACACCATTTCTCAAATGGGAAGAACATAAAGGAACAGAGGGAGTATTTATCTAATTTTCTCATTTTTAACCTTTATTTATTTTATATTTTGTAGCTTAATTAGCGTACTTAGTGATTTTTCTTTGTTTTTAGACCTTAATTTCGTAATTTGTTTGGTTTCCTTGTTTTTATAATTTTATATTTTAATTATTTTAGTTATCGTTATTATTTTCTAAATCTATTCCTATTTCCTATTTTCTATTAATATTTTTTTTTTTATTATTATTATTATTATTATTATTATTATTATTATTATTTAGTACTCCCTCCATTCCTTTTTGTTCTTCCCATTTCCTTTTTTAGCATTTCTTTTTGTTCTTCCCCTACTGAATCTTTACTATTTTTGGTCATAGTTTTTTTACCAATTTACCCTAAGATTCTCCACTATTTACCAAAAAACCCTAAGATTCTACCCTTTTTCCACCCTTTTTTTCCCCACCACCCTTATTTAATTAATTTCCCATCCCCCATAACCCCACCCCACTACCGTCACTTTCACTCTCTCTCACCTCTCTTATTTCTCTCTCTCTCTTCATTTCCTTATTGATTCACTTCAACCCCCTCACCTCTCTGATTTCTCTCCCTCTCTTCATTTCCTTACTCTGTTTCTCTCCTCCTCTCATTTTCACTCTCTCTCCTCCAAAACATCTCTCTGTTCTTCAGAGATCTGGAATTGAGATCGCCGCCACCACTACAACCAAACCTCCGCCGCCGCCGCCGCCCTCCATTGAAGTTGTAGAATATGAAAAAATGGCTTTAGATGGTGAAATTCGACCATAAAAACTCTAGATCTAGAGTTTTCATGGTCGAATTTGACCTCTAAATCCTTAAAATCGTGAGTGATAGTAAGGATCAAGTGGGTCTTTATTTATTTTTGTGTATTTTATTTGTCGAATTTTCTGGGCAAATTTTTTTGTCGATTTTTCTGGTTGAATTTGGTCAAATTTCTCGTTTGATTTTCGTCGAATTTTTGGATTAATTTTGGTCGATTTTTTGGCTGAGTTTTTGGGTTGAATTTGGTCGATTTTTGGGTTAAATTTGGTCGAATTTGTGGTTGATTTTGGGTTGAATGTGTTCGTATTTATGGGTTGAATGTGTTCGTATTTATGGGTTGAATTTGTTCATATTTCTTGGTTGAAGTTTGCTCGATTTTTGGTTGAATTTGTTCGAGTTTCTGGGTTGAATTTGTTAGATTTTGGGTTGAATTTGTTGTTCGATTTTCTGGGTTGAATTTGCTCGATTTTCATGGTTGAATTTGGGTGGTTTTTTTGTTGAATTTGCTCGATTTTTTGTCGAACTTCTGGTTCGAATTTTTTTTTCCGAATTTGGTCAAATCTTCTGGTTCGAATTTTTTGATTTTTGTTATTTTCATGGTTCGAATTTTTTTATCTTTTGATTTTTTCCAAATCTTTTGGTTGATTTTTTCTGGTTCGAATTTTTTATTTTTCTGATTCGAAGTTTCTGGGTTGATTTTTTTCTGGTTCGAATTTGGTCAAAATATCTCCCATATATCTTTTTTTTTAATATTTTCTCTCACTTAACTTTATTTTTAAATATATAAACTCTTATTCCCAATCATTACTCATATCCCAAATACAAACCAAGATTCAGTTTTCTTAAACCACACCGAACATTTTTTAGGGGAAGAACAAAAGGGAATGAAGGGAGTATTAGTTTAGATTTCATTGTTTTTCTTTATTTTACTTTTATTTGTTTCTTCCCTCGTCTTTTATTTTAATTATGTAGGTGAACGGTGTGGATTGTCAAGCGCGAGTTTCAAAGGTCGAGTAAAGTCTTAGCTTGGTCAAGAAAAGTCAAATGCCTTCAATTGAAATTCCATGGATCAAAAGTCTAACATTGACTTATTTCTAGACCACAACAACTACTGCCCTCCTCCTAACCTACACCACACTACATACATATCCTTCACCACCCCAACACCTCACCAACAATTAACCGAGCCCACCAACACCAAATCAGCATACCAAAATCACACAAAACAGAGAAGAAAAACAGAGCAAGTTCGTGCGCCCGAATCAATTTCCCGCGCCCGCACCATCACGGAAATCACCCGTAAAAAAGCTACTGATTGTTGCATACTTGACATTTCCAGAGATGTGCGCCCGCACCTCAAAACGGTGCGCCCGCACCGGGTGGGTGTACGGAATTAATGAAGGCTTGTGACCTTGCACGTGACCGTGGTGGTAGCGGCTGCGATTTGATGATGGTGGACGACGAGATGATTGAACATTGATGACCGTTGATGATGGCCGTTGATGATGATAATGATGATGGTCGATAGATGATTGATGATGGTCGATGGATGATTGATGATGATCAGCGACGGATGATGGTGGGTAGGAGCTGATTGAGAAGATGATTGATGAAGATGAACGGCGCTGAAGAAGCTGCGAAAGAAAAAAAAATGACGAAGGTCTTGGGCTTGATTGAGATGGGGGTCTGATTGTTTAGATTAATTAGGGGGTTTTATTTTCCACATTTATTTCTTTTTCTCTTTTATTTTTATTTCTTTCTCCTTATCTTTTCTTCTTTTAATTTACTAGTTGTTGGCCGTCCCCCCAATGTAGCAAAAATAAACTTTGTGAAATTATAACCGCCATAATTTAGCAATTACACTTTGAAAGTTGCTATATTTGTTGTCACAAGAAAAAAACACTACTTTTCATTGAAAATTATAAGTTTAACAACCATTTTATACGTTGTATTTCCTATAAACCAAACTAAAATTTTCATCGTAGTTTCAAGTGAAACATGTACAACCATACAAGTATCACTCTTAACACTAAACATAATCAATAAATTATATACATACAATAATTCAACAAATCTTGAAAAACACAACCTCTTTAGACAAACTCATTTTAACCTAAACAAATCGAAACATTACAGAGAGGAGAGATTTTAACAACAAAATAACTTCAACTTTTAACTTCCACCCTGATTCTGCTTGATATGGAGGATGCAATAGGATTAGGATATCAAGGAAATTTCACTATCGATGCCTGTATAAAAAAGACATGGAATTAGCACAAACTTTTTACTACTTGAGAAAAATTTAGGCAAAAAAATATAATTATGCATAACCCGTGCACTAATCTCCCTTTGATATTTCTTCAATCTCACAAATGTTACTACTGACACATGAAGAGGCCAACATAAAAAGATATATAATGATCATACATGTAAGAAAAGATTGAGAAATTAAGAATCATAAAGAGATATAATAACAGAAATTTACAAATACATCACACCACGACAGGATCCCACATAAATTTTGGCAAATAGAACAATCGAAATCTCAGCTTATACCTGATGACAGGGGACAATTTAAGCCAAGAATTTTTACAGAATACCAAAAACTCAGTCAATACTTAGCTTGGTCAGGGTAGCTTCATCACCAATCCATCCTCTCTAATCCATATACGAGGAAGGGGGTATTTTACTCCATGTCTATCCCACACATATAAATAGCTCTCAGCTGTGTTGATAACTTAAACTTATAAAAGTTTCTACCAACATTTGAAAGAGCCTCAAATTGCTAACAGATAAAGTCAAATAATCAACCAAAACTGAAAAACTTACTATAATCCTTCAGTACCCTCACTGCAAAAGAGCTGAAACCGCATCTAGGCATTTCGGGAATCCCCTTTATATACATCATAACTGAATTGTCCTTCACGTCTGGAAGATACCAAGATTGAAGATGCATTCACCATAAGATTCATAAGCAAAAAGATACAATCCCGAGCTAAAGAGAAGGGCATATGCGCCAAAGTCATTATATAAAGAACCATGGATAAAGAAAAAACATCACCTGCTCAACAATATCTTTGACAGAAAGATCACTCTTAGCCTTACTGGTTTGGCCTGAAATCCTTATGTGTGTCAGGATCGTTGGATGGAGTAGTTGAGTACTTCATTGCATTTTGGTAGAACAAGCCAGATACCTATTACAAAAGAACCTTCAGGGAATAAATATCACAAGTTAAACCTAAAACCTGAGACGTGAACTGAAAAAACTTGTACCTGAATATAATATGAAAATTAGCAAAGCCCCCTCCCCCTAAGAAAGGTAGAAATATAGACATATTTCAGACTACGATGTCCGCCAATCCACCTTGCCATATACATTACTCTTGCAAACTCGCGCACTCCTGCAAGTCAGAAATCAAAATTCTCAGATAAAACTACAGATATAAAATTATTTCCACAATAAAACAACCAAAAATCGAATAAAATAGCAGAAAAGAAACGTTGAAATAGTAAATATTCCAATTCAATTAAACCATCCATAATTAAACAAAATCAACAATTAAACCAAATTCTTGTGGCACTAAATGAATGCAACTACTAACTTTTGAGGAAATTGCATTAGATCACAGCACCACTAATTCAAACCAAATCGCGTTGTCACAACAGATTTCAAGTGCTGTTTTGAGTAGTAATGTAGCTAACCAAACTTAATACGGACTACAACCTAATAATATCAATTCATATCTAAAGCAAGTAAAAAATTTGTAGTGTTGGATGAACAACCATGACGGGATGGGGCAAAAAGGGAAAATATGACTCTCATTCCCTCTCGCCTCGGCTAATCCTCTCATCCAACATATTGCTCGTAGTAATAATTTCAAGGAGATCACTAAAGCTAAAGTCTTCAAAGAATACAACCCATTATAGTCCGGACTACTCCGCATAAATGTATTGGAATAGGGGTCGCTTAGTTGGTAAGAGGATACTGCATTACTGCAGCCTCTTCAAGGTGAAACTTCATATACCTATCTTAATATAATTGAATGTAACACTGCTTCTTTGCAAACAATTTACAAATTAGAGGCAAAGATACAATTACGAAAAAAATTCATTTCTGATACTCGTACTTCCATAAACAAAAGCATCTTCACTGTTAAATTCTAGAATTTTACCGAGCATGGAAGAAGCTTCGTCAACATCAAGTCAACACCAGCATACTACCTACTCACTATCTAAATTCTAGAATTCGGCACAAGTAATCGTCAATTGCTAGCTTACCCACACTTACCTAGAGCTTAAGATACTATAAAGTTTTAATAAACATACAAAGTAAGAAAATTAAGCATAAACTGGCGAGTTTCATGTGACCGTCAACTAATGGGATTAGGGATTGAGAGAATAAGTCTATACGCTAATTGAAACATGTTCCTATTCGATCAGTTCACTTACAAGCTCTATAGAAACTCCATCTATAAGAAAACCTAGCAACTTGCTAGCTCTTTTCTTTGGAGGGGGTGGAATAACAAGAGTGCAGTTTGCATGAAAATATTAATTTGCAAATTTTACCTTATCTTCAATAGAAGGGCAGTGTCTAGGTTCTCTAGCTTCAACTCACCCGCCATATGTTGGAGCTCCATGCAAGTTTTCATTAATCAGCGGGTGTGTGATTTTTGTCGTACATGTCAGATAACATCACTGTTCCCTTTTAATCAACTGCTCCCTTTCAATATGAAGCTTGGGGTCACAGGTAAACCAACTGACCTGCTCAATTACAATTACAGAATCTGAGTGCTTCTACAAGATACATCCAAGGAGATTGCATAGAACTCTATCAATTCCTACAAGCTCGATTAAACCTCCGATTGAGGATCACATTTGTTGTTGAAAAGAAATACTTCATAACAAACAAGAAAACAAAAATTAAAGGGGAAACAAACTACTAAAGACCCCAATTTTATTTTTGGAAAGGAACAGACCATAGCTAACTATATGCAATGGTTGGAATTATGTCAGATGCCTCAACAAATAGTATCATGAGCTATTGAAAATAACGTTCTCGAACACTATGAAAAATTCAGTAAATTCATTAAATTTAACTTCTACTATATTTTGGTCGAATAGTATCATGAGCTAACAGATCATCCAAGTGAAAGAGAGAGAATAAACTAACAGATCATCCAAGTGAAAGAGAGAGAATAAACAAATCACAACTCAGCGGATCAAATATCTAATGCCAAACCTCACATCACTCAAATAAAAACCCCAGTAACTTGTTTTCTCTTAGGTTGTAGCAGAGAGTCAGAGATTGCTCATCAAAAGAAACTAAAGCAAGGAGTTCTGTTTTTCTGTTTGTTGGATCAATCACTCTTTATCATTTATTAAGAAATTATATATCAGAAAGCAAGAGAGACCGAGAGTGTTAGAGAATGAGACGACAAAATCGTAAGAAAATATATTACCTCTCTACCATAAGTAACGGATCAAGTATTAGCTCCACTTTACCATCAATCCAGATGTTGTACAATGCTTCTAGAAACATCATGTTTACTAATATCTTTGGAACCTTTCTATTTCTTCCGGGTTCATCATATGGTTGATGCTTCAGAAGAATAAGATGTCAAACTCCCACTCAATGACCCCCATCAGTTTCCACTCTTACAGAAACGTTTTTCTTGATGAAAAAAGATTCTCATCAACCACCATAAGAAAACAAAAGAACTTTTGTGACCGAGCACTAATATTATTAAGCTGATATGGTGTATCGTATCCATCGAAGATACCATATGCAACTACAAATCAACACTTCTTGACATACTCTATATCTTTTGGATCCATATCACCACCACCATTACCCATAAACTTGCAGTGGACCTGAAATATAAGTATAAATGATTAAGGTTAGCACCAATAGGGGTGACAACAAACTACCTTGTTCCTAATAAAGATAAAAGTAATCGATTGACACATACTTGCCTTTTATTCCAATTAATTATTGTTCAACACAAACTGGTTCTTTAAGGATCTTACTCTATTAAAATGTTCCTCTGTAGGTGTTAGGACTGGAGAACAGAGAGAGAAGTCAAAAACTTAAAACACTGGGATTAAAACTTTGTTTTTCTAATATAAGGTGCTTAAAGCCATAAACTCTCCTACTCTTTAGAGCTTATAGAGAGGATCCTGAATTTCACATTATTCGACAATTAAATGCATAAACTCCAGGGTTTATCTTTGTTTGTCTAATTATTTTAAGTAACATGATTTCACCATAATAGGTTTATCGTTGAACTTCTGAATAGTTCACTGAAAACCAAGCCTAATTCATTAGCTCCGATTATAATATATCATCTATATATCAGTCAAATCGCTCAGTCATAACGCGTAGCAAGAATGGCTAAAAGTTAGTGCCATTACTCAGGAACTATATCAACTCTAACACAAATCATGATAATTAGTTCTCCTTCTCACCAAGAGCTACACTCACATATACAAGTACCATTTTCATATATGCGGAAAAGTTATACATCTCTTAAAATAGTGAAAGGATCGTGCTCGGATTTTCTCGATTATTACAATTATAAAGGTTATTTTACTAAAATCATGTTAAGTCATCCTAGCTTATTCTCTCTAGTTACATATATAGAAAATTCAACCGTGTTTTATAAGCATAGTTTCTTATGCAATACAATTAGTACATAAGGAAATATATGTCCTCTATGTTAAAATTCCGCATTTTCCATGATCAAACAAATCGTATACACGAAAAATAAACTTATAACAAATAGCATAATCAAGAAAAAAATTATGATATTTAACCCACAAATCAATCAAAATCAAGTTCATTAGCATTACAAGCCAAAATTGAGGATAATAACACACCCTTTTTTGAGCCAATCGCCAATCTCATAATTCAATGCCAAAACCGATGCTTTAGTCGTCTCATTTGCTACCTTTCAACTTTCTGCATATTTTTTTCAACAATTGATATAATCTGGAGGAACCCTAAATTAATATGTTAATTATATAGATTAGTTTAGGAAAAATTCCTAACAAACCTGTGGTCATAGGGAACAAGTTATCTCAAATTATACCAAATTTGACCATCTCAACAAACTTAAATATAGAATGAGAAAAATCAAAAGCTCCCTAAATACCATACCTAATTAGTTGGGACTTCAATATTGGACATGGTAAATAAACTTTGTTAGACTCAATTCAAACTCAAACAAATAAATAAACAGATTAATGAAAGGGTTTAAGAGTATTTACCAGTTCTGTAGTTTATAGGTCTGATCAGGCGAGAGAGGAAAAGAAAGAATCGTCACCCATTTCATCAACCGAACGTCTACAAGAAAAAGCAAAAAAAATATGAAATCCAAAGAGTAAATTATTTAACGTATAGTTAACGACCTAAAATCGCAGAATGAGCGACTGGGCTCTTTCAGTGTAGGAGATTGCTTCTAAGTTCTTATACATATTATGGATTCAGAAGGCATAAAAATATACCCGAAATTCTCAACACCCATGAGACCTAGATATTGATAATAGTTTTTCTTAGATCTATGACAACCAAGTTGGTTTATAGTTTATACAGATAACCATAAAGATTGCAAAACAATTTTCTTTTTCCTTCTTTTCCCCTTACCTTATTTCAGTGCGACAAACAGATTGACCAAATTCCAAAAAAAAAAAATGGATAACATGTCTCAAAGAGTCAGCTAAAAAGTTGGTAGTACCAAATTACTGTAAACACCTCAACTTCATCCATTACACCAAAAAAAAAAAAAAACAGGAACTCCAACTTCCCAAATCAGAAGTTGCAAAATTAGAAGAACAAATTTAGAAGAAAACAGATGACATAACCCAACAAAATACTGCCATTTGTATTGGCCAAACTTATATGACCATTTGCAGGTAACTTTTACATTCAAAAGAAGAAGATCGCGCAAACATCCAATAAAATTTGCTGCCTACCCAAAATAGAATTCAAGATCATGTGGTGTAGAAAGATTATGAAAGGAGAAAAATCAATATTTGAAACTTTACAAAGTGGATGATATCCAACAATTTTGTTTCCAGTGCATGGCATTAATAGAAAGACACAGTGACTACAATTTTATTTGACCCCACTTCATCTGAAAGGAACTCTTCCATAATGAAACTCTTCCTGGGTTCAGGATTGAGTAGCTAACCAGATAATAGATATCTCATCTGAAATCAATCTTGATTGTTGTAATAGCCTAGCTTGGCTGAAGACTCAATGGTTGCTTATTCAGCTAGACCTTTTAAACTTAGATAGAAAACAACCAATATAGGGTTAATGTTTCTCAGACACCCACTTACCAGTTACTACGTCCTTTAAATATATCCTTTAAAACAATGTGTCGTTGTCATGCAGCTCGTGCTTATATAATGATATCAACGTGCATCTAGCTGATTTCAAATTCTCGACTATCTTGCTATAATAATAGAACTACGTATGCAAGGGCCAAGAAACTTCAATTGAAATTAGGAAGGTTGAGGAAAAGACTAAAGTGATAGATGTTGCATAGAACTCCTTAGGAGAAAAAGCACATTACTCACCCAAATATCAACTGAACCAAGTTCATTTACAGCAAAATCAGCTAACTTGCTCACGTCATTAGGGTTGAAATTTGAAAACGTCACATGGTATGCCTACCACTTATGCATATCTCTGTTTTTTCCCATTTACAACTTTCATTTCCCTAAGACTTTCTTCAAGCTCTTTGACAGTTGCATCCACTAAATCAACACTGCCTTCAAGATAGCGCACTGTGAGTTTGACATAACAAAAAAAAGAAAAGAAAGGTGACCCTCAAGTTCCAAAATACAACGTCCAGGTGAAGTAACAACCACTCGGTCTCCAGAAAGAAGAAATTCTCTAGCAAGTGCTTTACCAAGTCCTCTAGAACTGCAACAAGTAATGAGAGAGTCGGACTAAACAAAGATAGAAATGCTTCAGAAGTTCAAAGAAGCATTTGGGATACAAGATCGCTGAAATAAATAAACACCCAGACTACAAAAATTTTACCTCGTAAATTATTTAAAGAAATGAAAGCAGGCAGTAAACTAATAATATATATATATATATATATATATATATATATATATATATATATATATATATATATATATATATATATATATATATATATATATATATATATATATATATAATAAGAAATATTACGAATATGTATATATATTATATATGATCATAGGATATTCCCTTGTATCTTCTCTTTACAAAAACAAGACAATTGTGGAATGGTTTTAGCAAATATAAAATGTGCTCTTGACAAAAGTGAATAACTTTTACAAAGCTCAAAGTCGACCAATCTTGCACGAAAAAAAAGGCTCTCATATCCAAGAAGTATACTGTTCCATATTACTCTCACATCAAACAGAACGAAAGATAATCATCTTCATGACTCTCGTGAGAAATTGAGAACTACATGTCAAGCATAAAGAGAAAATAACTATCAGCATCTGGTATAGTACCTCCCAGTTATTACAACATTCCTTCGACCAGCCCGGTTGTGTTCAATGTTCATCCATAACCATGTTTGCCCCTACCATATTCCCAATTATGACCCCCCCCCCCAAGCCAACAATACCAGATCAAGTCATTCATCTCACCACCTTTACATCATGAAACTGTTATGGTATCAGCCAGTGACATTCCTAAATTAAGAAGGGAGATATATGTATTGTACGTAAATGTGGTGATGGCCTGACAATTGAACTCCAGTTAGTATAACACCTTACGGAAGTTCGGAGTATGTTTGAACTCCATATTTTGTTGTATACAGAGCCACAAAGGGAAATAATATAGACAACTAAGCTAGTTGGCATTGACTATTTCGACACGATTATGTACTATGTGATTGTATCTGAAATTAACAAGCTAGAATTTTGTATCCGAAAATTAACAAAAATTTTGTATCCGAAAATTAACAAGATCTTCTTTAAGAAACCACCATAAGTCATAACTAACATCAGGAGATAGTTAACATTATCATCCAGATAAACCTATAAAGGGACAAAACCACCATCTAAAATAAGTTTGTTTACCTCACACCAAAGAAAACTAAGCAACACAGCATACGAAATGTTAACATTCTATTATAGGCTCGCAATTCCACTCATTCTATCAATGGGAATATAGATTTCAATAGTGGAAAAAGAACAAGATTAGTGGAATTCTACTCAGGTCAACGAACTAAACAAAATGACGTAGCCCATTCTTTCAAACCAAAGCCGCAATATTGACTTCGGAAAAAGCAACTGAAAACAAACCAATTCTTATCTAAGTCATTTAATCATATCTTTAGATATCCCTAACTTTCTTTCCTAATGAGTAACATATGCAGATATGTTTTTATCTGTCACAGATGGATTCAATCATCGATCTCGATTTTCCTTATGGATTACAGACAATATAAGGTAATCAATGAAAACATGAACCATGAATGGTAAATATCTAATCAAACACAAAATGTAGGCTATCAAAGGCTGCTACTTAAGCACTTACATGCGTTGTGTGCGCCTTTCGACTACTGGTGACACCATAAGTGATGTGTGTAACACCCCCGATTTACTAACTTTAAATAAATAAGAAATAATACATACTTTATAAATATTTGCGGAAGCTTACACCTAAATCGGAGGCATCACCGCCACACTTGACCACATTGTCAAGTGCTAAGGCTTACAAAACTTAAACTATTACAACTCGATTACTAGGTGGTCTATTTACAACTGAAAAGTATTAAACTGTCATAAAAGACTATACGATAACACTTGAGCTCCTTCATCTTGAATTGCGATCTTTAACGATCAATCTGCTCCAGTTAATATTGACTGCTCACCATAGAGGACAAATTCCAAAAGGATCGTCGCAGGGCCACCATAAGAAAAAGACATGGCCGCAAACACACATAGCAAATAAACACACACGTCAGCAAACAGCTGAGTAATCACCCGTTACAAACAGAAACATACTAAAATAGAGTAATAAAGTGTCATGTAAATAATGTAGTATGAAACTACATTTCAAGTATGATCCCAAAAATAAAACTAACTCCATACTATACGGAAACTATAAATCTTCTCTTCATATGAACCTCAAATATATTGATATGATCTTTTCCTCTACTAAACGTACTCAAACCAATAGGTGCCATATTTGCTCTTTGTTCTATACCTAACCTTGGACATGGGTAATTCGAATAAATAAACCAACAAGTATAAAAACTTGAAACTCTCAATAGCTACTAAAAAGACTCTCTGAGTCAAGGCCACTTTTGGACTAAATCTCACTTTTGGAGATATTAAGAAAAATAAAGATTGTATCTTGCTCCTTTACTAATGGTTATCATCTCCCTACCAACATGCCAAGGACTAAGGTCTATAACATCGAGCCTCAAACTAAAAATATACGAAGTATATAACATTCATTCTCAACCTTGATCTCGTGATCTCCTAATCTTATCAAAACCCGCGCTGGGTCTCTAAAATATATATACTGCTCAACAACGGCACAAGATCCAAAACCATATCATTCATTCTCCATAATAATCTGACTCCTCTATTGCGACAGAAGGAATACACAAATGAAAATATTAATCCATCCAAACTATTACTAATCGAACATCCAAAGTATCTCAATGTAACCCAAAAATGATAATATAAGTCTTCAATGATTGATATACTCTATAATACAACTCAACTCATAAAATTAGCCTAAATCTTCGATCTTTCATACTTTCCATACTACCGAAATAGATAAATTCATGTCTACTGCTACTATAGATCCTTCAATCAATAAGACAATAATAAAATGCATCATATAAGAAAACCAATACTATATTCTAATATAGATAATCGTGCATATTAGTAAATTGAACACAATAGAAATTTAACACACATTATAACAAAGCAGAATATATAATCAATTACGCTTAGTTGACGACTAATATGCTCATGTGACTCTAAATCGTGATTACACATAATAATCAATATATATAAATAACTTAATAGACTAGGGGCGTGTGATTACAACTAATAATATACACGAACAATTAGAAAGGACTAAGCGTGATTACACATAGTAATAATAATTCACACTATACAAATGACTCGAAAAGACTGGGTGTGCGTGATTACCTTCCAAGGATTCGAGACCGTGCATTAGAACAATAAAGACTCGCCTACCCACTACATCTCGACGACAACGTATCAATTTAAATCCATAAGCTAAAAGATCATGGTTGGTATATGGTGATAGGGATTCACGCAACATATTGTTTTGATCTTTGACGAAGGTACGTACATGATGATCTTCCTATGAGATTCAATATGTGGTCACTAAATTTGGAGTTTGACTTTCCACAAATTACCGAACAAAAAAAAAAAAGATGATTATGGGTTCTTAATTTATACGCAACTCCATACGATTACAATGTAAAACGGCTGCACTAAGGTTTTCTAAAAATAATTAGGGTTAACGGAATATATATAGGTGCTCGTAATAAGAGTCCTACTAATTTTAAAATAACGTTTTTAAACTTTCTGAAAATATTAAAAGAGACTAGCTAAAAACGGATATAATTATAGTTTGACTATAAAATATGTTTTACAAAATTATAAAATATTGGGGTATTACAATCTATCCCCCTTAAAAGAAGTTTCGTCCCGAAACTTAAAATTAGAAAGATATAGATTATTAAATATACCCTCTTTAAAAGAAGTTTTTCCCGGAACTTAAGTTAGAAAAACTTTGTGACTTTAATTTCAAACGCTAATTAAAGATTTTTTTTTTTTTAAAAACGAAAATATATACCAAACTTTACTACATAAAATATTCGGGATTTTACAATGTGGGCTTGAACAAATCTCCCACAAAGCCCAAAGAGGCAGCCTACGACTCATACTGATCAGATGGGCCCAAGCCTGGAAAGAAGGCCAAAGTCCTGCTACTTCACCAGAATAAAGACATAGCCCCATTGGGCAAAGCCCATTGTCTTTAAAAGCCGGTCCAAATATGGGAGGCCCATCATTGCAGGCCAAAGGCCACGTGTCTTAAATCTCCAAGGGGCACGTGTCCCATAGTTAGGGTTGAGGGTGCAGTCCCCAAGGAACCCTAGCACTATAAATAGCTCAGATCCCAAGGTAAAAGGGTATTCAATTCTTGCCCAACTACAAAAAACTTATCTTTGCTCTGCCTTCTCTCTACAAATTACTTATCTCTCTAGCTTATACTTACTTAAGCATCGGAGGGAATATTCCTACGGGAATATTCTTGTTTTGCAGGTTGCCAGAAGTTCGTGCCAAGTCATACTTGATACCTCCGAGGAGCGCGTGCCACATCAGCACCGTAAAAGTTCCCACAACATTTGGCGCCGTCTGTGGGGAGGTACAGTGTCATGGCTGAACTTCAAACTGACTGCGGAAAAACCAAGGGTAAATCAGAACTCCCAGCCAGAAAAGGAGTGTTTAAGGACGGGTCCAACACTCAATGTGACACGGCAGCTAGCCAGCCTGCGGCCGTCATTCCTATTCGACCCTTGCTGGATGGTCCTCACGGAGTCAATCCTAAGCATGATAATGGTAGGATGGTAGAGTTTCTGTCACAAGATTCTGACTCGCCTATGAGGAGACGCAACCTGGAGGAAGCTAGTCGGCATGTCAAGGAGGTTCGTCTAGGAAGAAGGACGAGACGAATCTTGCAGAAGAAAAATGCGGACCGTTACTCTCTAGAGGCTCCTGTAAGACAGTATGAGAGCGTCGCCCGAAGGAAGAATGGCTGTGGCTCCGAAGAAAAAAGGGGGCGAAGGAGGACGTCCTCTAGAGGTCCCTTTAAGTTCAATACGGCCCTTGGCGAGATCCTCCTTGCGGAAGGACCAAGTCTGGGAATAGAACTGTCTCCCCGACGATCGTCCACCTCCTGCCCACAAGTACCATTCTGTGCTTTTCACAACGACGAAGGGCATGACACCCAAAGTTGCCGGATGTTGAGGAAGATATTAACTGATCGCGTGGCTGAAGGACACCTTCGCCAGTACGTCCATCTAGAGGACGCACATGAAGAAGCGAGCCCCACCTCTAAGTACACAAATGAAAGAATTATGGTAATATCAGGAGGAATAGCGGCAGGAGAACCATGTAAGGAGGGACGACAAAAAGGTCCACCTCATCTTCGCCCAGCACAGAAGAACCTACCCTCTGTAGAAATTTCCGAAGACGACTATAGAAGGGCGGCCGCACCAAATGATGATGATCCTCTGGTTATTGAGGTTAAGGTGGCTAATCTTAAGGTAAAGAGAGTACTGGTGGATACGGGAAGCTCGTCTGACATAATCAGTCTGCAATGCCTGCGGAAATTAAGGCACAATCCAGGATGTAACACCCCGACAATTCTTTCTTTTCTAAAATAACCTTTTAGTATAAAACGTAGAGAATTATCAAGGCATTATCCCCCGTGTGAAAACGTAACGGCTTATTCAGAATTTTGCAGCGGAAAACATAAAACTAACTTTAGGTTTATAAATAATCGATTACAGGTTTAGTCCCAAAAATCAACCAACGAAAATAAGGAAATATAAATAGTACGACAAGTTTAAAGTCCAATTAAACAAACCCAAGTCAACTTAGTAAATCAAAACTAAATACAAATCTATTCCCGATCCCAATGATGCAACATCTTCAAACCTGCAGATGGACAATGCTTATTGATCCTTAGAGACTGCTCACCAAAGATTGGGTCATCACAGGATGAATAAGGCATAGCCATGATCAACATGCACAAGAAAAAGCACGTAATCAGCAAAGCTGAGTACTACATACTAAATCAATAATAATCCTAACATGATTCTATTAAACGAACGATCCTAACATTATACTAATGAACACAAATAAAGGCAGACAAAACATGATAGTTTGACGACCATACTTGACCAGACTAGACTAGGCTAGACTTTTAGCAATAATATTATTTTAGTTGAAATAGACAATGGACCGAGTTGTCCATCCAGAAGTCTTCACTAAGGAAGACGAGGTACGGGCGCGACTCCGTAACCTCAGTGACCTGCGATATCGAGGAACGTTTTAATAAAAATAGAACACGGTGATCAATCCGGTTCCAGAAAAGGCCATGGGCTACCACCATGAACCCCAACTCCTGTTTGTCCGTCACTTTAGACGTGCACAGTCTAAAGCTATTGCCACTCAGTTTCACTTTACATGATTTACAAATTGAGACTCTGTTATGACTCAACAATCACATAAGGCATACAATCCACATTCGTTCACAACTGTTTTTATCTTGGAATTAAGTAAGTGATCATAAAGGCATCAATCAAGACTCATTCCAATTTAATCCAACCTTTCCTTTGATTGAAAGAGAAGGAAAGGAGTAAAGTGTTTTGGGTCTTATTATTTGGGCTTTGCCAATTGGGCTAGAATTAGGATTTAGTTCTAGGATTTCAATCCAAAATTGATTAGGATCGTTTCCTAAATTCAATCGGCTTCGTAATTCGATTTCTTTTCAACATAAAATTCTAAAATCATTTTAATTTCATAAATCGTTGAAATGTTTTAAACGTATAAAAATAAATATTCGTTAATTACATTTTTATTTCTAAAATTCGTGAATTCTATTTAAATATAATTAACTATACGTTAAAATATATTAATAGGATTTATAAAATTACGGGGGATTACAATCTACCCCTCTTAAAAGAAGTTTCGTCCCGAAACTTAACACGAAAATTCACCCATTTATCAAAAGTTTTCAACTTATTCTTACATGAGAAGTACCTGTGCCGCTCATGTGCACTCTTTTTCCAACTTAAAGTTGTTTGTGTTACTCAAGAACACATTTTTCTTATGCGGAGAATCTATTTGCTTTACATCAACATGTATAAAATCACCATAAAAACAGGTAAAAAGCGCGAATTTCTATCGCATTCTACCCCTCTTAAAGAAAACGAGTTACGCCCTCGTAACTCATCTCAGGGAATAACTTTGGATAGTTTTCCTTCAACTAATTCTGTTCCCAATACAACATTTTCACGAAAATCATTCCAGCAAGTGGACTTCTACACTTCTTTCCATGCAATTCCTCAAAATGTGACATCGTAATGCTCGTATGGTAACTATTGATGAACGAAAATTCAATCAAATCTAAATGATCTCCCAACTTCTCTTCAAGGTCAATAGTACATGCTCTCAACATATTTTCCGTTAGTAATCTCAGTTTGTCCATCGATCGCAGGGTGGAAAGCAGTACTCATTTTCAATGTCGTCCCCAAGATTCATTAGACCTTTTTGCCAAAGTTCCAGACTTTTATGGTTGGTAAGGATCTCAAATGTTGCCCCATAAAGATAATGTCTCCAAATCATTCAAAGTGAACACAATAACAGCTGACTCTAGGTCATGGGTAGGGTAATTGATTTCATGAGGTTTCAATTGTCGCGACGACAGGTGCGCAGGTCAAACGCTCTTTTAAAATCTAGAAAGCTTTCTCACATTTCTCACTCCACTCGAATTTCGATTCCTTTTTTTTTCCGAAAAGTCTTTCACAAACCCCCTATAATAGTCAGCTAGGCCTAGGAAACTTCAAATATCAGACACGTTCCTTTGGAGTAGGTCACTCACTCACAGCTTGATTCTTAGTAGGATCTACAGAAACTCCTTATACTGAGCTTTCCCTTTCTAGTGAACCTCATTACGGCTTTCATGGATGTATAACTCTTGGGCTTAACTCTTAGCACTTTCACCAATTCATACATTCTCATCTTTTCAAGACAACAATTGATTTCAAACGATCCTGGACCACTCAAATCTTCTCTTAAATTTATTCCCTTACGTAACGTAGTTTCAAACAATTCAATCCTTCACTTTTCCGTCGGTGTCACTTATACACAAATAACTTCAAGATTTGTATACTTCATTTAATAAAACTAGATTCTTTCTAAGCGTCTCCAAATAATCCTCAAGTGTTTGTCATGTTCTTTCTCATTCCTTGAATAAATCAGGATATCATCAATAACATAATAACGAACTTAATTCGGAATTCGTAGAAAATCTTATTCCTCAAATCTATACTATGGAAGGTGCATTGGTTAACCCAAAAGGCATTTCTCTAAACCCATAATGACAATACGAATCCTAATGAGGTCTTAGGCCCTTATCAGCTATTCTCAATTGGTGGTACTTTAAACACAAATCAGTCTTCAAGAACACACTCGCCCAATTCAATTAATCCAACATGTCATCTATCCTAGGCAAATGGTACTTGTTCTTGATGGTGTTTAGTTCCCTAAATTCGATGCATAATTCCATACTCTTATCTTTCTCCTTAATAAACAACACAGGAGCTCCCCGCGGTGATGCACTAGGCATAATATATTCCTTGACCAAACAACTCTTGCAACTTTGTCTTAATTAGCTCATTTCAGGAGGTGTCATTCTATATGGTGTTCTAGATATATGCGTCATTCTAGGAACTAAGTCTATAGGGGACTCAACAGCTCTTAGCAAGTGGCATACCTGCAATCTCACTAGGAAACACATCCATGAATTCATTCACAATTGAAACATCCTCGATCTTCATTCCGACTTCTTAACTCACATCTAGCTCACACAACCGAAAAATAGTTCACAGGGCAAGTTCTTAAACAATTTGGTACACCTTATGGTTACAACAGTAGGAATACTAATGGGTAAATCAATCACCTCAAAATCTACTAACTTCGGACTTTTAATAAGAGGTGACGAAATAAAAGAATAAGCTTTCCCTGAATCAAATAACTTTCTAACTAGCACGGAGTTAATAGGAAAGTAACAGAAACTAAGTCAACTGGTCGTTCAGCTTCATCTCGACTTATCACATACAGTTTACCCGGGGCCTTGTTATGGTTGTTATTCTAATTAGCAGACTTATGGAGGTTTCCTTGGTTGTCTTGCGACCCTATAGGCTTCGAACTCTAATTTCTTGACTGGTTAAATCCCGACTTCACCTGGTTACCACTCTCATTACCATTTTGTTCCTTTTTCTGCTTAATAAAGCACTCATACTTCCTATGCCCCTTTTTCTGACAATAGTTACAGTTCATTAATTCTCCCTTACAATTCCTACCAGGATGGTTGTTATTGCACATCTTACAGTGATACACTCTCTCAGATTGATTCCTATTGTTGTGCCCCTGTTTGTTCCTTCCTTGAAAGTTTCCATATCCATTCCCATTCCCATTTTCATTCATATTCCTCTTGAAATTCCTTTGGTTTTCCCCAGCATTAAACTCTTTTCTTTTCTCCCCAAGAACAATATTTTTCTTGTCCCTTCTAGACTGCAACCCATAAATATGAACAGCTTTCCCATACACAATATCCAAAGATGTGTAGGTTTCCCCACCTAATCCTAATTGGATCTCCTCAGTCAAACCTTGCTTAAACCTCGGAGCCTTTAGCTCCTCTGTGGCTACAACCTCAGGTGCAAACCACGACAGTGCTATAAATTTGCTATAGTAATCGGCAATGGTCATGCTCCCCATACTAAGGTTTATGAATTCCTAAACTTTTTGCTTTCTCATAACAGGTAGGGTAAAACTTTCCCTTAAGGCAGTAACAATTGAATCCTAATTGAATCTCTCAGCAGTGCTAAGCCTAACTCTATTCTCTCTCCACCATAAATCAGCTTCATCTTTCAAATACATGACAACTTGACCCACCCTCATATTCTAAGGACAGTTCACAACCTCAAACAATTTCTCAAACTTTCTAAACTAGTTCTCTAAAAAGTAAGATCAGTTTCCCCCTTAAAAGTATGGTGACTTAACTTTTACTAGTCTCTCCAACATGTCCCCAGCAGAATCGGGACGCTCAGTTCTCTCTTGGATCAGCTTTTCCGCCAAGAGGCGAATAGCAACAACTAAATCATTATTGTTGGCCATTCTATAACACGACCTGAAATTAATATACTCTATCTTAGGTTCTAAACATCACTTATATGCCATTCTATATCAAGCAATATTTGATTTGACCATGGAGGTCGCCTCAATAAACAATATTCACATAAAATCATTTACGAAGGTGCAACAATCATTGCAAAATAATTCTCCTCGATCATTCGCGAACGACATTCACATAAAGGACATCCGATCGAGGGAAACAAATCAAATGCAATCATCACAAATAATAATAATAAAAGAAATTATTCCTCGTCGCGTGCCCAAACTAAATCATTGACCACTTGGATAATTGAATATTTAACTTTAATTCCTCAAAAGAAACTTGTATTTCCTAAAAGAAACTTTTATTCCTCAAAACAATATTAATAACAATTTCTAAACCATAATAACGTACTTGTCCCAAAATAAAATAAAAGCGCTATGCAATAAATTTAAACAACCGTTGGGCGATTTGTCCCACATTATTCCCAACATAAATAAATAATGAAACGATCTTAGAGGGAAATATTATCAATCTTGTTCTTTCATTCCTTATAGCTTTCTAGAGTAAAAGGACTCGTATTTAAATTCATCATCATCCTCGGTATTAAAATATTAAGCTAGTTTTCTCTGCCTTGTGGATCTTCGTAGCCTTTGAGACTGAGGTCATCCTCTTCTGGCTCAGTATCACTACATTATAAATATCAACTCTAGTATGCCCTCTAACACGGTCAAACTCACGAATGACTTCCTCATCCCTATCATGATCTCCTGTTCTTAATATATGACGCATAGTGCGTTCAAAGCTGGTGTAACTATTAATGTCAGACTCATAATCCATTTCATTCTCATGATCACTTAATACAATTGAGTTGCTATTGAATCCTAGCAAGATATTCACATCTAAACACCACTTTCTTCACAAAAATATCAGTGATCTCTATATCGATCCTTCTCGAGAGATCCTATGTTGGTATACTTAGAAAGAAATATTTTATTTCTGAAATAAACAATTCCAGGTCTCACTAATGACTTCCCAACCAAATCATAATCAAAATTCGATAACACAATAAGTTTGGTGGAAGCAAACAATTTCTATTATGCACATATAATTACAACATTTAAACAATAAACACTTGCACGTACATAACAATTAATTTCTTATGCTAGCATTAACTAGCTACTAATGCACATGTAATTCTATCTTATATGCCCTTCTTATACTACCCATCTCTCATAAACTAAAGCATTGAAATAGTTTAAATAACAAATTAAAAGGACGATAATATAATAAAATTATAACATAGAATAAAAATATAAAATAAATTAAGTAAAATAAATTAAGGAAATGCGTAGCGAATAAATTCGAAAATAAAGTTATTAATTCGAAGAAGATTTATATATATTTTTTTTTAAAAAATAACGAATTCTAACTCTTGAAACAATTTAAAAAAAAAATTGAACTTCTAAAAAAATTATACTCCATTTTTGAATAAAAAATAATAAGAAAAAGAATAAAAATTTCGAAAGTCAATTTAATTCGAATAAATAATTTGATTTCGAACTTAAATAAGAAATATTATATACTTTCAAACAAGATAAAAGGAAATCTGCCCCCCCAAAAAAAAGTACCAATTTTTGAACACTATAATACGTAGAAGCTCGATTTTTAAGAAATTTATTTTAAATAACTAGATAGTTAGGCGCCTAAAAATTTATCAAAGTAAAACCTTAGCTTCTAGATACCACTTTGTAACACCCCGACAATTCTTTCTTTTCTAAAATAACCTTTTAGTATAAAACGTAGAGAATTATCAAGGCATTATCGCCCGTGTGAAAACGTAACGGCTTATTCAGAATTTTGCAGCGGAAAACATAAAACTAACTTTAGGTTTATAAATAATCGATTACAGGTTTAGTCCCAAAAATCAACCAACGAAAATAAGGAAATATAAATAGTACGACAAGTTTAAAGTCCAATTAAACAAACCCAAGTCAACTTAGTAAATCAAAACTAAATACAAGCTCTCTATTCCCGATCCCAATGATGCAACATCTTCAAACCTGCAGATGGACAATGCTTATTGATCCTTAGAGACTGCTCACCAAAGATTGGGTCATCACAGGATGAATAAGGCATAGCCATGATCAACATGCACAAGCAAAAGCACGTAATCAGCAAAGCTGAGTACTACATACTAAATCAATAATAATCCTAACATGATTCTATTAAACGAACGATCCTAACATGATACTAATGAACACAAATAAAGGCAGACAAAACATGATAGTTTGACGACCATACTTGACCAGACTAGACTAGGCTAGACTTTTAGCAATAATATTATTTTAGTTGAAATAGACAATGGACCGAGTTGTCCATCCAGAAGTCTTCACTAAGGAAGACGAGGTACGGGCGCGACTCCGTAACCTCAGTGACCTGCGATATCGAGGAACGTTTTAATAAAAATAGAACACGGTGATCAATCCGGTTCCAGAAAAGGCCATGGGCTACCACCATGAACCCCAACTCCTGTTTGTCCGTCACTTTAGACGTGCACAGTCTAAAGCTATTGCCACTCAGTTTCACTTTACATGATTTACAAATTGAGACTCTGTTATGACTCAACAATCACATAAGGCATACAATCCACATTCGTTCACAACTGTTTTTATCTTGGAATTAAGTAAGTGATCATAAAGACATCAATCAAGACTCATTCCAATTTAATCCAACCTTTCCTTTGATACTGATCAACCCCCTCTATATGGGTATAAGGTTTCAACTTACTAAACAAGGTCCTCGGCCCTCATAAAGTAGTGAAAAGCTAAAAGGGAACAACAATCAACCGATTTGAATCAATATATACAAAGTAATCTAGTGTTCCCAACCAAACATGTTTGCATCAATCATCCATACTAACATGTTATAATTCTCATAATGCAATAGGTTCAATATGTCCGTCCAACAGTATTAAACATGCAATTTCAACATAACCAAGTTCAACAACAATCTCAACACAACCAAGTTCACCAACAAATTCCACATGGTTTCAACAATTAGCACACATTCCAAGCACACAGGTATGTACGTACCTTGTGAAAACAAACTGATAGGCCACTTTAACACTTTCAAAAGTCGCCTAAAGAGAATTCTCCGCCTAAAATAATCAAGAAACGTACCCAAATCAATTCCTAATAATTTACAGCAACACTAACGTACTCTAAACACATCCTAAACATATTTAGAACATTCCCCAATATCAAAAATTGAATATTTGATTTCCTAGAATAACAATTATTGAATTAAAGATTGAAATTCTTTGAAAACTCTTTGCAAACATCGTACTTTAAATTTTCAGCAATGTAAATTCATTTAAAACTTCACCAAGGCCAATCTACGTTCTTAGAACATCGAAACAATAATATTAATAATCCACAATCGTCCTACCATGGTTTCAAAACTATAAAAACCTTTAAAACTCATACTTTAATAATTAAAACCATATCTCAATCAAATCGTATAATCTGAAAATTAATGATATAATTATTACAAAACATAAAATCCGAAATTCATAATAAATCATAAAAAGAATCATGAATTTAATTCAAGAAACATAAATCGAATTATAAAAACATAATTAAAACATTAATTAGTTTTAAGGGTTTAGAAATAACCAAAAGAGAGAAAGAGTGAAGGCTGCCTGGCGGCAGGGCGGCGCGGCAGCCGGGCAGGCGGTTGCGGAGGTCGGCAGGCGGCGCGGTGGTCTGCAGGCGGTGCGGCTTGCAGCGACGCGAGAGGGGAAGCAAAGCACGAGCGAGGAGAACAAACACCGGCCAGAAAGGGGCAACCAGCGTCGGTGGATGCGCGACACATTGGTGGTCGGTGGTTTTGCGGTGGTTGCTGGAAACAGGCCACGGTTAAGGAGGAGCGAGCAATGAAATAAAGAGAGAAGAACAGAACGAAGGGAGAGAAGGAGAAGAAGAATTACCGTGCGTATGAGGACCGGTGGCGCAGGCAACGGTGGTCCGACGGTGGTTAGCGCGGTGGATGAAGGAGGAGGTTTGAGGGCTTGCAACTTCACGTGAATGATGAGAGAGAAAGGGGTTTTGGGTGTTTCTTGTTTTTGGCTTTTTACGTGAATTGAAAGAGAAGGAAAGGAGTAAAGTGTTTTGGGTCTTATTATTTGGGCTTTGCCAATTGGGCTAGAATTTGGATTTAGTTCTAGGATTTCAATCCAAAATTGATTAGGATCGTTTCCTAAATTCAATCGGCTTCGTAATTCGATTTCTTTTCAACATAAAATTCTAAAATCATTTTAATTTCATAAATCGTTGAAATGTTTTAAACGTATAAAAATAAATATTCATTAATTACATTTTTATTTCTAAAATTCGTGAATTCTATTTAAATATAATTAACTATACGTTAAAATATATTAATAGGATTTATAAAATTACGGGGGATTACAATCTACCCCTCTTAAAAGAAGTTTTGTCCCGAAACTTAACACGAAAATTCACCCATTTATCAAAAGTTTTCAACTTATTCTTACATGAGAAGTACCTGTGCCGCTCATGTGCACTCTTTTGCCAACTTAAAGTTGTTTGTGTTACTCAAGAACACATTTTTCTTATGCGGAGAATCTATTTGCTTTACATCAACATGTATAAAATCACCATAAAAACAGGTAAAAAGCGCGAATTTCTATCGCATTGGTAGGATTCGGGGGGAGCATCGTTCGTCCAATTGGTTCCATTTTGCTGCCGGTTTCTTTTGGAATTCCCCCAGTAGTCAAAGAAGTTGTCATCAGGTTTATAATAGTGGCAAATCTCACCACATTCAACATCATACTTGGTCGTCCAACACTCAACGTTCTAAAAGCTGTGATCGTCCCTCATTTACTATTGGTAAAATTTGTTGGAAGCAACGGACGCGTTGGATCTCTCTATGAAAATCAACAGTTGGCCAGGGATTGTTACTTGTCGACATTGGAGCCAACGGCCTGGAGAGCTTCTCTAAAGGGAAAGGAACAAACTAAACCTCCAGCGAGTCGCCGAAAAACCCGGGAAATACCGACAGAGCACAATGCAGAAAGACGACCTGAGCCAGTGGGAGCACTTTATGATGTAATTCTGGACTTAGCGGATCCGTCTCGAACAGTCCCCATTGGGGTCCACCCTGACGACCCCATGTCAGCAGCATTAGTGCAGCTACTCCAAGAATACAAGGAGATATTTGCCTTCACGGTAGAGGAGATGCCCGGTATAGACCCGACGGTGGCCGTGCATAAGTTGAATGTGGACAGTACTGTGAAGCCAGTACGACAAAAGAAAAGGAATCATGTAGAAGCAAGAAATTTGGCTGCCGCTGCCGAGGTCAAGAAACTAATGGATGCAGGCTTCATACGCCCATGCCAGTACCTAGACTGGGTAGCCAACGTAGTCCTGGTACCCAAGCCCAATAAGACGTGGAGAATGTGCGTTGATTACACTGATCTCAATAAAGCATGCCCTAAAGACAGCTTCCCACTGCCGAAGATAGACCGACTCGTCGACTCCACCGCTGGACATGCCATGATGAGCTTCATGGACGCCTACTCCGGATTCCACCAAATTCCATTATGGCCCGAAGATCAGGAGAAGACGTCTTTCATCACAGAACAAGGATTGTACTGCTACAAAGTAATGTCGTTCGGTTTAAAAAATGCCCCTGCTACCTTTCAACGGTTGATAAACACAGTTTTAGTAAAGCAGCTGGGGAGGAATATAGAATCCTATATTGACGACATGATTGTAAAAAGCAAGCAGAAGAAGGATCACCTTGACGACTTGAGAGAAACCTTTGAAACCATCAGGACATACCAGATGAGACTCAATCCCAAGAAGTGCATATTTGGGGTATCTTCTAGCAAGTTCCTTGGCTCCTGATTGAAGAAAGGGGCATTGAAGCAAATCCGGACAAAGTGCAAGCGGTCATTGATATGACGTCGCCAAAGACGGTTAAAGACGTGCAACGCCTCACTGGGTGTCTCGCCGCCTTGGGACGATTCTTATCTAGAGCTGGAGACAAGTGTCACTACTTTTTCGGTACCATCAAAAAGGGCACCCAGTTTGAATGGACGACGCAAGCTGAGGCTGCCTTCCTCCGCCTAAAAGAACATCTGCACACCTTGCCACGACTGGTCAGCCCTCTCTTGGGGGAAGTTTTGTATCTGTACCTTGCCATCTCAGAATACGCGCTAAGCGCCGTCTTGCTTACAGAGAGGGAGAGAACGCAACTACCTGTGTACTTTGTCAGTCACATGTTGCAGAATGCTGAACTCAAATATCCAACGGTTGAAAATTTTGGTTTTGCTCTGTTCTTGGCTAGTAAGAAGCTTCGTCCATATTTCCTGGCCCATCGATTGGTAGTATACACGGACCAACCGCTTAAGCGACCTTTCACCAACCTTGAAGCGTCAGGAAGAATGCTCAATTGGGCAATTGAGCTTCACGCGTTTGATATCTCGTATGAACCAAGGAAGGTAATAAAGGGACAGGCATTTGCTGACTTCATCGCGGAACTGACCAAGCCACCCTATTTGAAGAATGAAAAAACTCAGTGGATAGTGCATGTGGACGGCTCTGCTACTCAGAACGGGTCAGGAGCCGGCATTATCTGTGATTCACCAGAAGGAGATATCTATGAATATGCAATGCGATTCAACTTTCAGGCGTCAAACAACGAAGCCGAATACGAAGCCCTGATATGTGGAATTCAGATGAGCAGAGCCGCAGGGGCAGCAGGCGTCCTAGTTTTGTCTGACTCGTAATTAATTGTCAGTCAGGTCAAAGGAGAGTATGAGGCTAAGGACGAGGCCATGATAAGATATTTGGAAAAAGTCCGCCAAGAAGCCCAACAGCTGTCTAACTTTGAAGTAAAACACATCCCCCGGTCTGAAAACAACAAGGCAGACGCTTTATCTAAACTGGCAAGCTCAGCATCCTGCGACACGCCACGTCATGTATTCTGGGAGGTAAAACAGTCCAAAAGCATTGACGCCTCGAGAATAGACATCTTGGATCGAACAGCCACCTGGATGGATGACATTGTCAACTTCAAAATGAATGGAGTACTCCCTGATGATCCCAAGCAGGCAGAAAGATTACAAAAGAAATGTACATGGTTTGAGATATGGAATGGAACACTATACAAAAAAGCCTTCTCACGGCCACTTCTCCGCTGCGTAACCCCCGAGAAGGGGCAAGAGGTACTGGAAGATCTTCATCAGGGATTATGCAGCTCCCACATAGGGGGGAGAGCCCTGGCCGAAAAAACTTTAAGAACCGGATACTATTGGCCCACTCTCAAAGAAGACGCCCTCAATATGGTCAAGCGTTGTGATAAATGCCAACGATTTGCTCACCTAATCCGACGACCAGCACAGAAACTAACTCCAATCACCAGCCCTATACCTTTTTCCAAATGGGGGATGGACTTATTAGGCCCCTATACGACGGCGCCAGGAGGACTGCGTTATGTAATAGTAGCCGTCGATTACTTCACTAAATGGGTAGAAGCTGAGGCTTTAAAGAACACTAAAGCACAGGATGTGAGAGCATTCATCTGGAAAAACATAATCACAAGATTTGGCGTGCCTTAGTCTATCGTCTTCGACAATGGGCCACAATTCAAGACGCCCAAATTAGAAGAGTGGTTGGCCGACCATGGTATCACAGCATGTTTTGCATCAGTAGGACGCCCCCAAACTAACGGACAAGTAGAGGCATTCAACAAGATTATCTCTGAAGGGATGAAGAAGAAGCTTGATGAGGCAAAGGGTTTATGGGCCGACGAGTTACCCAATGTTTTATGGTCTATACGGACCACGGAAAAAAATTCCACAGGAGAAACACCATTCTTGTTAGCCTATGGGGCTGAAGCCGTCCTACCCATTGAAATGTGCGAACCCACCCTGCGCGTCATGTTGTTTAATGAAGATGCCAATTGGGAAATGATGAAGGCGGCTTTGGATTTCTTACCAGAAACCAGAGGGAATGCGGCTCTACGACAGCAGCTATACAAACTCCGCACGACAAGGGAATACAACAAAAGGGTTTCTAGAAGAATACTTAAAGTTGGAGATTTTGTGCTTAGGAAAATGGAAGCCGTCGGACGCGCCAATGAACAAGGGAAACTCACCCCTACTTGGGAAGGTCCGTATGAGATTTACGAGGAGGTTCGAGACGGAACATACCGGATCCAAGACATGCAGGGACGTCCGATTTTGCGTACTTGGAATGCGGATAACCTCAAGAAGTACTTTTTCTAGATTGACACTTGTCTAGATTATATGCATTGTAAAGACGTCTAGAGCCTAGACGCACCGTGTAGCATGTTTTAAACATTAAATGAAAAATTCACTGCAAGCCGGTCTTGCTGGGAAATCCTTGTGAAAAGAATGTCATCAAAACTCTCGGAGAAATGCAAACTAATGCTCTCCCAAAAAGACTAGTCGTTTAAAGGCCTAAGAAGTGGCCCAGACTAGCACCCTCACTAGGCTGATCACCTAGAACACAGGGGTTACACATTCCTAACACAACTATATAAAGTAGCGAAAGACCTTGGCAAAAAGACCAGGGCGGACATCTGACGACTCAAATTGGGGGCGTCAGACGTAATCATAAAAAATATGATGAAAGCTAAAAAGCAGTAAGACGTTCAAAAGGGCATCATGTCATTCCCAAAAAGTTAGCCATAATTACAAGAATTATGCACAAAAGCCACCAAGCATGGCCTCAAAAAAACATGTGCAAAAAAACAAAAACACATTAATAAAAACAAAGACGCGTAGGAACTCATTCCTCATCCTCGCTGGGCACGAACTCAGGAGGGGTGCGTCCTTCCCTTTGAGCCTTCTCCACCTCAATCTGATAGGTGAGAAACTTCTCAAACCAGCTGAAGGGACGTTCTCTTGCAAATTCAGCATTCCATGCAAGCTCCATACCCCTTCGGATCGATATCTCACCCAGCATGGCCGACTGGTCGAGGACGCTCTGTGACGAAGCGACTTCCTTGCTAGCCGCCTCCAGCTGAACCTCCAACTCTTTAAACTGAGTCTCCAGACGAGAAAACTCAGCCTCTTTCTCCTTTATCTTCTTGGAAAGATCCTCCATTTCAGAAAAGTTCTGATCAATATGCAGGAGACGAGTTGTGTTCTCAGCATTTTGAGAGGCCAGGGCGGTAGTCACAGCGTCAATCTGTTCCCGCCTGTCTAAGCGAAGCTTCTCCAGTGCAGCAAAATGCTGGTCACCACACTGACTGGCCAGAAGACGGTGACGAGCTTCTTCATGCACCAAAGCAGTGCGCCACTTTTTCAGCGAGTCCAGCAGAATGAACATCTGCGCAAAAATAGTAAGTCAAACAAAAGAAACGAGTGTGTAAAAATAAAGGTATAACGAAACTTACGTCCAGCGCCGAGGACTGCATGGCGGGAAGCATATTCTCGGCCGCCTCAGGAAGAGTTTCAACATATTGGGGAGGAATGGCACTGCGCATCAGCGTCATTATCTTCCTACGGTCATGAGAATTGAACCCGCCTGAAGAAGGGATCTGATCCAATTCAGCATCTATGTCTTTCTGAGGATCGGGAATTTCTATGGGAAAAACAACGGCCTTAGAATCCCTGGGGGAAACTATAGAACTGCTAGACGAGGAACGGCAGGTGGTTACGATGTTGGAGTAAAACTTACCCCCGGAATTCCTAGCTCTCTCCGCCGCCCTCAGAGGGATGTTGCGGCGGACGACTTCAGGAATCCCCGCAAGAGGATCAGTTGTCCCTCCAGTTTTCTCCAAGCTAGGAGAAGCAGATGCAGCCTTGGGGACGACAAACCCCTTAGAAGCCTTCGACGTAACTGACTTGAAGACGGGTTTCCCTGTGCCGCCAGCCCTACGTTTGGAAGTAGGAGCTGCGTCCGTGCTCGCCTTCCTCGTCTTCTAAAAAAAAACAAAAAAAAAAAAAAAAAATGATGATGAATAAAAACAAGTTGTAAACAACAAAGGAAATCACGTCTGAAGATTTAATCAATACCTTCTCCTCCTCAGCAGGAGGGGGAGCCATTTGCTCATGAATGGCTTGCTCGGCTGCCTACTGACGCTTCCAAGCTCTGAAGGTACTGGCATCGAGTACCTTCGCCAACCAAGACGGTCTGTCCATTTGGCCTTTGGAGGCATCATCCAGCTGACCCATGGCCTCGTCTGACAAAACGAAATAAAGACATTAGTGCGGTTTTGATTAAACAGAAGAATGGAAAGTATAGATACATTACCTCTCGGCATATACGGACACAGGCCTACAGCCGAGAGGAAAGTGGGATTGCTCAGTTGATTCAGATGAGGCAACCACCCCTCGGGTATGTAGGTCGTCTTGTCCTTGATGACGAGCGGCTTGACCAGGAACAGCGACGAGATCCGCTCCCAGAGCTCGGCGGAGATGGGAGGTAAAGAAGCACCTTTCCCAACAAAGTTGGGCTTGGCGTTCCAGCGGCTCATCCTCTCACACATCTCCAGATTGGTGGTTTTGATAACCACCCACTTCTTCCTCCAGTGATGCCATTTAGACGCCTTCCCCATCACCGTCCGATAGGCCCCTTTGTATGTAAGAATCAGCCAGCCCGCGGCGGCTTTCGAAACTTGGGACATAGAGGCGATTCTTAGGAACGCCGGAAGAGAAGGGGTGATGCCGGCAAGCTCGCAGCGAGCAATATAGCCAAACACACCCGCCCAGGAGTCCGGAGACATTTGGCACAGGCCAATATTGAAGCTGTCCAGCAACTCCACCACAAAGGGGTGAGGGGGGAATCTCATACCCAGCTTCAAAAACGAGCCGTAAACGGCGAACTCTCCTTTCACCAGTCCAAAGCTGGTGCAGTCCATGCCAGCCGGCATGCGGAATTTATACTCCGAACCTAGATTCAGAGACGCCCCATAGGCTTTCCCCTCTAGAGTGAGGAAATTCAGCCACGTCTGAAGTGTGAAGATGGCGCTGTGATGAAGATGGCCTTCCTCCCCACCTGACGTACTAGCCGGCGCGGCATCGGTGCTTTCTGGGACGTCCTCTATAGGAGAAGAGGATTCTCCTTCAAACTGCTCCTCGTCTTCTATTCGCGCCATTAAAACCTGCAACAAGCCAAGACTTGCCTCAAAACAGGGACAAACTTGAAAACAGAAGACGTTAAAGGGACAAGATGACGCCTTCAGTTTGACGAGACCCATGCAAGACTAAGAAGAAAATTTGGAAGAATCAAAATTAACAAACACATTTTTCCAAAGAAAACCTTTACCTGATAAATCAAAAGGGAGTTTGTGAAAGAACTTGGATGAAGAACTGCAAGAACACGATTTTGAAGATCGTGGCGGTGCTACGGTGGATATGGGTGGATATAAGACGCCGGAAATCGCTTTCTCCTATTTGCTCTCAAGTGATCACTGGAAATGAGGGGGAAAATCACTCAAACTGGCCACTTATTTATAGAGGGGTAAGAAATGATTACCCCTGCCACGCGTCATCACCTTGTTGGATACTCCAAGAGCAGTGAAAACTAACGTCTGTTTTCACTCCTCATGAGGGGCAAATGATGTGGGCTTGAACAAATCTCCCACAAAGCCCAAAGAGGCAGCCTACAACTCATACTGATCAGATGGGCCCAGGCCTGGAAAGAAGGCCCAAAGTCCTGCTACTTCACCAGAATAAAGACAGAGCCCCATTGGGCAAAGCCCATTGTCTTTAAAAGCCGGTCCAAATATGGGAGGCCCATCATTGCAGGCCAAAGGCCACGTGTCTTAAATCCCCAAGGGGCACGTGTCCCATAGTTAGGGTTGAGGGTGCAGTCCCCAAGGAACCCTAGCACTATAAATAGCTCAGATCCCAAGGTAAAAGGGTATTCAATTCTTGCCCAACTACAAAAAACTTATCTTTGCTCTGCCTTCTCTCTACAAATTACTTATCTCTCTAGCTTATACTTACTTAAGCATCGGAGGGAATATTCCTACGGGAATATTCTTGTTTTGCAGGTTGCCAGAAGTTCGTGCCAAGTCATACTTGATACCTCCGAGGAGCGCGTGCCACATCAGCACCGTAAAAGTTCCCACAACAATAAGCAAACCCCGTTCCTACATGATCAACATTGCATTTCAATATCACTAACATTCAATAAAGAAATTTTAAAAGATCATACATAAAATAAAAACTGTAAATCCATTTCATTGAACAAATCTCGTTCTAATCAAGAATAATACAATTCATACCATTAACACCATCCATTAAATATTTCACAATAGGCCGAGCAGCAATATCGTAAACCTCCTCCGTTGTCGCATTCGGCCCAAACACCTTATCTGACATTACCAATACAATCACAACATCGACCGAACTCCACTCAATCTCAATGCTCCAACTATAAGCAATGCATTATGTATCTACACTAACAAAACAGACATTAATTCAATAGAAAAACGATAAAAAAAAAAAAAAATCAACTCAATTCATCAAATTCTCCACTGAAACCTAATCAAGCATTACAACCCAACAACTGAATTCATCAAAGTAGCAACCATTGCACTAAACTGTTCCACCACATTAATTAAACCCCAAACACAAATTACCAATTATTACCAATTATCAACAACTACAAGATTAAGGAAACAGTCCCCCATCATACCCATGAGCTAAAATTAGCACAAAAATCAAATTAAATAACAATTAAATAGAAGATTGAAGGTGGGTAATTACCAATGTTGCCAAAATATGCATAAAAACCAAATTAAAGACAAAATTAAATGTGGGTAAGTTACCATTGTTGCCAAAGAAACAATAACTCATATAAACTCTAGAAACAGAAAGCCTGTGAGAAGCAGCGCTTGTTGTAGATGGCACAGAAGCAACCCAGCTTAAACTTGTGATTGGTGGCGCTTTTGTATCCATATCCCCAAACTAATGTCTAGAAATCAAGAAAAATAAAGAAAACAAAAACACCAATTCAATATTCCAATCAATTAAACCAGCCATAATTCAACAAAATCAACAAGTAAAAGCAAAACGTTTGGTCTATGCCAACTCAAATACCCAATCAAACAAAACCCTAGCTTCAAAATTGGTATCATAAACCCTAAAAAACGTAATCAGCAGAGGAGAAAGGGAGAGAGTCAAGGAGAGAAACCTTGGCTTGGGGAGAGCGAGGTTTATTCGCGTAATTTATCCTACTGAACTTGAAGCAACTCGAAACTCCGTTGCTTTCACCGCATTAACCTTGAAACACCAAAAAAATTCCGGAAATGAGAAAAACTACAATTGTGAAGAACAAAAAGAGGAGAGAGAAATAGAGACCTCGAGAGCTTACCATAATAGATCCAACCTCCCTTCATTCGTGAATTGTGTGGTCGAAAAAATTTCAGTAGGAGATGGGGGGTGAGATTATACCAAGAAGAGAAGCAGGAGGAAAGAGAAAGGGGAAGCTCGAGCAAGCAAAAGGTAGAGGAAGAAAGACCTAGGTCAAGATGCAACGACGTGTGAGAAAAAGGGCAAAAACGAAAATTTGGAAGTAATTGAAGGGCATTTCAGGTACTTCACTATTGGATGAATAGTGAAACACAACTCCTTGATTTTAAAGGTTGTAGGATTCTTTTACATTTTTAGATTTCCTTTTCCTTTCCTTTTTATTTTTCCTCTTTTATTTTCTTTTTAGGCCTTGAGTTTAAATACCCAATACTTGGGTCATAACAAGATACCATGTAAATATTTAGTTGACGTTTAGTTCTCTCAATTTTTAGGGTTCTTCATTAGTCTTAGTTTTTGAGAGAAAAAGTGAGGAAAATTCAATGAAAAATTAGGGCTTTTCAATTTCAAGGGGTGACAACTTGTTTTGGAAACCAACCATCAATCAATGAGCATTTCTTACTCTTCTCTCTTCATTTATTGTTTTATTTATTGCTTTATTAGTTTAATTGTTTTTGCTTAATTTCATGTTCATGTTTTAATTAGTTATTTCAATCTTTAGATTAGTGACTAGAATCATGCTTTTATTTGTTAAAGTATTCAAATTTATTGTTTTTATGTTTATGAAGTAGTTTATTGGTTAGGGTTAGGGGTGAAGCTTGGAATTAGTTAGGGTTTTTGAAGTGAATTCATGACGATGTTGTGATTAAATTGAGATTTGGTAATTAGGATTTCCATGACTAGTTGAATTGGTAGTTGCAAATGCTAGTTCTACTAGGATTGATTGGAGTGCTTCATGTTAATTTGGCAAGAGATTGTGAATTAGTGTGAGCATGTAGATGAACTAGTTCTAATCGGTAGTCACTTAGTCTAGGGGTCATGCGAAAGCTCTCCCTCGGATTAGGCAACTCAATGCATTCTATCCGAGAGGTGGTGAATGCAGCATTTTTGGTTCTTCCCCTAATTGTCATGTCTTTGCAATATCAAAGTGTTTGGACCTTCATCCTTCCCTAATAAACCCAAGCCGAACCCCAATTCCCCTAGCTCTTTCCCTATTGTTTAACTTGTTAATTAGCGTAGAATTGTTAGATAGTATTATCCAATTTACTCTCCTTTTCTAAGCTAGCTTGATCTTGTTAAACTCGTTCTCACCGTTCTCTTGGGACGATCCCGAACTTACCGCTATAATCAATATAGTTGGTTAGTTAGGTGTTCTTATAAATTTTGTTTGATTAGGTGGTTTTCGTATAACGACGCGAAAATCGCTTGTCAGTAATAAGGAAGGAAGGCATGGAGACATAGACTTTGTGGCAGTTTTATGGGCAATTTGGGTGTCCAAGAATAATTTAGTTTTTAGAGGTGGTGACGTTGGTCCAACAGACATTATGTGGATAATTGAAAACCAAAAAATAATGGCATGGGAAGCCATTGAAGGAAAAAAGAGAGTTATACGCAACAAAGGAGAAGCAGCGCAGGATGGTTCCAGCTCAAAGATAGACGTTGTTTTGATCAAAGGGAATATCAGAGATTGCCATGTTAATATTCAGGTTGATGGAGCATGGAAAAGGGTGCATAGAAAATTCGACCCTGATGCAGCTATTGGTTGGGTGATAGAACAAAATGGTTCTGTCATGGCGGAAGGAGCATCCCCTGTAAGGAGTAGTAGCGCTTTGAAGGCTGAAGCTCTTGCTTTGCTTATTGGGATTCAGCAAGCTAAAAACCGAGGCTGGTGGGATCTTCATATTATGACAGATAGTGCTATGTTGGTAGCGGCCTTACGCAATTTTCCAAATAGTCCTTTTGATATTACTGCAGAATGTGCTGATATTATTAGAACATCTTTAAGCTTGAGAAATGTATATATTATGAAGTGTAGTAGAAATAGGGTTAGGAGGGCTCACTATCTTGCAGCTATGGCAAGGAAAAATGGGCCTTAGGGTTGTCCTTCTTTTTCCTGTTTTTTTATTTGCTTGTTTCAACTGTCAAAAAAAATAAAAAAATCATGGGACTGAGTTAACTAGGGCTAGTTCAGCTCGTCACAGTTTTATTCCATTCTTTACCACAGGCGGCCAACAATAATGGACAATAACAACAACCAACAACGCTTCCCAGCAGCAATAAGCAACCAAACGCGGTTCCTAACATTGATGCATGGACTGCAATGACACCTAACATCAATGGTCTACAACGATGCCTAACATCGACGGTTATTGACAACGACGCCCAACAACAACAAATACATAATAGAAACTGTGGAAAATGCATAGGTGTGGGCATTGAGGGTGAGAGAGAGAGAGAGAGAGAGAGAGAGAGAGAGTCTCAACCAAGGAGGACATGCGGTGGTGCCGGAGCAGTGAAAGACCGGCCAAAGAGGGAAAGCAGTGATAGAAGGTCAAGAGAGAGAACATTAGTGAATAGTAAATGAAGGGGAGGTAATTGGGGGGTAAATCATAAGGGTAGAATAAGAAAAGGATGGTAAAATATGGCTTTTTTTGTTTAATCTTAGAGCAAGTGAGGTCATAATTTTGGGTAGTGGAAAGAAATGATAATAAAATATTCGGATTTTTCATGAAATGCCCATGAGGTTTGACTTTATTAACTAAATACCTCATAGTTTCAGGTATTCACCATATACCCCTGAGATTTTGTAAACGTGCACAATATACTCTTAATGGCCATTTTCCACCAACTTCGTTAACTTTTCCGTTTCAGATTTTTCATGAAATGCCCCCGAGATTTGACTTTATTCACCAAATGCCCTCATATAGTTTCAGGTATTCACCATATACCCCTTAGATTTTAGAAACTTAAGAATAAATTTGGTGAGCAGGGCATATGGTGAAAGCATCAGAAAACACAGGGGCATATGATGAAAGCATCAGAAACCAGAGGGACATATGGTGAAATAAAGTTTATGAAATACATGGGTATATGGTGAAATAAAGTTTCTAACGGTCACTTATCGGCAGGGTAAGTCATGCAAAAAAAATGAAACCTCGGGGGTATATGGTGGATACTTGAAACTACGAGGGTATTAGGTGAATAAAGTCAAATCTCAGGGGCATTTCATGAAAAATCCGTAAAATATTAGTGCGTCCATATCATAAAAGGAAATATGTCAATTAAATTGGGACGGGCGTAAATGGAAAGTGTGACAACTAAATTGGGACGGATGAGTAAACGATTGGAGAGTGGGTGTGAAAGTTACAAAAAATGAAATTGCGACTCCTAAAAAATACGGCCGGAAGTAGTAAATGTGACTCCTACAAAAAATTGGAGGGAGTATGATCTAATCTGGTCCGATCTCATTTGAAATGAACTTATTTTTTCTGATCTGATCTGATTTTTTTTTTGATATGATATGATCTGAAATAAGTAATAAGGTACTGAAATAAGATGAACCAAACAGGTCCTTAGTGTACACCACATATAATTAAGATTATGTGAAAACCCAAAAGATCTATAACTGTAATTTGTGAATAGTACAAATAACATGACATTTTCGTAATTAAATCGGTAAGAAAAATAAAAGAAAAATAGAAAAATAGAAAAGAAATGACAAAAGTGAATTAAATTAATTAAATTAGAGATTGTTACTTGAATAAATTTGAGATTATAAATAAAAAATCCCAGTTAAATATTAGAAATATATTTATTTACAAATTTATAATAAGCCCGAGCTATATCCCTAATTTTTTTTTATATAATACTACTCCGTATTGTTTTAGGGGGTGTTTGGTTTGCGGATTCTAGGTATGATGTATGAGTTTAGAATGGTTTAAACCCATACCATTTGTTTGGTTGGAAATTTTTAGAGTTTTAAACCCATACCTCAAACCCCCAAGGGGAGGTGGATATGGCTCATATCTTTACTCAAGGTATCAAACAAAAGAAAAAAAATTCATCCCAAATTAAATCAAACAAAACATATGAAATTAAGAATAAAGTTCCAAACTCATACCACCCCGACCAACCAAACGCCCCTTGTTGATTTGGAATCACCGAAAACAAAAGAGGCAAAAGTTTGGGATCGAGAGTATAATTTCGTGTATTTCTGTCCAAAAAAAAAAGAGAAGCTTGTGGCAGACACAACCTTCCCCTCGTATGATCGTGTCCTCCCAACCAAGAAATCCACAAAAAGATGGCAGCATTTCTAGCTAAAGCCGCGGAGAAAGCCGGCCCAACCATCCGCCGCCAAGCTCTGAGCTTGTCCGACGCCGCCGCCACCCGCATACAGCAGCTCCTGCAACAACGCCAGCGCTCTTTCCTCCGCCTCGGCGTCAAGGCTCGCGGCTGCAACGGCTTGTCTTACACCCTCAACTACGCCGGTACTCTTTCTTCTCTCGTTTATCGTGGCTATTTTACTGAAGATTTTAATTTTTATTCCTACCAGTTTTCAATCTAATACTGTATGTAATCGTTTACGGCTGAATTTTTTTGATTTGATTGATCGGCAATTAGAAAATACCATTTGAAATTGGGATTTATGTTTTTTTTTTTTTTTGGCAACAGGGATTTATGTTAGGGTTGGATGGTTTATGTTTCATTTGCTCTCTTATATGTGGATTGTATTTACTAGTAAAAATGGCTGGGACTTGTGTGCTGAAATTTTTGGATGATGAATTTGTTTTTTTTTTGTTTTTTTTGATGGAAGGATGATGAATTTGTTGATGAAACATTAAGAAACTAAGAAATGAGTTTTTGGAATTGGGATTGATTTTCTTTGTCAAACACTAAATTGGGTCGAAGTATGTATTGTGGATTTGTTTGTTTCCCTTACTGATAGTCCTAATTGACGTAGAATGCATATTTGGAACTCTAAAAGGACTGCTAATAATTGTTCTTGATGGAATTGTGCGTCTAGTTGCACAAAATGGGTAACGAGCAGTTCGGAAAGTTGATTTGTAAACTTAACGGCTTGCTAGTAGTGGCTGGAGCTGTTGTTTATTAGTTTCCTGATTTTTGGAACTGAAGAACTTCAAATTTTCACTCCACGAAAATAAGGGGAAAAGTACGAAGTATGGTGAGTAGACCTGGTTATTGGACAGGGTAGTCCAATGGATATAGGGTTAGGGTCAAGTTAATAGGGCTTTTATTGGGCAGGGCTCCTATTGGACAGGGCCTTTATTGGACAGGGTCATTATATGGTCAAACTTATACTACAATTATTTTGAAAAATAAAATAGTAATGATACAAAAAATTACGTGTATAGCTTCGTATTTACTTGTACTTGCACATGGCTATTTTGTTTTTCATTTTTCATTGCTCGTTTATTGACCCGCCCACTAATGACCCGCTATTGACCCGCGACCCGTTTTGACCCGCCCATTATCGACCCGCTAAAAATGACCCTTTCAATACCCGACCCTCTTTTAACCCGCACCGACCCTGACCCGCCCCGCCCGATAACCAGATCTAATGGTGAGAATTAAGAGGAATTCTACAATTGAAGATGCTAACTTATGTTTGCAAGGTTAATTTCCTGGTGCATATACCCAATGAGCATAGGTCTTCCTATTTCACGGATACTAGCGTAACTACTTACTTATTATAAAGTGGAGATGTGGGAAAAGGGGCGGGAATAGCTTTAGGCTTTATTCAACGGTAGAGGTAACCCTGTATGCTAAGAATGTTTGTATACCTTGTGATTACAGCGCAGATGTAAGAATTGGAATTACATAGCTTCTATATGGATATAGCCATGTAGGTATCTTGGTTATACATGATCTTGTTTTTTTTTGGTTTAATTGCTGTAGCATTATTTTACTTGTCCCGGAGGAAGGGGTTGAGTTTTTTGTGAACTATTACAACGTATTAGGTTCTTTTGACTGTGGTGGAGACTAGAGGATAGTAGTTTATAGCCCATATACTTGAGGTTTCATTTTATTGTGGGCAAGCAATGGCTTATAATCTGAGATTTTATGATAGTACAAAGTGGCTATCTGTAGGGTACACGTATTTTAGGTTTTTCCTTTGAGTAGAAGTATTACTCCCTCCGTCCCAGATTAGTTGTTACACTTACCTTTGCGCAAAGTTTTAGGTGATAAGTGGTTGTTTGGTTATCAATTGTTATTTTATTGAAAAAGTAGATGTGATAGGAGTTAGTGGGGTATTTTTTTAATTGAATGAGAGAGGGTGTGGGGACCAAAAAAAATTTAGTGGAAAGAGAGAGACAATATAATAATTGTGGGGTCATTCCAATTTAGAAGTGTAACAACTAATCTGGGACGGACGAAAAAGGAAAGTGTAACAACTAATCTGGGACGGAGTGAGTAGTAGTTAAAGAATAATATGTGGAACGTGGGTTTATACTAAAAGAGTTCCTTCTAACTGATTTTTTTTTTGAATCTCGATGAAATAGTAGAATCAATCCATCAAAGTAGTATAGTAGCTTATGATAGCATTCGGTCAAGCAGGGAAATAGCTTGATATACATTAGTAAAAAAGGCGGCAGTTACCTGACTGCATATAACTGGGTTTTTTTTTTTCTTTTCTGAAGGGACTGCATACGTTTTACAAGTAGAGGCAAAAGTGTTAAATTTTCTTGGAGAAAGTTTATAGCAAAAATAATTTAAAAGATGTTGTGCAATTGTTGGATTCTGCATATCCATTATTTCAGTAATATTATTATAGTGCAGGTTACAATATAGATTGGTTTACAAGTGGCTGTAATATCATTCCATGTAAAGCATCATTGCAGTTGAACGTATGCAAGCTATTTGTGTATCCCTGACAGCTTATTGGAATATCATTAATAAAAAATCATACTCCACCTTAAAGTTTGTCCACTTCATGAATTTGTGAAATGTGAATAGATAGACAATGTTGTGTTCAAATTGGATAATTTGCTTGTAGTTTCCATTTAAAGAAAATAAATGTCCATGTGCTATTTGAATCTTAGTATAGAACTATAGATGTTTCTGATGTTCCCTGTCAGCAAATATGAATTACTACTGGTTTAAACTTAGTGATCTATTCTGGTGTACTGCTAGATTTATAATTGTTTAAAAGCCTGTTGTAAGGAAATTTTTGCTGGAAGATGATTTAACCTTATTAAGGAGAAAATTAATCATTGATCTAGAAAATCTTAACTTATAAGTTATGGTTTTGGAGTAAATTATTTAGAAAGGGTTTTGTATCCTACGTTTGGTTCAATTGGGGAATGTAGTTCAATTTTTGTTTTTGGCATTTCATAAATAAAGGAATGTAATTCACACCATCCTTGGACTATGGTCTTTTCTATTCAAACTCTCTTCTTCCTTCTCTACCTTCATTGTGGCCATCATCATCCCCTTTCCCCATCACCATCATTATTATCCTCTTTCCCTATCATCACCATCATCCTCCTCCTATTAGTAAATGAATTGTAAAGATGGTTTTTTCCTGTTCAAATCCTATCTATTAAGCGTTAGATATCGCTTTAATTCAACCATATTTAGTTCATGGTCATGCATTGGACCAGTGAAGCTTTTCCTTATTATTGGACTAGTAAATTTTAGGGTGGACATGCTTTATCTGTTGATGAAGGTGGTACTGGCGAATTGGGCGGTTAAAGCCAGTGGTGATGTGGGGTGTTACTGCAAGTGGTAAACTTCGAGCATCTGTTGCTACTCTGTTTTTTTTAGAGAGGGTGTACCGTGGGTGTTTTGGTTTTCGTGAAGAGGTTGGGACATGGTGTTGGAGCTTGAAGCTCAAAGTGTGGTGGTTGATGAAGGTGGGAGTGTTGGCAGTTGTCTTGGCTATTAAGTGTGGTGGTGGTTGTGACGATAGAAAGGTGTTGTTCATGGAATCATGGGGTTAGCTGGTTAGGATTGCCTCGGGTGATTCTTCATTATCTTAATATATATTTCAATGTTTCTTTGTGGAAATTTTAGTCTGCTGGGGCCGGGGGGGGGGGGGGGGGGTCATAACCCACTAAGGCAAGTGGGAGTGAGGGACTGAAGGAGTTAAAAACATGGTCAAAGGGATAATGTTGAACTTCCTTTTCCTCTGTTAAAAACCCTTACCAAAAAGGCCCTAAGTAGTTAGGGAGATTAAGATTCTTATTTTCTGGTGTAGACATAAATAAAGGGGTTGTCGTATATAAAGCCTTGTAATTTGTGTTTCATATATATGTTATAATTGATGTATATTACTATATATACCCTTGCAAGGGATTTTACTTTATACATCGTTCCTTTGTTCTTGTGTTAATTTTGGCCATTGAAAATGACTTTTATTTACTTTGAGTTTAGATCATATACGAATATATGGAGCTTTTTTAAAAATTTTATGTGATTTAGCAGGCAGGGTATAAGTTCCATCATAGCTAGATCGATCTATATGATTCAGTGAAGAAAGAGCCAAAGATGGGATTTTAAGTACATGAAGAATTGAGTGGGATGGAAATGAGGGGATGTATACAGTCACTGCATTTGGAGGTTCATTGATCAGGGCTTAAATAAAGAACTTCGTAGGTTTCCAAATTGAATATACATACCGAGAAATTGAATTCGAGTCCACAATTTTCCATTAGATCCAGGATCAATTTTCACAATCTCCTGTTTAGTAACTAGGGAGGCCTAGATATGCATTTCCATACGCATCCCGACATCAAGTACATTACCCCCTGTTTGATGTCCAATTCTATTATCTGCATCATTTATACACTATCATCTTCCATTGTTTTGATTTGCGCCAATTCCTTTTTAAATAGCCAAATTCAAGAAATTTTTTTGTTAATTCATTGGATATGAATTGGAAACATATACATTGCAATAGGTCTCCATGACTTTATGTTAAGCTCTTTTTTATATATTTGTAGTTGGCTGAAGCATTTCAACTGCCCCTTTAACATTAAGACATGCTAACATCTTGTTTGCCATCAATCAGATGTAACTACACTGACATTGTAAGTTTTGTGTCCACAGCTCACAGTTGTCTAATTGTCATCTTCTATGTAATGATTTTTTTGACTTTTGTGCTTGTGTTAATGCGCAACACAAATGTCAAAATGTTAGCTACAGAATAGTTTAGTACAAACAAGGTAGCAGAACACTATAATGTCCTGTTGCTGATTATTATGACAATTATTTGTAACTGTAAAATTTGAATCTAAAACAAGTCTTGTTGAGTTTAATTATCTGAAAGATTTTTTATCTCTATGATCTTAATGTCCAGATGAAAAGGGGAAGTTCGATGAGCTCATTGAGGACAAGGGAGTCAAGATCCTTATTGAACCGAAAGCCCTAATGCATGTCATAGGCACGAAAATGGATTTTGTTGATGACAAACTCAGGTGCGTTTGTTTTAACTTTTAAGTGTTAGTCAACTGGCTGAGTAGTGATCTACAATGCATTTTCATACATGGTTTTTATGGTATGCTAAGACGCATCAACTTTGATACTTTCTGTTTAGTTTTAGTCAAATTAAAATGGACAAACTGGTACCACTCATCCTTGTCGATAAGGTTGATCAACAAACTTTCTAATCTCTATTAGATACACACCTCTTCTCAATTTTAGTGTTATTGTTGATGCCATTATTATTGTTGTTGCTGTTTAGACCTTCTCGGTTTAGTGTCATTATTGTTGCTATTGCTGTTACTGTTATTTGACTATTAGTAATATTGTTGTATGAAATGGTATGCAGACTTCCACTCTTGGTCCAACATTAAAAAAAGTGTATCCAATACTTACAGAAATAGGCTTTCCTCTTTTTCCTTGACGAAGAGGATGTAAATATATACTCTGTAGTAGGTATTTAGAAAAAAGTGTAATATTTGTTGACTAGCAGGGTTTGGGCTGTAGGACTGCAGGACTTGCATACAATTACACCTCACCAGACCTTGCTTTAGTAGAACTGATTTTGGATGCTGATGTTGTATTACAAACACCTTTCTCTATGCCTAAATGAGATCCTTGCATGTGCGACCTCGAGGAAGCTCCTACTTGACTTGCCTCGTTCTATCACTAGTGTATCCGGAGCTTTTATATGGGGAATGAACTGAATTTTATAAAAATGACCATCTTCCTTTTTGTAGTATGCAAGTTGTGTAATACTTGGATTAGTTTTTTCTTTTTCTATTAAAAAAAAAATACTACGTATACGAAGTATTTAGTTTGTAATGCGTGCCCATTCTCTCACTTCGTTGATAGTAGCGTTTTTTATTCCTTTTTTACATTTTTGCAGGTCAGAATTCATTTTCATAAATCCAAATTCTAAAGGGCAATGTGGATGTGGAGAATCATTCATGACAACTAGCAGTTCAGAAGCTTCTAAACAAGGGCGCGGCTAGATCATTAATGATTAACTGCTTTTTGGTAATTTACTCAATTTACTCAGTTCGGCTGTTTGTTTTAACCTTAAAAAAGAATATTATGGCAAGTGAGCAACAAAAGGAGAAAACTGTGTCTTTTAGATGTTCAAGTAATGTATATGTACATTCTTTTGGTGGTTATGTGAAGCTAAGATTATTGTAAATAAAACAATAAGATATCATGTTGTACATGAGTTTCTTCCATGAGTTTTTTTTGGTGATCCTGTTTAGTTTATTTATTGGTGGAGTGGATTTCTTATTATGTTGTCAAGTCATAATGCCAGTGATTTTCAGAGGTTGATTCTATTTCCTACAAAGTTTTCTTAAATTACACAAACAAGTGTGAGTGTGTAACATTGTACCATGCATCATGCATGTACTACTATAATGCTTTGTTAGCCAATTCACGCAATTTGGATCATTATTCATTCAGGGTTAGTGAAATACTACATATGTAACACTAGTCTTGATCACGGTACACTTTTATATACCATTGACTAGTTTTAAGCCCGTGTGATGCACGAATATATATATATTAATATTTTAAACATTGATAATTTACGACTTACTCTACTAATCTAATTTGTATTTTATACACTACTTTTTTCGATATAGAATATACTTCGTATATAATTTTAGATTTATCTCAACATATAAAACAAAAGCCGAGATTGATAAAGTACGACAATGAAGTATTAGTTGCACGAATTTAGTCATTTTAAATTAGTAATAGTAAAACAACATTAAATATACTGGGTTTATTTTCTTAAGTATTCATCAAATTTTATTTCCATGTAATTTTATTAAGTTCGAATGACCCTGAAAAAACCAATTGTTTCAGTATGTTACGGTTGCCCTCTAAGGGGGCTTCCTGTTTCTTAAAACAATATTTAGTCACATTTGTGTATTGTACGGGATTTAACTTATTTTCCATGGTAATTACAGTCCATTCAAAATTATCACTTTTTGTTTCATAAGTTTTCATTATCTGTACCATTTGTCCTGGGAGTGGTATTGGTTGAGAATGTAAATTTATGAGGAAAATCAACAAGTTTAAGATAAAGTTGCATTAGCATAGACGTTATGATGTTACTCCCTCCGTATTTTTGTAGGGGTTACATGTTGACCGGAAGAGACTTTGATTGAATGTTATATAAGACTCCGTAATGAAGTAAGTGGGGTAGTTGATAAAAAAAAAAAAAAAAAAACGGGAAGCAGAGTGTAAAAGTTACTTAAAAACAATTGTTTATGTTTATATTGGAAGTAGGAAATACTCCGTAATAAAGAATTGGAAAGTTGGTGTAAAAGTTACTAAAAAAGAACATGTAACTTGTACTCCGTAATAAAATACGGCTTAAGTAGTAATTATGACCCCTAAAAAAATACAAAGAGAGTATTTTTCTTGCCAAATAACATTTAGATTATTCATATTTTCACCATTTATCATCGGGTTCCAATTTCCAAATGAGACGTGAAAGTGGTAAAACAGGAAGAAGACATAGTATTAACAACTTGGCTGACTGATACATCATACATACAGCCATGCATAGTGGTGCATGTTATGGCTGGTCCAGTGCTCACTACTCAGTAGTCAGTAGTCAGTAGTCAGTAGTGAGTACTGAGTAGGGTGCATATTGGGTCATCAGATGTTTAGGAATGAACCAATGATTAATTTACGTAGCCAACACCTTCCGATTAGTCATTATCATTTCAAAATGCATGCAACTAAAATTTCACTATATCTTGCCTCTCGATTGTAACTTATGTCAGGCTGTCTGTTGGTCTAATTACTCTTTTCTTTAAGGAAAATCCCATATTAATATTATGCTTTGGAATATGCTAGTGCGTCGGATCTATTTTGTAGTCAATATTATTTTTAGTACATCTGAAAAAACAAAAAACAAGAGAATAATGGTTGTTTGTCATCTTAAGAATATCGAAATATTCTGTCCGTATAAAATTATTTGGTGCATTTTGACCGTCACGGAATTTAATGAATGTGATTTAATTTGATTTTATTAAGTGGGAGAACAAACAATTGTAATAAAAGTTACTCCCTCCGTTTCTTTTTGTTTGTTACGTATTTCTTTTAGGGTGTTTCATAATGCTTGTTACGTTGGAGAATATTTCCTTTTATAAACTTATTATATTGTCATTTTTTGTGTCAACTTTTTATTGTAATTGGTCCAATTTTTTCAACTCATTAATTTTTTTTACAATTTCCCAAGTATATTAAGTTAGCAATCTGTGTACTTTTTTCATTATTGGTTCATTTTGATAAATGAAACAATCTTATTGGTTGTTGTAATTATTAGTGGATTGATGTTTTAGTTGGGTTTATATTTTTAATAAAAAAGAAAAAAATAATTTATTATACGTTAATAAACGTGCAAAAGTCAAACGTAACAAACAAAAAGGAACGGAGGGAATAAAAGTTAGTAGGGGTATTAAAGTATTTAAAGGAAATAAAAAACAAAAATAAAGATAAAATATTACTAGTGAGTCACTTGGGGTAAGAAAAAATTATAAAATACGGGGAGAATTTTCCATAAGCACCAATTAATAAAAAAAAAAAAACGTCCAATTATAGAAAGTGTACCAATTAATTTTATACGGAAGGAGTTCCAATGAGAGCACGGCCTAGTGGACTGATACAATAGGTTTTAGGTTCGAATATCTTCCCCTTTTGTAATTATTATCGCCCTTGTGTCTTATTTGTAAAAAACTAAAATTCATGAAATACAGCTTAAGGCGGCTTTATATATCAAAAATTGGACATAGTTTATCAAAACTAGCTTTTGGTCCGTTCTACGCACGGGCTATATTTTAGGAAACTCAATTAAAAAAATGGTAAATTGACATACCAAAACGATAAAGGTTTAGGCCCTGTTCTGTTCACCTTATTTTCACTTATTTCAGGAAAAATAAGTTCAGATAAGTTCAGATAAGATAAGTTCAGGAAAAATAAGGGTTGGCCAAGTACAATTTATAACTAAAATAAGTTTTGATAAGATCTAATAAGTTCAGATAAGTTCAGTTAAGTTCATATAAGATAAGTTCAGGAAAAATAAGTGAAAATCAGGTGAATAGAACACAGCCTAAATGTATAATATTTCACTAAAAACTTTCAATAATAATTTTTATAGTACGTGGACAAACTAAAATTGTGAAGATATATTGGGTGGAAGGATTACTTTTATGGAATATATTATGAGCTCCCACAAGACCACAAATACATTCTAGTTTAGAAGTATAGCTTTTATCCAAGGGATTTTTAAAAAAAGTGAGAATAAGAGAAATATGCTAGTACAGAGTAACTAAGCTAAGCATATGTATTCTTTGGATTAAACCAAAGAAATCCACAAATCTTCAATATGCTAAGAAATTCACGATTGTTGTTTCTTGGATTGAAAAACTATGTTTCAATTGCCAAGTATACATGAGGTTTCGCACCAAATTGTTCTAAACGGTTAAACTAACATTGGAAAGGGAATGATGAAATGTTGAGGTGACTTATTATGTATTACATGAAGAATTGATTATGTAGTATTGGCCACGTGTCTTCTAAGTGGTGATGATTATGTGTCTGCCACGTGTTTTCAAAATGGTGTTGCTTACGTGTCATTAAAATTGAGTTGATTTTCCTTTTTAAATACTAGGTATTGATTGTAATATGAGAAAGTCACTGTTTGGACTTTTTTTATTAAAAAAAAGAAAGAAAGGTTGGTTGATTATTTAAGTAATTTAACTGTAAGAGAAGCTAAGTAAAGCTAATACTCCCTATGTATTTATTTAAGGGATACACCTGCCTTTTCCGGCTGTATTTATTTAAGAGATACACTTGCCATTTTTAGTAACTTATCGATCCCACTATCTAATTAAATAATATATCTACACCCCACCCCCCACCTCCACTCTCTAAAATGACATGGTCCCCACTTGTTTTTCTTATTAAAATATCTACTCAATCCCACTTGTTTTATTACTTTATTTCATTCAATTCTTTTTCTTAATACCCCTGTCCGGACAAGTGTATCTCTTAAATAAATACGGAGAGAGTAGTAATCTGTTTACACTACATTTGACACCCAATTGTTTTGATTGATGCCGTGATGTATGCTTATTTTGTGTATTCCGTATCTTGTAAGTTGTAAGAGTACTCGACTTCATTCAAACACCACATCATTTGACTACGAAGTAGTGCGAAGTATTTCTTTTCCGCCGCTATGGTTTTTAGTTTATGTGGAGTTGGGTGTATGTTGAAACCTGGCTTTAGGACTTTGGGTCGGGTCCAAGGGGCAGATGCAGTGTGTAGATTGTGTACCGTGGGTAGACACGTGCACACCCTGTTGGCTGAGTTTAAATAAATTAATAAGCAGTTAAATATCACAAAAGTAGAATGGTCTAATGAATAAAGAAGCCTAATAATATTCTCTAGACTTGGGTTCGACGCTAGGCTATCAACAAGTGCTAATTAATTAGGGTAGTAAGGTGAAATGAATATGAGCACTTTATAGTGAAAAATTACCATAAATAATAATGTCGTAACGAATTGTCGTTTTAGATAAATATTGCAATTAAAAGTAAACGGAAGAAATATATGAGATACTCCTCTTTTACAAAATCCTCTCCCACCCTTGTGAATCGAACCTAGTTATCTTTTGGAATTTTGGGCGATTGTCCTTGAATTGGTCCATGATTGAAGGAGGGTTCAAAAAAATTATAAAACACATATATATGATCTAACAATCGAATAGAACAATTTAATGATCTAGCACGTACACACAATTACTTTTTTTTTTTTTAATAGCCTAACCCAATCAATTAGTGATTCGATTTTATATAATAGGTCTTAGGTTCGAGTCCCACCTACCCCATTTAAACTTTGTATTGTGATTGTGGCTAATTTGCACAAATGTAGTAATTCTATTTTATCTTTACAAGTTTTAAAACATTAAATATTAGAGCATCCTCAATGGTAAGCTAATTGTTAAATTAGCTTGTCATGTCAACTAAAATTTTAAGTTAATTTATTTTCTAGCTAGTTTATGTCCCAATGACAAACTATTTTACCAAACTAACTTGCTATCAAATTAGATTCACTTTTCAATTAATCATTTAATTTAAACTTTATTTTAATTAAAACTGCATTCCAATTGGGCAGATTTTCCCCAAGAAAATTAGCTTGTCCAAGTTAATTTGCTTGGCCGAGCTAATTTATCAAAATTACTCCAATGATTAAGCTAGTAACTTGAGAATTTTATAAATTGTCAGAAAGTCCCAACCTACAACCCTTGGAGATGTTCTTAAGTATTAAAAAAAATTTATAGAGGTAATTATATTTTGTTTCACCCCGGAGGTTATAAAATGTTAAAAAGAGATCATTAAAGGACCCAAAAAACATATGACCTATACATATTTTAAGGGGCTTACTATTTACCGCCACATATTACTCAAAATCGTCCAATTCATTTACCCATATACCCCCTTTATTTACCCCCTCATTCAACAATTACCATCCTTATTTACATTCTTATTTTCTTACCCCAAATTTGACCACCACCACCACTGGAGACCACCTTCGCCGGCCACCTCCTCCGGCCACTATTTTAATTGTGTCTAAATTAACAGTTTGTGTCGGTTAGAACTTAAACGTTTTTAAAATAAGAATTAATTAGAGCAAATAGTAAAATCAATGTTTAATTAAGTAGAAAACATGGCGCACTACATGTTGTGCACGTTATGTACATCAAGTCCTTTTCCTGAATGGCTTGTAAACATTAAAGTAAGATGAATAAATTGATAGTGAGAATCAATTTACATATGATATGAATATATGATGCATCGCTTGGTTCGTCTGTTTACAGTTGGTTTTGGAGGGCTGTTTGATATGCTCCAACTTGTTCATGCTATCTACTTATTATGCACCCACTTTCCTTTTCAGTTTTAGTTTCAGTTTCAACTTAATTTGATTCTTTCAAAGGACTGTAAGTATACCTAATTTGTAAGTATTATGTACTTCTACAATCTCATCTCTAATACTAATGAGATCTTCACTTAACGGTTAAGAAATGAGAGTTGTGTATGGTGGGTCTCAGGATCAAATCCCCTGCCCCCATTATGAGGTCATGACATAGTAGTTAACATTTTGTGTATGATAGGTTTCAGAATCGAATTCTCAACCCATATTTATTTTTACAAGCTTAAATAACATTGCAACATACATGATTAATAACTAACCCGATCATTTTAGAATTTAGACTATATCATTATCCCATATAAATAATTCGTTGGTCGGGAGTTACTCCATTTTAACATTAATAAAACTACTTAATTTTGATCTGGTTCTTTAAAATTTTCAATTACTACCTAAGTCTTTAGTTACTTTGCAAATTATTACCTACCTTGTTAAAAGTTGTCCATTACTACCTAGGTGTTTAGTTATTGTTGTCAATTACTACCTTAGTCATATTTTGATCAATTAGTCACTAATCATACCATAATTACCCGTTAACCATACTTTAATTATTTTAGTTAATTAATAAAAAATTTGATTTAAAAAAAAAAAAAAAAAAAAAAAAACTAATTAAATCAGAAATCTGAAAACCACGTGTAGCACCATAAATTGAGCTTAAGACTGATTTTAGTGACATGCATAAAATAAAACAGAAATAAGTAAAGAATAAAAAGTGACGGAGGGAGCAGTAATTAGTAATAATTATTCCTTAGAAGTTAGAAGTGATGCCCATATTTTGCCCCTAATAATAAATAGTGTTATAACCTATAACGTGGCATGTTGAGAGTGGCAAATACACCCCCTTCAAATATATTCTTTAGAAATGAAGTACTTAGATCGTGTACGTATTGGTCACGTTAAATAGGAATTCAAGGGGACCATGACCAAGTCACCATTATATGCGAAACTAATCGCAAGAACTACATGTTTTCATGTTGATAGTTTTCTCTGATATCAAAATCTCATTAATTTTATTTATTTTGACTAGTTAATTAATTAAAACATAATGTCAATTTTACTCGATCTTGAAAATAATGAGGATGTTTATGAAATATCACCAAACATGAAAACAAATAGAATGGTGAGAGAAACGTTTTACTACAATAATTAATTAATTCACTCACTATCCGATTCTTATATATTTTATTTTAATATATTCAACTCACCATCCTAAAAATACGTGCCGGTCAAAGTATATTTTAATTAAATATTGAGGGAGTAACATAAATTATAAATTCATCCTAGCTATTACCCGAGTTATTTATTAACGACAACTTTTGTGTAAAACTGTCTTATCTAAAAGATCATTTTAATTGCTCTAATTGGTTCTATTGCTTAACTAATTGATTTCATTGCTTAACTAATTAGTTTCATTGTTTAACTAATTGATTTAATTGCTTAACTAATTAATTTAAGTACTTAACTAATTGATTTTATTAGTTAACGCATATGACACCAATGTGATATTTTATATAAAATTGCTTTGTATAAAAGTTTGTAATTTATTAAGGAGTACGGCCCGGAATACCATTTAATCATTTATCAAAAGGGTTGTTGTAAATACTATAACTATCTTTAATTTCTCAAATGACGGTGATTTGTGTTTATTTTGCTATCATTAATTTATTAAACATTAAACATTTAACATGAGTAGATCTAGTTAGCAAATCCCCAACAAATATAAGCTGTGAATGTCAGATGATGCTTGTTAAATTGGGATTGGCATCAAATTGTACACTTGTAAGAGGACAAACTTTCCAGATGCTACAACCTTTGATTTTCTAAATTTTATTTCTAGTTCCTTTATTACTCCGTAAGCACTGCGGATACGGAATTACTGAGTACTGTAGTTGCGTAATGTTTACACACGAGATGCGTGCGTGATATTTTACATATATCTTACTCCGTATAATTTATTTTATTATTTATTAGTGAACATTAAAATGTTTTATAAGTACTATTAATATTAACGGGATAGTATAAATATTTTACAGGTGACGTCAAAAAATCAACCTCAGGTGTTTTCTTATATAATAGAGATTAAATAACACTTTAATTTTCTTCCCTAGCTAATCTTCCAACAATCCAACATAATTACCTGAAATTCTGCTACTAAATCCACCTTATTTAAGCTTTAATTAAATTATTCTTGATCCATCTGTTAAGGTATAAAGATACTTTGTCACGTGATTATATATTTGGATCACTTAATTATTAATTATGATTTATGATTAAGATTAAGCATAATAATACATAATTATATTTGCTAATTAATTAATGTAATAAAGGGAAATTATTTATAGCAAAATGAAAGGGTAGTCCAAAGTTTGATGATATATATAGAGGTCTAATCAATGTAATAGCGTGTTAGATTCTATCCTTTCACATGCAATTGGGATCTTTACAAGTATGCATTTTCTTGTGTACAATTACTCCCACATGTTATCACATGTATTTTTTACTTCAAATTTCACTCAATATTTTTTAATACCCTTTTTAGTGTTATATCATATGGTTTACTAAACCTCGTTGTTTGTTTGTAAAAGGGAGGATAAAATCGTGTTTTGTTTTTCGCATCACGTTCTTGGTTAGTTAAAAAGCTAACAAATTTGAACTTCTTAGTTTAGATTTTTAGCGAGATGCATGGTATGCAATATCTCTATTACTTCGAGTGGTGTTATGTGTTATATAAGTTTATTGTATGTGATTTTCCTATAATTTTTTTTTTATAAACAAATTAATTCATTGATAAAAAGTCATACGACATCTACATAAAGATTTAAATCTAACAAATACATAACAATCGAATCAAATAAAAACTTCCTTTCACCATAGCTACGATCGTAGTATATCAAACATTCTGTATACCCTCTTTTATATCGTTGTGATTTACAGCTTTCATTGACGAGGGGGTCTATAGATCTGTTGTAGCCGTGACAAATATGATTTCCGTCTGATTGTAGTCGAAAAATTGACATTCTCTTCAATCCCGCATAAATCTTTACCAATCTACTGGTAATAATACATAATTAATAGCTAATTAATCAATGTCAATAATATATACTCCTTCTTGATGGCTTCTTCTGTGTCCTGTGATCGACACACATACTTATTACCTGTATTTAATTTAATTTAATTTAATTCCGATTGTTGAAAATTATTCTTCCTCTTTAATTAGAAAATTACCTTCCTCGGCTTCGCTGATTACTTTGAAATTCAGTTCACATGCTTTACAACCTATGTAAGTTAAGAACAACAACATATAAAGGCAATATGTAATCAATATAGTCATGTATATTGTTCACATAAATAGAATTACACCGTCACAAAAATAAACATAAAAAAGCAAAATGCTATAAAATAAATATTTTTCCCAAACAACAAATAAAAGGTGACCCTCCACTCTGTTGCTAGTCCTATCCAGATATCCATTTATGATCACCTTTTCTCTTTCCCTCTTTTGCAACTTAAGTTTTGAATTAAGCAAATCATTACCAACTTAAATCACAAAACAACCACCAATAAAAAAATCTAGTACGTACGGAGTAATAGTTAAAATAAAATGTCCGTGTATAATACGTTTGAGTTTTAAAATCTCCTCTATTCCGTTTATACTTTGTATTGTTAATTGCACTAAAATAATAAAAATTAAAAAAATCAAAAAAATCGCCTAAAATTTTAAAATCTCTTTTTGATGCAATTCTAACAAATTTGATAAATACAACCACGTTAATCTCAATTTTAAAATTTTAAGGAAACACAATTCAAATAAGTGTAGAACAAATAAGGGTACTTAATGCTCCCTTTGTCCCTTAATACTCGCACCATTTTGATTTTTTACACTATTCACATAATTACTTTGACCCTATTTTATTTCTAGTATATGAAAACAAATGTTAGTATATAATATATTGTTGGCTTCATTTTAATATATATTTTCAAAATATTGATATTTTTATAAGTTTTTATAATATGTAGTTAAAGATATTGTTGGTCAAAGTTGCGCATTGACAAGCGCGTCCAGTCAAAACGGTGCGAATATTAAGGGACGGAGGGAGTATTCAATATGTAACTAAATAATTGCTAACAAATTCAAATAGTTTATGAAAATTTTAAATAAATAAAATCAGATAAATTAAACGTATAATGATTAATTACTGTTAGGCTCCGTTTGGTGGGGCGTAAAACATTTTTATTGTAAAATGATTTTCCATGGAAAACATTTTTCAAGGGAAAACACAATTTCAAACTAGTTTTCCTTTGTTTGGTACCTTAAAGGAAAATGGGAGAAGATGGTGAAGATTGAGGGGAAGAAAGGAGGAGGTAAGGAGGAAAGAAAGAAAAGTGATTTCCCTCCCTTTTAAATGGAAAAGGGTATTCCACATTTGATGGAGTCATGGAAAATTGTTTTCCATCCCTTACCCAACCAAACAACGTATAATGATTGAAAAGGGAAAAATCGTTTCCCATGAAAATGTTTCACTCCCTACCAAACGGAGCCTTAGAGACATATTATTACGGAGTACTCCGTAGTTGCTTAGTAGACAATTAGACATTCTTTCGAGTTGGAGTACTCCGTAATTATTTTCTCAAAATTTGAACATTTAGATTATAAATAACCAACTTACCGGTTAGTTAGTTTTTATTAATTTCTTTATATTATGTGGACAGGACACATATATATAAAACCCCTAAGAAGAAGGGTCTTTGCTTAACATTCCAATTCCAAACACAGTAAACCAAAAAAAAAAAACCAGTATTAATTTTCAGGATGGCTGAGATAGAGAAGCTAAACTCAGTGCCAACGATGATCACCTTTCTGTCTTCTCTCCTTCAACGAGTAGCAGAATCGAACGATATCCAACGGAAATTGGAACCCCAGAAAGTGTCGGTATTCCATGGTCTTACTCAACCTACAATCTCAATTCAAACTTACTTAGAAAGGATTTTCAAGTATGCAAATTGTAGCCCATCTTGCTTTGTTGTTGCTTATGTTTACCTTGATCGTTTCACTCAAAGACAACCATTGTTGCCTATTAATTCTTACAATGTTCATCGTTTGTTGATTACTAGTGTCATGATTTCTGCCAAATTCATGGATGACATGTAAGTTTCTCTCTTTTTCTTATTATAATTGCAATTTTCAATTTCCTTTTTTTGCTCTGTTTTTTTTTCTTCTTCTTCTTTCTTCGACAATTATGCTTAAATTTTTCATAATGAGCTGAAATTTCTGGGTTTTTTGAATTTCGCTTTGTTGGTTTCAAATTTTGGTAATTTATTGGTCCTCTGTTTTTCAAAATTATTCATTTTCTTTAAGGAATTTTGAGTTAAAACTAATTCATTAATCAAGAGTCAAACAGACAATTACAATACAGATCAAAATTTTCTATAACATTTCAGGATTACAACAAGTCCAAATTTATTTACATTTGTAACCTATTTTTGTTTTAGTAATAAAATCTATAATAAAAAATTGGTAGTAAAACATGTTTTGGGGAAGAAATTGGGCAATGCAAGACCAGCTAAATCCAGCTACTAATTAAGCTGTCTTTTTCTCAAATGAGTTAAAAATTTCAAAATAAAAAGAAAATCTTTTATACGATCCTTTCACATGGGAGGCTCTTAATAATGAGGCCCACTCTTAAGCATAAATTTTGTTTTGTAATAATTTCAAATTTGAAAAATGAATTAAAGTATAATTTGTATTAATCCAATATTATTTAAATTTACAGGTATTACAACAATGCATATTATGCAAAAATTGGAGGTATAAACATCACAGAAATGAACTTCCTAGAGGTGGATTTCTTGTTTGGGTTGGGATTTCATTTAAATGTGACACCCAACACATTTCATACCTATTGTTCTTACCTTCAAAGAGAAATGTTGCTACTCCAACCCCCTCTTAATGTCGTCATTTCCGACTCTAATCCGTCGTTAATCATGGGAAAATCGTCTATGATAATCCACTCGTGTTTCAACGACGATGAGTCTACGTCTCATCAACAGCAGCAACAACAACAACAACAACAACAACAACAATTAGCCGTTTAGCTAATCCGGCTATAATTATTAGAATTTAAATTGTACTTAGCTTGTAGATCGAGATAATCTTAATCTCCTTATTTTTTTTTCTTCTTCTTAATTTACAATGGTTGATGAAAATGCATGAGCAACATGGGAATTTTGCAACACTCTATTTGTCTCTAAGTATAATGCTTTCCCTCTATTTTTGGGTAACTTTCCCTTATAAAATATGTCCTGTAACCGGGTATACTTAGGTGTCTGATCGAGGAATAGGCGTACCTAAAGATATTTATTTTGGTCATTTCAATTAGTATAGTGAGATTAAAGAGGTGGGTGTGTTTTCTTTACAGAGTGGCCGGCTAAGAAAGTGTATAAATGTGGTCTCACTTTCTTACCCAAGTTGTAAGAATTGAAGATACTTTGTCCTCAGCTCTTTCCTCATCCTCAACCAAACATAGATTCTAAACCTTAAAATTTGTTGGCTACTTTTTATTTGCTACTTGTACTCAAAGGGAAACTTAGCCATAAATCCAGTACCCACACTACCCACCATACCTTTTCTCCTCTTTGCACCTATCTCGCTAAGCAAAGAATTCAAAGCAACAAACTCAAAACTTACAATACACATATATATATACACCTATATCCGTATTAATTAGTTGTCATATTATTAGTTCTCGCTATACTCTCAGAGCATGTTTGGTATAAAGATTTTTAAGTGATGGAAATAGATCGAATCAATTAACTATTTCTATTACCTAATGCCTGACATGAGAGGAGTGGTAACACAATTAATTTCCTAACGGTAACCATTACCACCATTTGTTATCTCTCCTTACCCGGCTCCATGGTAACAACATTAGTCAATACGGAGTATTATTACTCTCCTCAATCCCCAATTTGTTATAAGTGACCCATTTCCAAAGATATTGATAATAACTAACACTACAATTTCCCCTTATTTTATTTTTCCATTTTCTTTTTTAAGTTTATACCGAACATGCCCTTAATGTTATCGACAATCAATTCACTATGGAGAGAATATCTATTAGAAATTTAGAACGTTCCAATTTTGTAGTATCGATAATGGGTACGGATTTTGTGCTGGTAACTTGTTTTGTGAAAGTTTTTAAGTGGTACCTTGGCTCCTTAAAATATTAATTCAGTCCAAAAAATAGTCGATCCATTTGATTATGTAAGGAGTTGATTGTAAGATTTAACTCCATTAGTTTTAAGAAGATTGGGATGTATCTTTGTGAGGTTAAATTCGGTAAAGATGGAAGAGAACACAGTGAACGTTTTATGATAGACAAATGGACAGGTTGTGAAGGTTTGTTGGCAAGGGACATTATGCATGTGCTTTTACATTAACTTGCATGTGCTTTTATGGCCTTCCGTTCCATGTACCCAACCATGCATAGATATTTTGGTTACGAACTTATGGTAGTAACTAATTGTTTATGTCCGACGCTTGGCTTGAGTTGGCACTAATTAAGTAAAAGAGTACAAGAAGCAAAAAAAGAGAGACGACACAAGGAGATGGTGATGCGGAAAACTCAAGAATAGGGAGAAAACCTGTGGGTGGCAATGAGGCCACCAATCCACTATAATACCTAAGAATAATCTAAGTAAAAAAAAGAATAAGTTATTTGCGATAATAAAGAATACAATGAGCTTAAATGATTACTAGAATGCTTGAATGCTTGAGAGAACTTGTACCTTTCACCTGCGCCAGCTTAGTCTTCTTATAGTCCTAGGGCAACGGCTCAATCTGTTGAGAAGATCCCGGAGATGTAGGGGTTAGTTGGGCAGCCAACTCCTCCACGTCTTCCGCTTATGAATGAGGCTTACTTAGTCGTTAATTGCTCATTTGACCTAATCAACCCTGTAGACGACGCTGAAGCTTGGATCTTGGAAATTCGACTTGTACGAATGAGTTAACGAATGGGTCAAAATAGGGCAACCACCAACGAATTTTGTGGAAAATTCATAAACCTTTATGTGAAATTTGAATAGGGAAGTTTAGTTGCAAATCGATAAGTGACATATCCACATAAAGGCTCCTATCAAGTTTCAAGAGAATTTGACTCTAAAATGGTTATAAACCAAAGATGAATACGGGGACAAGGTTATGCATCTATATTGTATCAATACACCCATTTTCAGTCTCTACTCTACTCTAATTCATGTAGTAATTGGTAATTCGCAACAACAAAACCTACCGAACATTAATCAAAATCCTAAACATTGAAGAACTAGGTTAGTTCGTTTAACACATACTTGGTCACTTTGATTTAGAATTGATTAAAAATAACCTAGCTATAAAACAAAATTAAAACCTATCTTATTAGTCGCGGTTTGCATTTAACAAGTCTTGCTTAGCAATAATAAAGGCGATTATGCACAACAAGGATTTATAGTTAATTAGATCATCCTACAAAAAAGATGTTAGTACATATTAATTACGAGAATAAAAAGGGTGTTAAGAATTATATGCACGATTACAAATGTGCCTACAAAATACAATAAAGTTAGAAATAAACTTTTATTAATTATATGTAAATCCTGCATAATCAATTACCTTTGCCTACAAAAATAAAATTAAAGTTAAAACATAAATTAATTACAAATAATTAATTTGTGAAGCGTGAATTAACACAAATTAAGAGAAATAAAAGAGCAGCGAAGCAGAGCACTCACGCCAGGTTAGGCGATTCATACTTGGTGGGTAGAATAATAATTTCGAAAAGAGGGGGAGGGAGGGGTTTCACCGTAACACATACAAACGACAATTTGGACAGAAATCGTGTTTTGGGTTAGTGCAACTCAAGAAAATGACATATTAGATATACAATTATACACAAATTCTTATTCAAATGTCATACAATAAATATTGTATATAGGAGGAAAAGTTAACTCAAAATGCTTAAAAGTTATGCAGATGTACAATAAATTTATTATACACCTTGTGCGTGTAAGCCTGTTTGACAATTATATATCTAGAGCATTACTTGACTGGAAATACAGTCGATAGGATTAGCAGGCCACAGACGTATGCATAAATCAATAATAACTTCCCCGTTATTAATTATTAGTTTATTACCATAGCATGCTCATATCCTTGAAACAAAAGGCACCAATATTTGTACCAAACACCATATTAACTAGTCACAACTCACAACATAGCCTTAGTTGTAAATCCAACATACATCTAATAATGCAAGAATACACCAGAATGTAACCAACAGAGCCCGAGATGACACAGGTACATTACATATAAACCATGTTTGATTGCAAAATAGAACATAACTACTCCCATATTATTCAGAAATACTTGTATAAATTATAAACCATTTCAAGGGATATGCAGCTTAAATCCTCTTAGTCACCCAGTCACGTAGCGCTAGGAGAACTATCAGGCTGACCCACAGAGGACGACTTGCACGCATCAAGCGTAGCTGGTGCTTCCTCAAGACAGCTTTGGTTATCATCAGTCATCATACCAACCGTCATCTTCTCTACTTCTTCACGGGTGTGTATGTGGATCTTTGACACAACATCACAGAACTCACTGCACAGACCTCATATTCATTATATCATTATATGCGTATTGCGTTAGACCAAAACGAAAGGTTAAAGATACATACTTCCATGGATCATCACCCACCACCATCACATCATTTTCCTTGTCTGTGTAAAGTATCCTCCATCCCTTTGCAGGATCTTGTAGAACTTCTTCCATACTGAACAGACGCTCCAATTCAATTATTAGATCTGCATAACTCTTTAACTTGGACAGATCAATGGCTCTTCCAACTGAGCTACCTTGCTTGTGAACCTTCCATTTTACAATTTTAGTGAATAACAGTTCTTAACAGTTATTTCAAAATGACATATATGACACAAGAATCTCACCTTTGTGCAACTCCTTCTACTGCGAATTTCAGAGTTTGTGCCTGAAGTTTCCTGTTCCAATGAGAACCCAAATAACTTACAATTTGGTCTAGGCCCATCGTCAAGACCATCTTTCTGATCTTTGTCACTTGCATTTAACGAGTTAAGCAAAGACAGGTTCTTTGCTGAAGTATGCTCATTGTCAACATTTGGCGTCATAAACTTTTGGCTGAGGACATTAGTACGGAAAGAAGACGAACCAAATGCCGAGTTCTCTTTTTCCATTGTATTTTCACAAGGAATCGTCACAGAATCTAGATCAGATTTGTAAACGTCAAAAGGAAAATACATGTTTCTGGTGCCTTCTGAAGCTAGAGGATAGAAACTGGGTTTGGGTCCGTTGAAATAAGTTGAAGCTAAAGTGGGGTTGAGCCAAGCACCAGGATTGAAGTTCATTTTTCCTGTGAAGGATCTCAACGGGCAAATTTCTTGACCTTGCAAGACCTTTGGAAATCTGTTTGATTCCAAAAAGCCTGTGTAATTCACCGGTTGAGCCAGTGATCTAAATTCACTCATATTAATTCTTGGTATCCTAGAAGATGAAAGACTCTGCTGGCCAGAGGCTCCTGGTACATTATCCAGCATGCTGTTCACCTTATCACATCCATATGGAGGTGAAATATAAGTAACATTTTCTTGACCTTGCAAGACCTTGGAGGATCTGACTGACTCCTCAAAGTCCAAAATTCCAAGCCCTCCACCTGCAACAACAACAAAAAAAACAAACAAAAAGTACACATAGTTAAGGTGACTACTGACTATAGAAATATAGAATTCCAATATATACTAATCAGATCAGATTGAAGAGCTCCATACAGTCGACAGGGCTGGACAGACTGGCTGGCAAACCAAGTCTAAGTTTTTTTATCCTTGGAGAAGACTGGATGCTCAGTGGAGGGAGAGACACCGAAGGATCAATCTCCCAGGGAGAAACCCGTTCTTGTCCATCACTGACAATATCTTCATCCCACCTGACCTACATCATATGTTGAGAGTAGTTCATTTCCTACAAATTTCAAAGGGGAAATAAACTAATACAAGTATGATGCTAGAATGCTAACTATCAATCTAAGTTAATTAGACTTGTGAAAGCATATGGTTTTTGCCTTTTTGGATAGGACTGAAGATAAGTCCAAATTAAAATAACTAAAAAAAAGTAGACTGATTGACTCGAAAGATTTATAATTAAATGTTACAGAAACAGTCGATAAGAATTTTACAGGCCGAAGTAAGGTGAAATCTCAGGCAGGTAAAAACCACGAGAAAGTAGGAACCATACATTGAAGACAAAATACAGAGATAAAGAAGGCTGAACATGAAGCATTTGAAATTTTAGTTCACTAGGGAGGATGGGGCTTCCAGAGGAAGTACTCCTTATGTGTCACCATCTATGTTACTTGGACTCTTTATTTAATCTCAAGTACTCATGCCGGACCCTCAATGCTCCAACATGGGTAGAACACTTAATTTTGGGTCAAAAATGAAGGATTATTTTAACATATTACCTGAGTCAAACACTCTGTGTCAGACACAAGTACTCGAGTCCAAGTAACATAGGTCATTCATTCTGGATTTGACATTAAATGTACATATATGAAACTCACCATCAAACATCTCCATTTTGAATTAGGCCATTTATAGGGATTAATGTCATTAACACCTATAATGACACCGCTGCACCTGGAAGACCCAATGTTAGCTGTGAGTTAATTAAGAATAGAAACATTTGTTCAAGATCATGTCATATTCAGGATGTCTATAGTTCATGCACCTTCTATCTGGAGAGTCATCTACTTCAAATCTCATCTTAAATCTCGTTCCAGTAGATATTGGATCGGAAATGCTTTTAACATATCTATGGTACGGTACAATAAACGCAGGATGGCTTGCCCTGTATTTCAGTATCAAGTTAAATATAGTTAATGAATCAGAATCAGAAGACCAAAAACAATGGTAAAAAACATTGCTCAAAGCACATCGCTTCACAGAAATTAAAAGATGCCATCGAAAACAAATGGAATACTGATGCCACTGACTTAAAAAGTCAAAAGGAAAATAGAATACGGCAAAAAAATTGGACAGCATCCTCAACCCGACCAGATCTGCCATGTAATTTCTCAAGCTGATCCATAGCTAATAGGAAAAAGTTCTGATACATAACACCAAATAATTGAGTAAACACCGATACAGCAGCCCAAAGCTGACCAGATTTCCAATACAATTTCCCAAGATAATCTGTAGCTAATACGAAAAAAGTCTGATATATAACACCAATTAATTAAGTGAATAATACATTTTCACAAAGTATATTCCCTCGTTTTTCCCAATTTATTTCTGTTTTGTAAAATACTCGTACATATGTATATCCAACTACAATGACTAGCCCCAAGTTACCTAGCCTTGTTATTTATCCTCACAATGCAATAGAAGTTTTCTTGTTAACTAGATAACCCACTATATTTGAGTCCCATTCACAATATCCTTCACCATTTAAGAATATGTTTGCATTATACTTTCATCAAGCACAAAGTATAAAGTCCCTACCAAACATGTTTTTGGACAGAACATGTTCTTCAGATATGATACGCTTTCTGGGCTTCACTTACTGTATAAAGAGTCAAGTTGTTCAACCGCATAGATTAGACAATATCAGCTAAATGCACCAACCCAACAATCACAAAATTCTTTGATTAAGTCACGGTTTTCCTTAAAAAGGAGTGCTACAGTCAACAAACCAGTACGGATTCTACCAATTCATAAGTTACCTTTCTCCAAAACAGGAGGAAACTGGGTCACGTTCCAGTGACGTCTGACTACGTGGAAAAGATGGTGTTATAACCAAACGCGTGCTACGAACGATTGAGAACAAACCCACAAATATAATATAGGACAAATAGCAAAGACAATAATAATAGACACAAGTGTTTATGAGGAAATTTAGATTTCCTCCCCTCAAATATTATCGTATTATTAAGTTCCTACAAAATAACACAATAACCCCTCAATTGATGATTCCTCTCACCAATGTATTTTCCCCTCTTATTTTCTAGCTAGGCCTAAACCCACTTTTATAGGCTAAACTAGAAACCCACGTCTATTAGAATTATACTTGCTCCCCAAGTCTAAATAATTCTAGAGATTGTTACATACCAAAATATATCACTTTCCTAATTACAATTTTAATTAAACTAGGAAACAAGATATTAAATCAAACAAGTCCATTTCGTATTTTTGTCAACTTAACTAAGTTGTGTTTATTTCCTAACAAACCTTCCCTTAAACTCAACTTAGTCTCTTCGCGAACTAACGAACAACTTTCGGATCGGAGCTTGCCTTCCCTTGAGCCAAAATTTGTCCCTCATTACCTCCTTCAAGTATGAAGAGATTTTGTTTGTTATGTCGTCCCTTCAAGATCACACTCCTAGCCTTGGGGACCTCCAAACCACCTCCCTCAATATGAATAGCATAACCCAAGCCATCCAAGCCATCCAAACGACCCAAAGATATAAAATTGCGATCAAGTCTCGAAATGTACCTCACCTCTCGTAATTTTCGAGTCTTCCCATCATGTGTCTTGATCTCAACCTCACCTATACCCTCAACCTTAGCCTCTTCCCCGTTAGGCAAGGTAACACACAATCCATCACTTTGTTTATAAGAAGTAAACCACTCCTTCCTACAACAAATATGTTGTGAGCATCTCGAATCTAAAATCCAACCCTCTTTTGGAACTTTACTCTCCTCCACCATTAGAGCCATATCCTCATCAATAGCAATAGTAGTAGCACCTCTAACCCTTCCGTTCCTCAACGCCATCAAGTCGTCCTTGTACCTAGGACACTTTGATTGTATATGTCCTACCTCGTCACAGTACCAACACTTGATATTAGGGTTTGTATTGCTCGCCTTCTTCTTGCCTTTCCAGTTATTGCTACTACCCTCCGCTACCAATCCTGCTCCTCCATGGATTGATGATGATCCCCCTTACTTCATGAACCTCTCCGCCTCGAATAACGCCACCACAGTATCGTCCAAAGCAATTGTTGTCTTCCCTACAAGTAAACTAGTTATCACAGAGTTATACCTTTTAGGAAGAGAGGTCAACAATAAAATTGCTTTGTCCTCCTCCTCGATTTTCATATCTAAACTTGCCAATTGGGTGATCAATGCATTAAACTTATTCAGATGATCTTGCAGTGCGCTGTCTTCCTCCATCTCGAGTGAATAAAGGTCTTTTTTTCAAGAACAACTTGTTGGCCAATGACTTAGATGCGTACATCTTAATCAATTTGTCCCACGACTCTTTTGGATTATTATCTTCTAAGACGTTGTACTTGATCTCCGGTGCAAGAGCCAATTTGATCGTACTAGTAGCCCGTAGTTGCATATCCTCCCACTTGTCCTTGTCCACCGAATCGGGTTTCTTATCCTCCAAAGTCTTGTGAAGACCTTGATGTATAAGAATATCCTTAATTGTACTTTGCCATAATGAGAAATTCGTTTTCCCATTAAAAAGTTCTACCTTGTACTTGTTCCCGAAATCATCCATGACTAAACCCAGCTCTTGATACCAGTTTGTTATAACCAAACGCGTGCCACGAACGATTGAGAACAAACTCACAAATATAATATAGGACAAATAGCAAAGACAATAATAATAGACACAAGTGTTTATGAGGAAATTTATATTTCCTCCCCTCAAATATTATCGTATTATTAAGTTCCTACAAAATAACACAATAACCCCTCAATTGATGATTCCTCTCACCAATGTATTTTCCCCTCTTATTTTCTAGCTAGGCCTAAACCCCCTTTTATAGGCTAAATTAGAAACCCACGTCTACTAGAATTATACTTGCTCCCCAAGTCTAAATAATTCTAGAGATTGTTACATACTAAAATATATCTACTTTCCTAATTACAATTCTAATTAAACTAGGAAACAAGATATTAAATCAAACAAGTCCGTTTCGCATTTTTGTCAACTTAACTAAGTTGTGTTTATTTCCTAACAGATGGCACAGAAAATATCAGTCTAAGACAAGGCAGAAGATTGTTTATTCAGCTCTAGCAGCCATGGTTTACCGTCACTGGCTGGCCAGGAATCAGGCTCTTTGGTCTGCTAACCCAGCTGTTATAGTTAAGAAGATCGAGAGTGAAATGTGTCTCAGAGTTAATCTTATTTCTATTCTAGTGGTACAGTGATGATTGTAAGTGGTTCAATGCCTTTCTATCTAGTGGTATACTGATGGTTGTAATTAGTTCGATGCCTGAATAGCCTACCTTTACGCCTTTAGTTTGCTTTTTAAGTCGGCTCACAATAGCTTCTTGTTTAGTTGGCTTGTTGTAATACCCAAAATTTTATGACTTCATAAAATATACTTTATAGCCAAGATAAAATTATTTTTATTATTTAACATTTTTCTGTACTAATATAAGTAGCCTCTTTTAATATTTTTCGGAAGATTAAAACTCTATTTTAAGTTTAGTAGGGCTCTATTATAAGCACGTATAAAAACTCCCTTAAACCTAAATTGTTTTTATGTATATCTTTGTAGCCGTGTTATACCTTGCTACTGTTTCTGGTTGCTTTGGTTTTCATGGAGTTTCGCAGCAACTAAGGGGGTGTTCGGCACCATTGTGGTTTTCCGTTTTTTTGTTTTTTCTTCCAAAACACAAAACTAAACGTGTTCGGCTATACCGCTTAAAAAAACTAATTACAGGTTGTTTTTCCAAAACCGCAGCGGTAAATACAAAACTAGAAAAAGTTGTTTTGGTTTTTTAGTTTTCTGAAAGTGGGGTTCAGTATCTAGGATCATAGCTTTCACATCTTACTCCTTCCCTCTTCTATAACTTTCTCTCTCTTAAAGCTCAATCCTTCCTTCTATCTACTTTTCTGTTATCTTTCTTGGAAACAAGTGATGGCAGTTCGCCGACGAAGACAACTAATGAACGGAGTGTGAATCTACTTTTGGCCGACAATTCAAGCTTGCGCGGCTAGACGGTGGCGGCGGCGAACATCAAGCTTTTATAATTTCGGCTTCTGGGTTATTTTTTTCAAATCTTGTTTTATATGTGACTGGAAACATTTAATGCAGTAGTTTTGAAGCAGAGATACGATAGTTGTAGTCGTTCCACGAATTTGAAGCTCTTCAACTGCAAAATTTGCATCAGATTAAGAATTTTTTGATCTTTATGTTTTGATTTTATTTTCTAGTGGTTGATTTTTTTTTTCTGTGCTTGTATAATATGAAGGTGGTTTTTTTTTGTTTTTTTGTGCGGGGAGTATAATACGAATAGTTTAATGCAGTAGTTTTGTATTTTGTACTCAGGTTTTGAAAAACGAAAAAATATCATACTGAAATCAGCTTCCAGTTTTTAAAAAACAAAAAACAAAATATTGAAAGCTGTACCGAACATACTCTAAGATTTGCTAATAATCATTGTTTTATTATTTATTTATGCAAAACTCAAACCCAAAATTTCATGACCAAATTTTATTCTCATAGAAACTTTATCATATACTACATATTCATCAAAGATCAAAACAATGCGTGTATCCCTACCACAACATACCAATCATGGTTCTTTAGCTTTTAGATTTAAATTTGATATATTCAGTGTCATCGAGTTGCATCGGGTAAGCGAGACTCTATTGTTCCAATGCATAGTCAATTTTCGGAAGGTAATCACACACTTTTAATTAGTCCCTCGAGTTGTTTGTATAGTTATTGTAATCACACTCGTTATTTTGGAGCAGTATGTTAAATGTTTTCTAGTTGTTTATTAATAATCGTGTTTGGTTCATGGTTGTAAAATAATTAACAACTGTTATCATGTTTTTAGTTTGCTATAGATATTGATTTATCCTTTGCATGAATATGAGTTTGATGATGTTATACTGACGTGTTAGATTAACTTAGTTATTAATTAGATGTAATTAACTTACTATTTTTATATTGAAATATTGTGCAAGTTACTCTAATCTAGCCTTGAGGTTAATCCGCATATGCTTGTGGTATTAGAGTTTGAGTATGTTTCTTTTGGGGATTGATCAAGTACTGTGCTTAGTATTTGGGTATTAGTGTTGTTCGCTTGTCGCAAAAAAATAATAATAGGGTTGGAGATTATGATATTATTTAGGATATTGTGCTATTATTGAGAAATATATTGTTGGCCCTAAGTGGGTTTTGATCATATTGGGGAGAACGAGATCAAGGTTGAGAATGAATGTTATATACTTTGTATATTTTTGGTTTGAGGCTCGATGTTATAGACCTTAATCCTTGGCATGTTGGTAAAGAGATGATAAACATTAGTAGAGGAGCAAGATACAATCTTTATTTTTCTTAATATCTCCAAAAGTGGGATTTGGTCCCAAAGTGGCCTTGACTCAGAGAGTCTTTCTAATAGCTATTGAGAGTTTCAAGTTTTTATACTTATTGGTTTATTTATTCGAATTACCCATGTCCAAGGCTAAGTATATAACAAAGGGCGCATATGGCACCTATTGGTTTGAGTATGTTTAGTAGAGGAAAAGATCATATCAATATATTTGAGGTTCATATGAAGAGAAGATTTATAGTTTCCATAGAGTATGGAGTTTTTTTTATCTTTGGGATCGTACTTAAAATGTAGTTTCATATATACTACATTGTTTACATGAGACTTTATTGTTCTATATTAGTATGTTTTTGTTTGTAACAGGTGATTACTCAGCTTTTCGCTGACGTGTGTGTTTATTTGTTATGTGTGTTTGCGGCCATGTCTTTTTCTTATGGTGGCCCTGCGACGATCCTTTTGGAATTTGTCCTCTATGGTGAGCAGTCAAGATTGACTGGAGCATTGATCGTGAAGGATACAGTTACAAGTTGAAGGAGCTCAAGTATTATCGTTTAGTCTTTTATGACAGTTTAATATTTTTCAGTTGTGCAATTGTAAATAGACCACCTAGTAATCGAGTTGTAATAGTTTGAGTTTTGTAAGCCTTAACACTTGACAAAGTGGTCAAGTGTGGCGGTGATACCTCCGATTTAGGTGTAAGCTTCCGCAAATTTTTATAAAGTCTATATTATATATTTCTATTTATTTCTAGTAGTAAATCGGGGGTGTTACACTTGTTTTAATGGCCAAAAGAATGCCTTCTTGTTCCGGGTATGGAACTGGGGGTATGACATGGGAGCACCTTGCCATGTCAAAAAGAGCAAACATAAGATAACCTCGGGGGTTGAACCGAGGAAACCCCCTCCGATGCTTAAGTAGATAAGGGGAAAATGTACTTTAGAGAGAGAAAGTAGAGAGAAGTGAAGTACGAGTATTGAATGTGTCGTCCAATAAATGAAGGAGGAAGTATCTTTAGGCGTACTATTCAGTACTTTGGCCTATTCGGATGGCACAACGTGTGTGACGGCGATTGATAATTGGGTTTTTAACCCACTTTAGATGGTGTTGCTAGGTGGACTTCAGTGCTAGTTTAGTGGATTTTTATTTCTTTATAGTTTTTCAATTTTTCTTACTTTTCATTACTTTTTGTAGTTTTTATGCCATTTTCTACTTTGTTACTGTGTCCCGTATTTCCTTTACCTTTGTGCATGCATTTGAGACAATCCACGAGCATACTTGAAGAGCCAAAGAGCCAAGAAAAGAGCCGAAAAGCCAAGGAGCAAGACTTGTGCACAACAGCCAAACTAAAACAATAATAACTATTTTTCTACTCCACATTTTCATTTGATTCAAGTTGGAGATGAAAAGCTATGTCCAAGAGCTTTCCAACAAGTGGTCACACGCCTTATTTCGACGAGAAACGAAATAGTTATGGTCGCTCAAAGCTGGGTATGTACATTTCTCCGCTGCGAGCCCCAACCGCCGCGACCAGGAACCACCCCGGCCGCGACGCGCCTGCTCAACTCTCTTTGCATTCCATGTTTTGCCCCAACTGCGACTTAACATCCCACCCGCGATGGCTTTCGCGGCCGCGACCTCTTTTTTATCCCGGTCGGGATTTTGCTATTGGAACTTTCTACCTCTTCGCCCAATTTTCCTGTCACGACCGCGTTGCCCCATCTCGGCCGCGACGACCTTTTGAGTGCATTTTTTTTTGACGGAGTCCCCTGTGTTTGGGGATTTAGGATTGTTTTTGCTTAGTTCTTAGAACATACTATCTCATATTTTTCAGAACTCTCTCTTAGGAAAACCATTTAATTTGCTTGCCTTATTTTGCTTACTTAGTTTAATCTTAGAATTCAAGATCGTGAAGCAAGATTGTAATTCAACATTTTCAGCATTTCCTCCATTGAAGCTTCATTTGTAAACTCTAAACTTCTCTACTTTTTATTTCAATTAATCAATTAGTACGGTTATTCATTTCTTGTTCTTATTTGTTGAGTTCTATCAATCTTTATCAAGTTATTGTCATGTATTACTTGATTATTGTTGTTGTTAGTTCAATTTCCATGGATTGCGAGTAGCAAAAATTCTAGGGTTCGGCCTCTTTTGAGTCGTGAACAATTGATTTATGCATTTGGACTTTTTGTTATTGTGGGATGTTTATTACTCCCTCCGTCTCTTTTTGTTCTTTAGGTTTTCCTTTTTGGATATTTCAAAATGTTCTTTACATTTCCTTTTATATTATCACATAAATGACTTAGCATTCTATCAAAATTTGTGTCTAATTATTATTTAAACCAATTAAATTCATTGGGTCATTTAATCTCTCACACTTTTTTATTGTGACATTAAATTTTTCTCATTTCCCAATATCAGAATTTTGATAAAAGTGAAAACATTATAAATAAACGTAATTTATCTTGTTTAAATAAAAAAATTGAGGAATCTCGATGCTAATTAATTAATCGTTAAAACGCGTGAAAAATACCAAACGTAAAGAACAAAAAGAGACGGAGGGAGTAGTTGATTGAAAGGGTTTTATTGCTATTTTTTATGTTTGATCATCATTTAGACTTATTTCTAATCTCCTCAACCAAGGATCGAAAGATGAAATTGAATTGTAGGGCTCCCTTTTGATTGTTAGACTAAAAGACCATGAAAATAGGGCTTTCAAGTTTATGGGAATATCTTTGTCATCGTAAATTTTGTTTCATTGCTTGAATTCATATTTTGCACCATGAAAATAGGTTGTAGTTCATGATCAAGTTATCCTTTCTAACTCAATAGAGTAGTCATGTACCTTAGATGTTGCTTCTAATTTATTCCCAAATATTGCTTCTAATCCTCATGCTTTTGAACCGTTCATGATTAAATTGACTGGCGTTGTCGTGCCTTAGTCACTCTTAACAAATCAAAACACCGCGACAGCGCGACTTGACTTAGCTTTTATATTCGATAGCATTTGGTGGTTGATTCATAGTCTCTCTTGGGTTCGACCCTTTCTTATCCTCTCTACTTAGTTAGGAAAACCGAGTTAGGTTATTACTTCCTCCGCTCTTATTTACATGACACAATTGGGGTTTGGACACTATTCACACAAGCTTCTTTGACTTACTTTTTTGGTTTATACTTAAGAAAAAAACATAGCCGTGTGGGTCTCATTAGATTCGTCTCAATATTTTTTAAATATCAACTTTTTATAATTTTTTCTTATCCATAATGGGATATATTAATGTTTGAAATCGTGCATTGGCAAACGTGCCTAAATAATTGTGTCATTTAAAAAAGAACAGAGAAAGTATTTGATAGGTTGGCGACGCTCTATCAGCGATGTACTTCTATTTGTCCTTATGCTTAGTGACAAACCTCTTGGCGTCACTTTAGGCTCTGGCTCTTCACTATTGGTCTGAGAGGGCAATCTTGTCCTGGCCATATTGACCTTTTGGTGGACCTCCTACTTTGGATCGCCTCCATATGGCTTGTTGGTCAGCTCAGGATATAGCCAATGTACACTTCTTATGTGGTAATCCCTGTGTTTTTGGTAATGAAGTTTGTTGCTTCCTTGCCGGAAAAAAGAGACCACCTCTGACTAGGTTGTATTATTGAAATAAACTTACAGAATAGAGTATCTAGAGAAAAAAAATTGCTCGTGTAACATGATATAGTAATATAGATGCAAAGAGAATGTAATTAACTAGCCTAACAGGAAGGGGTAGTTTAGTTATTGCATAAATAGTTGGTTAAGGGTAGGCTGATATCTTGAAGAGTAAGATAGTCCACTATAAATAAGGAAGAGTACGCAAAGAGAAACTATGGAGAATTATTTAGTGTTAACTTTGTTTTGTTTAGCATTTCGGGGGTGATATAGGCCACTCGAAAGCTTGTATCTACCAATTAATCATTCTATTTTCCAGAAATATTGTTCTTGTTATGTGAATTTGCCATGAAACTGTCCATTTATGTTAATTCAAACAGAGAAACATCTATAAAAATCTAGCTGAAGATATTTTCGGAAGGCCTGGATAGATTTTAACAGCAAGAGTACTAACAACACATGAAAAATAGAATAGTTTAGACAATCTTTCAAAATGCTGTTCCAGATGACTGAAAGACTTCATACCTGGGGCAATAGTAGACATGAAACATGGTCTTAGAAGATACAGCATTAACCACTGCAGAAAGAACATTCGGGTACATGCTATGTTTGCCTATTACAGAATCAGGAAGACCACTTTTAGGCCGAAGAGTTCTTCTTAAGCCCAATCTCAACTCTCCATCTTCACCCCTGCGAAAATTATTCACTCATTTTAGGCCCAGATAACAGCTACATATGCATTGCATCACACAGCAATACAGCATAGCAATCCATGTTACCTAGACACATGTACCAGTGTCAGTTACAGATGCATATTCATTGACTAGCATGCTAAGGCTAAAACTATTGGACATAAAGGGTTTTCCTTTATAATAGGACCGTGTGCAGGGATATGGAATTCATGAGAGATATTCCATAGTGTAAACAACTTCTACATGTATATTTGCATTCATATGTCTGCAAACACGGAGTATATGCACACAATTTAAGTGAACGTGCTTATTTCTTAAAACTTTAATCTCACATCCACTTGGGAGCATATCTCGTACAAGGATCTGTCCTCCCCCCTCCTCTTCTACTCAATATCAATATCAATATGTGGTTACTAAAAACGGTTTGTCTACGCTTAGGGGAATCAAATAGTGTAACAGCTGATTGGGGGCGAGACAGTGGTTGGATTGATGTTAACTTTTGTTCAGATTCCAAAGTAGCAGTGGCAAGTCCACAAAAATCAAAGACCTCAACACTAATTTGTGTCGTGAATGCAGGGTGTCACTAATTGTGTCCAACTGAAAATAAATTACTAGCCACGTATTTCAAAGTGAATTACTGGCTACATATTTCACACTCTTGATGGGAGTTGAGTATCAGAAATGGGTATTTCACAAAAATATGAAGACCCAGTCATCCAGACTAGCATCGACAGCAATAACCTTCTAATAGTTCATTATTCACCAACAACAAATTGCTGTCCACCAAAGCATTTGAAACATAAAAGGCCTAATACCTCAAGAAAAGTACGGCATCGCCTGCAACAAGATTCTTCTGGCTGACAAAGATGCTCCATCCTGTTGTCAACAGATGCCGTCTAGGCTGACCTAAAAAGATGTTTAAGAAAAAAAATTAGATATCCAATGTAGAAAGCTTGTATCCTACAAAATATAATCCTTATGCCAGGTACCGCGGTAAATATGTCGAAACCTCCACTCCACACCATGCAAGTCCTTAGCAACCAATTCTTGAGAGGGGCGCTGCAGTTTATAGTCCTAAATCATAAACGTAGCAACTAAGTGATTACTTTCCAAATAAACAAAGCAAAAGGCTTGACCAGAAATATAACAATACCCTCCCTCTCTTTGTACCCTTCACACAGGGAAAAAAAATCCCATACCAAAGGTGGAAAGCAGTCTTCTGCAGCACGACGAGGCACAGAAAATCCACCATGAGTACTAGTATCAGAAGCTGTAAGCGTCTTACAGAACATGTGAGGTGTTGACTTTGGAAGCAATTTCGTCGCATCTTCTTCATCTCCTAGCCCCTCTGCTTTGCTTCCCAAATAAGTCCTACCCAACTACACAACAGCTAACAAGCCCCACATTACCAACTCATCCATCATACATTTGTATAGTTCACTTTCAGCACAAAATCATCATGAACCAAATCATGCAAATCAACATGACATATGCAGCTCTACCGATGAACATAACCTCAAGTCCCGAACTATTATTGATATTTCGTATGTAACAACAAAATGCCAAAATTAAAAAATTAAAACATACTCCCAAAATTAAAGCCTTTATATGAAAGAAGAGAAATATACCTCCGGCAAAGGGAATAGGGTCAGTTGTATGTATACCTCATCATTTTCCTTATTAGCCTGTTGAAAAGGTTCACTTAAGTATTAATAAGTCTTACATCTTAACTTGTCAATTACTATCTACCTTATAAGCCACTTTGTCAATTACTAAAGGAAAAAATTAAAAGATTGTCAATACTACCAAGAAAACCTTCATATGCTCTTATTATTGCTAACCCAAGTCAACATTCCGTTCAAATTGACCAAAAAATAATGTCATAATCATGTGCATTAGTGATAATTTGCTCCAAAATCATAAATTAAAGAAAATTATCGATGACTTTTAGGTTATAAATCAGTGGGTTTTTAATTTTCTTTTGTAATTTTATGATGTCATATTCCACCAATTTGGCCAGAACGATTACTTAGGTAGCAATAACAATTCTAGTATGGAATTTAGGTAGTTATTGACAAAAAATAAATATATGTAGATTAGTAAATGACAAAGTGAATACTAAACTAGGTAGTAATTGACAAATTTTCTTAACTAACAAATTTAAAAAAAAAAAATAGCACTTACAAGATGTTGAATATTTGCAACCCTGCAGAAGATTTGGGGACGGAGATGATAAGTAGGAAGTTCCATTGGAGGGTAAGGCGGGAACAGAGACAACGCAACAGCTTGTTCCAAATGGCCCTGAGGGAAATACACAACCACATTCCCTTTTCTGGGTAAAAAAATGAGCGGACCAGCACAAGCATGCCAAAGCTCCATGTAAGAAGTGCCAGCAGATGGAGAAGTATTCGAGGAGCATGAAGAAGAAGAAGAATATGAACAACCATAAGTTCCACCTTCGTAATGACCATTGCCGTATGCAATCTTCTCCACCTCACTCATAACTTCATGATTCAAATCAATTTCCATGAACCAAAACCCTCGATAATAGTTCTTCCCTAACTCAAACTAAATCAAGCCCAAATACCTTACTTAATACAGCATTAGAAAGTAGAAACTACACAAGAACATTAAAACCCCCCACCAGATAATAAAGAAATTACCAGAACAAGCAATCAATTAGATTTTTCTAACTTTTATGGGATACCCAGAAAGTGAATGGCTGAAAACACTGTAAAATTGGTGCCAAAGTAGTCAAATCATAGCTACAAAACTTCATTTTGAGGGGTACCCAGAATGTAAAAAGGGGAGAAAATTAGTGGGAATTTAACAACAACAAAAAAAGGTGGGAATCAAATTGTACCCAGAACTTCAAAGTATGATTCCTTCAACCCCATTTTCTGCAGGACTGGGAAGAGGGAAGCAGCAAGAACAGTGACAGTAGCAGCAGAAAAATAGACAATTGCATAGAAAGAACAGGAAGCAAAAGGAAAAAGAAAGGTGCAAATGTGAAGGCAAGTGGGTATTTTTGAACATGGTATTGTGTTAATTAGAGAGGAGGAGGAGTTGGGTGGGGGGGACATGCTAAGCAAGTACTCTCCCCCACCACCACAACACCTCTCTCTCTCTCTCTATCTCTGCTTTTGCCTTGGCTTATGTCTTTATCTTTTCTCTAGCTCCTGTTATTTTCGTTTCCTACAGTTTCGAGAGGAAGAGCAAGAGAGAGGGGGGACTAAGAGAGTGAAAGGACCTCCAACATTTAGACAATTATGTGCCAATTCAATAAATACAACAAAAATAATACAGTATTTATTTAAGGGATACACTTAGTCGGGCACGAGTATTAAGAAAAATAATTGAATGAAATAAAATAATAAAGAAAGTGGGGTTAGGTAGATATTTTAATAAGTAAATAAGTAGGGATCATGTCATTTTGGGATGAGAGGTGGAGTGAATTTCTGAAATTATTTGTTTAATAGGATGGTGGGTCATGGGATAAATTAGATGTATTATTTAATTAGATGATGAGGTTGATAAGTTACTAAAACTGGCAAATGTATCTCTTAAATAAATACGGCCGGAAAAGGCAAATGTATCCCTTAAATAAATATGGAGAGAGTAGTTGAATGGACTTGCTAAGTTACTAATACAATGTCTTTGAGATTAGCCGAGTCGTTTGATTTAGTCATCCAAATTTTTGGGTTTATTTTGAAACCATAACTAGCTTATGAGTCCGTTCAATGAACGGTAATTATATAGTGGTTGTTAAGCGGTTTTTTAAAGTGCTAATTTTGTTGAGGGATTGTGATTTCAGTGCATTTAAAATTGAAAAAAATATACAAATTAGATGGTGGCTTAATATCGATTATTAATGAGGGAGATGGGGTGGAAAAAGTTAGATGAATTAAATGATGAATTGATTTTGAATTAGGAAGATGAATTGGGGTGTTAAAGCTGTAAGATAATTTGTGAAACAAACAACAAAAGTAAAAATTGAAAAAAAAAAAACAAATTAATGGAAAAAAGAGGGGATGACACATGTCATCTAATAAACCATGGTCTTCCTTTTTATTGACTAGGTATTAATTTCAAAGCAAGCGGATACTTGTTAACTTCAATTAACTTTTTCCGATTTTAGGCTAGTACGTAATTAATTAGTCGAGTTTCTATAGATTAGTTTTAATTTAAGGCTCCATTCTATTGGATTTATTTTGACTGAACTTATATTATCTGAACCTAACTGAACTTATCTGAACTTAACTGAATCTATATAGACTTATTTTATCTGAAAAACTTATTTTGTTTGAAAAAACTTATATGTGTGTGAAAATGTGTGAAAAAAACTTATTTTTGTTGAACTTATATTATCTGAACTTATCTGAACTTATTTTGTTTGAAATAAGTCAATATAAGTCGAACAGAACAAAGCTTTAAGTGTTTGAATTGCATCGAGTAAATAAAAGTTTCTTAGTCTTAAGTGTTTGAATTGCATCGAGTAAATAAAAGTTTCTTAGTCTTTGTTATACACATTTTAAATCTTGCCCTTAGAAAGAGTACGTGGCTTCTCAAATGGTCCTAAAAAGTAGAGTAAGACCAGCACAAGACAAGCAAAGCCCAAGAGTGCAAACCCAGAGTCAGACACACCAAGGGAGACGCAAGGACCAAGTCAAGAAAAGGGGAAGTAGATGATGTGTCCACAAATTGCCTCACACCCGGAATTTCCTCCCCACTACATATGTTAAGGGAGATAACATCCATCTCTCCATAACCGCCCCTCGACCGCAGCAAAGAAAGAATTATAAATAACAAGGATCAACGATTGAAAGAGACAACATCAACAACATAGAACATTTCTAATTTCCTTAGCTTTCCTAGCTTTTTAGCCTTAGTGTGTAGTTAGCCCTATGCTTAGTAGCCTAGCTGTAGCATATGTCGTAGTTCTTGGCATCCCCATGTATTGAAGATCTCTAGTTTTTAATGTTTGTCCAGTTTTTCATACATACCAATCAATGATATTTTATCTTTGTTTGTTTTTAATCTTGGGCGCGGCGTTTCATTTCGTACTTATTAGTGTTTGTTGGGTTCAAATGACAGTTTTCTAAGAAATTACTCATTCACAAGAGAGACCTCCAATCGTAAGAGGTCAGTCGTTCCTAAGGGCAGTACCCCTAGGCACCTTGATCACCCTACACGATAAGGTGTTATTACTTGTTTGTTGTTCGCATCAACAAGTTTTTGGCGACCACAATGGGAGAGATAATTAACAGTTTAAGAAATCTCTTACGAAGTAGCAACATAATAATTCACCAAACTTATGCCCTTAAAGAGTATGAGGAATAGAAGAGGAAATGAACAAGAGGACAATGATCAGAATCGTGACATTCCTTTGGAAATCCCTCCTAGACCTAAAACTCTAGTCCTTAAGAATGGTACACTTTTTCTCCTAAAAATCCCAGGAAATGAAAGGCCACAATATGATCCTAAGACATCTAACCTGAGGTTACAGTCAGATGAATCTTCTCTTGTAAGAGGTGGTCGTGCCTTTATCCACAATAGAAATATGATAAATACCTTGTATACGAGATGTTTGGATATAATAAAAGGTTTTTTGGCTGAAACTAGGGAGAGTTAGAGAGTTTAATGTGATTCTAACTACCGAATGCTTGTTGAAGAGTCTGCTAGAGTTTTCACTGTTATACTGAATATTGTATTTGAACCCTCTAGAGAGTCAATGTCAAGACATGCAAGTGATGATAGGGTCATAATTCATATCAATCATACTCATAACACAACAATGATACTTTAACTAGAAGTGTGAAAACTGAGGTCGTGGTCAGACTAGAACCATTGATTAAAAGCCATAGCAGTTAAATGGAAGAATAACAAAATTTGTAGAAAACACTAGTAATCAAACCACAGGATCACCTAGAAATGAAATGCAACAGCAAAATCAAAGACCTGTCTGCCACTAGGGTATCTTCCATATCAAATGGATATACCTTATAGTTAAAGAGCAGTGGAAAGTAACCTTAATCCCCCTTGCATAACTCGGTCAAGGGCCATAAATATCCTTGACGTTAATGAGGGGGTGAGACATCCTAGAAGGAATGAAGGGTTACATAACGGGTTGGATTCAAAATGACAACCTGATGTGCCTCAAACCCTCTTATGATGCAAAATAAGTTTCCTACAACTCCTTATGAGATGTCTACCCAGTATAAGGGGTTTCATTAGCCTACTACGCGGAGAGGTATATACACCTAATTTGTGTCTCCCAAAAAGTGTCCTATAATTACACTAAAATTAAGGTTACTTACTTGGTCCAACTTTAATTATGTGGATATGCATTCACAAAAAGGGGGAAAAAAGGGCATCTCACATCTTCATTAATTACTGTGCATTTCATTAACATTTCCAAATCATTCCTTTGGGCCTTGTCCAACTACTAAGCATTAAAGTCGTCTCGATCAAGCTTTGGATAAGCCCAATATAATCAAAATTGGGTTCATTCCATACATAAGCTCTTGATTAGTGAATTAATCTTTCATTGTTGGATAGCTCATTTTAGTTATTTTTAATCAAACCCGTTTATTATAATGGTTAAAACCTAATGAAATGGGTCATGACTACCAAGTCCAAACCAAAATGCCCAATGTTCATCAAAATCCTAAAGTCCCCTCACTTTATAAAAAGAGTATTCCACTTTATTATGAAGGAGGAGAAAACAGACGGCAAAACCTAAAACTCTCAAATATTCTCCCTGTCAGTCAAGCCACAACTCTGTCCCTAGAAGAAGATCGACCTTGGACGAGATCAAACTCGGAGGCCCTTATTCAAGAAAATCAAATACGTTCCTCGCCGTAGAAGAATAACAACAAGCATACAAAATTGACGTGCCGTTCTACACCCTTGATCGAGATCTAGTCTGGAGGCCCTTATTCAAGAAGATCATATTGGTTCGTGAACAACATCAAATCTCTACTGTAGATCGAAGAACAACAAGCATACAAAAGTGACGTGCCGTTCTATTCAACATCAACATCCTTGAATGAGATCAAGCCCGAAGGCCTTCATTCAACTACAAATCAAATCAGTCCGTGAACCAAATCAAACAAGTCCTTTAGCCAAGTCAAATTCAAAGTGGAGATCGAATCAGAGGAGCAAACATTAGAGATTGTACCCAAATACATGAAAATCAATAAAATTATATTTTGTTCACATGTTTTTATTCTCTTATTTTGCATACTTTAAATTTGTGTTTACAAACTAATTTCAGAAAATCTATAAAATAAATCTGAAAATATACTTGTAGTTTCTTTTGGTTAAAACTCATCAAAGCCTTTATTTATTTGTAAAATTATATTAAATTACCAAAATAATAAAACTCGTTAAAACCTTTATTTTAATTGTAAAATTTATATTAAATTACCTAAATAATTTATTAGAAAATACACGAAAATTTGGGATATTACAAATGTATTCCTCTCTTTCAATATCAGAATTTTGATGGCTAATTTTTTGAGAAATTGTAATTATGAAGAATGGAATTAATGGTGGAGGTAATATCTGAATTTTAAGACAAAATTTTGGAGAAATTGTACCTTTGCAGAGTGGAACTAATGGTGGAAGATGAGAAGATCAAAGAGATAGTAGTGGAAACATAAGTAGTCGTTGGCTAGGGATTTACCATAACATAAAACGTTAAGTGATGTCGATTTGTAAATTTTTTGTTTTCTAAGATGTTTATATATAATAAACATTAAGTAAGCTGTTAAATTACAAAAACTAGTTTTTTTTTAAGGTGTAAAATTTCAAAAAATCCAAATAAAAATATTATCACTAAAAATTACATAACTTTTACGGAGTAACTTAGGTCTTGCGCGCACAAGGTGTACAATAAATTTATCGTACACCAAAGTAACTTTTACCTAATTCTTTGTAACTTTTACTATGTTTTGGTTAACTTTTATATTATGAATTTTTTTTGATAAATTAACATTTTAAAAGATTAAATGATTAATTTTTATACATTATTAATGATTTTGAAGAAATTTTGTTATTAAAATAAGAAAAGTTTGAAAATATAAAATAGATAACTTTTACCTATGTAAGGATAAAGTATTTTGAGTCAACTTTTACTTCGGTGTACAATATTTATTGTATACCTTTTGTAAATAAGAATTTGTGTTTATCGTAAACCACCAGTAAATAATTGTCTCGCTGCAGAAAGTAAAAATTTGTGCTACCAAATCGCTGCAAAAATAAAAAATTTATGCAAAAGTAACAGGAAATAAAATTTCTACTCCAAATCGCAGCTGTTCTCCTCTTCTTCCTCCGGGGTGGTGATTGCCTCCTCCAATCCTCCTCTTCCTCCACCTAATTCCTCCACCGAAATCACCATTTTCCTGTATCACCACCTCTAGTCGGCGGCGTCTCTTCCATTGTAATTTTTTTTATTTGGGGGGACTTCCAACCACCTCACCTTCTCTGCCGCTGTTATTCTCGGTGTTCACCACAGTGTATAGCTTCTTTTCCTCATCTATTTTTCTTCACTTCTTTTTCTTTTTCGGATTTATCTATTGATTAAGTTTGCATTTATAGATCCATGAAGTATTTAAATACATTCTGTTGCCTTGTTGTTGGATATATTCTGTGATGTAGTCTTGTTGTTGGATATATTCTGTTTGATTTGTTTTTTCTTGGCTTTGATTTTGGTGCTGTTTTATGTCTAATTAGTCTATACCCAGTTCATAATTGAAGATGAAAATCATATTATCCTTCTATTTCATTTTCGTTTTTATTAAATACTATATTTTGGGGGTTGATATGGACTTTTAAAGAGGGAGCAGACTAGAAAAGAGCAATAACAAAGTTTAGTTTGATTGAATTCAATTTTTTTTTTAATGTAATTTATGAGTTTGATTGAATAAGATTTTGGGCCTGGGCACTGTTTTTTCTAATTTGAATATGGAGGTGGAGGAAATGTAGCTGGTGGTTGTTTTATACATGAGAAGATAGCTTATTAGGTTAGATTTGAACCACCGACGCCATAAGAAGTTTGATGATTAACAAGGCCTGAATACTATTGAGGCAATCAATCACTTTAACAATTCAGCCTAATTTCGCAGGCTTTTGTTTATAACCCTTTTACGTTAAGATGGCAAACTGTGAAAATGGGCCTTTTCTCCCTGGGTCCAGTGCACCTCCTGCCCTGGTTCTGGGACGAGTCTGGCTTAGGGGATCTCGCTTCAATGAAAAACTGTGAAAATGGACAAATTCAGGCCATGTGATTCGAGGGAGTTGGCTGACTGGCCGGTCTAGGGCATGTGAGTCCCTACTAAGGGTTGTAAATTGTTCAGCTAGACTATCATTACTTTTGAATTTCTCATCTGATTTTATAGATGCATGTCCTTCGAAGTAAAAAAGAATCCGTAACTCCATTTTCACATGTAGATTAAGACTGTAGCGTCTTATAGTGTCCAGTCGCGAAGTTTACCCAAAAGTAGGGATATCTTATTCCCATTTATTAGATAGTGTTAAAACAATTATTTTTTCGTTTTACTATCGTAGTAGCTTACATTTCAATGTCTGCCAAGCACAGATAAAATAAGAATCCGGAAAATATGAGCATTTTGCCCGTTTGATCTTGCTTCTGTAATAATCTAATTTTTCTGTGTGGCAATGAGCCTGTTTTGGACTTGAAAGGTCTTTAAGTGTCAGCCAAGCACAGATAAATAAGAATCCGGAAAATATGAGCATTTTGAGCCCCGTTTGATCTTGCTTTAATAGTCTAATTTTCTGTGTGACAATGAGCCTGTTTTAAGATTTAAAAGGTCTTTAATTGGTTTCATTTTGAAGGACGGGAAAGGATATTTACTTTTATGGTGAATTTGAATGCCAAAGGGATGCCCTAAGCCTTTATTGCCCTGAAAAAAACAAGTTAAGAAAGTCCATACGGGAGGATGGACTGGTCATTTGAGCTGTAGTACAACATGGGAGATTGTGGTAAAGCACTACTCATGGCCAAGAATGGTAGTTTTGCGAACATGTTATAAATGTTGCTGGGAAGTTCAGGCTCTGGACAGGGTAGGGGTTGGTTAAAATATATGCAGCCTTACCCTTGTGATAATTGAGAAGCTTTGGTGCTTTACCAAGAAGTGTATGTAGTTTAATAACCATTTAATTTGGTCACTATAATCTAAAAGGCAACGAATTCGAAGTTTTGACTATATCGGAGATGACAATGGAATTGATGGGCTGCAATGCTTGAACTATAATGTTTGTGAAGTTATGAGTGAGTTAGTTGCATTTATTTTCAAAGAGGAGCCGCCAGTTTTTTTGTAAAAAAACATAGATTTAGGTTCAATTTCTAAGCAGTTTTGGGGGTTAAATGTAGGAGCATCCTCAATAAGTACAATAGGTAAATTGAAAAGATAAAGTTTAAAGAGGTTGTTGGATATATCATATATGTAATGTAGGCTTGCAATGAGGCTACAATTACTAGGAGGAGGATATTTATTTGCTTTGAAAATAACTTGACTGAAGAGAGATTTTGTTTCCTGTTGCATTTTGGATAATTATCATGTCATGAAGTTCAACTAATTGGTGGACTTGGTGACTGTATTCACACAAAGAATGCGCCAGTAACAGGAGATGTTAAGGCTTAAACACAATCCAATAATTTGCGTCCCCTTGAGGAGAAATATCTTGAATTGTACTTTGGTCAATTTGGAGGAATTGCTTCGGTTCAATTCTGCAAAATTCAAAAGTCTAAAATTCATGCCCATTTCCCTTCCCCTTAAAAATGCAGCAAAGATTGGTTTCATGAGACCTTTGGACTGAGTTTTTTTTTTTTTGATAAGGAAAGAAAGTTAGGCGGACTTCCTAGTTCACCCTTTCGGGTGACCCATCCTTTCGGGTGAAATACATGGACTCCAAGCAAATAAGATAGAGAACATATAGTATAATGATACTTACGCTCTAACCTCATACTACTCCAGCCCCAGATCCAAGTAAACTTGGTGAATAGACTTTAAAGGTAAACGATTAGCCGAACGGTATATGATGACCACCATCCTCTAGCGGTGAGCAAGCCCGAAGCCCGACACTAGAACAAACTACACTGTAATATCTAAGAGAAACTAATCTAAACCTAAACGACAAACAAATAAAAATCAAATTTACGAATTATATAAAGAAAATTACAATATAATTACAACAAATTCACAAAACAGACATAACTCAACTATGGCTAAATCACGCCGGAGAAATAGATCAGATTACTCTGAATACTATGAGCGGCGGCGACGAGAGAATAGAGGTCGATGACGAGAAAAAACTACCCATCTCTCGACATGAAAACGAATTCTTAAATCTCATGGGTAACACCGAGAGGGGGGGGAGCATTAGACTGAAATTATTTTGCGATAGTGGCGACTGGCGAAGATGCAAACTCAAAGCTGGGCTCTAGCTTAAGTGAGGCGAATTTACAGTCTTCATCACGTCCGACTGAGGACTTAAGTGATGAAGAATATCAATTTCTACTGAACTCAAAGATACTATTGGTCATGAGGAATTTGAGATTCTTGTATATCTGACTTAGAGAAGTCTTAATAATGGACTATATAGATGAACATTTGGCTAATGAGTTGGCTAGATCTGCATATGGTTTTTGGCTGATGAGGGTGGCGGCTTAACTTTGCTAGGGTTTTCTAAAGGTTCTTTTCTAGAGGACCTTTGGACTGAGTTAGTTGCATGCTTTTTCTAATAGGAACTGCCAGATAACGTATACTTGGAGATGGAGTCAACTTCCGAACAGTTTTGGGAGTTAAATGTATGTGTATCTTCAGTACTTACCATGGATAACTTGGAAAATTGATGATATAAGAGGTCGCATATGTGTGATTTGGGCTTCAAATAAGGTTGTAAATGCTAGAAACAAGTGATTAATTTGCTTAGAAGTTGGTAAGTAACTTCATTTTGGAGAATGTTTGATTTTGGTTTGAACTTCATTCGGGATTGAGTACTCTGCTATTAAGTGATGGGTGTGGTTGCACTAGGAATAGGTTTGTGTAATAGTTATTAACGGATGAACGCAATATAATTACTTTGATGTCATCCTGCTTAGCAAAAGTTTGAAAATGTCTTTGGTCAGTTGGGAGAAAATTGCCTTAATGTAAGCCTCCATGTTTTGAAAGTTCAAAATTTTGTGCCCTATTCCCTCAAAATTTTTTAGCTGACAGTGAAGTTTAGGGTCCATATGAATGTTGTAGTAATTTTCATTTGCCTGTTCCAAACTTGAAATAGTCTACGTCTAGTCCAAGAATAGTGTTTCAAATTAAAGGTGCATTATTTGCTATTATTACCTCTGAAGGTGTCAATTTATTTCTGGTATAATACGTCCCTGCACGTCTCGATTCAAATGACTCCATTTAAGGCCCTGTATCGGAGAGACCCACCTCAATTTTTTCGTGCGGGAAAGGGTCAAACTCCTGTGAATTCGTTAGAAGAGAAACTGCACGAGCGAGATGCAATGTTAGACGAATTGAGGATGAATCTGTTGAGGGAACAACAGAAAATGAAGGATGTAGCGAATAGAAAAAAGCGTGATTAGCAGTTTGTTGTTGGGAGTAAGGTATTCTTGAAGTTGCAGCCTTATCGCCACAAGTCCTTAGCTATGCGCCCCTTTGATAAGTTGGCCCCAAGATTCTATGTTCCATACACAACTTAGTTTTAAAAAGTGCGCTTTTGCGCTTAAAGCCCTGGAAGCTCGGAAGCTCACAGCAAAACGCGCTTATGCCAGCCGAAGCCTAGCGAGATACATGAAGCGCGCGCTTCCTAGCGCTTCGGTGCTTCTACGCTTCCTAACGCTTTTGCGCTTCCTGTAGTTGGGTGCATCAGGCCTTCTTTTTTGTAAAAAATAAAGCCACGTGACTCTAATCTTCTTTTTTAAAGTATCACGTGATTTTTTTTGAAAAGCGAATATTTGAGAAGTTTTTGAAAACCCTAGTGCAATTTTCTCCCGTAGCCGGATTTCTCTAGCCCTCTCGCCGGATTTATCCCGTCGGATTCTGAATTTTTCATTCATCGTTTTGATTTCTCTTCTTTTTTTCATCTTTTCTTTCCATATTTTCTCCATATTTTCTGAACTTTTAAAATTTTATTATTTCTTCCTGGGTGTGTTTCGCCTACGAAAAGCGTGCTCTTTCGCTTTGCGCTTAAGCTCCAGGGCCCTTTTGCGCTTCAGTGCGCTTTGCGCTTTTTAAAACTAAGATACACAGTAGTCCAGAAGACGGGTAGTGTGGCTTATAAGTTGAATTGCCTCCCACATCTCGCATACACCCATGCGGCTAAAGGAGAGGCTTTGAACTGTACGCCCGTACTTGAACAGTTGAACTAAGAGTAGGAGATGGAAGTCCTGCCTGAGACTGTCTGGGTGTAAGTATGGATGTACGTACGGCATAAGTAGAAAGAAATTCGAGGGTGGAAGTATTGATCAAATGGTACAACCTGCCAGGGTATGAGGCGACTTGGGACTTGGGAGGACTTTGAGAGCACTCAAGCGAGATTTCCAGCCTTTCACCTTGAGGACAAGGTGAAGCTTTGGGGAGCAGGCAATGTTATGCATCATCCCAAGCAGCCCCTAGTTATCCACACCTATGTTAGGCATGTGCACAAGGCTAAGTGGGAAAGTCACCCTAAAGGTATGCGTCAGCAATATCTGTGGGCTTGGTGTAGGTGAGGAACAGTGCTTGTTAATGAGGGTATATGTCAGAGTTTGTTAGAAGGTGACATCATAGATAGTGACATCAGCCCTGCTGGTGACAGCAATAGTAGTATAAATAATAAGGGGATTGTATTTGAGAGGTCATTCAGAACGTGATTGTTTATCTTTTTCCTTGAGCATTGTACTGGTGATTTTGCCGCATCAATGTTACAATCTCTCTTTCCCATTTTCTCTTTCTTCTTTTCTTATTATTTTCTCTTCAATTTCTATTAGATCCTTCAGTCTATAACACATGATTCTATCTCCACAACTAAGGGCTTGTCTGGTATCTTAACTGATTTCAGATTCTATTTGTTTCTTATTCCTTGATACTACAAGTGGATTGTGAACTTGTGATATAAGTTGTACTCCCTCCGTCCGAGATTAGTTTTTACACTTTTCATTTCCATCCGTCCCAGATTAGAATTTACACTTCTATTTTAGGATAGACCCCACAATTATTTTAGTAGCTCTCTCTTTCAACTACCAAAAATTTATGGTCCATGCTCTCTCACATTCAATTAAAAATAATACTCCACTATCTTCTATCACATCTACCTTTTCAACAAAATAGTATTTGCTAACCAAATAACAACTTATCTCCTAAAATTTTGTGCCATGATAAGTGTAAACACTAATTTGGGACGGAGGGAGTATTATGTAATTAAACTTAGTCATACTGACACTAGTTATGCTTAATTTTTTAAATTTCCAGCAAAAAATTGGTAACTAATATTTGTAGTGTTGGAAAATACGAAACATGGCAAATTAGCCCCAACAATTTAGTGTGATATGCAAATTAGCCCCAACAGTTTACTGTGATATGCAAATTAGCCCCAACAGTTAGTGTGATATGCAAATTAGCCCTTCACTTTTTGTTGAAAGCAAATCAACCCCATACCTTTTTCCGCAAACACCTAACCAATATTTTCAAGCACACTCTGATCAACACATGTATATCTCACTGAAATTCTATAATACTCGAATCAGATAGCAAACACTCCCTACCCCATGTCAGAGGCTTCTCCCTGAACATTTATCTCTCTGTCATGGCTTCCGCTTCCTCTAAGGCTCTGAATCTTAAGATAACATGCTTCTCTCCCTCCTCACAATGTAAAAGTACAGACCCCCCCCCCCCCCCCCTCCCCCCCCCCTCCCCCTCTGGGTTGCTCGAGGTCATTGACGAGTTTAAGGAAACCTAACTAGGAAATTGAAAACATTAATGTAATTGAAATACCTAAATGCCTATCCCTACAACTAGAAAAATTTGCGAAATATAATACTCCATAATTCATGAGTTTGTATAGAATGATCTTTAAGTTTGTAGTTTATCTTTTTAATCAATTCCGCAAGTCACTGACTCATTGATTGCTATAAAGCGGGGCATTTGTTGAATTCGTATACACCATAACACCAAAAGGTTGAACCGAAGGAACATAAAACTACAAAAAGTTGCACATTACGGAGTATAAAATACCTGTATAGATATGTCGAGGAGGGTACAATATAGAGAAAATAGACTTTCATGGGGACGAGAATGAGAGAGGTAGGTGGAAAGTAGTCAGAACTCAGAAGCGAAGGGAGAAAGGCTGATATAAAAAAAAATGTTAGGCTATTAATTTCGGGAAAAAAAAAATTATTCTTTTCAAATCTTTTTAATTGTTGTTTTCCGGCTTTATGTTTTCTTGGGGAGCTTAACTTGGAAAATGTTCATTATGTGTTAGTTGTAGGTAGCGGAAAAAGTATTGTTCTAATTTGCTTCAATTTACAGGTATAGGGCTAATTTCCACATCACAATGAAGTGCCGAGGTACTTTAGTACTAGCTTGGTCTAAAAAAATACTTTTAGTGTTCAAAAAAAGTGTGAACACAGAAGTCAAATGAGGATAAACAAGCCTAACATACTTTATTTTTTCTGCAATTATCTTCAATCTTGTTTCTTAGGTCAAATCTCACAAAATTTTCCGATCAAAACCCTCAAAATCACTAGATTGTCATATTTAGTGGTCACTCATTTGCTTTCTATTTTCTTTTCGATAGTTTTATTTGTGTGTTCGTTTAATTTGTTTGCTTGTTCTAATAATCTAGGGGCTGTTTGGTTCACATTTGGGTATCAAGTATGGTGTTAGGTATCAAACCCATAGGTTTGGGATGAGTGATACCTATAAACCTTTACCTAATTACATATGTTTGGTTCAAAATATTAGATGTCATAACTTCCCTTTGACTAACAAATAATTTAACTTTTACTTTTTGTTCCTTCTTATTTCCTCTTTCTTCCCCATACGGCAGACTTCCATGCCTTAATTTCCAGATCTCCTCCTCAGCTCAGCCATTGATTTCTACCTTGAAGGTAGAGTGCTAAGATTTTGACCATAAACCTTTAATGATCGAAATCAACGATTAGTGGTCTGTATTACTGTATATGCGTTACAAAATATTATAAGGGTGGATTGTGTAAGATCTAGATTTCTGTACTATTGTGATGATGGTCTGTATGGGAACTTGATGACCGTTTCTCAACTTTTGTTTAAGTTAGTCTAGTAGGTTGGAATAATTGTGAAAAAAGCCTTTTTCATTAATCATGTTTGCAAGAACTAGATATTTTGGGAGATTGCTGGGATTGTAATCTTACATTAAATAGTGATATTTATCATGGGCCATGGTGCCTCAATCACTCAATGCAATTGATGCTATTCTAAGTAAATTATCCCTTGGAACGCAAATGGTTATTCTGTTACCCCCAGAATCTTGATAAAATCCTATTATGTCAATTTCATGTATTTCAAACTTCACAAGCATATAATCTCTTCTACTTTTGATGCCCCTGGACTGGGCCAGCTGAAATTCCTAAACTTTGATATTTGGCTGGCTATATATTGTTTCTTACCTCCATGAGTGTGTGTACATTTCCTAGTAGCCTTTCGTAATCGTCAGCCAGATTGCTTAGGTCAATTAAGTTGTGTCTATGTACAGTTTGAGAGTATGTAAGTAAGGACACTGCGATTACCAAATGTTTAGGAGCTGTTGAATTTGTAGAAATTATTGGATGACCTCCTTTATATATATGATTTGATAAACATTTGGGTGATTCACATTTTGGTGTTGTTCATGTTGAATTCTACCTCCTGACCGTATTTGTTATGTTTTCGTTTTGGTAACTTGAATTTAGAGAAGTAGTCTCACTTTGGTGATATGATGATGCGAAGACATTTTATATTTTTTTAAAGAAGTATTATGCAAGAGTCTGTTTGAAATGTTAATAGTTTGTACCATTCCATTTGTTGCCTTGGTGTATATGAAAGAATTTCATTTTGGTTACTTATATTTTCGTTTTGGCTTTTTGGATGGGGTTAGAATGTGGTTTAAATAGAATGTGAATTTCTATGGGTTCAAGTCATCCAACATGTGAGGCAAGGAGGGTAGAAAGGGAAAAACATATGTAGTATTTTATTAATATGAAAATTGGAAAAGCTTCAAAACGGAGAGTAGGATGATGTTCAAGAAACAGAGGGAGTAATTCGAATATGCCTAATTTCGTAAAGAAAAGTATTTGGAAGAAGGAACTAAGGCAGTGCCAGAATCGGTTGAGGAAGAAAAGGCGAGGTTTGATAAAGATAGTCATAGAGGCTTACCTAGCAAACCTGACAGTCGCTCTTTTGTTTGTTTGTGATTTTTTTTCCCTATAATTTTTTTGCTGTTGTTACCTACAGCTTACAGCTTATCCAGTAAATTTTTTTAAACTCAATGAATCAAGTCTTGATTAGTAAAAATCAGTAATTTTATAGAACCAATCAAGTATACAACAGTGAACTAGTTTTATTTTATTTACAAAATTATGTAAAGGGACTAGCGTAGGCTGGAGAGGGTTTATGTTGCACAGAGAATCCCCCTTCCTCCATTTTCCAAATAGCTGGATCCATATCAATTGTTGTTGAAATGTGTGTGATATATTGTTAGGAACTACTGTATTTTCTAAGCCTAGCATATTTGGGGAGTGTTAAACATGGTTGTACAGATGTTTGGGGTAAAGTTTCAGTGAAAAATATGGATAACTAAATGAATTATTGTGCAAATGAAGAGTGGTTTTGTGTGGCATGGCTCTTAGTTGCACATAGGCATTGATAAAGTTCCAAGGCATTTTTGCTTTCTTCAATCTTGTTTCCAGGGGAGATGACTTACAGGTAAACATATGTGGATGTAAGGTACGTTCTCCTTTTCTTGGTTGCGAGGAAGGGAAAGGATATTAATTGGCTATTTTGCTTCCATTAGAGTTCTCAACTGTATTTTCTTTGCGGTATATGTAGATGTAATATGTGATGCTAGGCATGGTGTGAATGATTTACTGGGTGATTTTTTTCGAGAACCTGTAATATGTTGCTCACAGTATTTTCTTGATGATGAAATTGGTGTATTTTGCTAACATTGTTGTGGCTGAATAGTATCCGGAAATATCTGGTTCCTGCAATTCTTTCAATTTGACAATTTCTCATTCTTTTTCTTCTCTCAACAGCGTACTTCACGTGTAATATAAAGTTTTATTTGAGAGTCAAGGGAGTAGTGGCAACAATTTGCACCAGGGAACTATGGGGGTTGTGGGGTTTATGGCGGACTTCCCATGTTTAAGTGTCCTGTAAAGAACATAAATCTTCCTTTTTCTTTCTGTTCTGTTCCTTTGCACTTATATCCGATTTGCCTTTGAAAGTCTCCACATATTACTAGCAGTGCACGCAAAATTTAGCAACTGATCTTAAAACCTCTACAGGAGGCATTTGCCTTTGAAAGTCTCTACATATTATTAGAAGTGCACGCAAAATTTAGCAACTGATCTTATTTGATTATTATTTAGGAGCTCATAATCTGTTGATTCATTTGCTTAGCTCTGTTTATGGTGCATGAGCTATTTAGGTTTGCATATATTTTGTAGCATGGCTGTTGATGTAAGCCTGTTGTTTCTTTGAATGCAGGTATTGTGAAATCCTTCAGGAACTTTAAGGATCCGTCAATAGTAGACTTGGAATAGACCTGTTATTATTGAAGCTAGGTGCTCGCCATGACAAGTTCAGATCCTGAAAAGCTGATGGCCAAAGCTGACAAGATGACTAAGCTAAGTTTTACTAGATGGAACGCTGATTGGAAGAATGCAGCGGTTTTATATGAACAAGCTGGTATTTCCCTCAGGGTTGGTAAACATTACGAGAAAGCAAAGTTAGCTTTTGAGAAAGCATCCAAGGGACAGGAGATGCTCTCCTCACCTTGGGATGCAGCTAGACATATGGAATCTGCAGCTGCGATGGCAAAGGAGATAGGTAGCTGGAATGAGGTTGCTGACTTTTATAGAAGGGCTTCAGAGTTGTATATTGAATGTGGAAGATCACAGCCTGCATCAGATGCTGTTGCAAAAGGTGCCCGTGCATTGGAAGAGTCTTTGCCCGAGGAAGCTGTCAATTTATACATAAATGCTTGTGATATTCTTGAAGAAGACGAAAAGGAGCAGATGGCCTTTGACTTATATAGAGCTGCCGCCAGTGTTTATATAAAACTTGAGAAGTATGAAGATGCTGCGACAGTCTTACTTCGGTGGGGATTAGCAGCTGATAAGTGCAATGCTAAAAATAGCCAATGCAAGGCTTATCTTAGTGCCATAATTGTTTACCTCTACATTCATGACTTGAAACAAGCAGAGCAGTGTTACAATGATTGTTTACAAACTGATGCTTTTATGGGTAGTGATCAATTTCGTTCTGCTAGTAAACTTCTATCTGCTTATAGAGAAGGAGATACTGAAGAAATTAAACGTGTGGGGCAATCTAGCATCATTTCGAATTTGGACCATGTGATAATCAGGCTTGCTAGGAAATTGCCAACTGGGGAACTGAATGCATTTCAGGCTGGAGCTGCTAGGGAAGAAGAGGGAGATGAACTTGATGAAGATAACCTTGTCTAGCTCCAAACCTACATACATTATAACATGATATGCAGGTAAGATTCCGAGGTATATTTTGAGTGTAATGGAAGTTACTTACCTTGTAAAAAGTTGTTGGAGGGAGGCTTGTTTGTTAATGTTCCCTTGGATTTGCTGAACATCGTCTGGGATAATGAATAGTTGAATACTTTGTCTGTATCTTATAATGTATACTAAGTAAATTCAAAATGTTTGTTCTTGGTGAACTGGAGTTTTGTATAATCTTCATCTTTGGTTAGGTAAAAGAAAATTTATTTGCCGAAAAAAAGAAATAATCTTAGTTCTTCTTTGAATTTACATAGTAAATTATACGAGTAATAATAACTAATGATGACAATTCATGACAGAATTGGTATTGAATCCAACTCTTAAGGTATACTCCCTCCGTCCCGGAATACTCGACCCGGTTTGACCGACACAGAGTTTAAGGGACTTGAATTGACTTATTTGATTTAATAGGTAATAGTTGATAGTGGGGTATTATTTTAATGTAGTTAGTGGGAGGTGGGTTAAGAGGTGGGGTTGGGGGAGAGTAGGGGTTGAATTTTTAATTATTTATTGTATGGAGTAGGTGGTAGGTGGGTTAATAGGAGTGGAGTGAGAAATAATATAATATTGTTAGAATATTTCCATTTTTAGAAACAGGTCAAGTATTAAGGGACGACCCGATAAGGAAAACAAGTCAAGTATTTCGGGACGGAGGGAGTACATCCTAACACATATAAAGGCTTGAACATTGCTTACTATTCCTGTAACAGTGAATTTACGAATATACCCCCCATTTCCTTCATTGTTTATTTTTGTCTTTTCCTTGGTAATAGTGAAATTATGGGTTTACCCCTCCCCTTTCATCACAATCTTATGTGCCACTTTCCTGTCCATCTGCTGCCACACCCTTTCCCCGCCCTTTCATTTTGAGTCCTTTCTCATTGCTTTAATGTCCTACTTCTACCAATACGGCTGACAGGCTTAAGTCGTATCACCTAATCAAAGATAAACCTAAAATCACTAGCTAGGTAGCAAGGGAAGTCAGGATCGAATCCACAGGGAAACAACGTTCTTTCTATTACTAAGAATAAAATCTAGACTATTACAAACAAGAGTTTGGTTGATTTGTGTACTAAGACTACGACAATAATTAAACGAATAAGAATTCAGATATTAAAGGATCTAGGGCATAGGTTCACCAACGAATAACAATCCAGGATGATAAACAATCGACAATAATCAATAAAGCAATTAATTAGACTAGCATGCTCTCTCGAATCGATACTAATCATAGACTTAGAATTAACGGGCTCTCGCTACGTATTAATCCTAATTCTACCTATTGACACAAGCCTAAACATCAAATTGCATCTCTCAAATCTTAACTTGATATTCCTGTAACAGTGAATTTACGAATATATCCCCCATTTCCTTCATTGTTTATTTTTGTCTTTTCCTTGGTAATAGTGAGATTATGGGTTTACCCCTCCCCTTTCATCACAATCTTATGTGCCACTTTCCTGTCCATCTGCTGCCACACCTTTCCCCGCCCTTTCATTTTGAGTCCTTTCTCATTGCTTCAATGTCCTACTTCTACCAATACGGCAACATAAGTATTTTATAGTTATGATTTTTTTGTTTAAGAATTAAAGTAAGATTTTATTGGATATTGTCAAAGGACCAACTCAACCAAAAGCTTAAGCTGATGGTTGAAGCCCCAAGATTAGTTTTATACTCTTGGGCTTGAAGTGTGGATGCAGCATAGGCTTCCTCATACCTAGCGCAAAATATTCCACTTTGAAATGAGGGGTGGATGAGATTCGAACCCGTGACCTTTGCGTCACGTTGGACAAAAAAATAAAAATAATACTCAAGCTCTTAATTTCTCATTAAGTCTCAACGTGTATATATATTACATTAGGAAGGCTAATTAGGTAATTCCGTATATATCTAGGATATTACAATATTCACATAATAAACTCCGTATACTCCGTATGTACCTATTGTAACAGATATCAACGCTATGTGGTTATAGACAATGTAATGTAAATAGTACAAGGCATAATAGTTGTGTAGAAAAGTATCCATTATAGCAAGACTTCGCATGTAATCAATTTCGTATTATCAATTACGTGCAAATAGAACTTTAGCACTATTTTTCTAGCATTTACCTTAAATTTATACTTCGTATATCTCGTCTTTTACGTAATATTTTTATGAAATAATTTTTTTATACCTTGGGGGATCGTGCGCGCTAGCGCACGATCCAACAACTAGTTTTGGTAAAATTTCATTCATCGAGCAAAAAAATTACTTTACTCTATTTTATGTACTTTTTATATCAAATAATTTTTTTTCGTACTCCCTGCAAAGAAAAATAATAAAATAAATTGTATTCCATTTCAGCCAGTACTCTTCTTAGAACAAAGCTGAGATGACACGACGAGCTCAAATTTTTGGCTGCATAGGTATGCATGCAATTCTACATGCATATGAGCTTCAACTTCTTCGTTTTAGCAGTTTCAGCCTTCATTTTTAGTGCATTACTCTGTTTTCTCTTTTTTATTTTATTTTAAAATTATAAAATTTTAAAAAAAATTAATTTTTTTTATCACCCTTGTTTGATTAAGCTGCAAGCACACTTAAGGAACAAACAAATGGACATTTAAAGTAATTTAATGAACATTCATGTTCAAAAATTGAACATGTCATTTATTTTCTATATGCTTCATCTATTTTAGTTGCTGCTGCCTATTTTCTCTTTCTATATGCTTCTAATTTTTCTACTTTCTTCCTTTCGGCTTTACTTTGTTCGCTACACCAGTCTCTTTTCTCTTTCTATCTGCTTCCTTATTTGCAGATTCTTTTCTTGTTGTTTTTGCCTTCAATTCTTCTTCAATTCTTGCAGCCTCTCTTAATACCACATCTTCCATTTCTAAATCGATTTTTTTTCTTTTGTTGGCTCATTCATATTAATATTTTCCTTCATGCAGGGAAATCATAATATTGTTAGTTGAACATTATTTTGTATAAATTGAACATAAGATTTGAGAAACTGAACATCACACAAAAGTGTTCTTATTTACGAACATATATGTCATACTTTTATAAGTTGAATTTAGTTGAACATGATTCTTTATAAGTTGAACATGAGACTTGAGAAACTGAACATCACACAAAAGTGTTCTTATTTGTGAACATTATCTTTTATAAATTGAACATCATCTTTTATAAGTTGAACATGATGAGTTATAAACTGAAAATGACAATATTTAGACAGTGCCAATTTTGATATTTTAGTAAAGAATTATGAACACTTGCTTATAAAATTTAAACATGATCTTTTAGTAAAGAATAATGAACATCTGTTTTAAAAAATGTTTTTGGCTCGTTGTTTGGTGGTATACTGCTTTCTTATTAATGTTGCTGCTTGCCTTTTAGTTGAACATGATTCTGTATAAGTTGAACAAAAGACTTGAGAGATTGAACATTACACAAAGTGTTGAAGATATCATAGTTTTATAGGTTAAATTTAGTTGTACATTTTTTTTTGAAGGAAAATTTAGTTGTAAATAATTCTTTATAAGTTGCACATGAGATTTGGGAAACTGAAAATCACACAAAAGTATTGAACATATATTAGTTTTATAAGTTAAATTTCGTTGAACATGATTTTGTACAAATTGAACATAAGACTTAACTGAACATCACACCAAAGTGTTAAACATATCACAATTTATAAGTTGAATTTAGTTGAACATGATTCTTTATAAGTTGAACACGAGGGTTGAAAAATTGAACATCACACAAAAGTGCTATTATTTGTGAACATCATCTTTAATAAGTTGAACATGATAAATTATAAACTGAACATAACAAATTCAGAATTAATATTCAGCAATAACTACCATAACCACCAAGAACAACAATCACAACTACAATACCAACAACAACAATATCAAGTTACAAAATGTAGTTCATTCTACAATTCTGAACATCGAACTTTATAAATTATACATGCACTGTGATAGATCTAAAACCGCAGCATAAAATTATTGTTCAAAAAAGTGAACATCTACATATATTAATTTGAACATCTCCAACCACGAAATCAATTAACGAAAATACGTAAATTAAAATCACAATCAAATTTGGTGACGCAACTAACAAATTATTAAACACGAATTCGCAACAAATGAACACCGAATAACGGCAAATTAAAGATCGCTTAACAAAGAAAACTCACGAATTTCATACAAAGAAACATGGATTGACGTAAAGAAAGGAAAGAGATATTCGACGGATCCGATCAAAATTCGCCGGAATCGATCAGAAATTCGATAGATTAGACCAGAAATTCGTCAGATCAGGCCAGAAAATCGACAGATTCGACCAGAAATTCGATAGATCTGACTAGAAATTCGACGCATCCGACTAGAAATTCGCCGGAACCGCATGAGTAACCGTCGCCGTGGAAATCATCGGAGTGAAATTGGAGGTTTAAAGAGAGAGAAATATGTAATTTGATGAGAGAGAATGTGGAAGATTTGATGAGAGAGAAAATGGTGAGAGGTTAGAGGAGAGGAAAAAAATTGGCATGTTATATATAATGTAGTGTGTTTTATCTCATATGCATCTAGAGATAGATGCATACCTATGCAGCCATTAATTATTACACGACGAGGGGCCGGTGCGATTAGAGAGCTCTTCTTTATGACTCACAAGATTAAGGACCCATTTTATCTTGCAGATTGTAGTTGTAGTTTGGGTTGTTCGCTGGTCCAAACCCGGTCCGCACAAGTTGAATCGGTTATAGACTGATTTGCGTATTTTTTTGGCAAATTATCAAAAAAGATCTTTTATAACCTCCATCTATTTTTTGAATTTTATAATTGTTTGAAATCTTTGATGTATAAGTAAGCTACATCCGGGGGGGGAATTTGGAGCAAATATTTTTAAATTATAGTTTTTCTAATTGAAACTTTAAAAAAGAAAAAAATTGTTAAAATTTTTAATTCTTCTTATATTTGGTAAAATATTATTTTTTGATTTCTATATTTTTAAGAAGTTGTGCGCATGTAAAGGTAAAAAGTAATCTTCCAATTTTATGTTATACACAACGTGGACATTATTCTTACTTGATTGCTTTTTTTACCATTAGATTCTCTTAAACCATCATTGTTTTAGTAGCTGAAGATCATCTCCAAAATACATAAGAAAAATCCAAGTTTACATTTGGTGAATTTATTAAAGAGAAACATTAGATTCTATAGTCACAAATATTGGTTAACAAATTATCGTGTATTTTTAAATTTAGACTTTTAGTTCCTTCATATACTTGTTGAGTCGTTTCTTCTGTTTGTTAAAAAAAAGAGATATTCATCATTGTCATGTAGTCTTAGGATAAGAAATTAACATATGGCGCATTCAGATTGGACAAACTGATTTCATCAACTTTATACGGAGTAATTACCAATAATTTGACTCTTTTCAAGCCAACTCTTGAGAAGTTTGATGTTCACCAAAAAGTCTAATTTTCCTCTAATCAATCAATATTTAAATTGCTTAAACAGTAAAAATAAATAAAACTTGCTCGTAATAGTCCGCTCAACTATCATTTATGTCAAAGGACCAACTCAACCAAAAGATTAACCTGATGGTTGAAGCCCCAAGATTAGTTTTATACTCTATCACGCCCTCTCACATGAGAGCCCTTTGGGCTTGAAGTATGGTTGCAACATAGGCCTCCTCATACCCCAGCGCGAAATATTCCACTTTAAAAGGAGGGGTGGATGAGATTTGAACCCGTGACCTTTGCGTCACGCTAGCTCCGATACCATGTTAAATGACCAACTCAACCAAAAGCTTAAGCTGATGGTTGAAGCCCCAAGATTAGTTTTATACTCTATCAATTTACTACCCTGTAAATAATATTCTTTCTTAATTTTTTGCAAAATATACTATGTACTTTGTATATAAATAATTTTGATAGAATATTAAAACATTTATGTGATAATATAAAAGGAAATGTAAGAATATTTTGGGACACCCAACAAGAAAAACGTAAAGAACCAAAAAAGACGGAAGAAGTATTAAGGGCGTGTTCGGCGGTAGCTTTTGAGGTAGCGGGTAGCGTTTTGACCGAGTCAAGATGCTACTTCTAAAATTTGTAAGTGTTTGGCGAGGTAGCGGTCAACGGTAGAGGTAGCGGTTGAGTAGCTTTTATCAAACGTTAAAATTAGTAGCGTTTAAGGTAGCGAGTAGCGTTTGACAAATTTATATTAAAGTTTTAAATAATATTTCAGCTTTTTTTTATATTTTATAATATCTACCGCTACTTTTACCGAACACTCATATCAGTTACACGCTACTTTGACAGCTAACCGTTACCCGCTACTATTGACCGCTACCCGCTACTCCAACCGTTACCTGCTACGCAACCGCTACCCGCTATCCGCTACCGCTACTTTTACCGAACAGGGCCTAAGAATAACTGACACAATAATAAATATCCCGTACATTGACACGGGTACAAACTAGTTATTAATTAATCAAAAACAACTGGAATGGCCTTATTCGCGGAGCATCAGTTTCAGAAATTAAAGGTCAGCTCAACAATTATCGGAGTAATTGATGGAACACCGTATACATCCGACTCCGTATATAAGTAAAAATGTCTAGCTGTACATTTATCCCAATTCAAACTTACAAATTCATTTTATTGCTAATTAACAATATCTGATATATGCTAAGTAAGTTATAGATTTAATCTCCTTTCCCCATTTATAATTTGTATAGAATTATAGCTCATTCGGTAAAATAAAAAAAATTAAAAAATTCCAATATAGTACGTAAATATTCCAATAATCTTTGTCCTAGTGATTAAGAATATAAGTACATTTATGCAAATCCTCCTCTTCAACCTTTGTAATTTGTATTACTTTATTCGAAAACGGAAAAAAAAACGATGTCACCAATGTAATTCATCAATTAGAAATAATAATAAAAAAAAAAATGTAACACATAAAAAACAACTAACGTGCAAGACAGCACACATTTATTATTAGTAAAGTAATAATCGTTACATTTAATTTGACTTATCCCAGGGTAGGATGATTTAATCATTTAAACCATTTAACCATCCTACTAAATGCCAATTAGATGCACTACAATTTAAAATTACCAATGATTTAATTAAGTTGATCTTTCCACATCAACAATATATTATCTTGATACGTTTTTGCCCTCTTGCTTACAACAACTTCAAATTAAATGGTATGTCGATGATGATGTCCGACCATAACTTATTGTAAAGGAAATTAGTTATTTGTTCGAGCTATACACTAGGTAATATCATGTAATACGAGACTAAATAATTAATTGTCTATGCTTTGAGATTAAATAACTACCTCTATTTTGTTTATGGAATAGTTTTTCATTTCTATATTCACAATAAATTTAATTCTCTCTTATTTAGTCGGTTATGTCTATTAGTACTTGTTACATTTTAGAGAAATATGAATGGGTTTGGTCAACCCAACAACAGCTGGAAACGGCTGCTAATACCCTGCAGGTTGAAAAACAAAAGGAGGAATCCGGCTGAGGAGGGGGGTCGCTTCTGATTAGCTAGTTGGTGAGGTAATAACTTACCCAGTCGATGATCAGCAGCTGGTCCAAACGGATGATCACCACAATAAAAAGTGAAAAAGATTCAAGAATAAAAAATTATATGATTCTTGAATCAGACAAATTTTTCAGTGACAGAAAAAAATGAAAGATTTGACTAATAGAACAAGGATAATTAAAAATCAAATAGGAAAAATTTCAAACAACAATAAAAACAAAAATGAGTCCTAAAAAAACTCGTCATGGTACGAAAAATTTAGGTCCACTTATAACCACAATAAAGGTTCCACACTAAAACCAATTGGCAATAGTGGAAATGACTCCACAAGCTTATAAGGTGGTATTATAGCCTTCATTGGGAATGAGCAACCAATAGATGTCCCTTAACCAGTGGCTTAGGAATGCCCGGTTATGAAAGACCTAACAAACATGGGCTCTGATACCATGTTAAATATTTTTCAGATAAATATGAATGGGTCTGGGCAACCCAACAAGGAAGGGAAGTTCAACCTTATAAACCCAATGGAGGTTACACACTAAAATCAATTGGCGATAGTGGGAGTGACTCCACAACCATATAAGGTGGTATTTTCTCTCCTCTTTCTACAATGTGGAACAACTTAGCTCACATGTGAATAAATTTGGGTTTCAACAGTACTTCTATCTCTCGAGGGGTAATAAATAAGAATGTTGAAGAAGTTATAAACTAGTATATACAGCACAACTCCGTTTATGAGGGTGTGCAAGGCGACCCGGTATAACAACAATGCGATACACGGTTTATATATGTTAATTTCAATTTTTACACTAATTTAAAATCTATCTAATTTACTGAGTTGTACTGCCTCTGCTCCATAACATTCCTCACTTTCCCATTATACGCGGTCTCCAAAGCAATATTTTGACCATTAATAGTTTTGATTTAACATTAGTGAAAATTATATATATAAAAAAATTGATATTTACAAAATATACATTGAACAGAATTCAATAAGATCCCATAAGTTTTTTTTTTTTTTTTTTTATGGTATTTATACTACCAATTATAGTCAAAGTTTTTAAATTTTAACCATGTAAATAGTAAACATTATGGAACCGAAGAAGTAATAGACATCTATACATGAAGTAATAGACATCTAACTGAGCGGTTGAGGGAGAGTGGAAATTACTTTCCTGAACTGCATGAAATGAAAAGAAAAATCGGCTGATCATGGCCAAGTCAACCTTCTCTATTCCTTGATTTGGTCTGTGCGTCCACGTTCCTTACAACTGGCGCTGGCGTTGGGGCTTCCTGATTGCGTCCTTGTTGGGGTTCACCTGTATTGGGTTGAGTCGTTCCTTCTATCCGAGCATGTGGCTTATTGGGTTGTCCTCGTTGTTAGGCTTCTATACATTGACTTAGGGCCCATTGGTCAATCATATACCCTTACTAAGGGTACGTTTTGAAATGTGTATAGCACATGTCATATTCCATGTTTGCATCATTATGTGCATAACCACCATTTTTTTCCTTTTGTTAATAAGGATAAATTGTTTTTTACCACCTAAAAAAAATCGAAAAATTGTTTTTTACCACCTAAAAATCTAAAACTTGTATTTTACCACCTAAAAAAAATTTAAAAATTGTTTTTTACCACCTGAAAAATGGAAAAATAAATAAAAATGTTATGTATGGGGTCACAATAACGATAATACTTCTAATATGTTCTATTCTTCCACGATTTCATGTATTTAACTCTATTTTCTTCCCCCGCTTCCTTATTTTCCATTAATTTACATAATTTTTCACCACTATTAATTCACAAAATTGACAAAATTTAATCGAAGTAAAGAGCGAAGGATGAAAGAGTTAAAGAAAATCACACAAGAAATGTTTAAAATTGGAGGGAAATTGAATTAGGTAGCCATACATAAAGGTTTCATCTACTTTTTCGTCTTTTAGGTGGTAAAAAACAAGTTTTAATTATTTTTTAGGTGGTAAAATACAAGTTTTTATTTTTTATGTGGTAAAAAACAAATTTTCGATTTTTGTAGGTGGTAAAAAATAATTTGTCCTATTAATAAAGACTTACTAATTGAAATCATGCCTAATAAGATACTCGCTCCATATTTTTAAGGGTCACGTATACTATTTTCGACCGTCTTTTTCTCGGGGTCATGTTTCTGTTTTTATTAACTTATCTACCCCATCTCCTAATTATTATTTAATATATTTAATTTTATATAGGGACCACCACTACATTAAACAATTATTTTCATTAGAGTTACCCCCACCCCTCAAAATATTATGGTCCCCACTCCCTTTCTTTGATTAAAATATTTATCCCACCTCCTCTTGCTTTATTATTTTTATTAGATTAAACTCTCCTTAATTATACGCGTTCCGGTCAACATGTGACACCTAATAAAATACGGAGGAAGTAACCATTATTTTGAAGTGGTTTCTATAACTTTTAATGAATCTAAATCAAAGTGGGCACCCTAAGATAATTAGTTTTAATGATTAAAAGAACCAACTTAGTTCTTTAATTAAGGATCCCAAGTAATGTTTGTAGGCTAAGTTATTACATTTCCCTATAATTGTGCGAATCGGAGCACAGACCGAAAGTGGATGGGTTGATACAATATCGACTCATAAGTCATAACCTTGTCCCTATATCCATCTTTGGTTCATGACCATTTTGGAGTCAAGTTCTCTTAGAATTTGATATGAACCTTTATGTAGATATGTCCCTAATTGTCCCTTTCAAATTCAACATAAAGGTTTATGAATCTCCCAAAAATATCCATTGACAACTCTCCATTTTGGCCCTTTCATTGACTCATTCACAAACAAGTCAAGTCCTACATTTCCTTAGTCAAATCCGTCCCTCAAAATAACGTACTACGAGAAATAATGGGGGTAGGGGCGCTTAATTAACCCCTACATTAGGACTTTATAGCACCAAAAGTATGATCAATGTAATATTCTAAAGTCTTATATGTGACCAGCCACACCATCAACTTGATGGTGTTACATATTCACACCTGTAAATAAGCCCAGCGTGTTTAATGTCATTAAAAGAGGTTAATGGCAGTTTTTTTAGGGCATTTTCTTTTATAGGTATTGGTCAGTTACTTTAATATTTTTAGGGTAGTTACTTTTATAGTTTTAGTAAAAATACTTCTATAGTTTTATAGGTTCATGGAATGCACTTTTATATTTTTAGGGGAGGTACATACTTTTATAGTTTTAAGGCTAAATACTTTAATAGTTGATATGCCCTTGGTCCAAGTATGCATTCTATGTTAAGTCTAATAAGTGCGGTTCAGTATTAATTAACAAGTTAATAATTCAGTGAGATCAAGTGAGCTGAATGCCTAGCTAGAGGCCGCTTCAGTTCAAGTGGAATTAATGATATTAATCCACAACTTACTCTTGACTGAACCCGTAGGGTCACACAAATAGTACGTAAACGGATCAAGTATTTAATGGCATTAAATACTCTATCTATGGATATTCGGAATCGACGGATCTTGGTTTCAGTGGGAGCTGAGATCGTCACAGGCAAGAAATGAATACTCCGGAAACGATGATATTACCGGAAACGGAAATATGGATCGTATCGGAAATGTAAATATTATCCAAGTCGTAGATGTTGCCGGAAACGGAAACATGGTACGTATCGAAAAATATTATCGGAAATGGAAATATTGCCGGAAACGGAAATATTGTCAGAATCGGAAATATTATCGGAATCGGAAAATAATTCTGGAAACGGAAATATTAAATATTTGTTCGAAACGGAAATTAATTCCGGAATCGGAAATATTAAATATTGTTCGTATCGGAAATAAATTCCGGAATCGGGAATTTAATCGGAAGCGCGTCGTACGAATTAGCATCGGACGAGACTTGCTAGACGAAGGCCCAGCACGAAGCTAGGCCTACGCTCAGCAAGCCCAAGCGCCCAAAAACACGCTGACAAGCCACGCCCGGTCCAGCGCAAGGCCAGGCCCAGCAATGGCCTTGGCGCGCGCGCGGGGCTGCGACGAGTGGGCTGGCGCTGTGCGTGGGCCGCAAGGCCTGCCTGCGGTGCTAGCGTGTCACTCGAAGTGTGTTACTCGAATCCTAAGGCTACCGGGATTTGTCATATGATTAAATCTAATCCTAAAAGATTTAGTTTATTTAATTAGAGTCCTAGTAGGATTATAATTAAATAAATTAGTATCCTAATAGGATTCCAAATCCTTTTCCATAACTCTATAAATAGGTGCCTAGGGTCACATATTTACACAGAGTATTCAAGTATTCAAAGTGATTTTTGAGAGCAAAAATTCAGTCATACAATTGCCTATAAAGTGCCGAAAATTCTAAGTACCTTAAGGGCGATCCTAGTTGGTCAAGCTTAAGGCGGATCCGGACGTGCTGTGGATTATCTACGGAGGGACGACACTTGGAGTACTAAAGACTTGTTCTTGTTCGGTTCGGGCGCAGCTAGGGAAGGCACGCAACAAAGAGTATGCATCTAAACTATGCTAAATGATTATGTGTAAATAATATGCTTTCCTGGCTTTATGGTTTTTCCGCATGATTTATGAATTGTCATATGTATGATAACCTAACAGTGGTATCACGAGCCTCTTATTATTTTCATAATCTAAATTGCATGAACATGGTTAAATATTACAAATTTGCAAGAATAAAAGGGGTGATTAATTTTCGTAATTGTTAATTAATTGCAAATTGCGTTTATTTAATTATACGTACGCAGTTTTTCGGCAGTTTCTTCGTTACTCATCCAAATCGAGTGATTTTTGTGTCAATTCCGCATGTAAAAGGCATTCTAAAATTTTGACAAAATTAGTATTTTTCGGCCGAACCCAGAATTCTCAAATTCAAAGCCTAACTATGACTTTTCGGAGGTTTTAGTTTTTCGAATGCAAAATTTCGTAAATTTAAGATGTTAAATTAAATATTTGCGATTCTTGTTGATAAATCTTGAATTTTTGATTGACCTACTGTATATGTTTAACAAGTTTGAATGCCTAGCCTTGTTAATTATGCAATCTAATTTGTAATTATGATTAATTTGTTGAAAATTAGAATAATTTAGAATTAATTTGATTTTCATAATTAGTTATAATTTAATTAGATACCTATGATTAAAAACCACCATAAAAATTGTAAATTTACGTTAAATTTTAAATTTTTATGACCTAGACTTGAATCCATGTTAATCGGAAATCAATTGAATAATAAATTTTCGATTTTTCGCCCTAAAATTATGAAATTAATATTATTTATTAATTTGTCATTAATTTTGAATATAAATTTTAAATTTTTATGCGATTCGCTCATATAACTTGCACGCACAAAGCAATGGACGTTGCGTGTTACCCTTAAGGGGTGTTGTATAGTGCGGGCATGTGACGACGAGCAAGGGAGCTCGTCGCCCATGCGGCACGAATGCAATGAGCAAGGCCATGGTGCACGAGCACAAGGCAGCAGCCCTGCCTTGTGTCGTGGGCTGTGTGCATGGGCGAATGGGCGAGGGCGAGAGCAAGGCACGAGCAGTCGCGTGTGGGCAGCAAGCGAGCTGCGCCACAGCGCGCACTGCCTCGCGCGCAGCGAGCGTAAGCTCGCGTGCCACGAGTGCTGCGCCAAGCATCGATCGCTCGCGCGCAGCGAGCGCTATTGTGCGTACGACGAGCGCTGCGCCCAGCGATGGCGTGCGAGTGCTTGTTGTGCGTGCGACGAGCGCTGCGCCCAGCGATGGCGTGCGAGTGCTTGTTGCGACGTGCGACGAGCGCTGCGCCCAGCGATGGCAAGCAGCTCGCTATTGCGACGTGCGACGAGCGCTGCGCCCAGCGATGGGCTGCGGCAGCATGCTCGTGCGTCGAGCGCTGGCGCGCGCAGCGAGCACCAGCTCGCGTGATGCCTTGCGATGGTGAGCAGCAGCAATGCGAGGCAGCGCATGGGCTGCGCGCACATGGCCAGCGATGGCTGTGTGCGTGTGGCCCATGGGCGTGCGTTGCGTGGGGTTGTTGCGTTACGATTAGATCGTTTTGAAATTTTAATTTGAAATTTTCAGTTTACGTAATTTTAATTAATTTTAAAATTGATAATTTAAATTATTTTCTTGGATTTTAATTTTGAATATTGTAATTATAATAAATTTTATTTATTCTAATTATTTTACTAAAATTAAAATCATGAATTAATTTAAATACGACTGAAACTAAATTAAACTTTTGGATTCAATTATAAATTTATATGAGCTTTAAATTTTAATTAAATTTGTATGTTTCCGGTTAGACTAGAAATACATTTTTATGTTTAAAATTAGTAAAGCATATGAATTTATTGGTTTAGTGGGAGCCCCTTTTAGTCATAAACTCTTGATTAGGTCTACAAATCCTTAAGGTTAAAACAACTTGATTAGAATTAATAAGGACTGAATAATTGGTAGATTATTGGTGCCCTTGATTAATTGCTGCAAATGTTTATGTGATGCATAATGTGTTTTACTAACCAGCTATGTGGGCCATTCATGATAATGAATGGGTGAATGGTATATATTGTATATGTACTATTTTGCAGGTTATGAAGTGACTAGTATGGCCCAAATAGGATAGAAAATATGGTCTGCGTACCATTAATTTGAATGTAATTGGTCTAAAGTACCAAAGTTGTTTTTCAATTCAAATATGGTCTGCGTACCATCAAATAGTTGTAATTAGTTATAGCTTATTCTATTTGAAGAAAATGGTGCCTCTCACGGAGATTTTCAAGACGGACTTTGAAGTTAAAGCTTCAAGATGAAGTCGGGCCATACTAGATCACATTTATCTTATGCATGTTTTAAGTTATTTATTGCTTTTAAATATGTCTTAAAATGCATGAGATCAAAAGCTTGATTATGTTGCATGATTAAGGATTTTAGTTCACTTAAAATCTAACCAACATAGTAAGAGCCTTAAGTTCCAAACTTAAAAAAAATTGAGTTAAAAGGTGCCATGCCAAAATATACACTTGCTTGGATATCCTTTACATCAATCTAGTAATAGTTTTCGCTCAGCGAGGTGTTACTTATTGGTCCTAAAGGGGCAAGGTACACAAATAATTGTGAGTACATGTTAGTTTTGGTGAAACTCAACGATATAAGTAAGGAGTCCTTTTATGTCGTGGCAAAATCGATAGGTTTACCTAATAAGTTCTTAGACGTACCTATCAACCAAGAATAGTTTCTAGACTATTAGCAAAAGGCTTTTGCTTACCTAAGATGTTTTAGGATAAAGTCGACAAACTGTGCTTAGTTCTTCAATGATTTTAGGATCTTGGAATCATTTTATTCACACCTGCCGGAACACATAACTTGAATAAAATGCTTAATGAACATTGAATTATGCATGTATGCTAGAATTTAAGTTTATTAAGAGAAACTGTGAATGGTTATTTATTTGTTTATTCTTTTCAATTGTAGTTTTAAATATGGCAAACAACAATCAAAACATCATCATGGGTTCTGAGCTTATGGTCAAGCTGAACCTGGCAAATTTTCTTGAATGGGAAGCTAAGCTAGTTGAAATAGTCAAACTCAATGGACTTGAGTATGTACTATCACATCCCATGCCAAGCTACTATGCCAGAGACATGACCCCTGAGAGATTTTACGCCTGGGATGCGGATCTCAAAAAGGTTATGAGTCTCATGCTGAACAATATCCCTGATGATTTGGCTAGAAGGTTTGTAGCCTATGAACCTTTTACGCTCATCAAGAATCTGAGGGATATCTGTCGTGGAAGCACGGAGGACAGGGACCTGAACGTCCATGAGTTGATTGAATCAATGTCTGGTCTAAAGGTTAGTTCTCCCAACATGTGTTATAGGATGGAAGTCCAAGAAACACATGTTCAGCTCCTTCGCACTAAACAGAGGGTAGGCGTCCCACTGAGGTTCCATGTGGATCTTATGCGTTCATACTTTGATCGCCTAAGTCTACTAGGAACACCAATAAGCGAAAGGATGGCAGTCTCTATCTTGCTCAATTCACTACACAGTGGGTTTGGTCGCTTCAAGCAACTATACCTAAGTGAACCAAGAGAAGAAACAGTTGCAGAATTTGTTCACCTTGTCAGAAAGGCTGAAATAATACTGGACTGTGAAGCCAAAGATTTACTCAAGGCTAGAAGGAGACCGTTCAAGAAAAGTGGAAAGTCCAAGGGCAATGCTAAATCAAAGCAGGACAAGTCCACATCAAGCTGTCTTTATTGTGATGGAATAGGCCATTACAAAAGAGAATGTCCAAAGCTAAAGGAAGATCAGAAGAACGGAACAGTCGTTCCATCTTCAGGTATTTTCGTTATAGACTGTATACTTGCTAATTCAACTTCTTGGGTATTAGATACAGGTTGTGGCTCACACTTATGTTCCAATCCACAGGAACTAAGAAGAAGTAGAAAGTTAAGCAAGGGTGAAGTCGACCTACGAGTGGGAAATGGAGCACGGATTGCTGCATTAGCTGTAGGAACTTATTATTTGTCGTTGCCCTCCGGGCTAGTTTTGGAACTGGAAGAGTGTTTCCATGTTCCAAGTCTTACTAAAAACATCATTTCAGTTTCTTGCTTAGATGCTAAGGGATTTTCCTTTTTAATAAAAGACAATAGTTGTTCGTTTTATTTTAAAGAGATGTTTTATGGATCTGCTAGATTAGTCAATGGACTTTATTTATTATATCACGACAAACAAGTTTATAACATAAATACCAAAAAGGCCAAAAAGGATGATTCAGATCTCACCTATCTGTGGCATTGTCGATTAGGCCATATAAACTTGAAACGCTTAGAAAGACTTCAAAAGGAAGGAATTCTAGAACCATTTGACTTAGAGGATTATGGTAAATGCGAATCATGTTTACTTGGCAAAATGACAAAGCAACCTTTCTCTAAAGTTGGAGAAAGAGCAGATGAACTATTGGGTTTAATACATACAGATGTATGTGGACCAATGAGTACAAATGCTAGAGGTGGTTTCAGCTACTTTATCACTTTCACTGATGACTTCAGTAGATATGGTTATGTCTACCTAATGAAGCATAAGTCTGAATCCTTTGACAAATTCAAGGAATTTCAGAGTGAAGTAGAGAATCAATTAGGCAAGAAGATTAAGGCACTGCGGTCTGATAGAGGCGGTGAATATCTGAGCTATGAATTTGATGACCATCTGAAAGAATGTGGAATTCTATCAGAATTGACTCCTCCTGGAACACCACAATGGAACGGTGTGTCGGAACGGAGGAACAGAACCTCGCTAGACATGGTCAGGTCAATGATGGGTCAGGCCAAACTTTCATTAGAATTTTGGGGACATGCACTAAATACAGCTGCACTCACTATAAATAGAGCTCCGTCTAAAGCTGTCGAAAAGACTCCATATGAGTTATGGTTTGGAAAGCCTCCAAATGTGTCTTTTCTTAAGATTTGGGGATGTGAAGTATACGTCAAACGATTAATTTCAGACAAACTTCATCCAAAATCCGTCAAATGTATCCTTGTGGGCTATCCAAAGGAAACAAAGGGGTATTACTTCTACAATACATCTGAGAACAAGGTGTTTGTTGCTCGAGATGGTGTCTTTTTGGAGAAAGATCACATTTCCAAAATGACAAGTGGGAGAAAAGTAGACCTCGAAGAAATTCGAGTCGAACAACAAACTCTAGAGAATGCTCAAGATGACATTCAGGATGAAACTCAGAGACCTTTAGAAGAATCTGGTGAGAATCATGGTCAATCTAGAAATGTTACCCCGCGTAGATCGCAAAGATATAGATCTCAACCGGAAAGGTACTTAGGTATTTTGACGAACGAGAGCTATGACGTTCTATTACTTGAAAGTGATGAACCTGCGACTTACAAACAAGCTATGACGAGCCCTAGCTCCAAGCAATGGCAAGAAGCCATGCAATCTGAATTAGACTCCATGTCTGAAAACCAAGTATGGGATTTGGTCGATTTGCCAGATGGCTACCAAGCCATTGGAAGCAAATGGGTTTTCAAACTGAAAAAGGACAAGGATGGGAAACTTGAAGTTTTCAAAGCTAGATTGGTTGCAAAAGGTTACAGGCAAGTCCACGGTGTGGATTACGATGAAACCTTTTCACCAGTTGCAATGCTAAAGTCTATTCGGATAATGTTAGCGATCGCTGCATATTACGATTACGAAATATGGCAGATGGATGTCAAAACTGCTTTCTTAAACGGCGTTTTAACAGAAACCGTGTTTATGACACAGCCTGAAGGTTTTGAGGATCCAAAGAATGCTAAAAAGGTATGCAAGCTAAAGAAGTCAATCTACGGACTGAAGCAGGCATCCAGGAGCTGGAATATACGTTTTGATGAAGCAGTCAGTGACTTTGGTTTCATCAAAAACGCAGACGAATCTTGTGTATACAAAAAGGTCAGTGGGAGCAAAATTGCTTTCCTAGTATTATATGTCGACGACATATTACTTATCGGAAATGACATTCCTATGTTGAACTCTGTCAAGATTTGGCTTGGGAAATGTTTTTCGATGAAAGATCTAGGAGAAGCACAGTACATATTGGGCATCAAGATTTACAGAGATAGATCTAAAAGGATGATTGGACTTAGTCAAAGCACTTATATCAATAAGGTGCTTGATAGGTTCAAGATGGCGGACTCCAAGCGAGGCTACCTACCCATGTCTCATGGAATAACTCTAAGCAAGACTCAGTGCCCAAAAACACTTGATGAGCGTAGACGAATGAATGGGATTCCATATGCATCATTGATTGGTTCAATAATGTATGCTATGATATGTACACGCCCGGATGTTGCGTACGCACTCAGTGCTACAAGCAGATACCAGTCAGACCCAGGAGAGGCGCATTGGACTGCTGCCAAGAATATTCTGAAGTACCTGAAAAGGCACAAAGATGACTTCCTGGTCTATGGTGGAGATGATGAATTAATTGTTAAAGGCTATACGGACGCAAGTTTCTAAACCGACAAAGATGATTTCAGATCACAGTCTGGGTTTGTCTTCTGCCTCAACGGAGGTGCAGTAAGCTGGAAAAGTGCTAAGCAAAGCACCATTGCGGATTCTACAACTGAAGTGGAGTACATTGCTGCACATGAAGCAGCAAAGGAAGCTATATGGCTAAGGAAGTTCATAGGTGAACTTGGTGTAGTCCCCTCCATTAAAGGACCAATAGCCCTGTATTGTGATAATAACGGAGCTATTGCACAGGCAAAGGAGCCTAGACACCACCAGAGAGTCAAGCATGTACTTCGTAGATTTCACCTTCTACGAGAATTCGTTGAAAGAAAAGAAGTCGAGATAAACAAGATTGGAACTGATGACAACATATCAGATCCATTGACTAAACCTCTGCCGCAGGCGAAGCACAACTCGCACACTGCAGCTATGGGAATCAAGCATATTGGAGAATGGCTTTGATGTCTCTATTTAATGTTTTAAAGTTTTAGAGTTTAAATCTTTGTAAAACATTATTGGTTAATCATTCACAATAAATGAAAAGAATTCATTTTTCCATTTAATTTGTGGTTTATTAAATGATGAGTCCCTTCAATTTGACGATATATTCAAGATAGACTGTCAGGACCAGTCCTGTGACTAAGAAATGTCTATCAAGTGAACTTGAATGTCAAAGGTTGAAAATGGTCCCTAGTCGGAGTTTTCTATAAAATTGGACGCATAGAAAACGTTAGACGATTAGAATGCAAGAAGACTAGTAGTTCTGTTTCTTGAACTATGTGGACATGGCAATGTCATAATCATTTGCATAGATACTTACTTTGGGAAGACTAGTATCGGACAAGACCTATGAAACTTTACTGTAAGAGATGAAAATCTGTCATAAGTAAATTTCATTAAAATTATTAGGCACTAAATCCTCAATACCTGAGTGATTTGAGATTACTTGTTTGAGAACTGGTTGCTTTGACGTTGACCAACCGTCGCACCGTAAAAGGAGGCTATAAAGGCAACGCTCAGGTAATAACCTATCAAACGAAGTCTAATCTCAAGATCGCAAGATTGGGATTGTCCTCCCATAAATCGGGATGAGATGCTTAAAAGTTGTACAAGGCCACTCGGAGAGCTAGAAACTGTGAAATGCATGGCCGTGCTCGGATGAATCATAGGCTATGATTATCTGTTTATTTGATCAGTTGAACTCTAAAACCGAGGAACACCTCTGGACATAATAAGGATGACAACTCTTACCTTATGTTCAAGAGCAAGCATCGAGCGACAAAGGAATTAGGAAATGCACACTTGTCCCTAAGGACAAGTGGGAGACTGAAGGAAATAATGCCCTTGGTCCAAGTATGCATTCTATGTTAAGTCTATTAAGTGCGGTTCAGTATTAATTAACAAGTTAATAATTCAGTGAGATCAAGTGAGCTGAATGCCTAGCTAGAGGCTGCTTCAGTTCAAGTGGAATTAATGATATTAATCCACAGCTTACTCTTGACTGAACCCGTAGGGTCACACAAATAGTACGTAAACGGATCAAGTATTTAATGGCATTAAATACTCTATCTATGGATATTCGGAATCGACGGATCTTGGTTTCAGTGGGAGCTGAGATCGTCACACAAGAAATGAATACTCCGGAAACGATGATATTACCGGAAACGGAAATATGGATCGTATCGGAAATGTAAATATTATCCAAGTCGTAGATGTTGCCGGAAACGGAAACATGGTACGTATCGGAAAATATTATCGGAAATGGAAATATTGCCGGAATCGGAAATATTGCCGGAAACGGAAATATTGTCAGAATCGGAAATATTATCGGAATCGGAAAATAATTCTGGAAACGGAAATATTAAATATTTGTTCGAAACGGAAATTAATTCCGGAATCGGAAATATTAAATATTGTTCGTATCGGAAATAAATTCCGGAATCGGGAATTTAATCGGAAGCGCGTCGTACGAATTAGCATCGGACGAGACTTGCTAGACGAAGGCCCAGCACGAAGCTAGGCCTACGCTCAGCAAGCCCAAGCGCCCAAAAACACGCTGCCAAGCCACGCCCGGTCCAGCGCAAGGCCAGGCCCAGCAATGGCCTTGGCGCGCGCGCGGGGCTGCGACGAGTGGGCTGGCGCTGTGCGTGGGCCGCAAGGCCTGCGTGCGGTGCTAGCGTGTCACTCGAAGTGTGTTACTCGAATCCTAAGGCTACCGGGATTTGTCATATGATTAAATCTAATCCTAAAAGATTTAGTTTATTTAATTAGAGTCCTAGTAGGATTATAATTAAATAAATTAGTATCCTAATAGGATTCCAAATCCTTTTCCATAACTCTATAAATAGGTGCCTAGGGTCACATATTTACACAGAGTATTCAAGTATTCAAAGTGATTTTTGAGAGCAAAAATTCAGTCATACAATTGCCTATAAAGTGCCGAAAATTCTAAGTACCTTAAGGGCGATCCTAGTTGGTCAAGCTTAAGGCGGATCCAGACTTGCTGTGGACTATCTACGGAGGGACGACACTTGGAGTCCTAAAGACTTGTTCTTGTTCGGTTCGGGCGCAGCTAGGGAAGACACGCAACAAAGAGTATGCATCTAAACTATGCTAAATGATTATGTGTAAATAATATGCTTTCCTGGCTTTATGGTTTTTCCGCATGATTTATGAATTGTCATATGTATCATAACCTAACAATAGTTTATTTCAGATACTTTATAGTTTTATAGTTTCATTGAAGGTACATTTTATAGTTTAAGGAGAGGTACTTTATGGTTTTTAGGCCAGGTAATTTTACATTTTAGTCAAGGTACTTATGTACTCCTATAATTTTAGAGGAGACACTTTTATAGTTTTAGAGGAGGTACTTTTATAGTTTTAGTCAAAATACTTCTATAGTTTTATAGTTTTATGGAAGTTACTTTTATAGTTTAGGAGAGATAATTTTATACTTTTAGTCAAGGTACTTATGTAGCTTTATAGTTTAGAGATGTACTTTTATAGTTTTTAGGCCTCGTACTTTTATACAAGGAGCTTCTAACTTGAAATTCAAAAAAAATGCAATAAAACAAGAAAAATAACAAAGAAAACATTGTATAAGTAACATCGGCATAGGAAGTCAAGTAACATACTAACATCAGTCAATAACCTTCTCCGTAGTAGTTGTGCGCGAGAGAGTTACTCATGCGTGTCACACCATACCATCAAGTTGATGGTGTTACTGGTCACACAGGAGACGCGCGTTGCTATAATATAATCTAATTCACCAAGTTTCAATATCTATACATTTGATACTTTCATATATTGTTAAATACGTAGTACGTAGTAAGAATTTGTAATATGTATTTACTTATACGGGTTAATGAAGTCCAAAAAACGAAATTTATCTAAACTACTCCGTTGTTATTTTAGTGTATCGATGTTCTACGTCCGCATACGTTAAAATCGCCCACGTTTTTTACATGAAAAGACGGTCTTCCCTTAAAAAATTATATCCCATAATAATAATAATTGATTTTTTTTTAATATAATAAGGACATGGGCAGTTTAAAACAATTTAAAAATAAATCAATTTTTTTTTAGAAAACACACTGCCGCCCAAAAAAGCCGCCTGAACCATGGTCTAGCCGGGCCATGGTCCAGCCGCCCACAATTGACGGTGGCGACCATGGCTCAGGCCGCCTTTTTTGGGCGGCAACAACATATGTTCTTAATAAAATAAAAATTCCGGCGACTTTGCCTCTTAACACCACTATCTCCCTCCCTCCTCCGCGGTGGCTCCACGTACTCCAGAAGCAGCCACCAAGAACTGTCCTCTGCCGAAGTTCCTTCTGCTACCATCACGTCGCACCTCCCTTGCGCAGGGTCCCGACTAGCAGCCACGCCCAACTGCCCTGCCTTTATCTCCCCTCCGCGCCAAACTTACCTCTGACGCCGATTTTCGGCGTGCTGCAGCCGCACAGAACCGCCCAGCTCCACCCACTCTCCTACGCCAACCGCCGATCAGACCAACGGCCCTCCAAAGCTCCAACCCCGACTCTTGACGGTACTTCAGTAGACGATTTTCCTTGCCTCCAAATAAGCCCAACCTAACTAGTCAAATCCCCTGTAGTTGAGGTTTTCGGTCGAAGTTGGCCGGTGAATTTCGGCCAGCAATGACGGTGGTCGAAGTTTCTGGCGAAGTTTGGCCAGCAATTGCTCAAAGGGGAGGGGAGGGGAGGGGTAAGGGTAAAGTTGTCTTTTCATCATAAATATGCGGCGTTTTTAGCGAACGAGGACGTCGATTAAACCCCCTTATTTTATTGTTTGTAAAAATTAACTTGTGGTCCACGGTACGTATAATCGACTAAACAGCCGATGGATCAATCATTATAGCTCAAAGCCACCTTCAAAAACTAAAAAAATCTATTTAAAAAGCCGCCTTCAATAATTTGTGCTAAATGTTTGCGCTCATACAAGTTGTTAAGACTGTGTTAACCTTAATGACAATCACTACATGTTCAAATGTTGAATAAAAATAATACTTACAAGACAACAATAATTCTTCTAAAAGTGATTTTTTTTGTTTTGTTTTGTTGAACTTTTATATGCATGATATCTACCAAATACTCCATTATTATAATAATCAACCACGTAATTTACTATAAAACTTTCTGACACTTACTAAACTGTCAGATCATATATATCTAATAGAATATTTGTTGGATAGGAGGTAGATGATATGACATGTGTCTAACATAGTAAATGTTAGAAAGTCTTTTATTTACTAGAATTTGTATGGTAATTATTTGATATTTGTTTATTTAAAAAAATATACTCCATTAGACTTTTGTAAATGATTTATAGAGTTGCTGTATGTAAGTTGACGATGATGAATGAATAAGTTGTCAATAATCGTTGTCCATATGAGGTAGCTAATAACGTGCAATATATTGAAATTGATAATTGCATGTAAATGCATGTTTTAGCAATTTGTATAGTAGTATTTTGATGTCATTTTCATGTGAAAAGATTCCTCAAAATTTCAAGTATAAAATGCAAACATTCTACCTGCAACTTCAAATCACAGTAACCAACATTCCTAGCTAGCTACATCTTCTAGCAAGCAGCTAGCTTATAATCTTATATCCAAATCCAATTAAACATATACAATATGACAGTCCAAAAGGTGGTCTCAGTGTTTGTTATTTTGGGAACGTTGTTTGCTATGGCAAATGCACAAGGGTTGAAGCTTAATTTTTACAAATCTTCCTGCCCGAAAGCAGAGGAAATCATTAAAAGAGTAACTGAGCAATATGTTAGTCATGTTCCTAACTTTGCTGCTGGTTTGATTCGGATGAACTTCCACGATTGTGCTGTTAGGGTATGCATGCATGTCCTTTCCTTTTATTTTTCGATCTCCTACTTATTCATTTATTTTAAACTTTACTTATTTTTTTATTATCTCTTACAATATTTCTTCTATAATATATATACATTTTTTTCTTATCTTACTTTCATTAATTCCACTTTTTCTTCCTTATTGCTTTTTTCTTTTTACTTTCTGCTCCTTTCTGGTTTGATTGGTGACAATGACGATCTCCTACGACGATTCATGTTAGCCGACCCCAAATCATTTTGAGACTAAAAGACTTTGTTGTTGTTGTTGTTGTTGTACCTAGCTAGCTAGCTGCTACGGCCGTTTGCTAATTGCTAGCTTGTTTTTAATTAATTAATATATATGTTTGTAGGGTTGTGATGCATCTGTGCTAGTAGAACCAACCGCCTCCAACAACCAAACAGAGAAGACTGGGGTTCCTAACACAACACTTAGAGGATTTGAAGTCATTAACGCAATCAAGTCCGCTGTAGAAAAGGAGTGCCCTGGTGTTGTTTCTTGTGCTGATATTTTAGCTTTGGCTTCACGAGATGCAATTGTAACGGTATATATAATTTTAAAGAACTATAATATATTATTAGTCCAAGTAAAATTAATTAAGTTAAATTGTGAATTAATTTGATTTGTGCAGATAGACGGACCATGGTGGGAGGTACAAACTGGTCGAAGGGATGGGAAAGTATCACTGGCTTCAGAAGCCAATGCTCTTATTCCATCACCATTTAGTGACGTTAATACCCTTAAACAAAACTTTGCAGCATTAGGTCTTTCTGCTAAGGATTTGGTGGTCTTATCAGGTACCAATAACATACATGATACTCCCTCTTTTCTTGAATGTTAGTCTCATTTGGAATTGGAATTTTGACACTATTCACAATTGAAAAGAATCTTCTAATTTCTTTCCACTACGTACTTCAAAATATATTCATGTGAGATCTTATTTTGTTCGTCTTAATGTGTAGTTTAACAATATTAAATTTTTATATTTTTTTAACATACGTATTTAGAGATATTTACGTTCAAATATTGAGTTGAAAAGTCAAAACATGACTAATATTTAAGAACGGAGGGAATACTTCATATACTTTTGTTTTTCTATCGATCTATATATTACGAGTATATAATATTGTTATATGTATGTATATATATAGGTGCTCACACCATTGGAATTGGACACTGTTTTGTGATCCGTAATCGTTTGTATAACTTCACCAGAGTTGGTGACACCGATCCTACACTATCACCCCGCTACGCCCAACATTTGAAATCCAGGTGCCCACCAACACCAACTGACGTTACATCTTTTGTGGCTATGGATCACATTACCCCTAAGGTTTTCGATGAAAAATACTACACCATGATTACTCAAAATAGGGGACTTTTCACATCAGATGCTACACTTTTAGATGATAATGAAACTAGAAATTATGTGCTCACTCAAGTCCAAACCATGGGATCGACTTTTGCCAAGGATTTCGCGGTATCTATGACCAAAATGATTAACATTGGTGTGCTTACCGGAACCCAGGGAGAAATCAGGAACACTTGTGGCGCTGTTAATTCTTAGATTCCCAACTTATATATTTGGGTTTTTGACTTTTGAGGGTCGCTCCTACTTTATTATATTCCTTTTTAATAAGTTCATCTCTTTTGTTCACAGAGCTAATCTATTACATTTCTCTTGCATTATGTCTGAAACAAGAGAAATTGGCCTCACAATGTTTTTAATTCAAACATGCATGTATCTCCATCCATTTTTGGAAGAATAAATTCTTAATGCATGTAGTGCCATAATAATATCATTTTTTGAATGGTTAATTTTTGTCGTAACTAGTTGTTGGACCGCGCACTAGCACATCTGATCCAACAATCTCCTAAGATATAAAAATTAGTCGGCTAAAATCTCTATTCTATAAGGGAACTCCTGAGGTCAATTTAGTAATTGTCCCTTTAGTTTTCTTTATTATAGTTATAAGTTACCTTATTTTCAAGGCTATTAGCTCAAATGGCATGTATAGCAATGTACAATATACATGATGTGGGTTCAAGCCCCACATAGCCTATCTATATTACACTTGTGTATTGGTGTATTCTCATTATTGTTGGTGTTGTAGTGGTCATAATTATATATAACTTGTAACAACATATCACTTTTGATCAGGGTCACTTCATTGTTTATTGTTAGGGTCACATTTTTCATTGGTTATGGTTACATTTATCCTTTAGGAAAGTAACTTTATTCCTCGAATAAGGTCACTTATATCTTTGGTTAGGTTCACTTTTATCTTTGGTCTGGGGCACTTTTTACCTTGAGTGAGTTCTATTTTTCACCTTTTACGTATTAGGTTGGATGTACAGTAAAATACCGTAGATCGGGGGCATAATTTTTTTAAAAATCCATTAAAAAGCTAATTATTTAGTGATTTTAAAAAGTGATTGCAATAATAAATCGGGAAAGCTAATTAATTGCAATAACAAATCATGAAATATGATTATTTAGAATTAGTGTTATGAGCATAAACTACATGGAGCTCAATAAAGTCACAATCAAGAACAAGTACCGTTTACCTAGGATAGACGACCTATTTGACCAATTGACATGAGAGGGAATCTTCTCGAAGATCGATTTGCGTTCAGGTTATCATCAATTGAGAATCGCGGACAACGGCATACAAAAGACTGCATTTCGAACAAGATACAGTCACTATGAGTTCACAGTTATGCCATTAGGGTTGACTAATGCGTCATCAATATTCATGGACTTGATGAATCGTGTATTCCATGCATACATTGTTGGACAAGTTTTTAGTGGTTTCATAGATGATATTTTGGTGTATTTAAAGTGGGAAGAAGATCATGCAGAACATTTGAGATCAGTGTTCAGTACACTCAAAGATAACCAGTTGTATGCCAAGCTCTCGAAGTGTGAATTTTAGTAGGAAAAGGTGGCATTTTTAGGTCATTTCGTGTCTACGGAGGGAGTTGTAGCGGATCCTGCAAAGATTCAAGTTGTAAGTGAGTGGTCTACACCAAAGAGTGTCATGGACATTCAAAATTTTTCTGGATACAATCAACGTTTTTTGCAAGATTTTTCTAAAATAGCCAAAGAAATGACTACTTTGATGAAAAAGGAGACCAAGTTTTAGTGGATGAGCAATGCGAGGAGGCTTTTCAAGCTTTGAAGAGGCACTTAATGTTAGGTTATGATACATATGACAATTCATAAATCATGCGGAAAAACCATAAAGCCAGGAAAGCATATTATTTTCACATAATCATTTAGCATAGAATAGATGCATACATGTTGCAGCGTGCCTTCCCTAGCTGCGCCCGAACCGAACAAGAACAAGTCTTTAGGACTCCAAATGTCGTCCCTCCGTAGATAGTCCACAGTACGTCTGGATCCTCCTCAAGTTAGACCAACTAGAACCGCCCTTAAGGTTACTAGGAATTTCGGCTAGTGTTTGCAAGTGTATGGCTGATTTTATTTCAAAAACTTACCCTTTGAATACTTCAATCGTTCCTGCAAATAATGACCCTAGGCCCTTATTTATAGAGGTATGGAAAAGGAACTGGTATCCTATTAGGATACTAATTAGTTAAACTAGAATCCTAGTAGGACTCTAACTAATTAATTTTATCCTTTTAGGATTAGGAATTTAATCATCAAACAAATCCTATACAATTTAGGTTTCGTATGTGAACACAAACTCTACACGAGCATGACCCACGAGCGTGCAGGCCATGCCCGCGCACAACCCACACGGCCGTTCGGCCCACGCGAGCTGCAAGCCCACACAAGCAGCAGCACAGCTCGCAGCCCATTGCTGCGCGCGTTGCGCGCGCTGCCATGGCCTGCTGGGCCTGGCCTTGCGCTGGGCCTGGCGTGGCCTTGGCTGTTCGTGTGGCGCGCTTGGCTTGCTGGGCGATGGCCTGGCTTCGTGCTGGGCCCTAGTCCGGCAGGCCTCGTCCGATGCTTATTCGTACGATACGCTTCCGATTAAATTCCCGGTTCCGGAATTCATTTCCGATACGAACAATATTTAATATTTCCGATTCCGGAATTAATTTCCGTTTCGAACAAATATTTAATATTTCCGTTTTCGGAATTATTTTCCGATTCCGATAATATTTCCGATTCTGACAATATTTCCGTTTCCGGCAATATTTCTGATTCCGGCAATATTTCCATTTCCGATAATATTTTCCGATACGTACCATGTTTCCGTTTCCGGCAACATCTACGACTTGGATAATATTTATATTTCCGATACGATCCATATTTCCGTTTCCGGCAATATCATCGTTTCCGGAGTATTCATTTCTTGCTTGTGACGATCTCAGCTCCCACTGAAACCAAGATCCGTCGATTCCGAATATCCATAGATAGAGTATTTAATGCCATTAAATACTTGATCCGTTTACGTACTATTTGTGTGACCCTACGGGTTCAGTCAAGAGTAAGCTGTGGATTAATATCATTAATTCCACTTGAACTGAAGCGGCCTCTAGCTAGGCATTCAGCTCACTTGATCTCACTGAATTATTAACTTGTTAATTAATACTGAACCGCACTTATTAGACTTAACATAGAATGCATACTTGGACCAAGGGCATTATTTCCTTCAGTCTCCCACTTGTCCTTAGGGACAAGTGTGCATTTCCTAATTCCTTTGTCGCTCGATGCTTGCTCTTGAACATAAGGTAAGAGTTGTCATCCTTATTATGTCCAGAGGTGTTTCTCGGTTTCAGAGTTCAACTGATCAAATAAACAGATAATCATAGCCTATGATTCATCCGAGCACGGCCATGCATTTCACAGTTTCTAGCTCTCCGAGTGGCCTTGTACAACTTTTAAGCATCTCATCCCGATTTATGGGAGGACAATCCCAATCTTGCGATCTTGAGATTAGACTTCGTTTGATAGGTGATTACCTGAGCGTTGCCTTTATAGCCTCCTTTTACGGTGCGACGGTTGGTCAACGTCAAAGCAACCAGTTCTCAAACAAGTAATCTCAAATCACTCAGGTATTGAGGATTTAGTGTCTAATAATTTTAATGAAATTTACTTATGACAGATTTTCATCTCTTACAGTAAAGTTTCATAGGTCTTGTCCGATACTAGTCTTCCCAAAGTAAGTATCTATGCAAATGATTATGACATTGCCATGTCCACATAGTTCAAGAAACAGAACTACTAGTCATCTTGCATTCTAATCGTCTAACGTTTTCTATGCGTCCAATTTTATAGAAAACTCCGACTAGGGACCATTTTCAACCTTTGACATTCAAGTTCACTTGATAGACATTTCTTAGTCACAAGACTGGTCCTGACAGTCTATCTTGAATATATCGTCAAATTGAAGGGACTCATCATTTAATAAACCACAAATTAAATGGAAAAATGAATTCTCTTCATTTATTGTGAATGATTAACCAATAATGTTTTACAAAGATTTAAACTCTAAAACTTTAAAACATTAAACAAGGATATCAAAGCCATTCTCCAATATGCTTGATTCCCATAGCTGCAGTGTGCGAGTTGTGCTTCGCCTGCGGCAGAGGTTTAGTCAATGGATCTGATATGTTGTCATCAGTTCCAATCTTGCTTATCTCGACTTCTTTTCTTTCAACGAACTCTCGTAGAAGGTGAAATCTACAAAGTACATGCTTGACTCTCTGGTGGTGTCTAGGCTCCTTTGCCTGTGCAATAGCTCCGTTATTATCACAATACAGGGCTATTGGTCCTTTGATGGAGGGGACTACACCAAGTTCACCTATGAACTTCCTTAGCCATATAGCTTCCTTTGCTGCTTCATGTGCAGCAATGTACTCCGCTTCAGTTGTAGAATCCGCAATGGTGCTTTGCTTAGCACTTTTCCAGCTTACTGCACCTCCGTTGAGGCAGAAGACAAACCCAGACTGTAATCTGAAATCATCTTTGTCGCTTTGGAAACTTGCGTCCGTATAGCCTTTAACAATTAATTCATCATCTCCACCATAGACCAGGAAGTCATCTTTGTGCCTTTTCAGGTACTTCAGAATATTCTTGGCAGCAGTCCAATGTGCCTCTCCTGGGTCTGACTGGTATCTGCTTGTAGCACTGAGTGCGTACGCAACATCCGGGCGTGTACATATCATAGCATACATTATTGAACCAATCAATGATGCATATGGATCCCATTCATTCGTCTACGCTCATCAAGTGTTTTTGGGCACTGAGTCTTGCTTAGAGTTATTCCATGAGACATGGGTAGGTAGCCTCGCTTGGAGTCTGCCATCTTGAACCTATCAAGCACCTTATTGATATAAGTGCTTTGACTAAGTCCAATCATCTTTTTAGATCTATCTCTGTAAATCTTGATGCCCAATATGTACTGTGCTTCTCCTAGATCCTTCATCGAAAAACATTTCCCAAGCTAAATCTTGACAGAGTTCAACATAGGAATGTCATTTCCGATAAGTAATATGTCGTCGACATATAATACTAGGAAAGCAATTTTGCTCCCACTGACCTTCTTGTATACACAAGATTCGTCTGCGTTCTTGATGAAACCAAAATCACTGACTGCTTCATCAAAACGTATATTCCAGCTCCTGGATGCCTGCTTCAATCCGTAGATTGACTTCTTTAGCTTGCATACCTTTTTAGCATTCTTTGGATCCTCAAAACCTTCAGGCTGTGTCATAAACACAGTTTCTGTTAAAACTCCGTTTAAGAAAGCAGTTTTGACATCCATCTGCCATATTTCGTAATCATAATATGCAGCGATTGCTAACATTATCCGAATAGACTTCAGCATTGCAACTGGTGAAAAGGTTTCATCGTAATCCACGCCGTGGACTTGCCTGTAACCTTTTGCAACCAATCTAGCTTTGAAAACTTCAAGTTTCCCATCCTTGTCCTTTTTCAGTTTGAAAACCCATTTGCTTCCAATGGCTTGGTAGCCATCCGGCAAATCGACCAAATCCCATACTTGGTTTTCAGACATGGAGTCTAATTCAGATTGCATGGCTTCTTGCCATTGCTTGGAGCTAGGGCTCGTCATAGCTTGTTTGTAAGTCGCAGGTTCATCACTTTCAAGTAATAGAACGTCATAGCTCTCGTTCGTCAAAATACCTAAGTACCTTTCCGGTTGAGATCTATATCTTTGCGATCTACGCGGGGTAACATTTCTAGATTGACCATGATTCTCACCAGATTCTTCTAAAGATCTCTGAGTTTCATCCTGAATGTCATCTTGAGCATTCTCTAGAGTTTGTTGTTCGACTCGAATTTCTTCGAGGTCTACTTTTCTCCCACTTGTCATTTTGGAAATGTGATATTTCTCCAAAAAGACACCATCTCGAGCAACAAACACCTTGTTCTCAGATGTATTGTAGAAGTAATACCCCTTTGTTTCCTTTGGATAGCCCACAAGGATACATTTGTCAGATTTTGGATGAAGTTTGTCTGAAATTAATCGTTTGACGTATACTTCACATCCCCAATTCTTAAGAAAGGACACTTTTGGAGGCTTTCCAAACCATAACTCATATGGAGTCTTTTGGACAGCTTTAGACGGAGCTCTATTTATAGTGAGTGCAGCTGTATTTAGTGCATGTCCCCAAAATTCTAATGGAAGTTCGGCCTGACCCATCATTGACCTGACCATGTCTAGCAAGGTTCTGTTCCTCCGTTCCGACACACCGTTCCATTGTGGTGTTCCAGGAGGAGTCAATTCTGATAGAATTCCACATTCTTTCAGATGGTCATCAAATTCATAGCTCAGATATTCACCGCCTCTATCAGACCGCAGTGCCTTAATCTTCTTGCCTAATTGATTCTCTACTTCACTCTGAAATTCCTTGAATTTGTCAAAGGATTCAGACTTATGCTTCATTAGGTAGACATAACCATATTTACTGAAGTCATCAGTGAAAGTGATAAAGTAGCTGAAACCACCTCTAGCATTTGTACTCATTGGTCCACACACATCTGTATGGATTAAACCCAATAGTTCATTTTCTCTTTCTCCAACTTTAGAGAAAGGTTGCTTTGTCATTTTGCCAAGTAAACATGATTCGCATTTACCATAATCCTCTAAGTCAAATGGTTCTAGAATTCCTTCCTTTTGAAGTCTTTCTAAGCGTTTCAAGTTTATATGGCCTAATCGACAATGCCACAGATAGGTGAGATCTGAATCATCCTTTTTGGCCTTTTTGGTATTTATGTTATAAACTTGTTTGTCGTGATCTAATAAATAAAGTCCATTGACTAATCTAGCAGATCCATAAAACATCTCTTTAAAATAAAACGAACAACTATTGTCTTTTATTAAAAAGGAAAATCCCTTAGCATCTAAGCAAGAAACTGAAATGATGTTTTTAGTAAGACTTGGAACATGGAAACATTCTTCCAGTTCCAAAACTAGCCCGGAGGGCAACGACAAATAATAAGTTCCTACAGCTAATGCAGCAATCCGTGCTCCATTTCCCACTCGTAGGTCGACTTCTCCCTTGCTTAACTTTCTACTTCTTCTTAGTCCCTGTGGATTGGAACATAAGTGTGAGCCACAACCTGTATCTAATACCCAAGAAGTTGAATTAGAAAGTATACAGTCTATAACGAAAATACCTGAAGATGGAACGACTGTTCCGTTCTTCTGATCTTCCTTTAGCTTCAAGCAATCTCTCTTCCAATGCCCCTTTTTCTTGCAGTAGAAGCATTCAGATTCAGAAGTGGGTTGACTGACCTTCCTCTTTACAGATTTGGCGCCAGTTTGCTTAGTTGGGCTGGCCTTGTTGCCACCTTTCTTAGCATTCCTCTTCTTTCCATATTTCTTGAACTTGCCCCCACGCACCATAAGCACATCTTGCTTATCACTTTTGAGCGTCTTTTCAGCGGTTTTCAGCATACCGTGAAGCTCAGTGAGTGTTTTGTCCAGACTATTCATACTGTAGTTCAGTTTAAACTGATCATACCCGTTATGAAGAGAATTGAGGATGGTGTCTACAGCCATTTCTTGAGAGAATTGCTGATCCAGCCGACTCATATTCTCAATGAGTCCAATCATTTTGAGAACATGTGGACTTACGGGCTCGCCTTTCTTAAGCTTGGTCTCAAGAATTTGCCTATGAGTCTCGAATCTTTCGACTCGAGACAGATCTTGGAACATGTTCTTCAACTCACTGATGATTGTGAAAGCATCTGAGTTGATGAACGTTTTCTGCAGATCTGCACTCATGGTGGCGAGCATTAGACATTTCACATCCTTCTTGGCATCAATCCAACGATTGAGGGCTGCCTGAGTGACCCCGTCGCCTGCGGCTTCGGGCATCGCCTCTTCTAGGACATACTCCTTTTCTTCCTGCATAAGAACTATTTGCAAGTTCCTTTGCCAGTCAAGGAAGTTTTTCCCGTTCAACTTCTCCTTTTCGAGAATTGATCGAATGTTGAATGAATTGTTGTTTGCCATAGTTAAAACTACAATTGAAAAGAATAAACAAATAAATAACCATTCACAGTTTCTCTTAATAAACTTAAATTCTAGCATACATGCATAATTCAATGTTCATTAAGCATTTTATTCAAGTTATGTGTTCCGGCAGGTGTGAATAAAATGATTCCAAGATCCTTAAATCATTGAAGAACTAAGCACAGTTTGTCGACTTAATCCTAAAACATCTTAGGTAAGCAAAAGCCTTTTTCTAATAGTCTAGAAACTATTCTTGGTTGATAGGCACGTCTAAGAACTTATTAGGTAAACCTATCGATTTTGCCACGACATAAAAGCACTCCTTACTTATATCGTTGAGTTTCACCAAAACTAACATGTACTCACAATTATTTGTGTACCTTGCCCCTTTAGGACCAATAAGTAACACCTCGCTGAGCGAAAACTATTACTAGATTGATGTAAAGGATATCCAAGCAAGTGTATATTTTGGCATAGCACCTTTTAACTCAATTTTTAAGTTTGGAACTTAAGGCTCTTACTATGTTGGTTAGATTTTAAGTGAACTAAAATCCTTAATCATGCAACATAATCAAGCTTTGATCTCATGCATTTTAAGACATATTTAAAAGCAATAAATAACTTAAAACATGCATAAGATAAATGTGATCTAGTATGGCCCGACTTCATCTTGAAGCTTTAACTTCAAAGTCCGTCTTGAAAATCTCCTTGGGAGGCACCATTTTCTTCAAATAGAATAAGCTATAACTAATTACAACTATTTGATGGTACGCAGACCATATTTGAATTGAAAAACAACTTTGGTACTTTAGACCAATTACATTCAAATTAATGGTACGCAGACCATATTTTCTATCCTATTTGGGCCATACTAGTCACTTCATAACCTGCAAAACAGTACATATACAATATATACCATTCACCCATTCATTATCATGAATGGCCCACATAGCTGGTTAGTAAAACACATTATGCATCACATAAACATTTGCAGCAATTAATCAAGGGCACCAATAATCTACAAATTATTCAGTCCTTATTAATTCTAATCAAGTTGTTTTAACCTTAAGGATTTGTAGACCTAATCAAGAGTATATGACTAAAAAGGGCTCCCACTTAAACCAATAAATTCATATGCTTTACTAATTTAAACATAAAAATGTATTTCTAGTCTAACCGGAAACATACAAATTTAATTAAAATTTAAAGCTCATATAAATATATAATTGAATCCATAAATTTAATTTAATTTCAGTTGTATTTAAATTAATTCATGATTTTAATTTTAGTAAAATAATTAGAATAAATAAAATTTATTATAATTACAATATTCAAAATTAAAATCCAAGAAATTAATTTAAATTATTAATTTTAAAATTAATTAAAATTACGTAAACTGAAAATTTCAAAATTAAAATTTTTAAAACGATCTAATCGCAACGCAACAATACCACGCAACGCACGCCCATGGGCCACAGGCACACAGCCATCGATGGCCATGTGCGCGCAGCCCATGCGCTGCGTCGCATCGCTGCTGCTCCCCATCGCAAGGCGCGCGCCAGCGCTCGTCGCAACAAGCATGCTGCTGACCATCGCTGGGCGCAGCGCTCGTCGCACGTCGCAACAAGCACGCTGCTCGCCATCGCTGGGCGCAGCGCTCATCGCACGTCGCAACAAGCACGCTGCACGCCATCGCTGGGCGCAGCGCTCGTCGCACGCACACATGCGCTTGCTGCTCGTGCCTTGCTCTCACCCTCGCCCATGCGCCCATTGCTCACAGCCCACGACACAAGGCAGGGCTGCTGCCTTGTGCTCGTGCACCATGCCCTTGCTCGCTGCATTCGTACCGCATGGGCGACGAGCTCCCTTGCTCGTCGTCGCATGCCTGCACTATAAAACACCCCTTAAGGGTTACACGTAGCGTCCATTGCTTTGTGCGTGCAAGTTATATGAGCGAATCGCATAAAATTAACAATTTATATTAATTAATAAATAATATTAATTTCATAATTTTAGGGCGAAAAATCGAAAATTTATTATTTAATTGATTTCGGATTAACATGGATTCAAGTCTAGGTCATAAAAATTTAAAATTTAACATAAATTTACAATTTTTATGGTGGTTTTTAATCATAGGTATCTAATTAAATTATAACTAATTATCAAAATCAAATTAATTCTAAATTATTCCAATTTTCAACAAATTAATCATAATTGCAAATTAGATTGCATAATTAACAAGGCTAGGCATTCAAACTTGTTAAACATATACAGTAGGTCAATCAAAAATTCAAGATTTATCAACAAGAATCGCAAATATTTAATTTAACATCTTAAATTTACGAAATTTTGCATTCGAAAAACTAAAACCTCCGAAAAGTCATAGTTACGCTTCGAATTTGAGAATTCTGGGTTCGGCCGAAAAATACTAATTTTGTCAAAATTTTAGAATGCCTTTTACATGCGGAATTGACACAAAAATCACTCGATTTGGATGAGTAACGAAGAAACTGCCGAAAAACTGCGTACGTATAATTAAATAAACGCAATTTGCAATTAATTAACAATTACGAAAATTAATCACCCCTTTTAATTCTTGCAAATTTGTAATATTTAACCATGTTCATGCAATTTAGATTATGAAAATAATAAGAGGCTCGTGATACCACTGTTAGGTTATGATACATATGACAATTCATAAATCATGCGGAAAAACCATAAAGCCAGGAAAGCATATTATTTTCACATAATCATTTAGCATAGAATAGATGCATACATGTTGCAGCGTGCCTTCCCTAGCTGCGCCCGAACCGAACAAGAACAAGTCTTTAGGACTCCAAATGTCGTCCCTCCGTAGATAGTCCACAGTACGTCCGGATCCGCCTCAAGTTAGACCAACTAGAATCGCCCTTAAGGTTACTAGGAATTTCGGCTAGTGTTTGCAAGTGTATGGCTGATTTTATTTCAAAAACTTACCCTTTGAATACTTCAATCGTTCCTGCAAATAATGACCCTAGGCCCTTATTTATAGAGGTATGGAAAAGTAACTGGAATCCTATTAGGATACTAATTAGTTACACTAGAATCCTAGTAGGACTCTAACTAATTAATTTTATCCTTTTAGGATTAGGAATTTAATCATCAAACAAATCCTATACAATTTAGGTTTCGTATGTGAACACAAACTCTACACGAGCATGACCCACGAGGGTGCAGGCCATGCCCGCGCACATCCGACACGGCCGTTCGACCCACGCGAGCTGCAAGCCCACGCAAGCAGCAGCACAGCTCGCAGCCCATTGCTGCGCGCGCTGTCATGGCCTGCTGGGCCTGGCCTTGCGCTGGGCCTGGCGTGGCCTTGGCTGTTCGTGTGGCGCGCTTGGCTTGCTGGGCGATGGCCTGGCTTCGTGCTGGGCCCTCGTCCGGTAGGCCTCGTCCGATGCTTATTCGTACGATACGCTTCCGATTAAATTCCCGGTTCCGGAATTCATTTCCGATACGAACAATATTTAATATTTCCGATTCCGGAATTAATTTCCGTTTCGAACAAATATTTAATATTTCCGTTTCCGGAATTATTTTCCGATTCCGATAATATTTCCGATTCTGACAATATTTCCGTTTCCGGCAATATTTCCGATTCCGGCAATATTTCCATTTCCGATAATATTTTCCGATACGTACCATGTTTCCGTTTCCGGCAACATCTACGACTTGGATAATATTTATATTTCCGATACGATCCATATTTCCGTTTCCGGCAATATCATCGTTTCCGGAGTATTCATTTCTTGCTTGTGACGACCTCAGCTCCCACTGAAACCAAGATCCGTCGATTCCGAATATCCATAGATAGAGTATTTAATGCCATTAAATACTTGATCCGTTTACGTACTATTTGTGTGACCCTACGGGTTCAGTCAAGAGTAAGCTGTGGATTAATATCATTAATTCCACTTGAACTGAAGCGGCCTCTAGCTAGGCATTCAGCTCACTTGATCTCACTGAATTATTAACTTGTTAATTAATACTGAACCGCACTTATTAGACTTAACATAGAATGCATACTTGGACCAAGGGCATTATTTCCTTCACTTAACAACCACGCCAGTGTTAACTCTGCCAGACGGATCGGAGGTGATACGTATGATGTGTATAACGATGCGTCTAAGAATGGCCTAGGGTGTGTGTTAATGCACAACGAGAAGTTTATTGCGTATGCGTCGATCACAAAAATTGAAACCGTACGAAGTGAATTACCCTACCCATGATTTGGATCTAGCAGCAATAGTGTTTTTCGTTGAAGATATGGAGACACTACTTGTATGAAGTGAATGTAAAATATTCACCGATCACAAGAATTTGAAGTATATTTTCACACAGAAAGACTTGAATATGTGTTGGAGTTGATAAAGAATTACAATCTAGACATCTAATATCACGAAGGGAAACCAAATGTAGTTGCAGATGCCTTGATTAATAAGTCGAGCCATAGTGGGAATGCGTTAGTTGTTCTGACGAGTTCTGCAAGGAATGCGCGCAACGACTAAATCTAGAAATCGTGAGTGGAAAATGTTTAGACGGAATGATGAATACTTTAACGATACAATCATCTGTGTTTGACGAGATCAAGGATAATCAGGCTGGAGTTGTAAAGTTAGAGCGAATCAAGGAAAAGATTCGCAAGAGAAAGAGACGGATTTCAAGATCCACGAGGATGGAAGTTTGAGGTACAAAGAAAGGTGGTGCGTACCTCAAAAGTGTGAGGATCTGAAAGACAAAAAAAATAATGAGAGAATGTCACAATACGCCATATTTTGTGCACCCTGGAGGTAACAAGATTTATAAAGATCCGAAGAAGATCTATTTGTGGCCTAGGATGAAGAGTGAAGTGGGAAAATTTGTGGCTAAGTGTTTGACTTGTCAGAAAGTCAAAATTGAGCATAGGAGGCCATAAGGAAAGGTTCAACCATTACAAATCCCAAATTGGAAGTGGGAATGTATGCCTATGGACTTTGTCACTTGTTTTCCTAAGTCAAAGGTGAGAAATGACACCACTTGGGTCGTGATAGATAGGTTGACCAAGTCAGCAGTGAGTGTTCATACCAATGAAGGACACCTGGAAAATGGAGTACATTTCTAAGGATTACATAAAAAAAAAGTGGTGAGACTACATGGTGTTCCTAAGGATATATTTTCATATAGAGATTCGAGGTTTCTTTCAAACTTCTAGAAGAGCGTTCAGAATAACTTTGGCACGACATTGAAAATGATTACAACATTCCATCTAGCACCAAATAGACAGACATAAAGGACAATTCAAACGCTTTAGGACATGCTTCGTGCTTGCGTCATTGATTTCCAAGGAGGTTGGGAAGATAGCTTGGATTTAATTGAGTTTTCGTACAACAATAGCTATCATGCCAGTATATTAATGACACTGTTTGAGGCCTTATACAGGAGGAATATGTAGAAGTCCACTATGTTGGAGTGACATTAGTGAGACCGTTGTGTTAGGACCTCAAATGATCGAGGACACAATGAATCAAGTGATAACCATTCAAGCAAAGATCCAAGCAGCGCAAGATCGCTAAAAGAGTTTTGCAGATTTGAAGCGTAGGGACGAAGAATTTTAAGTGGGTGACAAAGTGTTGCTCAAAGTTTCAACAATGAAGGGTGCTATGAGGGTTGGCAAAAAAGGAAAGCTAAGCCCAAAGTATACAGGTCCCTATGATATTTTAGAAAGGAATAGAAAGGTAGCCTTAGTCCCCATGGATCTAAATCGAGTGCACGACGTGTTTTATATCTCGCAACTTAGGAAATATGTCTTGGATAAGTCTCACGTGTTGCAACCGGAGACCATAGAGTTAGACTAAATTTTGTCTTCCGAGGAAAGGCCAATGAAAATTCTAGATAGCAAGGTGCGTAGCATGCGAACCAAGGATATTAAGATTGTAAAGGTGTTATGTTTTAACCAAGAGTTGGAAGAAGCAACCTGAGAAGCGGAGGACGAGATGAGAAACAATTATCCTGAGTTATTTTCCGAGGTTAGTTGAGTTACGGGGTCGTAACTCGTATCTTTTAAAGGGGGTAGAGTGCAGTAGAAATTCTAACTTTTTGCTTTATTTTCCCTTATTTTATGCTTATTTTAGTGATTTTATTTAAATTACACTTCAAGTTTAATATTTTGCGTACTTTGTTGAGTGAAATTTAGTAAAGAAAGGAAAGATTTACTCACTTAAAGAGTACAACAACATAAAATTTTCAAGAAAACTAGCAAAGCAAGTAAAGTTTCTAGTGTTTCAAAGAAAAGTTTGAGTTTTCGAGCCCAAGTTTCGAAATAAAACTTCTTTTAAGGAGGATACACTGTAATACCCCATATTTTTATTTGATTATAAATATATTTATTGTATTTAGTATTTTAAAGGAGTTTTAAAATTAAAGTTGCACTAAAATATTTATTTAAATGTATTTTATTAATTGGAATTATTTAGTATTTCTATTTTGGGGAGAAAAGTATTTTAAAATCAATTGGGAGAATTATTTTATATTGGAAAAGAAAAAGGATTTAAAAAAGCAAGCCTAGTTCAAAAAGGATTAGGATACAAGCCCAAAGGAATATATAAAATAAAGCCAAAAACAATTTGAAGACTAGCCCAACTAGGATCCCTTAAACCTATAAATACCCCATTAAACACCCAAAATTTCACACAATTTTATTAATCCCTAAACCTAGCTTTTATTTTCTCTCACTTTTTTTTTCTCTGTCTTTTCTGTTTTTCTCCGACTCTTCCTTCCTGAGCCCGTAGCCGGCCGAGCAGCAGCCCGAGCCGCCCCAACCTCGCCGTTGTTCCGTCCCCTTCTCTGCTTCTCGCTTTCGCGTCTTGCCGACCACCGTGCCCCGGATTACCGTGACCAGTCGGTACTCTCTCTCTCTCTAATTATTGTTATTATTATTAGTTTTATATATAAGAAAAATATTAATTTTGTTAATTGTAATTGAAAATCTATTTTTTTATAATTATGTTATTAATGATTTTTAATTATTATTGAGATTGAATTTTCAGATTTATTTTAATGCATAAAGCCTGAATTTTATGCTTTTTAATGGATTTTAATGATGCTTTATGATTAGGGTTTTGATTAAAGTATTTGGTTGATTAATTAGCATGGTTAAATAATTATTTTGATTATGATAATTAATTATGATTTCAAAATATACTAGAAGCATTAAAGCTTTAATTTTTAGGGTTTTAATGCATGAAATTAATAAGTTTTCATGATAGGATTTTAAGGGATTAATTAGGTTAATTAATTACAATAAAAACTAATAACTTCATATTATTTAAAATGGTTTGATTTGAAATTAAAACATGTTGGTGGAATTTTTTTAAATAAGGTGATTAATTAAGGTTTAATCTCTATTATATAAAGGAACAGCTGAGGGCATAATAGTAAAATAACTTTTCGTGTCCCCCTGCGAATTGTCGAAATTACCCCTAAGTAAACCCACCAGCCTTTCACTCAACCTTTCACTCTCACCCTCTCACTGAGAGTCTCACACATACCTCTCTTTCTCTCTCCTAGGTCTTCGGCGTCCCTCAACCTCCCTCCCGTTTTCTCTCTCCTTCCTCTTCATCTTCTTCGCTCTTCTTCTCGCACACGCAGACTCTCTCTCATCCGCCTCTCGCCTTCGCCACCGCCATCACCATCAACGTCTGATCTTCTGAAGATCCTGGTGAGATAACTCGCCGCTTTTCAGTTCTATTCTCTTCTCAAAGATTCGGTAAATTCGGATTAAAATTTATGTTCTTATTCGTTTGATCTTTGTGTTATTGAGGTTTTTTAATCATCAAATGGTTGAATCTCTTCAAAAATCAAAACCCTCATCATCATCTAACCAGTTAAGTTTTCCAATTTTTTGTTTTCGATTAATTAGGGTTTCTATTTTGCTTTACTTATGTCAATGTCGTGTAATTTTCGATTAACCAGAAGGAGGCGGCATCGGTCAATTAATTAGGGTTTCAAAACCCTCACGTTGATTTTTTTGGGTGAAGTTTTTAATGAGGCGATGGATTCTTCATCAGGTATGAAACTATGAATATCCTCTTACCATTTTTTTTAATTGCTAATTTGATTGAAAAATACAATCTTTTGTCAATCAATTGAAAAAAAAACATTCTTATTTCTAATTCTTCATGTATTTGGTCAATTTGATTCATTTTCTCATCTGGGTATGTCTTAAAAAAACGCCAATTACTTTTAGTTTATGATTTTTAGCTGATCACTATGAAATTTGGATATACAATTTGTAAAATTAATGGTATTTTGTGTATTGCAGACTTAAATTCCCAGTTGTGTCCGGAGTTAGAGGTTCACATCCAATACGCTGAGAGTTACTTAGATGATACTTACGAATACAGGTATGGATTTTGAATTTGAATAATAAAATATTTGGGAAATTTTGATTGATTCAGCATCTGAGAGTTTTAAATAACTGAGAATAACTGAAAATAACTGAAAAATACAATCAATTGGTACAGAAAATAACTGAAAAATACAATCAATTGATACAGAATAATTGAAAATGATTTTCGGTTATTATCCAAATTACAGTTATTTAGTAACTCAAAATATTGTATCATTTTGATTTATTTCCCAATACTTCCATGGTGATTTATTTCTTCCATACATTTTTTGTTACTCATTTTTATTTATTTCCTATTTTATCTCTTATTTCTATTTTCTGTGTTTTATTTCAGTTTTAAGGTTTTAATTCCAATTCCAATTTTAATTTTTTATTTCAGTAATTGGAAGCAGGGGTTTCAGGTGTTTATTTCAGTAATTTCAGTCAACTCCATCAATTCCATGGAAGTAGCCAACAACTCCATCAATTACTCTCCACCAAACCAAAGGTAATCGATTCATCGTCAAATTTCAACTTAATTTCATCATTAATTCGTTCTTAGTTCCTGTTAATTTAATCAATTAATTCAAGTTTGAATGTTCGATGATGATGATGAACTGTAAGTAAGGTTTGTATCGATGATGGTCTAAATCGAGTTGCTTTTAATCAATTACTTCCTATTTGTGGGATTTCCGGAATTTCAATCATAAAATTTGTGGATTCATTGATGTACAAGGGTGTCAGGTGGACTTAGCTATTACGAGTTCTATTGTGTTCTAGGGTCATCCAAATTGAACGCAAACTTCTATTGTCTAATGTCGATAAAACCCTAAAACCCAAAATTGAGCTTCTTCAGGGCATAGGGCATAGGACTTTCTGGGTCTGATATATCTAGCGCTATATCAGCGTGTCCTGCATTATTATGCATTCGCTTGAATCCTATAATTCAAACTCTGTTTTTCTAAACATTTTACATTTGTTAAGGTTAGTTTAAATGCATTTCGGCTTCTATTTCCACATCAACAGCTTCTGATCCCTCAAATATGAAAACTTCTTATTGCCTCATGGTGTTGTATGTTTAACCTAATATAAATTGTAATCTTTTAACCACAAAAATTGGTGGTTAAACTGCACTAAGGTGAGATCTTAATGAAATACCATTAGTGATTAACCTAGCCTATCTAGAAGGAAATGTGTTTTAGTTTTGGCGACTTGCTAAACAAAGCATAATTTGATTACTGCTGCATGATTTAAGATGGGTTTCAATTGGGTTTTTTCATGGAGAACTGTGGTTAATAGTTGTTTCTGAATTTATGAGTGTATTTATGATTGTTGGGTTGTTTGTTAATGGACTATATGCACTCATAATTACTGTTGTTTATGCGATTTGGGCACTCATAGCTCACTGTTACTGCTATTATTTATTGTACACGATCAGCGGGTACACCATTAAGTCCTCTTCTCACTGTTTCTGCTATTTTTTATGGTACAGGATCAACGGGTGCAGCATTAAGTCTTCTTGATGCTGGTAATTGAAGCCCTAATTGTTGGCCTTCTATTTTCACGCCTGGTGATAACATAGATCAGTGACATTCTCGAGAGGAAGCAATGTCATAATGCACAACACACACAAGGTCTTCTTGCTCTTAAATTAGTGTAATATTTTGACTGAGTAAAGTCTGATTGAGTGATTTTCTTGGTATAGAACCAAATAACACATTTTTGTCAGCAATTTCGTGAATGTTGATTCCATTTTTGGTCCGGTGTGTATTTTATCTCCAATTCAATTTCGTAATAACTTATTTGCAAGTTTCTTGAAGTTTGATGTCACATATATTTCTTCGTTGTCATTTCTGTATATTTGTAGTTGATTGTGATCTTCCAGCCAAACCTATGATTAAAGTTGTATTACTGTGTAAATTGACCTAAATCTATGATTTCATGCTTGCTGATTTTTTTTACTATACTGCACTTAATTTTTTCACCACTTTTTGTGTCTCAATAAGTGTAGTAAGATCTTCCTTTAGTTGATGAAATTTGTGCTACAATTATCATTATGAGTAGTTATATATTTTCCCCAACTTTTGAGGATAGGAAATTGTGCAGAATTTGCAAAACCTGACTTCTCTTGAGCTTGGGTTATCATCATGTTAAGTTTCTATCACTGTATAATTACTTTTATTCAGCTACATAATTCATTCTTATCTGTTTTTTTGTCTCTTCTGAGACATCTAGAACAATATATTGTGTAATTTAATACAATTCCATTTTTATTTCAAAATGTTACTACTTTGTGATCATTTTTTTAATCTAATATTTATATTAAGTGGTTGTAATACAATTTTAAGTTTTATCTAAAATTTATATTAAGTGGTTGTAATCAATTTTAAGTTTTTATATAATTCCGCACGCATCGCGTGCATATAAGACTAGTATTTTATTATAGGAGGACACTTTTAATTGATTAAGTGAATCTTTAGTTATGTATTCAAGGTATGTACAAGTCTAGGGCTAATTATCATGTATGTTGTTGTACATGTTTAAGTGTGATTCAATTGTGATTCATGTTACTTGGTTGATGTTCATGTTTGTTGAATTAATATCAAACATGTTAGTAGCAAGGAAGTTTACATTTGTTGAATTAATAGCAGGCATGTTAGTAGCAAACAAGTTTATGTTTGTTGAAATAATAGAGAGCATGTTTAGCCAAGTGAATTTATATATGTACATTAATTACATGCATGCAAGAAAGGTAGTACATGTTGTACTTTTAATTATATCATGTCAAGTAAGGTTATTTATGTCTTGTACTAGAATTACAAGCATGTTAAGGAAAACTTAGGATTATTCGTGTCTTTTATGGCACAACCCTATGTTAATTCAGTCATGATGAGAGATCTGATATTTATTTAATCATGTTGGGCAAGGAGGAGTAGAAAGGAAATTAATTTGAAAGTCAAGTGTTATTTGATCACATGTCCTAAAGGATATTAAAAGAAGTTGTTTAATTGTTTAAATGTTGTTTGTTTATTAATTCAGTCGTGAGTCGGTCTTTAAATAAAATATTAATAACGTAAAGTGAAAGAGGATAAGATTCAAAACTCTTGGAACGTATGCACCTCGAGTATGAACATATGAGGGAGTACGCGGTAGTAGCCCGTGGCTTCTAACTGCAATAGAAGACGTTGTATTATTTTATTACGCGTTGAAATTATGTCACACTCTAAGACATACTCCCTCCGTCCCGGAATACTCGACCCGGTTTGACCGGCACAAAGTTTAAGGGACTTGAATTGACTTATTTAATTTAATAGGTAGTGGTTGATAGTGGGGTATTATTTTAATGAAGTTAGTGGGAAATGTGTAAAGGGGTGGGGTTGGGGGAGAGTAGGGGTTGAATTTTTAATTATTTTTTGTATGGAGTAGGGGGTAGGTGGGTTAATATGGGTGGAGTGAGAAATAATATAATATTGTTAGAATATTTCCATTTTTAGAAACAGGTCAAGTATTAAGGGACGACCCGATAAGGAAAACAAGTCAAGTATTCCGGGACGGAGGGAGTAGGTTATTATTTTAATTAGAGCTTGGGTAGCTCCCGAACACTCCTCCATGTTAGAAACAAGGAGTGAGGAAGAAAATTCGTTCGATGCTTATTCCAAATATTTTAATTAAATTAAATTAGTAAAGTTAAGAGTCGTGTCAAAAGTCAATTCTTGTCGGTTTATGATTTCAATTACGTTGAATTGATTTATGGATGTGGCTTATGCATGTGACGTTGTTTAACCACAACGACGGAAACGACGCACAAAATCCAGACCCGGAAAATTACTTCGGAGTGAAGCATGACTAGTTCTAGGATTTCTTTAGCTTGCATGTACTCAGCTTTGCTGATTACGTGCTTTCATGTGTATTCGATCATGCCCAATTCCAAAATGACCTTATGATGATCCATGATTGCACTTGCTTTGTTGGTGAGTAGTATTTCCAGAACAAGATTTCTAGAGGTAGCTAGCAAGTGAAGTAAAGTCAGCATTTCGGGAGTCGGAATGTTAAGAGCATTATACTTGCATGTTTTATTAAACTCTATTTCAATAAATGTCTAGACAATGTTTTATGGTTTGATTAGTTAATGGATTATTTAAGTTGGATTTTGATATGGGCCTTAAATGGTTCCAATTTTTAAAAGAGGCCATTAAGTATTTAATTCAGTTTTTAAAAGTTAGTTAGTAGTTTCGCTGCGTTATTCGGGTACTTAGCCTTAACTGTTAACATGGTGGGGGTAATACTTTAGTAATTCCTTTTATTTATTCAAGAAATAGTGTTATAAAAGCAAGTATTATTAGAGTGTTACAGTTGAGAAGAGACGAACGATCGAGTTGCATTATGCATCTCATACGTAGGCTCGTACACCATGAACAAGCTAGCTAGCCCAAGTTCAAAGAAAAAGCTGCGTATGCTGGTGTAGTTCTACCATTGTTGGACCTTCTAAGTGTTAAAAAACTATACTTTGAATTACAAAAAACGGAAATACAGAAACTAGATTAGGACGAGTTAATCTCTGTATTAAGGATAATATTAGCCCTCATTATATAGCTGATGGGATTCAATGCTAATCTACCCCAGGATTCCCTAATCATGAATGGAATACAGCAAAACTCAACCATTCCCATGAACATGTATTTTGGAAGAAAACTGATTTTTTTCAGAAATATGGAAAACATAATTAAGCGTTAACTTCTGCCTTGGAATAAATAGGAAACCAATTTGACAGTGACTAAATAACTGCCTTTTGGTAATATCCTGTTAAAAATATTAATTAATTAAAACCGCAAAAAGATTAACGTTAAATATATCGTGTCACGTGCTAAGTGCTAAGTCTTGATTAATAATATAGGGAAATTCTCAATGGTAACCTTGTATTATTGCACATTCTCAATGGTAGCATGAAAAAATACTTATTATCATTGGTAGCCTTTTATTCTTGATTTTTCTACACCATGTCATTATTGATAATTTTTCTGTTAAATATGTTAAATAATTAACCATGATTCAGTTTATAAAAGTACTACATTCATAGAAATTTCCAAAAAAAAAAAATCATCCAAAAGCCTCGATCAGTCAGCTTTAAGTCTTTAACACAAATCAAACATGAACTATCCAGTTGAAAATCAAAATGATATTAATCAAATAAAAAATCAATCAACCCCCAAAATAATAGGTCAAAATCCAACAAGAATTACCTAAACAAAAAGCATATATTAAAAAAAAGTTCATCAAAGAACACAGATTAGAGCTAGGATTGAGTTTTATCGGATTCAATGGTTGAGCTCGACCATAAAGCTTCAAATTTGGAGCTTCTATGGTCAAACTATTGGGGGACCTATTTTTTCCAATAACAAAAGAAAGGCAAAGAATCGGATTCCATAATTAGCTTTTTTAGGTTGTCGCAGATAGAAACACCAGCATTATCGGAATCTATGGTGGCAGTAGCGCAAATTTTGAAAGTTGGCTGTGTACGGCGAAAGTTGTGGTGTCCGGAGGAAGTTGAGTATAAATGACAGTGGTGTAAGAGAAAGACCAATGTTTATTTGGGAGGGGGCGTGGGAAACGAGGATACAAATGACCAGTCTTTCATTTCCCGGAACAAAATTCCATAATTTTGTATCTTTTCTATTGCAAACTAATTTGAATTGGATTAATATTTTATGAGTTTGGGTTGCATGTAATTTGGATTTTGTTTTTGATCAAGTTTGGGTTGGTGAGGTCAATTATAACTATCCACAGTTAATCATGGTCAGGTAAACTAAAAAATTTACTAATATAATCTTCATTAATGCTATTATTGATACTCCATAATAAATAACAATATAGGGCTACCAAAAATAATAATTATTGTTTTTGTTACCATTGAGAATGTGTAATAGTATAGGGCTAACATTGAGAATTTCCCAATAATATATAGCCATATTATGGACCTAATACTAGCACACCAAGCCCAATGCTCCACTTGGCCCAATAACTTAAGCCCATATCATATTCAATATATGTGGCACATGGGTATACTTAAAGATATGCAAAATATCATATTTCTTCCATGTGGGAGAATATTCCCACATATGCAAAGTGAAGACTATTATTTAACCCTAAGAGGTTAAATGAGTTGGGTAGAGTAGCGATTGGCGGTTCGAGCACTCGGTCATCTTGCAAGCCATGAAAGTCATTCAAGAAGCTCAAGGATTATGAAGGTGCAGGTGAAATAGTGGGGTTAACAATAAATATGGATTCTAGTTTTTTTAAAAGAAGTGTATGAGAGTTTCGTCTGAAAAGGAGAAGCAGAAAGGGTTGAATATCAGTGTGATTTGCTGACTAGAGGAGTTGGAGGGTTGGAGTTTCTTCTTCCATGGTTGTGTACTTGTGTGGTATAGTCTTGATTTCGGGTTGATGATGAAAGATGAAGAATATGGTTCCTCTAAAATAAAGAAAAAGGACAAAAAAAAGAAATAAAAGGGAAAGAAAAGGAAAAAAATTAGAGTTAATTTTAATGGAAAAGTTAACGAGCTGGCGGAAAATGGTCATTAAGGGAATGTTGTGCATTTTTACAAAACCTCACTAGTGGAAAAACAATCATTTGCATCACCACATTTGCCTCGCACATTTAAACATGTGACGCAATTGACAGTTCTAAGCTTTAAAATTAGTCATTTGCGTCGCAGAATTATTAATCTGCGACGCAAATGACTCTAAAATGTTCTCAGAGTCATTTGCGTCGCAGATTAGTAATAATGCGACGCAAAATATTACCTCCTTTGCGTCGCAGAATTACTAATCTGCGACGCAAATGACTCTTTAAGTCACCTGCGTCGCAGATTAGTAATTCTGCGACGCAGAGGAGGTAAAAAAAATTCGGAAGTTTTTATATTCCTCACCCACGCGTACTGCACCCTAATTTGTAGAAGAACAAAACAAACAGGCGCAGCTACCTTCACGACTTCACCCTCATCCTCCATCGATCTTCGATCTTCTTCACCCTCATCCTCCATCGATCTTCTTCACCCTACACCAGGCGCAGCTACATTTAGAGAGAGTTTCGCTGGAACCGTAGGCCACAGCCGCCGCCGCCGCCGCCGCCTCCATTGGAGAATGCCCACTGAATAGGAATCGATCCCTGTCTCCATCAGGTACACTTACTTACCCTCAATTTCCATCTTCTTCACCCTAATTCTTCAATTGATTCCCTTATTTACTCAATCAGGTACACTTTCATTGAATTTTGTGGTTACTTTTTTGTTTAATTTGAAAGATTTAGGGTTTCTTTTTTTGGGTTTGGGATTTGGTGAGAAATTACGTGAATTAGGTCACTAATTTCCAATAATTTAGAACAATGAGGGGGTGAGTGTGCGTAATATTTTGCTAGGGATTATGAATTTGTTTTTGTTAATTTTGCGCAGATTTTTTTTGTTCTGACATTGTGTTCATTTGAATGTTCTGTTGCAGTGGTTTGGCTGAATTGAGTCTCGTTTGGGAGTAAGAAGATTTACTCCGATGGTAAGTTTCATTCCTCATGTTTCCAAAATGTATGAGACTATAGTAAGACTTTGAATTATTGTTGTTTGTTCTTGATTAAGCTATACATTTTGGCTTGCAAATGTTAATCAGCTTGAAGTTGTATGAATTCAGATAGAAGTTTGTATCTTTCTTCTTTACTTACTGACTTTGAATAACTCTCTTTGTTTCCTTTTTTTCTTCTTCTTAATTTTAGTTTTCATCCGAAATTTGCATTGTTTGTTTTAGAATGATTGATTGTTGTGATATATTGTGATTTCTTTGCTAGATTTTTTTACTCTTTCCCCCCTTAATTTCCTGGTATATTTCTTGTTGATTTCATAGATGTTTTTATTGATTTGGATTGGTTAGTTAGTGTTATAGTTGAGAATAATGGTTGGTTATTGATCTGGTTAGCGCTTTTAGAGTTTTGTTGGAAAGTTGAGAATTTTTGGTTTAATTTCTGAAGTAGACTAGAAATGTGTCATGAGGAAGGGGAATAAGGTGCAGTGATATACAATGTCCTCTTAATAGTATCAGTTAATGGCGACCAATTTGACCATAGACTGGTCGTTCCAGACTCCAGAACGAACTTGCTTAAAGTTATAGTAAAAAGCCTAGAACATCAGTTAGGACAGATTTGTGGCTTAGTGTCGCACGAACGCTGTAAATTCATAATTTAGTGTGCTTCAATTTTAATTTCTCGGCTTTTTTTTTCTCGGTTCAAATTTTTATTTTTATTTCATATTGTAATTTGTTTGATTTTGGTCTGACAATGGAGTTTTTTTATGTAACAGTCGAATATGCCGGAGAAATTGAACCAGTGTAAGCTTGATGCTCGCCGTGAACAATGCCTTTCGCAAGGTCCTGCATTCATTTTCTTTTCTTTTTTTGATTTTTACAGTTCTGTATTTTTCTTGCATAAATTAAATTGGAATCTTGCATCCACTAATTATCTAGAGCTTGCTCTCTTTTTTTCATTCACAATGAATTTCCTGGGCCCTTTGATTGTATTGGCATATCTTTCCTTTTATATATTGTGACTGTCAGGAAGACGTAGGATAACCTTGGTTATTATGGGTGCTTCATATGTAACCATATCTAACTTGGATGTTGGATAACCTTTATTTTTGGTTGTTTCTGGTTGGTAGTCTTTGTGATGATCAGTTGGGAAGTGTATATATGCCTGCTTGCTATGGTTGTTTTATTATTAATGAAACTTCCAAGTGTCCTGAGGTTTGTGATGATCAGTTGGGAAGTTGTTTATTCTAATGAAACAGAGAGCAGGTTGCGTAGGTTGTACTATGGCTATCATGAAGAATGTTTTAAGGTGTCTTTCGGTGAGTTTCTATTGCTTCAACTGTTGTAGGAGCTTACAACTCCAATGTAATACGGGCGAAGTTTATTAAACTAGACTTTAAATAAACTAAAATTGTGCAAAAGTATATTACATGTCTATAAAAGTAAATTGTATCTCTTGATGCAAACTAACACTCCTCTGTATCTTTCCTTTTAACCTTAACTTATACCCACCAACCTCCTTTCTGGAGGAAACGTTGTCACTAATGCAATAATTATCACTCCATGATAATGATTAGAGTAGGATATTATGTGAACAATGATTATAATGATGAGCAACTAAGGGAAGAACCACCTCAGAAGATGATTATTGACAAAGTTCAGATGAATTTGTATTATCCAGATTCATTGTTTAGATTAGGAATTTGGGATATGGCTTGCACACAAATTTACATTTTCCTCCTATGATTCTCCTATTTTTAAAATTAGATTAAAAACTTACTAGAAATGAATGAATTAGCTAGATTAAAATCTGTTAAAGGAAAATTATACAAAAGCAAACTTAATCTCTCTTAAAGTAAACTAAATTTCTAGATGCGTTGACTCAGGTTTTAGCTTATTAGTTTTTAGTATTTGGGATCTGAGTTAATGCCTCAAATTTCAGATTGTTTTTAGTAGTTTTGACTTGTTAGCCATGTACAGAGGGGTTGGTGATGCAGACTTGCTGCCACTGTTGTCCTGTGTGGACTGCTGGACAGGTGAACTATTTTGTACAATTCTGAAGGGCTGGTCAATGGTGATGCAGGCTTGTTGCTGGGTAGCTGAGTTGTTCTGTATGGTTGCGGTCCTTACCTTTTATGTCAGATTGCTGTGTAGGAAATCAGGTTGCTGGGTAGCCATTTCTTGGACTGGATTTGGCTGTTGATGAAATGACTCTGCATCATATTGTAGGATTGCATTAAGTGCTTCTTGTACTAACTTTATGGCTGCAGTCTGTTGCAGTCCAAGTTTCTCTGTCTTTGCAACTTGGTCATCAACTTCCTAGAGATTGTTGTTGTTTTTACTCAGCTCCATATTCAAGTTACTCATCTCATGGCTATTGTTTCCATCTCCACTTTCTTTTTCATCTGCTTGAATGATATCTTGGGCCTCATTCGTTTATGGTTCACTTAAACTTTTATGTTAAAAGTGTAGTTAGGTTATCAACATGTTGGGTGATCTATGGTGATTTTGCCTTTTATTGGGTTGTAACTAAAATATTAAAAAACGAATTTTTTTTTTAAAAAAAAAAGTCATTTGCAACGCACATTTAGCTAATGTGCGTGGCAAATGACTTTTTTTTTTTCGCCTAAAAGTCATTTGCGTCGCACATTTAGCTAATGTGCGTTGCAAATGACTTTTCAGGCATGGTGCTGAAAAGTTATTTGCAACGCACATTTGCTAAATGTGCGTTGCAAATGAGGTTCATTTGCGTCGCACAAATGTGCGACGCAAATGACTTTTAGTCATTTGCGTCGAGAGCTTTTGCCACGCACGATGTGCGACGCAAATGTGCTTAAAAGTGCGATGCAAATGACCCTTTTTCCACTAGTGCCTCTGGGGTACTTTGTGTGAAAACTTGAGGATATTTCATCCATTTCATTAAAACTCATTGCATTTCATGAAAAAACCGATTTTAAAATGAGGTAAAAAATGTATGTTGGTTTATCTGGGTGTGCTACTTTGAAGTCTCCTATTTGTAGAAAGTGCAACTCTTTATAGAAGTTTCACTGTCGTAAACTCGTAATCACCATTTTCAAAATTTTGACATTAGATGATAGTAGGTTAGACATTACAGTATGATCAATTGAAAATACATGTCTATTCATAGTGCAACGTATTCTGGATACCAAACTTGTACGAAGTAAATATAGATATATTAGTAACTAATTGGAATGTTTAAAAAGTCATTGGTCCTTTTACCACAACTTACAAAATTGTAGAAATTCCTAAATAAACCCAACCATATAATCTACAAATCACAACACATAGTTTGAGATCAAGAGTAATTATTAAAAACCCTAAATAACCCATCATTCTTGGTATGGAAAAGTCATGAAGTTGAAGTTAGACAAAAAGGCTTTGCATGTGTGTTTGACATTTTTTTCTTTGGCTTGTCTTTCAGGATGTTGGTCCATCGTCTGATAGTTGGATTGGGTCTTGATTTGAAGTTGGTGCTTTGCTTGTTGTCGGTATCTCCTCTATTGTGATGGTCCTGTTGTATTTAGTAATATGTTAGTATAACATTATATAAATAATACATGTAACGTTATATTGTCCATGTGTTCCCATATCAATATGTAACATAAATGATTATGAAAAAGTATAGAACACGCATTAATTTATATAAGAATGTAGGAAAGGCAGTAGAGAAAAGTGTTCACCTTTGTAGGGACTTCAACCCTCCAGATTACCAGGAAAATGAAATAAACCCAAGAATCGAACTTGTGTCCACAAACAAATTTAAAACCACTTTTAGATAGTTAAAAGGACGGAAATACAATAGAGTATCCTAATTAGGTAGGGGCAAACCATACTTGATTGTTCTAGAATATGAAAGGTAAATGCAATACTTTTTAAAAAAAAAAATATTATAGCTAGATTGTTTAAATACTTCTCTTTTCTTAATATAAAGTAAACAACAATGCCTAGATCCAATCACGACCATAACTAAATCCAAAATGCACTTATTTAGTCTCCACAATGTACATTGTCTATCATAATTAGCAATTGACAAAAACTACTATTTATGAGGTCAATTACTATAAGACAAAGTGAGTCGTTGATTATGTATAAGGCTTAAGGCTTTGAGCTTTTGTTAGGGTCTTTAAGTATACAACGTCACCTATCAATAAGATCCAACTTACATATCTAATAAGATACATCTCAAAATTCAAGTAAACATTGTATTAGAAATTTCTGTAGATGCAAAGTAAATTTGTACAGGACTGCTTTAACTTGTATATTTGCGATTTTTGTACCCTTTCTTCACTGGAACTTGGTTGGTTTTACTCGTAGTCTCAGTTTGGTTTGATATTCTCTTTTTCTTTTTAAAAGTACTCTTATCATGAGTTGCCTTGTTTCGGTTGTTCTAGATGTAGAGGCCTGGAATGTGAATGAGTATAAATGTTGAATGAGTGAAATCTGAAGCTTTTCAATGCTGCAAAAATTATTCTTTCAGAATCGAATGTTAAGTTTGTGCTTATTGCTGAACATTATGAGCTCTTTTAGGCTTAATGTTGGTTTTTGTCTATACTCTTGTTTGAAGTCCCCTCTATGGCTTAGGTATTTTCATACAAAAATATTTTAGGCTTAATGTTGGTATTTTCATTAATGACAGCGTAGCCCTTGCTTCTTACTCCCTCAATCCCCTGGTATATTTCCCTTTATGTAAATATTTGGAAATGCATATAATGGAATTTAAGAAATAATGTCTTAGTAATTGGCATAGAGAGTGTGACTTTAGTAAAAGGTAATCGATTAGATGAATATACATTTATCAGCTAGAAACACGATCAAAAGGGACAAATCAACATAAAAGAGGGTACTGATTGTGGGATAGTGGAAGTATTATTAATCTTTTTGCAGTTAATTTTTTTGCTCATAGCTAGATTCTTTCTCTCATAAACCAAAGGAAACTGGCAAGTACGTCCATCTATTGGCTTGCTTGATTCAAAAAGTTAGCAATGTTACTCCTACTTAACTGTAAACATTAAGATGTTCCTACAAAAAGTTAGCAAGTAAATTCTAGTTTTTATAAATGTCTACTATAACTGTAAAGATTAAGATGTACCCTCCATACTTAGTTGCCAAATTATCCAACATTCATAAGCGCTCCATTAGCGTCATTGACAGTCAAAACTCTCAAGCAATGCAAAAAATCTCTAGCCTCAAACATTTATAAGTGTTCCATTAGTATCATGGTCAGACCGAAGAAGAAATTTATTTCCTGTTACTCAGACAAAATCCTAGAAATGATCCGAGGTCAGATAATGGCTAAAACTATGCATGTGATATTTTATTTTGTGGTGTTTTATGTTTCTATTCACTGGTTTGGCACCTGAAGGTTCATCAAGTATAAGTACCCGACAATGCATCATAGGCTTTAATTATTGAGATGACCAGTTCTCATTGTTCATCATCGTTATCATTACCCCATTTAGGCTCCTGTAAGAAGCAGGGTAAGGGGGGGTAACATGGCAACAAAAGTGATGCAGCTGATCAAGTTCCTAAAAGTTCCTGAGTTGGAAAGGGTTTATACACAAATGGAATACTTCATACTTTATGGACATAGACTACAGAGAAGGAGTTCTAACAACTCATCAAGCTTCTCAAAGGAAAACTTTGCAGAGATTCTCATCAGTGGTCATATCAGGGTTCCCATTTTGTTGTTCCAGAATCGATTTGCAGAACAAATAAATTCTTTGTTGCTGTAGCATCTGGGAGGTGACATTCCTATTAAGCTTATTTTTTTATGTTTTTGTACATTACGATGTATCTTCCACACCTTGTTAGCAGTCTTTTGCTTCATATATTATCGGTTATTTCTGTCAATTTAACCTGGCTACTCGCAGTAAAATAATCAGTATTCCATTATTACCCATCCCCACACCATAATTCTTTAATCATTATGTACAATGAGCCAACCTAAGGCCAGTTCAGTTAAACTCATCAGAAATAAGAACCAAGGCCAACGCTCCACCCAAAGGTATACTTTCTCCCATCTCTCTTCAAATTCAGTGGATTTTATTATTGACTCAAACAAACAATTAGACAAATAATTTAAACAATAAAAATATGCAGGAGTGAAATTATTGTATGGTGTACAAGATTGAAATCTAGCTGCTTTGAGATCAATCCAAAATCAATTTTTCATTGGATTGATGATCACAGCTTCACCAAATTACAACAACATATAAGCACATCAATTTTAAAATACAACAACATATAAACACATCAATTTGAAACCTGAAAAGTGGAAATGCATACCTATTAACAAAATACAACAATGCAAAGCTGTAAGTTAAACCAATTTTAAAAAGGGCATGAAAAAACGGAATCATACCTATTTGTAGCTCTGGGTCATATCATACTCATGGAAAACCTAAATGTGTTAAATAGAGTTAAGATTGGATTAAGAGATAAAGAGATGGAATGTAAATGATTGTTTGTGTAAACAAACCGTAACTGACATGATTTAAGAAATTGTTAATGGTTTGGGGGGAAATTAATTTGTGAATGAAGGCTATTAAAGTTAGGGAGAAGATGGTGGGATCGAATTGAAGGTGAAATTGGAGTTTGATTCGGGTACGAGGTCGAATTGAAGGTTTTTGCGAGTGTGAGATGAATTGAGGCTGGAATTGAAGACGGTAGAGATTCAATTCTCGTAAGTTGCAAGTTAGGCCTCATCAATTTGGAATGAATGGTGATTAATGGTAAAGGGAAGAAGAACAACTGACAGTAATTGGGGAGGATGAAAGGGGGCGAGGTAAATGGTGACGCAAAGTTGGCCCTTTTTTGGTTTTTTTTTTTCAAATGTAGAATATATGATAAGCCACGTGTTATTAACTTATTATAAGGGTGTTGGTTACATGTCTTTGAAATGATGTTGATCTTAATTCCTTTTTAAATACCAGGTATTGATTCTCAAAAATTAACCACAATACCAGAAGGACAAATTAGACTTTAGCAATCTTGAGATTGCCCAAAAAAACACATGATCAATTAGTCGTCGTATCATTAACTAATCATTTCCAATTTAACCAATTGCTTACACAATTTGCCAATCACATAATTTCCAACAAACACCACCGTATAATTCCAACAAGGCAACGACTCTCAAAATAAATAAATAAATAAATAAATAAATAAATAAATAAATTGATTTGGGAAATTTGAGGAGTGAGAAATTGAGGGGATATATTTAAGATGTGAGATTTGATTAATTATAATGGGCTTCTTTGTAAATTTTTTGGTCTTTTGTTAGAGTGCTTCTCCATCTAACTCTAAAATCTCCTTGTACTGTCCGCCATTTTCATTTGCTAAACCTTCTTATTTTTATTTTTTTTCGGAAGTGCTAAATTTATTTGCGCTACCAATTTCAAGTGTTGTTTTTGGTGGAACAAATTTTGATTAAGAAACTAGTTTAAAGGCATAGATGTCAACGTAGATAGTTGCAAGACACTATTAGTTACAAAATACTACTACCTTCGTTTCAGAAAGTTCTTTACAGTTACTATTTGCACGGACAACAATGCAATATTTAACTACTAATATAATCATTTTCGTACGTGGGAAAATTATAAAAGTTGATATTATGAAAATATATATCGAGACCAATCTAATAAACTCTTATGTGTAACGTTTTGATGTATATAATAATGAGAATTTACGGTCAAAGTTTTTATATTTTTGACACATATTCCAAAGCGTAAAGAACTTTAGAAAAGGAGGAAGTACAATTTTTTACAACAAAATACGAAATACATTACATGTCAATAGAGTTCTAAAACCGAAGACAATCCACTTACCTAATAATATCATGGACGCTCCAACGCTCTTGTGGATAGTGTGAAATGCAATGAATTTCCATCATGAGAATGTCATGAGAGAACATCAGTGTCATTGTAGCCGGGATTAGTCTTCAGCGCCTCATCCACAATCGAGATTGCAAGATTTGTCTCCTTCTCATATAATCAGTAGCGGACCCAGGATTGTAAGTCAGGGGTGGCACGAAAGCAATACAAGTAGTTTTTTTTTTTTTGCACGTCAAGTACTACTTAGTTGTTAGTACAAAAAAAGGTGAAATTTTGGGTATAGAAAAATTAAAAAGTGGATAATCTATAACTCGTAGATTTTTTTTTGCATTATGTTAAATTTGTGTAGGTTGTTATAGGTACCCTAAAATTCAATTCGATTGAGATTTTTTTTTGTAAATGTAAGACTAGAAGTATAAAATTAATGTACAAAAATGAAGATGACTATGTGAAAAAAATAGTTGAAATATATATTATTCTTATTATTTGGGGGGGGGGGGGGGGGAGGATAAATAGGGTTTTTATTAACCAAAAAACGATAATATACAAACTTCAAACAAGATTAGACCTCAAAGTGACTTTTTTGTAAAGAAAAAAAAACAATAAACAGACATAGTACAAACTATGAATTATATATGAAGGTTATAAAAACAAAATGCTTGATTTATAAAATATTCAACGTACATTAGAAAATTAGTGATAGTTAAAAATCCTGAAATTGACTAATTAGATAAAATGAATTAAAAAAGAAAGAACGAAAAGCATGACTTATAAAAGAAAAAAAAAACATAAAAGATATGGGAATCGAACAAGCGACCTCTAAAATAGAGCTTTACAAATTACACTCAACCATTGAAACATCTTTTACAATCTGTCATTTATTGCAGATTTAATATATATTTTATTTATTGCCCTGGATTTGAGCAAAATTACAGTTTTTTTTTTTTTTTGCAGGGGTGGCATGTGCCCCCCCGGCCCATAGCTGGGTCCGCCATTGCATATAATGATCTCGAAATAAAATAGCCAACTATTCTTTGTCGTCTAAGACATTCTTTTTGAACATTAACTCGACTAAGAACACACCAAAAGCATATATGTCCATCTTTTGACTCCATAGACCTGTCATGTATGAATCAAAACATCACCATAAAATATCCTAACACTTATAAAAGCAAGGAATGGTATATAATAGTCCTGCAATAGAAAAATTACCAAAATCTCCCCATTTTCCTTCACATATTTTATTTTTCATTTAGCGTATAGACATTGTTATTACTACCCTAACCCCCTCCCATTCTCAACTTCACTTTCCCTGGTTCCCTTCCTTTTTTTTCTTTTCTTTCCTTTCCCTGGTTCTCTGTTACTCCGAGTTCTTGGTTTATGGATGTTCAATTCGCCCTTCTCCCATGGCATGTGTGGCCTTTCCTCTTTCCTCTTTCCTTCTCCTTCATATGTCTCTTTTTCGGGATGTGCTCTTCACCCATCTCCCATGGCGAGTTTTTTCCCCACATCTTTGTTTCCTTCTTCAAAGGAATTTCAGGTATTTCCTTCTTCTTTTCCCTCAATTTATGATTTTAAAGATTTTTATGGGTCTATGTATTTTGGTTATAAATTTCGATTTTGATTTATATAAATTTTGATTTATTTGGGGGTTATGATGTTTCGGGTTAGGGCTTAAAATTCAGAAGCTTTGATGATATCCTGTTCATCGGCTTATATTTGCTTACATTGTCCTAAAATCATCACCAAAACATCGTCGGTGTGAGGGGGTCGAAAATTCCCTCTTCTGGATGTGGCAAGCATATTAAGTAAATAGGGACTAACTGTGGGGGTTAGCCTCTTTTTACTAGTCTTTAAGAGTCGCCATTCTGTTTAAAAAAACTGATAAAACCCGGTTATCGTGACATGCCTAGAGTGCAAACATGTGTGATTCACGACGGCCCTATATTCCCTTGTGATCCCTGGTGTGGAGATCCCTCAACGTACATCCAGCAGAGCAGAGATTGAGAGTTCGGGGGACGTTTACTAATACGGGGAGTGCGCAGCATTAGCCCACGCGGCGCAGTCCTTACTAGTTCAATTGTGATGATGATGGGACATGCGTTATGCTACATTACTGTTCTGGATTGATTTTAATGCACATATGTTACTAAACAGATGTCAAAAGCTGATTTAGGTTGATTTAAGGAGCTTAATAATAAACCGGTTTGTCCTAGTATTACCTGATTTAGGCGTGGGAAATAAAACAGATTAAAGTTAGCAAATTTATATGGCGGGGAAAGCAATAAATTAAAACAATTCACGTTACAGCAAAGCTTAGGCTTTACTGTGGTTCTCAGGAACACCTACCACTTGACTTTACTAGCTTTTCGTTTGGTTTTAGAACTTTCCGACGACTGACTGATTATGGGGCAGGATTCTTCCAGAGTTTTGAGTGTTTTAGGCTTAAGGATTGTGTTTCGGTTTCAGCAGCATTTCGACAGTATTTGGTGAGCAGGCGGTCGTGCGGGCAGGGTCTTCTTAACAGTGTGTTAAAGCGGCAGACACACGAATTGGGACTTAGAAAGCTTCGGTCAATACTCAAGCTTAAGGGTTTAGGGTTGGAATTGTTGTCCTTTTCCGATTTCCAGAGGCCCTATTTATAGTAAAATAGGCCAGAATAAGATAAAATTTCGGAATGGGAATTTTTCGAATGAGATTTGCTGAGCGCTAGAAAATTCCAGCGCTTGGATCAGGAGCGCTGGTTATTTCTAGCGCCGGACATTTGTGCGCCAGATCTGCTCTGGTGTCAGCTGGATAATTCTATCTTTTTGCGTGATTGTATTAGGAGCAAACTGCAACGCTGAATTATTCAGCGCTTATGGTTTGAGCGCTGGAATTTTGTGACACTCACTCTGCCAGCGCTGGAATTTTCCAGCGCTGGTGTTTTACTTCACTATTCTAGTCTTATCGGTTTTTTACCGAATCTTATCACGTTTTCCTATCCTTTATGAACATGAGCTGGACTGCAACTCTTAGTCCTTACCTAATGGTGAATCGTAAGGCGATTCAAACACTTAGATATTTTATCTTACATGGTTACTATTTTAAGCAGCGTTTTGAGCATAGCAGTTAATATAAATAGCAGTTTCTAAAAATGGAAATATGGTTTACGGGATTATCAGTCAGTCAGGGATCGTTCATCGCACGCTTAGGAAAGGTTAGTCAAGCGGTGTTTGGTTTCATCATCGAACACACCGTGTCGGGCCTAGGGACAAATGTAGGCGTCTACAGTCGGCCATGTAACTCCGATCTTTGGCTTATTTTTCGATTTGATATGATGTAAACTAAGGTTGATTACCCAAGGCAGATAAGAAGGAAATACAGGAGATGGGTGTGCGAGGATTGTTGTGTAAACTGAGGTCTGGTTCCGACAATTGTGTCGAATTATTAGATGTATAAAGGAGATGGGTCTGCGAAGATTGTTGGTGGGTGTTATCAGAATTGCCTCATAGAGTGTTGCGTACAAGGTAATTGATAAAATTTCTCTTTGAAAATTTATTGCAATTATCATGAATGTATTATAATTAGAATTGGGGTTTGTTTTGAAATTTTGGGGATTTGTTAGGTTTTATTCTGATTATTTCTATATGTAATTTGACGAAAGTTTCTAAATTTATGTCATTAACGATTTGGCGGCGTATTGATTGTTCAATTGTCTAAATAGATGGATCTTGGGAATGAAAAAATCCAATGTCTGAATAGCTTAGGACCCGTTAGATATCACTGTGAAAAGTCGAGAAAACCTTAATGCCAGTTTTAATATATATGTATCTTGCCCCAAATTCCTGTTGTTGAGATTTCTTTTGCAGATGTTCTATTTTTATTTTATGCAGACATGTATTGAGTTTATATATACCATGATGCTTTTCTCCACCGCAATATTATGACACTTAGCAAAGTTTTGATCCAGCGCCTGATAGTCTCAGAGGTTCACAAATAAGTATATTGAACATGAATTACTAAATTCTACTGAAATTGTGATTGTAACTATGATGGGGTAATGTGTTGATATCTAAATGTACCTAGAGCCACATTACAATGATTATGTAGCATATGAAGAAGTCGGATGGGTGTATGTATTCCATATCCATATTTATATCAACCTTTTGGCCTTCATTTATTAGTTCGGATTTTGGCTAATATCTTTTTTATATGTCAATAGAATATTTGCTGACTCATGTGGATGAGTTCATTGACGAACTTCTGAGGAAAGACTATTCATGCGACATTGCCATGCCCCGTATTAAGAAATATAGGGTTTTAGGTATTTTTTCTCTTTGCCATTTTTTTGTTTAATATAGGGTTTGATTTTACTGAACTTTTATTTGTGATTGCCAGTCTTAATCTCGTTTTTAGTTTAGCAACATAAGGTTTGATGATTTATTGGGTTTTGAATGGTTAATTTTGGCGATTAAAAGACAATTGTTAGGGTTTTGGATTGAATTGTTGGTTTGGATTTTGGGGTTTTTTTTAACTTGCGAATCAATTCCTTTTGAATTAGGTTTCTGCCTAGCTTCTTCGAGACCGGCAGGACTTATGAATGGAGAGGATGTACTCGGAAAAATTAAAAGGTGTGGGGTAGCGCTACAAGGTTGGAGTCAACGCGAGTTCGGGAATGTGTCGAAGAAGATTAGAAGTGTCAGGAAGAGCATGGAAGAAATTGATGGGTGTGTACCCAGTGAAGAAATAGTCCAGGAAAGGAAAATGGTGTGCAAGGAATTAGATAAGTTATTAGGGATGGAGGAGACTATGTGGAAGCAACGATCGAGGGTGGATAATTTAAAAGGAGGAGATCAGAATACTAAGTACTTCCATATGAAAGCTACGGGAAGGAAAAGGCGTAATATGATACGGGGAGTGCGTAAGGAAAATGGTGAATGGGTCTGTGAGCATGATAAGATTACAAAGGCAGCTACGGAGTACTTTACTTGTTTATTTACATCGACATTATTGATGAGGCTCTCGAGGGCATCAATGTGAGAGTTACAGATGACATGAATGAGATGTTAATGAAACCTTTTGATCATGAGGAGGTGAGAGTTGTTGTATTCCAAATGGGACCTATCAAGGCTCCGGGCCCGGACGGTATGAATGCAAACTTCTTTCAGAAGCATTGGCATATTATAGGACAAGAGGTAGCGACGTACGTAATTGAAGTAATCAATGGGGATCGAGGAATGACAGACCTTAACGCGACCCATATCGTCCTTATACCAAAGGTAAAAACCCTTTGTCTATGTCTGAATATCGTCCCATTAGCCTGTGTAACGTAATCTACAGAATAATTTCGAAGATGGTTGCAAACATGATGAAACTGATTTACCGGAAATTATTTCGCATAACCAGAGCGCCTTCACCCGTGGTAGACTTATAACTGATAACACTCTAATAGCCTACGAGACCTTTCACTACATGCAGAGTGCCTGCTTGGGCAAAAAAGGGTGTATGGCAGTTAAACTTGACATGAGTAAGGCATACGATCGTGTCGAGTGGCCGTTCCTAGCGAAGGTTATGGAAAAAATGGGTTTCGAGGCACGGTGGACCGAGTTAATTATACGGTGTGTGTCATCTGTCTCTCATGTCGTAGTGATAAACGGTGAGCCTTCGGATTTTTTTATGCTTGATAGAGGTCTGAGGCAGGGAGACCCTATTTCCACACATTTGTTTATTATATGTGCGGATGTTTTCTCACACTTGATACAAATGGAGGTAAATAGGGGTTCATTACAGGGGATTTGGGTTTGTCGAAGGGCACCGGAAGTCTCGCACCTTCTATTTGCTGACGACGACATTCTGTTTAGTAGGGAGGATGATAGGGACGCACAAGCAATAAGGAGAGTTTTGGAATTCTATAGTGGTGCATCAGGTCAACAAATTAACTTTTCAAAATCTGAAGTGGTTATAAGTGCTAACGTGCAGCAAAGTTCTGCGTTATTGGAGGTTAAATTAGTAGAGGTTCAGGGAAAGTATTTGGCATTCCAACGGGAGTGGGGAGATCCAAAACACGGGCTCTAGAGTTCCTAAAGGAACGAGTGTGGAAGAGACTAAAGGGGTGGAAACAACAACTCTTATCGTTCGCGGGTCGGGAAATTCTCTTAAGGGCGGTTGTCCAAGCGATTCCTAGCTATATAATGAGTTTGTTTCGTCTACCCTTAGGTTTATGCCACGATATACAAAGAATGATGTCTCGGTTTTGGTGGGGTAGTAAGGAGGATGAGCGTAAGATTTTGTGGGTTGCGTGGGACAAATTGAGTAGTTCCAAGAGTTGTGGTGGGATGGGATATAGGCGGTTAACTGACTTCAATGAGGCTTTATTAGCCAAACAAGCCTGGCGGATTATGAACAAACCGGAGCTCCTGTCATCACGTATTTTAAAGGTCAGGTACTTCCCTCAAACTGATTGTTTAACATTTCGTGTGGGGTGCAGGCCAAGCTATGTATGGAGGAGTATATGGGGCAGCAGGTGGGTGATTGAGAAAGGTAGTAAATGGATTATAGGGGATGGTCGTAGAGTGAACATTTGGCAGGACCCCTGGCTAGCCAGGCCTCCGTCTTTCCGTGTTATCTCACCCAAGAAAGAGGGGTGTAGTAGTGAGGTGGTGGAAGACTTGATAGATGCAGTAGGAGGTTATTGGAAGGAGGAGAAGGTGCGTGAGTGTTTGCTTCCATTTTAAGCTAATGAGGTGCTTGCTATGCCCCTCTCTTCTATTCCATTTGATGATACTTTAGTCTGGAACTATGATAAATTGGGTGATTATACGGTAAAGTCGGGATATAAATTTATTACATTCTATAAGGGCATGTTGGAGGGAGCAGTTGGTTCATCGGAAGAATCAACCCTATGGAAGGGGATATGGAAGCTTGTGGTACCGCCTAAGGTTCGGGTCTTTATGTGGAGATGGTACAGTGGGGCGCTGCCAACAATGAGGGGACTGCACAGGAGAATAGAAGGTGTCTCGCCTCTGTGCCAACGCTGCAGCCAGGTTGAGGAGACAAGTCTCCACGCAGTGTGGGACTGCAAGTATGCGAGGAATGTTTGGGAGGACGCTGATATAGCTAGGGATTATGATGGACTGTCCTAGAGTGGTTAATGCTAGTGATTGGGTAGGATGGTGGATAGCAAAGCTGAGTGAGAGTGAGAGAAGTAGTGTAGAAATGGTTGCATGGACTTGTTGGAATGAACACAACGCGGTACTCCATGGAAGCATCCCACATGTTCCAGCTGAACTTAATACAATAGCTGCATCGCTGTTGTCTGCCTTCAGAGATGGAATTGTAGGAGGTAAGAAGGGGATGGGAGGATTACAACAAGGGAGGAGGAGAGACCGTGAATCTGCTGCAGTTTGGCGGTCTCCGGGTGAGAATGTGGTGAAGGTGAATGTAGATGGGGCTCTCTTTAAGGAGATAGGAGTGGGGATGGGAGTAGTAGTAAGGGACAGTGAGGGAATGGTAGTTCGCTCTTCTTGGATAGGGGTATGTATAGGGTGAGGTTCCTGTGAGAACCGTCTTATGGTGAGAACCTCTTCGTGCATATTTTTTAAACTGTATATGCATATCATTTGAACTATATGTGCATATTTTTTCAACTAAATGTGCACTGCTTTTTTTAAAGTTAGAATAAAATTTTCGATTTTCTGAAAACGAAAAAAATGCACATTCTAGTCAAAAATATATGCACATAACATTTGAGTATAAAAATATGTACATTTAGTTTAAAAAATATGCACAATTCATACGGTTGAAATATGATGCACATTTAGTTCAAAAAAAGATGTACATTTAGTTCAAAAAATATGCACATTTGAGGTTCTCACCATAAGAAAAGGTTCTCACCGTAAGAGAGTTCTCACGTGAACCTATACATATATATAACCATCTTAGTTTTAAAACAATACTACAGAGTAGAACCCAAAACTCATAAGCTGATGTTTCTTCACACAAAAACAATCTAAAAATTAAATTAACTAACTATAATTGAAATTATTTAGGTCAAATGATTTCACTAATTTTATTTTGCTAGCTAGGGAACCGCGCGTAATAGCGCGCGGACCAACAACTAGTATGAATAAAAGGTTAAAAAAAATAAAGCAAAAGTCCATGCAAAATAATATCTTGACTACACTGCCAACTAACGAGCATATCTCTTTCTTTTTTTTTTCTTTTTTTTTTATTTTAAAGGTAACCCTATCATGCATTCTTCTATTGATTATTTTAAAATGACACAAAATTTGTCAAAACCATTTTTTAGGGATCACAAACATTATTTTTTATTGCTAAAATTATAAAAAAATATTTACGGAGAAATAATTTACGTCAAACAAATTACATTAAAATATTTACGAAATATTCTCTCCGTCTCAATTTATCCCTGTATAGTTCAAGATAATAAGAAATATAATTTTTAATTGCTGAATTTACACAAAATTATATATGGAGCGATAATTAAAATCAAACAAATTAGAGAATTACATTAAAACAATTACAAATATTCTTTACAAGATAAACTAATCATATAAAACATCTTACAAATTATTAAATTATATGTCAAGTTAGATTGTAATTATCCTGCCTGTTTTGTATTTTATGTTTCATTCTAGGTCTTTTAAACATAAAATAAAGTCATATCAGCATCTAAATAAATAATATATTAATGTATACACGTTTTCCATTTTATATGGTTACTAATGTGAGTATTATCTTCTCCCCAAAACCACTTTTTTTTGTTTATTTAAAAGATCATAGAGATATGAAGGCGACAAACATCTTGATAACATAGGTTGTTTTACTTTCTATATTTCATTTGCCTGATATATACCAAACTATAACCGAGTGCATAGATTATGACCTCATTGAAGACTGTGCGTCAATAATTTCACAGTTTGTTGTGGTTGTCTACGTGTGAGATCGCCTTTGTTGATTTTCCTTTATCATAGCAAAAATGATGTTCCTTTGCTGATGGTCATTGAGATTCTTTAGGTCAAATAATTTCACTAATTTTATTTTGCTAACTAGGGGACCTAGCGCACGGGCCAACAAATAGTATGAATAAGGTTAAAAAAATAAATCAAAAGTCCATGTAAAATAATATCTTGACTACAGTTGGTGTGCCAACTAGCGATGCCTATCTTTTTTTTTTTTTTTTTTTAAACGTAACACTATCATGCATTTTTCTATAGATTATTTTTAAATGACACAAAATTTATCAAAACCATTTTTTAGGAATCACAAACATTATTTTTAATTGCTAAAATTATATTTACGGAGAAATAATTTACGTCAAACAAATTACATTAAAATATTTACGAAATATTCTCTCCGTCTCAATTTATCCATGTATAGTTAAAGATAATAAGAAATATTATTTTTAATTGCTAAATTTACACAAAATTATATACGAAGCGATAGTTAAAATCAAACAAATTAGAGGAATTACATTAAAAAAATTACAAATATTCCGTACAAGATAAACTAATCATATGAAACATCTTACGAAGTATTAAATTACATGTCAAGTTACATTGTAATTATCCTGCCTGTTTTGTTTACGCTAATTTAAAATATTTTTAAATTGACATTATTATCAATTATATATTGATATTTTTTTAAGGGAATTGATTTAATAATTTAAAAGGGTTTACATTTTATGTTTCAATCTAGGTCTTTTAAACATGAAATAAAATCATATCGGCAGCTAAATAGATAATATATTAATGATACATTTTTTCATTTTTATATGGTTACTAATATGAGTATTATCTTCTTCCAAACCACTTTATTTATTTATTTAAAAGATCATAGAGATATCAAGCCGACAAACATCCTGCTAACATAGGTTTTTTTTATTTTCTATATTTCATTTGCCTATAACATAGGTTTTTTTTATTTTCTATATTTCATTTGCCTAATATACCAAAGTATAGCTGTGTGCATAGGTTATGATCTCATTGAAATGTGCATAATTACACAACTTGTTGTGATTGTCTGCGTGTGAGATCGCTTTTGCTGATGTTCCTTTATCATATTGAATAAAGGATCAGCAACGAACTAGGGATGCTAATGAGCTGAGTCGAGCTCAAGTTTGGCTAAGTTCGACTCGAACTCGAAAACTCATGGTCAAACTCGGCTCCACTCGAAAACTCCCGAGTTCAAAATTTTCAAACTCGCTCGAGCTCAAAAACTAAACTCCAGCTCAAACTCGACTCAAAAATTTAAACTCAAGCTCCAAAAAATAAACTTGAACTCGAATTCGACTCGAAAACTCAAACTCGAGCTCAAACCCGAATCAAATTTCAATCTTATAAAAGGTAAGTTTATACCCCAAATCAATATATCCATTAGCCTAAATAAAAGCCAATGGAAGTGATTTATACACTTTCACACTCAAAGAGTTATACTTATAACCCTTTCATTCTTTCCTCCCTCACTTATTTACCAATGTGGGACAACGTTAATATAACCCTTTTCTTATTTCCTTCCCCACTTATTTACCAATGTTGGACAAAATGAATATAACTATTTTCTTCCTTTTCCCTCACTTATTACCAATGCTGGAGTAATCTAGATGGACGATTTAGATATTTTTTTTTTTGTCCTTAATAGTTTATTCATCGTTTTTAGGAAGAAAAAAAACAAGTATATTTTTTTTAAGGAGCAAAAAACATAAAATGATGAATAAAAATGATAAAATAAAACATCTATATTTTTATAAAAGTTTATATTATGTATTTATAATTCGAGCTTCTCGAGTTATTCGAGTCGAGTATCAAGTTGCTCGACTCGGCTCTTTAAATTTCCGAGTCGAGCTGATTCAAGTCGAGTTTTGACGGAGTCAGGTTCGAGTAGCTCGCGAGTTCAGTGAGCTCATAAGCACCTCTAGCAGCAATGGAGGCGATCTTACGCGCAGTGGTTGCCGCAACATTTAGGTTTATTGTGCGACGCAAATGGTAAAAGCCATATGCGTCGCAATTTTGGGTGATGCAAATAAGAGTAATTTCAGTCGTAAATAAAGAGCGACGCAATGACATTTTTTCTTAAAAGGTTAAAATATCATTTCTTTCGTAGTTTTATTAAAGAGCGGCGTAAATGACATTTTTTTCCCCTAAAAGCTGAAAACATCATTTGCATCACACACTAGTTTTTGGTCCTGAGCGACGCCGCGAGTTACTACATATTTAACATTTGTATTCACTTATTTGTTTTCGAAATGATAACATCAATCATATAGTGTCTTAGTTGACGTGGCCTAAATTCAGAGACTTCGTTAAATGGCATAAAGCCTTACTCCACCATGGGCCTCTCCCTTGGAAGCCCATGACCGGCCACTTGAGTTTGCCTCTACAGAAAAGGCCAACAAACTAGATGCATACTCTTTAGTTTACCATCTAGGCCCAAAAGGCCCAAATGACCTAGGCTCGATCACTTGTAAAATCCGGAGAAAGCCCTTTAAAGCCCTTTCATTCCAAGGCAGACCAGACAAGGACACATGTCCTTATCTCTGAGGTCACCCAATCATATAGCTAGCATTTTTGGACCAATTCCCCAAAATTCTAGACCTATAAATAGTTCAGATCCCAAGGTAAAAGGGGGCATTCAATTCATTCCCACCTACCTTAAACCACTTTTCTCTTCCTTCTCTCTACAAATTACTTCTCTCTCTATCCAATACTTACTTAAGCATCGGAGGGAATATTCCTACGGGAATATTCTTGTTTTGCAGGTTGCAGGAAGATCGTGCCAGCGCATACTTGATACCTCTGAGGAACGCGTGACACGTCATCACCACAAAAGATCCCACAACATTTGGCGCCGTCTGTGGGGAGGTATAGTATCATGGCGGAACTGCAATCTGACGGCAAGGAGCACGACAACAACTCGAGAGAGCGGCATCCCCGCGAGAGGAGTCAGTACCATATAGAGGAAGCTAATCGAGTCGTCAATGCTGGAAACATGCCTCGTCGAGTCTAGGATGTCGAGGTGATTGTTGAAGAAGAACTGGATGTCGAGGCACCTCCACAAGGCGGCCATCTTAGTCCCATCATAAGGGATGTCGTCCTGGATGAAAACCTGGACCTACCAGTCTCGGTTGGATCGTTGCACGAGATATTGACAGGATTTTAACAGCAGATGAATCAAACTTTCCAGCAGCAGATGAGCACGACGTTGCAAGACGAAATGCGAAGAAACATGCTAATATATAATACTGAGAGGTCGGCCCCGCAAAGGCCCCTCAGTCTGGGCATCAATCGGATAAGCAGGATGCCGCTCAGATCTAATGTTTGGAGAGCAGGGGAGAGCTCCCGTCCCCAGGCTATCCGAGGAATCAGGCCTCTGGCAGAGCGTCCGGACACAGACCGCGGCACTCGAGCCCCACCTCCTCGGCGAGAACAAATATCCCGACCTATCTCACGAGCGAATCCGTCGGCTCCCCCTGCGTCCACCATCAAGGCAGCAAGAGCATTATGAAGCTGTGTTCGAATTATCTGACACCGGATCTACACCGGTTATGGAAGACCATCCTTTTTACCCCTCCACTCGAGGACAAACTCAGATGACGCCTCCACGAGTAAGTACGCGTCACTATATGGCAACTAGCCGTCGTGAACCTACTTATCACATCTAGCAAGGATTGACTAATCTGACTTTGAGGCATATGAGCACCCCTTTTCATGAAGCCATAATGAACGCCCCTAAGGAGCCCAAGGTCAAAACTCCTACTATTGAAGCTTATGACGGTACTACGGATCCAGATATGCACCTAGTTGCATACTGCCACCACATGCACGTCCAAGGAACCAACGAAGCCACCTGGTGCAAATACTTTCCAGCCACCCTAAAAGGTGTCGCGTCTAAATGGTTTGAGCGGTTGCCTGCAGGATCGATCGCCTGCTTCAACGAGCTACAAGTACTGTTTTCTACTAGGTTTATGGCATACAAGGAAGAAAGGAAAATAAGCATGCACCTAGGCCGCATTCAGCAAGGGAAAGATGAATCTTTGCGAAGTTATGTTAAGCGCTTCAATATGGAAGCCAGACAGATCCCGGATCTGCCTGATGGCGTCTCCTTTGATAATTTACATGCCACAGAGATATGTAGCGTGTCCAAAGATGAAAATATTGAAGAAACTACGGACTCACTTGGAAAGAAGGAACAGACTGAAAGGAAAGTCACTCGTGTCAACGACACCTGGGTCCTCTCTAAAGAGCATAATTCTACCCCCCTGGGAAAAAGAGAGGACGGCCGCAAGAGAAGGAATATTTTGAGTATAACACGGACCTTCTTACCATTCTAGTAGATGTGAGGACCAGGTTCGACCTTGAGCGACCCTTTCCAATGAAATCCCCTGCTGAGGGTCGAGATCCCAAGCTGTATTGCCAATTCCACGAAGATATAGGTCATGATACCAAAGATTGTAGAAGCCTGAAAAGGGCTCTGGATGGTCTAGCTTCCATAGGACACTTAAAGAGCTACCTTCTGAGAAGTACCCACGGCACGGGAAAAAGTCACTATAAGAAGAACAAGTCACCCGTCTCGGCCGGAGAAGGGAATCATAGTGAAGGGGGCTTTGTAGCCGTCATATCAAGAGGCCCTGCCATTGGAGGACCCACCATGAGGGGACAAAAAGATTATGCCCGTCGGTTAGGTCAAGTAATGTTGTCTGGAAAGTCACCGATGGACCCGTTCCCTCGGATAGAAATATATGAATCAGATGGAGGACGCATAGCCACCCCGCATGACGACCCCCTCGTCGTCGAAATCAAGATCTCCAACTTGAGGGAAAAGCGCATATTGATAGATACAGGGAGCTCGTCCGACATAATGAGCATGGAGTGCCTGAGCCGTCTAGCTCATGTCCCTAAGACCATTGAAAGCATCCAATATCCTATCATCGGTTTTGGAGGAAGCATCATACATCCTGTAGGCGTCATAACCCTACCAGTACGGATAGGAGGACGTAATGATGGGAGAAAGATGGATGTAGATTTGCTAATTGTCAGGGACCTCACAGCGTACAACGTCATCCTGGGACGTCCCACTCTGAACAAGACCAAAGTTGTGGTCGTCACTCATCTCATGCTCCTAAAGTACGTGTGTGATGACATATCCATAGGAACCATTCATGGAGATCAACAGCAAGCACGAGACTGTTATCTCACCACTCTCAACCCTTCAGCATGGAAAAGGGAGCCAGCCGGAACCAAAGGCAAAAGAGAGTACGAAGAGGAGCCACCAGCAGCTGAAGAAACTACCCTAATTAAGTTAGAAAAAAGTGGCTAAAGCATACGATTTTTGTAGACTAGTCAAGTATCATGTAAGAGCCTACAAAACCGCCAACAAAGCATGTAAAGAGCCAAGCAAACGGCCTGTATCGTGAGCCCACAAAACGGCCAATCCTTGTGAGACCAAAGCGGTCCTATTTTCCTATATATGAGTTAATTTTATGATAGTTATATCTTCTTTATCAACACTGAGTTTTTTCTATCTCTATGGCTAGCTCCACAAGCCACGCGCCAAGTAAAAAATTCCACCCACAAAAAGACACAAAAATGCGAATAAACTGACTCAATAAGCTAGTCAACTCAATATTGACGTCTTCTAATCGATGGCGTCAGAAAAGACTAATTGGTTGACGGCCTGAGGAGTGGCCTAGATTAGCGCCCCAAATTAGGCTGATCACCTAAAACACTGGGGTTATTGTCCACACAAGGGCACCAAAAATTTGTTCCAAGACAATCACTCAATAACTGAACAGGAATAAAGAAATACGATAAAATTGCACAGAAGGCACAAAATTCATACATGCGCACGCAGCGCAAAAACCCAAATTAAAAGTGCCCAAAGGCACCAATACTAAGACAAGCGCATACGGCGCTAGGAAAGCCAACAACTAAGAAAAGCTTAAGGACAAGGAGCGGTCGAGCTACCATCTTGGACGTCCTGTCCCTCTGGAGAGTTCACCTCTTCTTCCTCCACGTCCTCCTCCTCGTCCTCCTCCTCCCCGTTACTAACGAACTCAGGAGGGTCGAGCCCGAGGCGTTGAGCAGCTTGGACGGCCATCTGGTATGAAATTCGACGCTGGAACCAGGAAAAGCCTTTACCTTCCATCTCCTGGTCCCAAGCTTGCCGAGCACCCTCCAGAATGGCTTCCTCCCCGAGCTTAAAGGAACAGGAGGCCTCTCCGCGAATAGCCTCCACTTCACCCTGGGTGGCCTTGAGCTTCTCCTCCAAGGCGTCCACCTTTGTGGAGAAGTTTGTAACTCGTTCGGAAACAACAACATATCCGGCCTTGAGAGCAGTCAACTTCTCCTCATGCTCCTTTAGCTTCGCCTCGTAGTTCTGGGCATCTATCTCAGCTTGCTTAAGAGCAGCAGTCTCTGACCTAATGACCACGTCCATTTCCTCATTGATGAGTCTCGCCTTTTCCTCGGCGTACTTCTCATGGTTTTCAATCTGGTCCTTTTGGTTCAGCATCTTCTGGTACATGTTGATAGGGTACTGCCTAGCCTCGACAAATCTAATAAAGAGTTGTTCAAAGGCAAAACAAACTAGTTAACCCCCCCCAAAAAAAAAAAAAAAAAACTCACATCCAGCACACGGGACTGCATGGCCCCAGAGAACCCTTCCTCAACCCCTGGGAGTGAGTTTACATACTCCCGGGGGATGGCGGCATAGACGGTGGAAAGGATTTTATCCTTCTCCTCCGAACTGAAACAAATAGATGGGGGAATTTGTGACACCTCGGCCCTCCTTATCCGCCCGACGTCAACACCACATGTATCAACACATAAGCACAAATCAGTGACAAAACTACTAAGCAAACAAGCCATCCCAATTAATACAAGCATACCTGCACTCGCTGACGAATTAGGTGGGGCATTTCTTTGTCTCCGGATGGAGGGGAGTCACTTGGCTCCCTGCCCACTTCCTCCCTAGGCAAAGGACCAGCAGTGCGACCTGACAGGCTAAAGTCGTATTACCTAATCAAAAATAACCTAAGGTCCACTAGCTAGGTAGCAAGGGAAGTCAGGATCGAATCCATAGGGAAACAGGCGTTCTTTCTACTATCAATTAATTTAGACTATTGTGAACAAAGTTGGTTGATGGTTTATATACTAAGACTATGAACGAATATTAAACAAGAATGAATCAATATATTAAGGAATCTAGGGTATAGGTTCGCCAACAAATAATAATCCAGGACATTGAATAATCACGATTATCAACAAAGTAATTGATTAGATTAGCATGCTCTCTCAAGTCGATTCTAATCATAGACTTAGAATTAACGGGCTCTCGCTACGTATTAACTCTAATTCTACCTATTGACACAAGCCTAAACATCAAATTGCATCTCTCGAATCTTAATTTGATATTGCATAACTACCACAATTAAACCTGCGCAAATCTAATCGCATAGTAAATGAAATCAATCAATAGGAATCAATTACAATGCTAACAATCATAATCATTCAATCATCCCTTCATATTATTCATGGATCCCCAACCCTAGAAATTAAACTACTCAAGCATGTTGACAATAAACAAAGCAATAATCATAATTGAAAGCATTATTAAAGCAAGACAATGAATTGAAATAAGAATTAATACCTATTTGAAGAACAAGGGAATTGAAAGCTTGAATTTTTATTGAGAATTAAACTAAGTGTTTTTGCATAAACTAGAGAGAAAATTAGGCTAAGGAAATAATACTAAGGTTTTAATGCTAGAAAATAAAGTGTTCTCTAAAAACAATTAAGGCTTTTTTATATAGTTTGCCCAAAATAAGGCCTAAAAAACGGAAAGAAAACTCGCGCATAAGTGCTGGGGGTTGGCGTCGCCCGATCGGGCGTCGCTTCGCCCAATCGGGCGATCCACTCGATAGTCGGCCCGATCGGGCGGTTTGTGAACTCTCCATATAGCCTCCAGATTGACCGCCCGCTCCGGATCGGGCGAGCTGCGCCCGTTTGGGCGCGCGTTGATGAATCCAGATTGCTTATAATTCCGCCCGATGGTTGCATTTCGCCCTCAGCTTCCAGGGCGATTTGCAATCTTCAATGTAGCTCGCCCATATCACTGAGTCTAACTCCCGGGGCTCAACCATAAGAATCCAGGGCTCCTGAAAGTCGACGATGGAGGTCCCGAACTTCTCGGACTCATATAGTGGCCTAGATCAACAATGAAACGGGTCTAAAACGACCAATTTCTCATAATCAAACCTGAAACTCAAGGCACACTCAATAACACACATTAGTACTAGAAACGGCTCCTAAGAGCACGTTTGACACATAAAAGTACTAAGGGACGGGGGTAAAAATACTATATAAAACATGCATATCACGACCAGCACCCACTGCCGCCTCAGCAAAGGCATCCTTGGCCGATGAACAGTCATCACTTGTCATAGGAGGAAGGGGCTCCTTGGCTACGTCGGCCGCAGAAGTGCCCTCCACCTGGGGAGAGGAAGCACCCACACCTCCAGCAGGAGCGGACGAAGGTTCCGGTCCAGGCGTCGATACAGCAGTTGCGCCACCTTTCTTCTTGAAAAAAGGACGTTTTGCCTTAGGGGCAGCCGAAGAAGGGGCTGGACGCTTCCCTATAACTGACACAGAAGGGGCCTAAGGACAGAAGAACCCAAGTCAGCATAGCCCAAAGATTTCAGTAAATACTCAAAGTAAATTAAAAGTACCTTGGGAAGGTCACCAGAGGCCGCCTCATCAGAATTTTTGGAGGACTCCTTCCTCTTCGCCTCCACCACTTTGAGGACGTCATCCGTATACACCTAGGACAACCACTCAGGAAGCTTCACCCACCCTTTGTCTTCTAGGGACAGACGCTCCATAGCAGATTCTACACAAGACAAAGAGATTAGCGAAGAATAGAAGGACCTTATTTACTCTGTTCATATAAAAAGGGAAAACTACCTCTAGATAAATATGGACATAGGCCAACGGCCGCGAGGAAAACCCTATAGTAAATTGTCCTACATGATGAAGCCAGCTGTTGGGAATCCAAGCATGGCTCTTGGAAGACAGCCTATACATTTTTGCCTGAAATAAGGGTTTAACAAGCCTCCATTCCTGTAGATGCCTACTTTTGTCCCCATTCCCGAAAGGGAAGGTTCGATGATAAGAACACAAATCTCCACTTGGCAATGCATCTCCTATAAAATAACGAATCTCAATCACCCTTTTCATTTCAGCCAAAACTGCTATTTATAGAAACCTGCTAAGAATAGTAACTGCCGTAAAAGGTAGTTGTTAAAAGTGGCAAAGTCATAAAAGATAGAAACCTGTCAGAATTAGGTGTGGCACTCTAACATAAATCCTAAAAGAGATAGAATTTGCATTCCTGGTATAATTCGAAAATAAGAGTTACGTATTAATTGAATTCCTAACGAACCTAGAGTTCGTAACGGGCCCAGACGCATTCGGTCATAAAGTTAATACGCACTAAAAGACTCGGATGAATCTCAAAAGCTCTGTATTCTAAGAGTCCAAATCTGACAAAGAACTCGGCCCAGATCACATTTTCAACGCCCAGCCATGGGCGCCGAAATCTTTGGCGCCCAGCCCTGGGCGCTGAAAATGCCTGGGGCCGTTTTATTTCCGGATTCTTTTTGGATTCGTATCTTAAAATCTATCTTTCCACACACCCTTTTCCTATAAATACAGCCTCAAAACCGGCGTGAAAGAGGACACAAAATTCCATAACCTGAGTATTGACTCTAGCCTTAAGCCTAGCCTCACGCTGCGAAATTGATCCGGCGCTCTGTCGCAATCGACCCAAAAGTCAAACAGAACGCATCCTGCCCCTTGTAGCTGATGAATTAAGCCTAAATATTGGAACATTGCTTGGAAACCCGAGATTCGTTAAATAAAAGGAGAAATAGCAAAGCCAAGTGGTTAGTTTTCTGAGAACCGTAACGCACCTCTCAAGGGTGCGTTGTAATGTGTCCCTCATATGATTTAATCGCTTTCATCACCCTTTTATAAAATTGTCAAACTATTAATTTGATTGATCCATCACGCCTAATAAGATAATACCTTGGACAATTGAATTATCATGCTAGGTACATTAAATCAATCTAAATAAGATAATCACGATCGATTTAGTGTTATGTGTTGCATATTGCTAAAATCAATTCAGAATAGTTTAATAGTTTAACGCATGTCCCTTCAATTATTTATGCTGAGCTAGTAAGGATAACCTGCCTCTGGAGTTATCGATGAGCACTCCTCTCGGTAGTTACAGTCCCCCGAACTCTCAATCTCTGCCCTACGGGTGTACGTTGAGCGATCCCCACACCAGGGATCACAAGGGAACCTATGGCCGTCGTGGTCGAACATAATTGCACTCCCTTTATGTCACGATAACCGGGTTTTGTCAGTTTTTCTCATTGTCGTTAAAAACTGAATGGCGACTCCTATATTACTAGTCGATTGGGTGTAAACTCACAGGAAATCCAATTACACTTGGTCTGACAACGTCACGCCCACGAGGGACGAGGTCACGCATTAGCCTCGTGCTTTTTCGACCCCCTCACAGTGGCGACTCCGCTGGAGAACGTTAATGAAATACTCGTGCTCGTAGGTAATCAAAATAGCCGAAGGGTGAAACGATCCTACTCCACGTTTATTTCCTTATCAAGTTGGGACGACCTGAAAATCAGCATATTAATGTGAACGGACAGAACCGCATAAAGAATCTTGGCTCCCTTGGTGTGTTTCATCTCGGGAGTTGGGACTAAGGATACCCATCGCCACTCGGGGGGTGCATACGCTTCGAATGTTGTCCACTCGGAAATTTCGCTAGTAGTACACCTGATGGGTTATGATTCATATGACAAAACATAAATCATGCGGAAAAACCATAAAGCCAGGAAAGCATATTATTTACACATAATCATTTAGCATAGTTTAGATGCATACACATTGTTGCGTGCCCTCCCTAGCTGCGCCCGAACCGAACAAGAACAAGTCTTTAGGACTCCAAGTGTCGTCCCTTCGTAGATAGTCCACAGCACGTCCGGATCCGCCTTAAGCTTGACCAACTAGAATCGCCCTTAAGGTTGCTTAGGAATTTCGGCTATTAGGTGCAAGTGTATGGCTGCTTTTTTTTCTTCAAAATCTTACCTTTAGAATACTTCAATTGTGTCTATAAATTATGACCCTAGGCACCTATTTATAGAGGTATAGAAAAGGAACTGGAATCCTACTAGGATACGAATTAATTAAACTAGAATCCTAGTAGAACTCTTATTTAATTAATTCATCCTTTTAGGATTAGGAATTTAATCATATATCGAATCCTGATAGCTTTAGGATTCGTATATGAACACAAACACACACACGCACGCACAGCAGCCCACGAGGGGCGCCATGCGCGCGCGCGCAGTCCGCGAGCACTCGCAGCCCATTGCCACGAGGCCCACACGCTGCTGCAGCCTTGGCGCGCGCTGGGCCTGCCTTGCGGGGGGCCTGGCGCAGCCTTGGCTGGTGCGTTGTGACGCGCTGGCTTGCTGGGCGATGGCCTGGCTTTGTGCTGGGCCTTCGTCTGGCAGGCCTCGTCCGATGCTAATTCGTACGATACGCTTCCGATTAAATTCCCGATTCCGGAATTTATTTCCGATACGAACAATATTTAATATTTCCGATTCCGGAATTAATTTCCGTTTCGAACAAATATTTAATATTTCCGTTTCCGGAATTATTTTCCGATTCCGATAATATTTCCGATTCTGACAATATTTCCGTTTCCGGCAATATTTTCGATTCCGGCAATATTTCCATTTCCATTAATATTTTCCGATACGTACCATGTTTCCTTTTCCGGCAACATTTACGACTTGGATAATATTTATATTTCCGATACGATCCATATTTCCGTTTCCGGCAATATCATCGTTTCCGGAGTATTCATTTCTTGCTTGTGACGATCTCAGCTCCCACTGAAACCAAGATCCGTCGATTCCGAATATCCATAAATGGGGTATTTAATGCCATTAAATACTTGATCTGTTTACGTACTATTTGTGTGACCCTACGGGTTCAGTCAAGAGTAAGCTGTGGATTAATATCATTAATTCCACTTGAACTGAAGCGGCCTCTAGCTAGGCATTCAACTCACTTGATCTCACTAAATTATTAACTTGTTAATTAATACTGAATCGCATTTATTAGACTTAACATTGAATGCATACTTGGACCAAGGGAACTATTTCCTTCAACACCTGTCCCAAACCCAATCGCTCGCCCACTAGGTCCCTCTCATTGGTGCATGCCCCCTTGGTAGACCTGTCAAAAATCGACCCGACCCGAAAACCGACCCGAACCCGACCCGAAAATACTGGGTCCTGAACAAGGTTTTGTGACCCGTAACCCGATTTTATCCAAACCCGAGCAACCCGAAAAGTAATGGGTCAAAACCCGACCGAACCCGTTTTGGACCCGACCGATTGAAAATTATTATATTTATAGTAGTAAATGAGATTATGAGAAAATTTAAGCATAATAAACTTGTTATTTTCATTATTGTTGTGTATAATATGATTTTAATTTGAATTATACGTCATTTTATGGTTTAATTTTACTAATATAAACTTGTGTAGAAAAATTTGATAATTTGTGCCCATATTTTGTATATTTATCACCTAAATTAATGAAAATATAATGCGCGTTTTAAAATCACTCAACCCGTTGGGTCGACCCGAACCCGAAAGTTCTGGGTCTTGAACAAGCATTTGTAAACCCGAACCCGAAAGTGACCGACCCGATTAAACCCGAACCCGAAAATAATTTTTTACAACCCGACCCGACCGACCCGTTTGACAGGTCTACCCCTTGGCTTACATCGTGATTGGCCTCTTGGGACGAAATTCGTCTGATGAATGCACTACCTCGACCGGGGCATGTGTTGGATCTACGATAGAAGCGGTACCAAGCCGGCGCAAATATTACCCATAGAAGCCTATAATAAACTACGTGACATATTAATTTTGCTTCATGTTGTAATGTTAGTTATGTGTAGCAAATTATGTGATTATTATGTGATTGTGTGTGACAAATAATACTAGAAAACCAACGACCCTAAAAATTGCCCAAACATTCATAAACACAAATTGGCCAAAGAGTTATACCGAAATACGTGTTCCGTAGCCCCGGGCGATCGCCACAAAAATAAGCGACGCCCAGGACGGCCTGTAACGGATCCCACAACACTGCACAACGCGTAAAGGACGTTATTAGGCGAGCACGCAAAATTAAGTCGTATATACGAAAAAAGGATACACGAACAGAATACGAGTACCAGTCAGGGACGCATTTTCAGCGCCCATGGCTGGGCGCCAGTCATTTTCAACGCCCAGAGCTGGGCGCTGAAGTTGCTGCCTGGCCTTTTGGTGAGGCGCAGCAGCCTCGGTGCCCGCGCATAAAGTATACGTAGCAACAAAAAAATTCGTAACAAATTTTCTACGAGGACGTATGAAAAAAGGCACTCGATTCTAAGAACGACTTATAAAATAAACAACTCCTGGTGTCATCATTAGGCCTCCTATGACGACAATGTTCGGCACCAAAACCGAGCACGCTAATTAAATGACCTTGAATGTCACATGGGCAAAGTATTCAAAAAATAATGTTCAAATAAAGTTTTCAAGGAAAAATAATGTTCGAATAAAAAATAAATAAATCCGAGTCTAGACTAGGCTATGCCAAAGTACAATCTAAATCCTAAGTCTTAGTTGTCTTATACATAGAATCGGTCCTAATGCTTGGTGTCGTTCTGCAAGTTAAAAGGTTAAACCATATTGAGTCTCCCTTCCTAACATTTAAAAGAAATCAATAAGCACCCATATGTAATTGTCATCCCTTGCTAAGAATCTACGGCCTCAATACTCTCTCTCACCAATAAAAAGAATATATTATGTAATTCAAGTATTTGCAAAATGGAAACAGTCACATTCTGAAAATCATTCCTCCATAGTCGCACAACCCCCAAAGTGAGCCTAAGGTGTCAATACCATTGGCAAAAGAAAAAATTAATGGCCTCAAGGCTTATGATCACATTGGGTCACGACTATCATAGTCCTCTCGAGCCACTCGCTCCTTGAAGTAATCCTAAGTACGGACTAAAAGATTTTCCATGAATGCAACATGACGAACCATGAAAATACCCAAATCGGCATGCCATAAGGCTACCATTGGGGTAAAGCAATACACACTAAGAGGGAAGCCGCACTAATGATTCTAGTCTTGCAAAAATGAAAATTCGATCTCCCCCAACTAACTACCTTGCCAACATTAAGCAAAATGGCGCATGACAAATGAACACCCAGGGGTTAAAATCTAAAGTGTCAACCAACGAAAGTCATGGTCCAATTAGCCTAAATCTAAGAGTCGCTTGGTCAAGTATTATAGGCTTACGCCACGTCATTATTTTGAGTCTAGGTCACCTCCTTGTATTCATACACGGGTTATAATCAGAAAAATTAATGAAAGTTCGAGTCTAAATCACAACTGCCAATTAAATCACGGAAACGGGAATCTGAAAAGAAGCAAAAAAAAAAAAAAAATTCGATGTAATTCTTTCGTTAAATTTCAATAAAGTAAAAACAACATTTTGTGTAATAGCCTGTTTTTTTTTTTATGAAACTCTTAATTAAATACTAATTATATTATGTATTTTAATTATGTTTGAAATCAATTTTGATAAAGGACCAGTATTGATAATTAGTATTTATAGCTTGAAGAAAAAAAAAATTATTTAAAATGAGTTTTATTTGCTTTGAAGTGAAAAGACTATTTTGCCCTTGTGAAAAAAAAACACATACTCCTCCATCTTTCCTTTGTACTCGTGTCAATGCGAGAACTGGCCAGACCATTTTTTTTGGTCTTGATGTCAAAATCTCCTCACTCCATTAGTTCACCCATAACCATGGATTCATTAAATGGAAAAAAAAAAACCTCATCTCCTCTACTTTAATTATGGAACCTCCGCTTCTGTTCGTCCAATTCCTACAAATGAATCCATATTTTGCGTGTAGTTCCTTCATGAAAAGTTAATAAATTTAGCCTCAAAAATCACTCAATTTGGAGCAGTATTCTAGGAGATAAGCCCTTCTGAAACTAAGTGTTTTGCTGTTGCTGTAATGTCAGCACCATCTTCTGTTTCTGTTATTCCAGCGATCTTCTGTTCATTTTCAGCTTTTCTTCTCTGAATAAGAATTGTATATCTCTTCGACTTGATGAACTTTGGATCAAGAATTACTAAAATCGGAACCCTGAGCTAAGAGATACGGTCTTCTGAAGCTGACAGTTGTTGCTGCCAACGTGTTGTTGTTGTTGCTCGTCTTCCTTGTTACTTCTCACTTCCCCAACTTCTTATTTGCATTTTTGGATTCTAAAGGGAAAGGTATAATTATTGGCCTAAACTTTATTTTGGTAGTTGGGTTTAAAAAGCCTTGAAATTCAGTTTTAGTTAGGAATTAAAATAGTATTTTACTATGAGTTTCTTATTCGATTTTTGTGAGTCAAGTTATTGATTTCGTGTTATATGTTGTGAGGTAAATTTTTGGTGATTAATTTATGAAGTTCAAGATAAAATTGGAAGTCAATATTATGAGTTATCTTTGGAGATTAAAGTATGGGATGTGTTCTGGAAGATTGAATTCGGATTAAAGCAATCGATGGTGATCGAGAAATAAGATTCTTGGAGGTTAGGTGTGACGATTGAAGGTACACATTGTCCATCCACTTTGATGAAAATTTATGGCTTGTGCTAATTATCTTTACTTTAAGAATGTGATTTACGTATAACAATATGAATTTTGATTTAAGTTTTACTTATACTATTGTGATTTGGAAAGCCCAAATATGATGTGAATATGAACATATTTAGAATTTCAGTGAGTTTAATAATTTGTGTTTTTAATTTATATATCCCAATTGATTTAAACATGTGAAATCTCGATTTTTGAGACTTGAAATTTTGATTGTGAGGCATTTTGATAGATTTGAACATGAGACTTGTGCCAATTCGATTGTGAGACTTGTGAAGATTTGGTAGCAAGATTTATTAAAATTTGGTTACGTATTTGGAGGATGTGACCAATGTGAGATTTGTAAAGATACATATACTTGTTAAGAATGAAATGGGTTGTATTGTGATCGGAATTCCATACTCTAAGTCGGCTTATGTTAGCTTCCTTATATTTAGTACATTTCGAGAAATACAATTGAATATCATTCTGGGTAATCAAGTTATAGATATGACAAATTTTGAAATAAGGTACGGAGTACAGAGAACTATGAGTGTGACTCATATATATATTAACCTATGTTTGGATTAATAAGGTTTAGCAAGAACTATCGTTTGAATCGTAAGCGACAGACATATTTCCTTTGTATTCTTTTGTTTTTCTTGAACTATTATTTGAGCCATATAATTTTATAATAAGATCTATAAATTATCTTTATGAAATAATTACTTTCTTTATGTTATAGTTAACGTTATCACTAAACGGTAGTTTTACCAACATACTAGTTATTGTATAATTTTAACTCGGATATGACGATAAGGATTGGTTACAACGGAAAAGGGCTTTTTGAAATAAGTTTTATGAATTGGGTAACCATAAAAATAAACTAATTTATTCTTCTAAAAATCAAGTTTTGAGCAACTCAACATATAATGTATTTTGATTTTCCGAATTATGATTTATGGCCTATATTTACCAAGTTATCCTTTATCGAGTTGTGAAGCTCGTCGTTTATTAAATTATTTTATTTGAGATCTTTATATGGTTTCTGTAAAGAGTATGTTTGAATTTAAAAGACCAAGATTATTCTTTGACTAAGATGAAATAATATAAATGATATATATTTTGATACGATTAGAATGTGTATTTATACATCATTTTATACTTTATTCTTAATGAGAATTAATTTTAAGATCTAAATTACAGTGTTGGGTCTGTAACCACGTACGATCAAGAGAAAATTAAGTTCACTAGTCTTAATTGAGCTATTAAGCTAACTTGGGTATAACCTATATGCATCTGGAGTTACTTATAAGGGAGATTTTGGGTTATTATACTTGGAGTTATGAAGGTTACGCATTAAAAGGATATGAGCTTATTATGCTATTGTGATTATAAGCTAATGGTTTGGAGGTGTGATCTTTGTGTCACAGATCAAATTGAATGCGCAATTGTGTAATTCAGATTAAGGATTTCGATGGATTAATAGTGAATTGGAAATTTGAGCTGGAGAATATGATTTGTGATAAGCTTAAGAAATACGATTTGCCTTGAAGTATCTGTATTCGAGAGTGTCGTTAAGAATATAAACCTTATATATATACTATGTTAAAATTGTTTTTCAAGAATCGTGTGTACGGAATTTGTGAAAAGCTATGAGTAATACATTATGATCTTTAAGCAAATATTTTGGACAAATTTATCACTTTGTATAAGTATGGTTTGTGCCAAGATTTTCAATTGTGTTTATGATTTCAGATGAGGTTTTGTTGTGACACACGACTTTGAGTAAGTGTGATTATATATATTTCCTAAATTTATTGGATAAGTTTTCAAATGTGTTTTAGTGGGGAAGAAGCCGTTAACAACGGCCATGAACAACATTTGTGTATTTGTGTGTGATCTGTGTATATGCACATTTGTGCATCTGTGTAAATGTACATATGTACATCTGTGTGGGGACATGTCCTAAAAGTCTTGCAAGCATGTGTGAAAAGGTGGGTGACGACCCCTAAAAGTATAGAGACAGTGGTTGAACAACCCTTCTCTATTCGTGTTCTCTTCCCCCAGTCAGTATGTAAGTTTTAAAGACAAAATGTGTTCGATTTGCTAGACTAGCATATATTGTGAAAGAATTAGTGTATGTGTATTTTGAAACATCAATGTATATGTTTTTGCAAATTTCTCAAGTACGTTTTCTATACGTTATATATTATTCATAAGAACCAATGAGTTCTAGTTATTGTGACTAACTTGGAGAGATAATCATTGTGATGAATTAGGAATAGGGTATCAATAATTTTTAAAAGGGTATATGTTCATATGAGACATACAATACAGAGAATAGTAATTTTTATATCGGCTAATTAAACTATACTAAAGATTTTGCTAGATTCTGCAATAGTTATGCGAAGCGAGTTAAGAACCCTAGTGAGTTATTTTCTAAGTGTATGTTAGATACCGATCTTCGGGAACATATTCTAAGCCCGTGGAAGTTGCGATGAATACAATCTTGAAATTATTTAAGCATAAGTCGATATTCTTGTCTTGTTTCTTGACCAAATACGTAAGTGTATGTTTCAAGGTTTTCATGTGAAATGGCTTAAGCTATTGCAATTTGTTTACCGAGTATCTTTTGAAATATTGTTTTATTCAGTTTGTCTTTGAAATAAATAAATCACAATATCATGTTTTAAGCTACCAAAATGAGTTTCAGGTTGGACAGTGTGTACTCAGTTTCCCTGACTTTGTTCTTTGAACCTGTCCTGGTGGGGGCAGATTCATTTTCAGTGATTTTGCAGGTATTGGGAAAGGCTCAGATATAGATCAAGGATGTGAATGTGGAAGAAATTTGTTGGCTAGAATGTTGTGAGAAAGCCAGGGATTGTAATAGTTTAAATTATCTTTGTTTGTGAGTTATTTTAAAGTTAATTGTGGGAATTAATTCAGGATTAGTCTAGTAATTAGCATCCTAAGTTTGATTAGTCAGTGATAAGTATGTCTAATTAGCAGCTCAAAAGAGCGGGCTGTTATATTTTGAATCTACGCTGTTTGCACATTTTAAGAAACGACTAAATACGCTTGCAAAGTAAGACAATTTAAAGGTCCACCCTAGGCCTACTAAAATTAAAGGTCCACTATAGGCCCACCAAACCAGGCTCACTCAGTCTCGCCTCGTGACTCAAAGACCAAAACCATTTACATTTTAGCCCAAATAAAAAGGGGGAGAAATCCCAAGCAAAAAAGAAAAAAGAGAAAGAGAAAAGGGAGAGCGAAAAGAGCGAGCCATGAAATACTTAGCCCGTACCTCCCAAAGTGCGAAATTTACCCAAGTAAACGAAGGAAAAGAATTGAGTCAACCAATCCAAATCATACCAACAAAAACTACATAAAGTTCTACGATCTTCTACCCTTTCCAATCCTCGTGCTTGACTAATACCTATACAAATTATCCTATCTCATTCAACCCATCTTTCAAACCGTCTTGACTCACGAATAAAAAAAGACAAATGAAAAGTACATTCTACGCTTAACGTAAAAAATAAAAAAATTAATAAAAAATAAACTTTGCAAAGCGCCTTTAAAGTTCGTCTAAAAGAAAAAAAAAAAGCATTTAGCGCACAAAAAAGGTTCGCAAATATTTGGCACAAAACTAAAAGGAGCAGCACAAAAAGGCAGCCCAGAACACATTTTCAGCGCCCAGACCTGGGCGCCAAAAATAATAACGCCCGGCTCTGGGCGCCGTTCTTGCTTATCACTTTTCAACTCCCAATTCCTAAAAGTGTTCGTATATTTTTCTATATACATGCGGAAGAATAACGAACACTTGGGGGTAGAAGATCGTATAAAATACGCAAAATACGCGCGCTCCAAAATTTTCGTACACCTATTTCACCCTATTTCAAACATTACGATTCCACTCGAACGTACTTGTTTAAAATCGGCATCCTAAGAAACTATTTTCTGGCTAAGAACTACGCAAGACCTGATTCCAAATTAAATCTATTTAAGGCGGATACGTAGGCAATCCATGATTCGGTCCAACCAATTTGCAAAAATGTTAAAAAAAAAAAAAATAGAGTCCCTTATTGAAATTTAATTACTTGCAATCCAAATCGAAAGAAAAATTTAAGTCAAAGGAAGAATCCAAGTCATCAAGATGCCAAAATGAGCACACATCGAAAAATAATAAGGGCACGTACCCTTGCCGGAAGGAGCACTCACACTCCTAGGCACTTAGCCAATACTCAAAAGATCGCTTTGCCTCAATTGAATGGGGGCTAGCGCGAGCGTCCATGACCTCTAAAGTACTCGACCTGACCCTCCCTAAAGCAAAGTAACTCACTTAAAGACCTTCTTTCACCACTAGACACAGTCATAATCGCCAACAAGTAGTAAAGGCAGTAAGCTTGCAATAAAGAAGATTGTTCTATGGCATCACCCCATCGTTCCTTCGAACTCAGGGCACCCGTTCATGGTAATTCAAATGCTCGCGAATCCCCTTTGAAAAAATCATACATTGTCAATAGGACTTGGCACTTAACCAAGGCTCGCCCTACTCAGACATATGATACGGGCATCTAAAATCGAAATCTGAAAGCATCATTAATGAGAAGACATAATAGCAACTGGGGGCTAAAAATTGAAATGAAAGAGTTAGGGAAAGAACTAAGTATACCTTGACCTTTTGTGCAGACATACACCAAGTAAATCTAAGTCAATTTGAAAACGGTTTATATTCCCGCAATTCTGGAAATGATGGCCCTAAAAGCCTAAAAGCACGTGCCACACGGGCACAAGTAATATCTTGACGCCTGCACCCTGGCTTCCAGCAAATCCTTAGACAGCATTCCGAAAATCGTAACAGTATTGTACGAACCCTTCTATAAGTCAACTTACTTAGGACACCTCGGATTGTACACAGTAGGACTCGGATTTCAAATAATTTTCAAAGACTTCTTCGAACATAATAAAGTGTCGTTGGTTTAAGCTAAGTATGCGTTTATCTCGATGTTGCAAGTGAGTCAAAAAGATTTCTAAATATGATTATGGGTAAAGAAAGGCACCTAGATTTTGGTCAAGGCACACTTCAACATGTGACTACCTTGACCATAACAATGTCGCACAATACGACATTTACAAGAGAAGTAGCAAATCACTACTCGAACGTACCTCGCACTAAACGAGTCTGGTTCAAACTATTCGTGATCCATGTCACCATGAATGCATAAAAACGTATGCCAAGCATTATAGCACCAAGCCAATCCCGTAGCTACAATTGGGGGCTTGAGAAAAACACTCTAAAAATGCTCGAAATGACGATTTTATCGCAAATTCTCGACGCTAATGCTATACATACATCATAGGGGCACAATCCTAAAGCTTGATCGTGTAAAACGAACCCTAGAATAGCCACAACCCCTCCCAAATTCTAAGCGCTACTTAGAATATATAAAGTCACCCCACTAACAAGGATAACTGAAAATCGCGAGTCACCAAAACTCCGATCAAACTACTGCACATAACGCTCGCCCTACAAGCGCCTGTTACACAGTCTACGCCGTTCCAAAGCAAAAGCGAAAGAAAAATCAAGGATAAAAAAAAAAGGAAAGAAACATCTATGAATCCTCGCATCGAACGAAGTAATAAGCCGTGCACACCCACGCAGAAGGTGCTACACTTGTTCGAGCACCTAAACGAGGCGTGATGAAGTACTCCAATGCAAAAAATAATAAGAATATCCCAACACCTGGAGCAATGTTATAAGACACGCTGTTAGGCCACACAAGCCTACGTCGCACCAGAAGTTCAACCATCCCACGGTACAAGTCTAAAAAAAAAAAGAGTAAGGCATATTGCACTAATGCGGGCACGACCAAGAGTATGAGGCAAAGACTACTTATCGCCCAAATTCAAAATGCAAGCCACACAATTTCTACATTAAGGGTTAAAGGTAGCAAAATATTACCTACCACGGAAGGGATAGCTCGCACCTACACGAGCGGAACCCCAAGGCATCTTTCTCGAAAGAACCTACAAAAATCGTACGCCAAAAGGAAGCACCCCAATATGCATACTTGGGGGCTCCAAGCTACGACCGTAGCAAAATAAAAAAATCTCAAAGCAAATGTTTGAACGATCGGAAGGGCACGATGCTTGAGCCCACTTCATGAATGGGCCTGAACCCTATCAAGCTTCTAAGCAAACTATTCAACATCAGTCATTGCTCAAAAAAAAATGATTCAAGCGAACTGATTAATGGACCGCACGCAACGGCCATTCTATGAACGCTCGTTCACACATACATTCTAAGTATCGAACATTCACGAACACGTTCAAAAGAAAAAATATATGTTCAAAATAACAACAAGAGCGATCATAGTCTTACGCCTCAAGGTATGTTCCTCGGGCCATATAGACTCGCCCAACTATTGCAATAACTGTACGCCTTAAGAGCGACAGTTCCTTTAAATAATCGCCCCAAAGCGACAAACACCGTAGTCCACCAATCGGCTACGGCTTCTCGAGAAATCATCACGATCACTCAAACTCATTGTGATTTCTAATTCTACGTTCCAAAAAAAATAATGAAAAACAAAAGAGAAGAGAATACATAGAATTTCCAAGTGAAATAAACGAACGAACAAGAGGTCAACTGTGTCATCAAAAGACCAGCCCAAACAATATTTTCAACGCCCCACTTGGGCGTGAATTATTTCTAACGCCCAGGCCTGAGCGCCGAAAATGAGCCCGGGCCCCCCTTGACTTCAATAGGGCCCTGCCGTATCCATTCGACCCGAAAATTGCTGATTTCTTTACTGAAAGTCGCACCTCACGGCTTTGTTAAGAGTAGCACACCACTACAAAGATCGCTCGCACTTACGAGCACGATCCAAAACACGATCAAGGACATTACAAAATGCGTATCCCCAAGGAACCTCTTTAACAAGAAATGACCGTCAAGCACGAGTGCTTGAGGGATCGAAAGAAAATATATATTTCAAAAGAGAGTATGCAAAGTTAAAACAATATTCCCAGACTACGTTGTACGAAGTCCCGTGTTTGGATAAACTCAAAAGATAAAATCGGATTACGACCTCAAGACAAAGGTCGCCGTTGATACTTATACATAGTCCCCTAATCAAGGACCCAGGTAGTGGCAAAATTGAGCCGTAAAGACTAGCTCAAAACCATGAAAGATGATGACCACGAGACAATGGTCCGTCTAAGCACGTTGTCAACCCACATTCAGGTTGCAACTAAATCCGAGCATCCCTCGAAAGAATTCGCTCTTACAAGAATGAATAAGAAAGAAATTCTCAAAAGAAATCCCAAGAACAAAGAAAATGGGGACTTGCCCACCTCAATCGGGCAAGATCGCGCCATGAACCGCGCGGGTCCCAAATCGAAAAGACGAATTCAGGTTCGTCCACTTCTATCAGACAGGGCGTCCACCCTTAGCGGACAGGCTCGCCCACCTTCAGCGGGCGGGGTCTGCGTCACTAACCGCGCAGGTCCTCAGTTTTCGAAAATGAAATCTTCAAAAACACAAAACAGGCTCGCCATCTTCAGCCGGCGGGGTCTACGTCACAAACCGCGTAGGTCCTTATTTTCAAAACATCAAAACAGATTCGTCGACTTCTATCGGACGGGGCGTCCACCCTCAGCGGACAGGCTCGCCCACCTTCAGCGGGCGGGGTCTACGTCACAAACCGCGGAGGTCCTTATTTTCAAAACATCAAAACAGATTCGTCCATTTCTATCGGACGGGGCGTCCACCCTCAGCGGACAAGCTCGCCCACCTTCAGCGGGCGGGGTCTGCGTCACTAACCGCGCAGGTCCTTAGTCGCTGCAGCGATAACTTTTTCTGGTTTTCCTTTTCCAAAAATCAAAGGATTGGTTTTCCGTTTTCCCAAAAAAAACAAGCGATGTGCTGGATTTTCCTTCGTTTTACATCCTATAAAAATAAGGGGGTTTTCTCGTTTAGCTAACCTTAAAAATGAGAATCTTTTAAAATGTTTTACCTCGTGATTGGGCTTGGCCAGGCCTAATTACACTTTATAGCTTTGATTTCGAAAATATCTTTAGATACTTCCAATGACAAAGTGAGGGAGTTTCTATACTATCGGTTAAACAGATTCCAATGACACGTGAGGAATGTGTTAGCACTTCAAGTGATGACCCTTAAGTCAAATGTTATCACTCGGGGGCTCGTGAGACCCTCGCAAAACAGGTCACATACACCATGGCTTGTATGACGCACTCCGTCTAGTACTTTGACCATCGTCTCCTCTCGAGACTCAGTCAAAGTGGGGGCTAACTGTAGACGCCTACTTTTGTCCCCATTCCCGAAAGGGAAGGTTCGATGATGAGAACACAAATCTCCACTTGGCAACGCATCTCCTATAAAATAACGAATCTCAATCACCCTTTTCATTTCAGCCAAAACTGCTATTTATAGAAACCTGCTAAGAATAGTAACTGCCGTAAAAGGTAGTTGTTAAAAGTGGCAAAGTTATAAAAGATAGAAACCTGTCAGAATTAGGTGTTGCACTCCAACATAACTCCTAAAAGAGATAGAATTTGCATTCCTAGTATATATAATTCGAAAATTAGAGTTACGTATTAATTGAATTCCTAACGAACCTAGAGTTCGTAACGGGCCCAGACGCATTCGGTCATAAAGTTAATATGCACTAAAAGACTCGGATGAATCTCAAAAGCTCCGTATTCTAAGAGTCCAAATCTGACAAAGAACTCGGCCCAGATCACATTTTCAACGCCCAGCCCCGGGCGCCGAAATCTTTGGCGCCCAGCCTTGGGCGCTGAAAATGCCTGGGGCCGTTTTATTTCCGGATTCTTTTTGGATTCGTATCTTAAAATCTATCTTTCCACACACCCTTTTCCTATAAATACAGCCTCAAAACCGACGTGAAAGAGGACACACAATTCCATAACCTGAGTATTGACTCTAGCCTTAAGCCTAGCCTCACGCTGCGAAATTGATCCGGCGTTCTGTCGCAATCGACCCAAAAGTCGAACAGAACGCATCCTGCCCCTTGTAGCTGATGAATTAAGCCTAAATACTGGAACATTGCTTGGAAACCCGAGATTCGTTAAATAAAAGGAGAAATAGCAAAGCCAAGTGGTTAGTTTTCTGAGAACCGTAACGCACCTCTCAAGGGTGCGTTGTAATGTGTCCCTCATATGATTTAATCGCTTTCATCACCCTTCTATAAAATTGTCAAACTATTAATTTGATTGATCTATCACGCCTAATAAGATAATACCTTGGACAATTGAATTATCATGCTAGGTACCTTAAATCAATCTAAATAAGATAATCACGATCGATTTAGTGTTATGTGTTGCATATTGCTAAAATCAATTCAGAATTGTTTAATAGTTTAACGCATGTCCCTTCAATTATTTATGTTGAGCTAGTAAGGATAACCTGCCTCTGGAGTTATCGATGAGCACTCCTCTCGGTAGTTACAGTCCCCCCAACTCTCAATCTCTGCCCTGCGGGTGTACGTTGAGCGATCCCCACACCAGGGATCACAAGGGAACCTATGGTCGTCGTGGTTGAACATAATTGCACTCCCTTTATGTCACGATAACCGGGTTTTGTCAGTTTTTCTCATTGTCGTTAAAAACTGAATGGTGACTCCTATATTACTAGTCGATTGGGTGTAAACTCACAGGAAATCCAATTACACTTGGTCTGACAACGTCACGCCCACGAGGGACGAGGTCACGCATTAGCCTCGTGCTTTTTCGACCCCCTCACAATTCCCTTGAAAGAAGGCGAGGAAAGTCGTCAGTTTTAGAAAGGAAGTGCGGTCTGTAATTCCAACGACTAAGACGCCTTGAGAGGGTAAGGTCCTCCATTCGGATAACTGACCACTTAGTCCTCCACCACACCCAGCTGGTCGATTTACCTACCACCGTCTTATAGCCCCTTCAACTATAAAGGGTGAACCACCCATGAGGAGAACGGGAAGAAGGAGCAATATCTACAAGTCTAACGAAAGATGGAAAGGACGGGGTAACGTTACTGAACACACACTTGGCGATATAACCAAAAATGTTTGCCCAAGAATTAGGAGTCAGCTGAGCCAACCCTATGTCATACCCGTCCAAGACGTCCAAAACAAAAGAATTGAATGTAAAGGAAATCTAAGGCCTAGTCGGAAAGCGGCCGTGTAGACAGCAACCTCGCCCGAGGAAAGATGGTCAACAGTACTATGAGAACCCGGACACTTGAAACTAAAACCACGGGGCAAGAACAAGAAACGCTCAAAGTCTCGCCCTTGCTCCTTCAGATACCTAATCCATTTCCTACTCGGAAAGATATCTGAGGAAAATAGATCCACGTCCTCTTTCCCTTGCACCATGGCAGGAGGATGTCTATTAATCTCTTCGTCCGAAGAGCTGGAAGAATCATCCTCAAACTCCTCCCGCGGGACAGAAGAACAACAAGCCACACTCTTTCGCCGTCTTGGAGAGCGGGTCGTCCTAGCACTCCCCTCTCCTGAATGATGCGAGGAGCTAACTCCTCTCCTAGTCCCATGGGACGGACTCAAAAAAGGAACTCGGTTGTCCCTCTCTCGGGGTGATGCCCATGCATCCACATTGGTTGTTTGCTTAATACGTGCCATTCCGCCCTACATAAGGAACAGGACGTCTGACTTTAAAAAAGAGATAAGAAGCGAGGGCGTCTTCCAAAATACAAGAGGAACGCGGCAAATAGCAAAAGGCCTCCTCAAAATACTTTTTGGTTAAAAGAACAATGAAGAAACAAAGAGACTAACGAGGAAGCGTACCTGTAAGCGATGAAACTGGGGGAATACTAGCCAAATCCGTTGAAACCCCAAAGAGCAAAGGATGAAGAACAAACGATCAAGAACACTCAAGACTCTTGCAAGAAAACCTTTAAAGGAAAATTTCCCCTTCTCTCTCTAGAAAACGAATTCTTGAATGACAAAAGAAAAATGAAGAAAAATAAACCTATATGGAGGGTTTAAAAGGAAGGTTGCGACCCTGGAGTCAACCACACGTGGCACACAGCTATATCAAGGAGAATGCCTTAAAGGCATAAGGCATCCTCCTTCAGGGGCAAATGATGTGGCCTAAGAGACTTTGTTAAATGGCATAAAGCCTTAATCAACCATGGGCCTTTCCTATGGAAGCCCATGACCCACTTGAGTTTGCCTCTACAGAAAAGGCCAACAAACTAGATGCATACTCTTTAGTTTACCATCTAGGCCCAAAAGGCCCAAATGAGCCTAGGCTCACTTGTAAAATCCAGAGAAAGCCCTTTAAAGCCCTTTCATTCCAAGGCAGATCAGACAAGGACACATGTCCTTATCTCTGAGGTCACCCAATCATTTAGCTAGGGTTTTTGGACCAATTCCCAAAAACCCTAGACCTATAAATAGTTCAGATCCCAAGGTAAAAGGGGGCATTCAATTCATTCCCACCTACCTTAAACTCACTTTGCTTTGCCTTCTCTCTACAAATTACTTCTCTCTCTAGCCAATACTTACTTAGGCATCGGAGGAAATATTCCTAGGGGAATATTCTTGTTTTGCAGGTTGCAGGAAGATCGTGTCAGCGCATACTTGATACCTCCGAGGAACGTGTGACACGTCATCGCCACAAAAGATCCCATAACATTAGTGGTAAAAGGTTTATTGTTTAAATTGAATATTGGGGGTTCAAACCTGAGTTAAGATAAAGAATTACGCCTCACCTTTACAATTTTTCACCCTTAAGGATCTAAGCCCTTTTTTTCACTGATGAGGACCTGTAAAGTATATTACTGCCAAAAAATTTTAGTCCCCATAGTTAAAAGGTTAATCTTCATGGTTAAAAGGTTAGTCCCAAAAAACAAATGTGAACCATATTTAGTTTTGTTCTTTAATTATAAAAAAAAAAGGTTTTCAATTACGGAGTATACTAGTACATGATATTTGATACCATTCTAAAAGTTTAAAGCTCATTTTCTATCTTTTATATTTGCTTTAATAATGTTTATTGTTGTATTAGTTGAGTTCATTGGCTTAGCAGGGTTCTTGTGGAACAATTGATAACGCAACACTTTGAATTCTGGTTAAACTTAAGAAGATTCATATACAACTGTAAAATCGAACTTCAATGAGATTTATTTTTTCTTTCAGTCAAATATAAAACGAGGTTCATATGATGCTATACATTCGAACTTTAATTAAACGCTTCTACACAAGAATTTAAGTACAATTCATAAAATACAATAAGCTTGTAGGCTCATAGCTCCACATTTAATTCTTTGTAAAACTTCCACACACATCTCAATTTCATTCTTGTACACACTTCCTTAAAACACAATTTCACTAAACTATATTCTCTCCCATTACAATAAATTTGGCTCAATGCATTATATCTAACTTATCTAAAACTACGAAAACATGTTAAAACTTGCCCGTTCCAAAATACATAGTATGTCTTTCAATCAGTTCAAAGTTCATATGCTACTATATTTCTACACAATTGGACTTTAATTTGGCGCTTTCACATTTGCGTTTAAGTACAATTCATATATACCATACAGATTTTTTTTTTTGACATAGGATATGTGAACAAGAAACAGAAAAACCACTACATAAAAAAACTAAAAAAGACAGAAAATAAGAAATCTAATCAGGCTCCAGTGGGTGTAGAGTAGAAACGATCCCGCCCATAACGACAGACTTGGCGCGCGTGTGAGCTTGGTGAACCTGCGCTCTCTCCACCTTGTATACGATGCATTTGTGAAACAATTTCCCCCGGTGAAGGATTTTGGAGATTGTCCAAGCCTGACTAATGTCTGAGTGGCCTCCATGTTGTAGAGAATTAACAAGGTTTGTAGAATCCGTGAGTACAGAGATGGAGGAAATTGAACGGGAAAGAGCCCATTCCATATAAACAAGCAAGAGCCTCAACATGCGAGGCGGAAAGAGCCATTCCAACTGCAACACTTCCCCTATCGAAATCCCTCTGATTTGTAGCTAAAGACAGGGCCCACCCCATGCCTGCTCTACGACACCTCTTCTTCCACGCTCCATCCACCTGTAAACGGAACTCTGTCTGACCTTCATCTGTTCTGCCAATATTAACACGCAAAAAACCAGGAGGATAATCTTGCTTTGGAGAAAGTGAATCTGGTGATTCCGTACCCGTTAAATAAACCGAAAATTGATGGATTGCAACCCGAATATGAGAAAAAACCATTCCCACATTTCCTATATGAGCACAAAAAACTGTGTTGTTCCTTGTGATCCAAAGGCTCCATAAAGTTGCTATAAAATGTGGGAGTCTTTGACCTTGTTTTCCATCCAGGTTGATAAACAACCGGATATAGTAGAGAAACCAATCTTGAAAAGAAAGATTCTCATTAAAATTTGAATGGATATCCAACATTCCATTCTTCCAAACTTGTTGAGCTAACGGACATAGTCTAAACAAGTGCTGCAAGTTCTCTTCTACCAATCCACACATTGGACAAGTAGCATCAACTAAGATACCTCGGGAACTTAAATTTGACTTGATAGCAATCGCCCCTACCATCAATTTCTAGATGAAAATTTTCCACTTTGGAGGAAGGTTAAGAGACCAGAGAAGTCTGTAGAAATCATGATGTAAATTCAGTTGGTCATCATGCTCTAGTTGTTGAAGATAAGCATAACCAGTCTTTATTGTAAACTTTCCTGACATATGATGAGGCCAGTAAAGGAAATCCAATTCTGGCGAGTCGGGAAGTTCTGTAGAGAGAATACTTCGAGCATCCTTGGCCTCAAAGTTGTTCCGAACTTTCCTAGAATCCCAACCAGTGAAATCAGGAGCCAAAAAATTACTAACCTTCCAAGACATCGCTTCAGAAAGTCGAACATTAGAGGAGAAAACAGGTATTCTTCCTTCCACCCATTTATCTTTCCCAGCAATTATTCTTGAGTTTGAACCAACTTTCCAAGCGCAACCATTAAGTAGAAAATTCTCTGCTTTCCTAATTCCCCTATAGCCCCAAGAATAATTACCTCGTAATGAAACAGTTTTACATGTTGACATAGGCGAAACTCACCGAGCATTATAAAGTTTAGCAAGTAAAAGTTGGGGATTATTATGAAGCCTCCAGGCCTGCTTCATTAAGAAAGCATTGTTAAGAGTAGAAATTTTCCTAACACCCAAACCACCCATTCCTTTAGGCAAATGGAGAATTCCTTTTCGAACCCAATGTATGCCTTTTACACCATGTTTTGCCCAGAAAAAACCAACAATCATTGAGTCAATCTTATTCGCTATGCTTTGTGGAATTTTCAGATAATTCAGTATATGAGAAACCGTTGAAACAACCACAGAGTTGATAAGAATTAGTTTCTATTGTTGTGACAAAGAGATGGCATTCCAAGACGTTAAAAGATGAGCTACTCTATCAATAAGGAAATGAAAATGCTAGCTCTTCTTTCTAATAACATCTATAGGAACCCCTAAATGAGGTTAAAATTGGTTCACCTTAGGCATTCTCAAAACCAGTTTAAACCTTTCCTGATCCTCTGAAGATGTGTTAGGGCTAAATTTTACAAAGGATTTCTGTAAATTCAGTTGCTGACCTGAAATACTACAAAAGCGCCCAAATATTGACAAAATATTTCCACAAGCTGAGTATGTAGCTTTGAAAAAAAATCATTGCATCATCAGCAAAGAACAAGTGAGAAATGCTCGGACCCCTCCTAAACATTTTGATACCCTGAAATAGCTTAATATCTTGCCCTAACCCCAACATACGACCCAAGATATCCATGCAGAATAAAAAAAAGATATGGGGACAAAGGATCCCCCTGTCGAATCCCACATTTTGGGATGAAGTGTGGAGAAACCCTTCCGTTAACAAGAACTTTGTATGAAACAGTACTAATGCATTGCTCAATAAGTTTAATTCACAAGGGAGGAAAACCATAAGAGCATAATACCTTAAACACGAAGTCCCATTGAACCCTGTCATAAGCTTTACTCATGTCCACTTTAATTAATGCCAGGTTAGAACCCGAGGACTTTCTCCTATTAATAAACGTAAGTACCTCATGGCTAAGCAGAGCATTGTCCGACATATATCTTCCCGGAATGAAAGCAAGTTGAGATTCATCAATCAAGGTAGGCAACACCACTTTAAGAAGATTAGCTAAACACTTGGAAGCACATTTATAAATAGTATTACACAAGTTAATCGGTCTCAACTGGCTAGCTTCTTCAGGAGTTGTAACCTTGGGAATCATGACCAATAAGGTTTGATTCCATTGTTTTGACAAAAAACTAGTAGAGAAAAAGTGTTGAATACCATTGATGACCGACTGCCCCACAGTATTCCAATGTTTTTTGTAGAAATCCACAGATATACCATCTGAACTTGGAGAAGTTGAACCTTTCATTGCGAACATGGAATTTCTAATTTCAGAACATGAAAGTGGTCTAAGGAGATCCTGAGCTTCCAACTGAGAAAGGTGAGGAAGGGCCATTTGCCCCGGAACATTATCAGTATCTGACTCAATGACAGTAGGGATATCCGATAAAAACACCGATCTCATATTCGAGACGAGAATATTTTCCACTTCATCTTGGCCTTCCTTCATCACTCCTACCTCATTACGTAATTTCATAATAGAATTCTATTTGACGTTTACGAACTCTCAAAAAAAGTAACTTAGAAGGACAATCACCCTTACAAATCCACGACTCCTTCATCCTTTGGGACCAAAATTGAAATTGAAAATTGGCATTACTTTGATTTTCTTCGATCTTTTCCATATAAACCGAACCAGAATGTCGGTCATGAACTTGTAAACCAGCCTGTGTTACAGGTTCCAAAAACTTTTTCCAATTAATACCCCAACTTTTCTTATTCCCAAGACACCATCTGCGAATACGATTTCGAACAACTCCTAACTTTGTAGATAAAGAGAACATAGGAGAACCTACAATACCAGATTCCAAACTTCTTCCACAATAGAAGTGATCTCATGAAAAAGTAAGCACCAAGTTTCTAGTTGATATGGCCTTTTTTTCTTTAAACCAAGATGAGTGGTTTCAAAAAGAATAGCAGCATGGTCAGAGATAAGAATTGGTTGATTCACTATTCTACTGTCTGGGAACTTGATAAACCAGTTTGTGGAAATATATGCCCTATCCAATCTCTCTAAAATCAAATCAGGTTCATCTTTTTTATTTGACCAAGTGAAAGGAGGCCTGGAAAATGGGACCTCTGAAAGGTTGGAAGAAAGTCTCCACTGCATGAAATCTTCCCAACTTCTAATGGAAGAAGAACCCCCCTAACTTTTCTGAATAAAGTTCCAGTTGATTAAAATCTCCAATGACTAGACAAGTAAGAAAACTAGCTAATAATTCCAGCACCTTAGACCAAACTGGAATTCTATCCTCTAAACAAGGAGCCCCATACACAAAGAGTACTACCATTTCACTAGTACTATCGACTATAATTTTACAAAGTACTAAGTTTTGAGAGGAAAAAATACAAAAGACTTCATACGGGCACCAACCTAATACAAGTAATCCACCTTTAGAGCCAACTGAGTCAGTTCCACAAACAAAAGTGGGGTTACAACCCCTAACTGAGTGTTGAACCTTAGACAAACTAGCCTTAGTTTCTGAAAGAAATATAAACATAGGATCAAAATAATTTTTCAACCAGATCACATAAGGTACAACCAGAGAACTTACACTACAAGAAAAATGTCATTTAGCGACGGATTATTGTAACTGCACGAAAATCAGTTGCTAAATTACTACTGTATAAGTGCCAGTCGCCAATTCATTACTGATAAATTTTCGGTCACTATTTAACTACTAACTCATCTTTAGTTGCAAAAATTAGTAATAAATTGGTTACCACCTAAAAGTTAGTTGCTAAATATTTACCGTAATAATTTCGGTCATTATTTAACTACTAACTCATCTTCAGTCACAAAAATCAATAATAAATTAGCTACCACACAAAAGTTAGTTACTAATTAGTTATTGAAATAATTCGGTCACTATTTAACTACTAACTTATCTTTGGTCACAAAAGTCAGTAACAAATTAACTACCAACCAAAACATAGTCACTAATTAGGATGATGCTAGAGGTACACTTGGTGTACACTAGCATCTTACACACCACCTATGAAATGATGCCAACTCATTTTTCTTAGATTCCCTTCAAATGAAATTTTCAATTTGAATTTCAAACTCAGTTTTAAAATTCTAATTTTGAAATTCAAATATCTTTTATCTTTCCAACAACAATAATTAATTCCAAAAAAAAAGAAAAAAAAAGAGGAGAGAGAAAACATTTTTTCCAATCTCCCTTTCACGTTTCTCTCCATCTCTTGTTCTTCCTTCTTGTTGTTCTTCGTCTTTTTTCAATGGATTCAAGTTTTTTTCTGGTTTATCATTTTTTACATTGGTCTTGTTCTTATGGATGTTATACGGTATTTTTCGCTGGGTTTTTTCTCGGGCTCGTGAAGAGGGGCAGCACCACCGTAGACCGCCAGCGAAATAAATTAATTGTTCTTGTTCTTATGCATGTTCTAGGTTTCAATTAATTGGCGGATGACTTTTACCGGCGGCGGAAAAGCGACGACGGTGGTGGTTTATCTTGCTTTTCCTTGTGGTTGTTCGTGTTCTTCGTAGTTAATTTGGGATTTTAGGGTTTTCTGTATTTTCAATTTGCTTCATTGAAATAATTTAATATGTTATTATGATTTTAGTTATTTTGGGATTTCACTTAATGTGGGATTCTAGTTAAATTGGGATTTAAGAGTTTTTCCGACTTTAGGTTGTTCTTGTTGTTCCTCTTGCTGTTCTTGTTCATTAATTTGGCCGGATGAATGGTGGCCTCTGTCGGCGGCGGAAACAATGGCTTTTAGCGATGGCGACTTTTAGGGTTCTCGAATCCCTGTAAAGCCAAAAAAAATTCATTATTATGACTATAATTTTTACGGGATCATTTCAAATTTTCAGAAAATCATAAAGAAATAGATACGAATTATTAATTCAGTGTTATGGAAATCAAAAACCTTTATATAGGATCATTTTCTCTACGAGAAAACGAAAAGAGGAACTGAAGTTACTTGTTAAAAATATTTATGATGTAATTGTTGATGTGCTGATACCCCTTGCTATATTGGTCACTGCAATGAATAAGTTTCTTAGTAAATATGAGTGTACCTGGGTTCGATTCCCAGTAAGGCCAACATTTTTTTCAATATATTGACTTTAATTTTACGGGATCATTTCAATTTTACGGGAGCATGAAATTCATTTTTACACAATAAAAAACCTTTATATGGGATCATTGTATCTACGATATAATCAAAAGGGTAACTGAAATTACTTGTTAAAAAGACATAGATTAAGTACAAATATGATGTTTTAACTCTCTTTAACTCGCTTTAAATTGAATTTTAACATTTTGATCCCATAATTATGAATTTTATTTATAAGTGGGGGGCAGTGTTTAAAGTGACGTTTAAACTTCATATGGGAAATAGTGGTAATAAATTATATGCACGTTTGAAACTATTTTAATTTTGATCAAAGTTGCACGAATTTTTTGGAGGGGTATATTTTACGTAATTTTTTTTGTTTTAAAAGGATCAAACAATATTTAGATAGGAAAAAAAAAACATTAAAAAAAAACAAAATCCTAAGGTCTTATAGGATTCGAAACCCGGTGTTTTATGAAGTTTAGGAAGCGTTCAAGTAACCAATATGACAAAGGGGTATCAGCACGTCTAATTTGCAATACAAATTTATTTGACATTTTAATAACGGATTCTTTTAAAAAGAATGATCCCATAAACTAATCAAAAGGGTAACAAATATGATATTTTAACTTGCTTTAACTCGCTTTAAAGTGAAATTTTAACATTTTGATCCCATAATTATGAATTTTATTTATAAGTGGGGGGGCAGTGTTTAAAGTGACGTTTAAACTTCATATGGGAAATAGTGGTAATAAATTATATGCACGTTTGAAACTATTTTAATTTTGATCAAAGTTGCACGAATTTTTTGGAGGGGTATATTTTACGTAATTTTTTTTTGTTTTAAAAGGATCAAACAATATTTAGATAGGAAAAAAAAACATTAAAAAAAAACAAAATCCTAAGGTCTTATAGGATTCGAAACCCGGTGTTTTATGAAGTTTAGGAAGCGTTCAAGTAACCAATATGACAAAGGGGTATCAGCACGTCTAATTTGCAATACAAATTTATTTGACATTTTAATAACGGATTCTTTTAAAAAGAATGATCTCATAAACTAATCAAAAGGGTAACAAATATGATATTTTAACTTGCTTTAACTCACTTTAAAGTGAAATTTTAACATTTTGATCCCATAATTATGAATTTTATTTATAAGTGGGGGGCAGTGTTTAAAGTGACGTTTAAACTTCATATGGGAAATAGTGTTAATAAATTATATGCACGTTTGAAACTATTTTAATTTTGATCAAAGTTGCACGAATTTTTTGGAGGGGTATATTTTACGTAACTTTTTTTGTTTTAAAAGGATCAAACAATATTTAGATAGGAAAAAAACATATAAAAAAACAAAATCCTAAGGTCTTATAGGATTCGAAACCCGGTGTTTTATGAAGTTTATGAAGCGTTCAAGTAACCAATATGACAAAGGGGTATCAGCACGTCTAATTTGCAATACAAATTTATTTGACATTTTAATAACGGATTCTTTTAAAAAGAATGATCCCATAAACTAATCAAAAGGGTAACAAATATGATGTTTTAACTCGCTTTAACTCGCTTTAAATTGAAATTTTAACATTTTGATCCCATAATTATGAATTTTATTTATAAGTGGGGGCAGTGTTTAAAGTGACGTTTAAACTTCATATGGGAAATAGTGGTAATAAATTATATGCACGTTTGAAACTATTTTAATTTTGATCAAAGTTGCACGAATTTTTTGGAGGGGTATATTTTACGTAATTTTTTTTTGTTTTAAAAGGATCAAACAATATTTAGATAGGAAAAAAAACATAAAAAAACAAAATCCTAAGGTCTTATAGGATTCGAAACCCGGTGTTTTATGAAGTTTAGGAAGCGTTCAAGTAACCAATATGACAAAGGGGTATCAGCACGTCTAATTTGCAATACAAATTTATTTGACATTTTAATAACGGATTCTTTTAAAAAGAATGATCCCATAAACTAATGTACTGATCGATTTAAAAAAATATAACATGATTTTAGTTTCTTGGAAAAGGTTTGTAGTACATAGGATAAATAAAATCCATAATGATTGTGGTTTTATCGATTTTGATTTCGTCATGTAAATATTGATCCCATAAATATGTCATATAAAAAAAAATTAAATTATATGCACGTTTGAAACTATTTTTATTTTGATCAAAGTTGCACGAATTTTTCGGAGGGTATATTTTACGTAAAATCTATTTTGTTTTAAAAGGATCAAACAATATTTAGATAGGGAAAAAAACATAAAAAATGTATTTGATTTCTTTATGTAAATATTGATCCCATAAAACATGTGTATTAAAAAAAACAAAATCCTAAGGTCTTGTTAGGATTCGAACCCCGATGTTTTATGATGTTTAGGAAGCGTTCAAGTAACCAATATGACAAAGGGGTATCAGCACGTCTAATTTGCAATACAAATTAATTTGACACTTCAAATACGGATTCTTTTAAAAAGAATGATCCCATAAACTAATGTACTGATCGATTTAAAAAAATACAACATGATTTTAGTTTCTTGGAAAGGGTTTGTAGTACGTAGGATAAATAAAAGCCATAATGATTGTGGTTTTATCGATTTTGATTTCGTCATGTTAATATTGATCCCATAAATATGTGATATAAAAAAAATTTCCTAATTTGAAATTTTATTATGAATTTTATTTATAAGTGGGGGGCAGTGATAATAAATTATATGCACGTTTGAAACTATTTAATTTTGATCAAAGTTGCACGAATTTTTTGGAGGGGTATATTTTACGTAAAATCTATTTTGTTTTAAAAGGATCAAACAATATTTAGATAGGGAAAAAACATAAAAAATGTATTTGATTTCTTTATGTAAATATTGATCCCATAAAACATGTGATATTAAAAAAAACAAAATCCTAAGGTCTTGTTAGGATTCGAACCTTGGTGTTTTATGAAGTTTAGGAAGCGTTCAAGTAACCAATATGACAAAGGGGTATCAGCACGTCTAATTTGCAATACAAATTAATTTGACACTTCAAATACGGATTCTTTTAAAAAGAATGATCCCATAAACTAGTGTACTGATCGATTTTTAAAAAAATGCTCATGTTGCACGCATGTCAGGGTTGCAGTGACCATCATGACAAGTGGGTATCAACACGTCTATAGTTTAAACATAAATTCTTTTCATCTATTTAGATGGAGAGTATGATTTTATTTGTTTTTTGATGTACTTAAAATTGTAATGATTCCACGACATCATAATTCATGTTAAAATAGATGGTTTTAGTTGTTATCGTATTTTATGTATCATTGCAAAATCATCTGTTACGATGGCATTAGTTTAGAAAATTTTATAAGCGTTTTTATACAATAGGATTATTATGACCACACCTTTTCCTATAATACAATACAATAATAAAATAAGTCGTGAAGGCTTGACAAATGAATTAACTTCGCCACTTTAGTATTCACCACATGTTATAGATATGTTGAATTATGAACCCAAGTTCGATTCGTAATGCACAAAAAGGGTAATTGGGAGAAAATAGTTTTATTTTTATTTTGATTTATTTTGTTAATAATAAATTTTATATTTGAGGAGTTCATGTATGAATTTGTGGGAGAATTACAAGTATAATAAAATCTATACACAAACTTCTTATTAACTTCATTCTATATAAATTTTTTGATAGCTTACTATGTTGTGCTGATACCCCCTGCTAAATTGGTTACTTAATCATCTCTACACTACGGTAAACCCGTGTTCGATCCTACTGAATGGTGAAAAAAAAAATCCTCTTTTTACTTCTGGTTTTATGTGAGAGAGTATATTTTATTCAAATTCTAAAATCAAAATACATTTATAAGTATCTTTTATTCAATTTATAGAATCATAGACATAACTCATACGATTTCATGTAGCTTCAACATCCCATCCATTGTCACTTAACTAAACAAATAAGCCATTGTCACTTCCAATTCATCATTTCCAGTTTCGAAAAGTCGAATAATAACACATTACATATCTAGTTCTCTTCTACACATTCTTACACCCAGTATATCGCAACTGAAACTAATTAAATCTTAATGAAACTAAATGAAACTCTCTTGGTAATTTCATCAAACAGGTTATATGCATTATTAAACCCATGGAAGTTTCTTTAATGGCAAACGTTTAGCTGCGTCGAAAATGTCATTTGCAGTACTTTAGAATTAGAAATTCATTGAGATAGTTACAAGCTTCGAAAATGGCGGAAAATATAAAGATAAATAGAAATTCAGAGTGGAAAAAAATAATCACATGGAGGTGAAAGATGAAAGTTGAGATGAAAAAATTCAGAGTGGGAAAAACCAGAAATATTCTTTGCTTTGCAGTTCCTCTTTTTATAAATGGAGGTGAAAGATGAAAGTTGAGGTGAAGAAATGTTTTGGCGCAAAAATGAAAATGTGTAGTTTGGCGCAAATACCTCCCGCTCAAGAGAACAAAATGGCGCAAATCACTGAAAATAATTGTCGCCAAATTTTTTTTTTCACAAAGCTTTTCCCTCTCTTTTTTTAGTGGGATTTGTGAGGTGGCATAATTTAATAGGTGGTGTGCAAGATACCTTTGCACACCAAGTGTATCCCTAGCCTTTTCCCACTAATTATTTACCGAAATAACTTTCGGTCTCTATTTAACTACCAACACAATTTATGTCATAATTTTTCAGTTGCAAAATAATTATAGAACATTTTACGATCACTGATTACCTACCAAAACAAATTCAATCCCAATATAATACGGACATAACTTCCCTCGCAAAATAACTACTTACTAACTTATTATGAGTATATGACTAATTAACTAAAAAAAATCCATTCATATATTCTGATATAAAATTAATTGTTACAAGTATTGGTTAGTTAAGTAATAGTAGTAGTATGTACTCCCTCCGTCTCTTTTTGTTCTTTACGTTTTTTTTGGTGTCTCAAAATGTTCTTCACATAAATGTCTTAATATTCTATCAAAATTTGAGCCTAATGACTATTTTAACCAATAAAATTCATTGGGTCATTTAATCTCTCACACATTTCCATTGGGACGTTAACATTTTCTCATTTTTCTAATATCAAAATTTTGATAAAAGTAAAAACAATATAAATAAACGTAATTTGCCTTGTTTAAAATAAAAAATAGAGGAATCTCAATGCACATTCATTAGTCGTTAAAACACGTGCAAAATACCAAACGTAAATAACAAAAAGAGACGGAGAGAGTATACTAGTATATTTGTCCATTAAAGAGCGCACAAATTATACATGATACATGAGTGTACTTATATACTACTTCCATTCTTTAATTTTCTTTACGGTTACTATTTGCACAGACACCAATATATATATATATATATATATAACACCCCGACAATTCTCTCTTTTCTAAAATAACTTTTTAATATAAAACGTAGAGAATTATCAAAGTATTATCGCCCGTGTAATAACGTAACGGCTTATTCATAATTTTGCAGCGGAAAACATAAAACTAACTCTTAGGTTCATAAATAATCGATTACATATTAAGTCCAAAACCACTTAACGGAAATAAGGAAATACGAATAGTACGACAAATTTCAAATCCAAGTTAACAAACCAAATCACTTAATAAAACAAATATAACTACAAGCTCTCTAATCCCGATCTCAATGATGCATCATCTTCAAACCTGTAGATGGGCAACGCTTATTGATCCTTAGAGACTGCTCACCAAAGATGGGTCATTACAGGATCAATAAGGCATAGCCATGATCAACACACACAAACAAAGCACGTAATCAGCAAAGCTGAGTACTACATTCTAAAACAATAATAATCCTAACATGATACTATTAAACGAACAACCCTAACATGATACTAATGAACATAAACAAGGGCAGACAAAACATGATAGTTTGTCGACCATACTTGACCAGACTAGACTAGGCTCTTAGCACTAATATTATTTTAGTTGAAATGGAAAATGGACCGAGTTGACCGTCCGACAATCTTCACTAAGGAAGACGAGGTACTGGCGCGACTCCGTAACCTCAGAGACCTGCGATATCGAGGAACATTTGAATAAAAATAGGACACGGTGATCAATCCGGTCCGAGATAAAGGCCATGGGCTACCACCATGAACCCCAACTCCTGTTTGTCCGTCACTTTAGACGTGCACAGTCTAAAGCTATTGCTACTCAGTTTCACTTTACATGATTTACAAATTGAAACCCTGTTATGACTCAACAATCACATAAGGCATACAATCCACATTTATTCACAACTGTTTTTATCTTGGAATTAAGTAAGTGATCACAAAGGCATCAATCAAGACTCATTCCAATTTACCTGACCTTTCCTTTAACCATGATCAACCCTGTATATGGGTATAAAGTTTCAACTTACTAAACAAGGTCCACCGCCCTCATAAAGTAGTGAAAAGCTAGAAAGGGAACAATAATCAATCGATCCAAACCAACATATAGAATAATTTAGTGTTCCCAACCAACATGTTTGTATCAATCATCCATACTAACATGTTACAATTCTCATAATGCAATATAAGTTCAATATGTCCGTCCAATAGTATTAAACATGCAATTTCAACATAACCAAGTTCAACAACAAATTCAACATGGTTTCAACAATTAGCACACATTCCAAGCACACAGGTATGTACGTACCTTGTGTAAACAAACTGCAAGACCACTTTAATAATTCAAAAGTCGCCTATAGAGAATTCTCCGCCTAAAAACAACCAACAAGGATTCCCAATCAACTTCTAATCGCTCACAGCTATAATAACACATTCTAACTACATCCTAAACATATTTAGAACTTTTCTCCAATAACAAAACTTGAATATTTGATTTCCTAGTATAACGATTATTGAATTAATTATTGAAATTCGTTGAAAACTCTTTGCAAACATCGTACTTTAAATTTTCAGCAATATAACTAATTTCAAACTACTCCCAAAACTTTGAAATCATAAAAACAATAACTTTAATAACTTATAATCATCCTACCATGATTTAAAATCATTAAAACCTTAAAATTTCATACTTTAATAATTAAAACCATTATTTCAATCAAATTTCATAATCTGAAAATTAAATTATTAATTACGCAAAACTTAAAATCTAAAATTCATCATTAATTTGTAAAAACTATAATTTAATTCAAGTAAAACATGAATTATATTAATAAAACGTAATTAAAACATTAATTAGTTTTAAGGGTTTAAGAATTAACCAAGAGAGAGAGAATGAGTTTGCCGACGGGAAAGGGGCGGCGGCAGCAGGCAGGGAGGTGCGGCAACCGGATCTGGAAGGGCCACGAAGGCTAGACACCGCAGTTGTGGCGCCGGTGGGTGGTGGTTGTGCTGGTTGCGTGCGAAAGGAGAAAGGGGAGAGGGAGCCGATGGTCGGTGCAGCAGCGTGACAGCAGGTGTGCGACTGTTGTGAGGGCGACGGCGGTAGGGGTTGCAGCGACACCGATGGAGTGGTGGAGTGGTGGCTGCGCAATAACAGAAACGTGAGTGAGGAGGAGGAAAGCGAAGTAATCATGAGAAGGAGAACGAAACAGCAAGAAAAGAACGAAATAGAAAAGAAGAGGAAGGAGAGGGGGTTACCAGCGAGGGACGATGGTGGTCGTCGGTGGCTGGTGGCGGCGTGGGCAACTACAATAGAGGCTTGAGTGTTTTTTTTTTCTTTCACGTGAAGGTTGAAGGAGAGAGAAGGGTTTTGTTTTCCTTGTTTTATTTTTCACGTGAAGTTGGAAAGTAAAGAGAATTATGGGTAATTTTGTTTGGGTTTATTTATTGAGCTTTGCAAACTTGGGTTAGGATTGGAATTGATGTTGTTTGAATCCAAAACCGGTTAGGATTGTTTTTGAAATTCAATCGCGTTTTCGCAATCCAAATTCTTTTCAACATAGAATTCTAAAATTATTTTAGATTGCATAAATCGTTAAAAATATTCAAAATGTAATAAAATAAATATACTTTAATTATATATTTATTTTTAAAATTCGTAAATTCTTATTTAAATACATTAACTATACGTTAAAATATAGTAATAACATTTATAAATTTACGGGGGATTACAATCTACCCCTCTTAAAAGAAGTTTCGTCCTGAAACTTGACACTGAAATTCACACCTTTTTCAAAAGTTTTCAACTTATTCATACTAAAGAAGTACTTGTGCCACTCATGTGCACTCTTTTGCCAACTTAAAGTTGTTTGTGTTACTCATGAACACACTTTTCATATGCAAAGAATCTAATTACTTACATCAACATGTATAAGTTGCTAAAAATAAGCATAAAATGCATAAAAATACCATAAAAATAGGTAAAAAGCGCGAATTTCTATCGCATTCTACCCCCTTAAAGAAAACGAGTTACGCCCTCGTAACTCATCTCAGGGAATAACTTTGGATATTTTCACATCAACGAATTCAGTCCCCAATACAATATTTTCACTCAAAACATTCCAGCAAATGGACTTCTACACTATTTCCACACAACGCCTCAACATGTGACATCGTAATGCTCGCATGGTAACTATTGATGCACGAAAATTCAATCAAATCTAAATGATCTCCCAACTTCTCTTTAAAGTCAATAGTACATGCTCTCAACATATCTCCCCTGGTTTGGTTAGTGCTCTTAGGCTGACGATCGGTTGCAGGGTGGAAAGTAGTATCATTTTCAATGTTGTCTCAAAGATTCAACAGGACCCTTTTGCTAAAATTTTAAACTTTTATGGTCGATAAGGATCTTACTTGTTTCCCTGAAAAGGTTATGTCTCCAAATATTCACAGATAACACAATAGCAGCTAGCTCTAGGTCATTCGTAGGGTATAAGGTTTCAATTGACACGACAACAGGTGCGGAGGTCAAACATTCCTTTGAAATCTGGAAAGCTTCTTCACATTTCTCACTCCACTTGAATTTGGTTTCCTTTTCAACAAGTTGGTCACTGGTTTTGCTTTCTTCGAAAAGTCTTTCACAACCTCCTATAATAGTCATCTAGGCTTAGAAAACTTCAAATATCGGACACGTTCTTTAGACTAGGTCACTCACTCACAGCTTGAATCTTAGCAGGATCTACAGAAACTCCTTCTGTTCAACTTTCCTTGTTACTGAACCTCATTACGCTTTTCATGGGTGTATAACTTGTGGGCTTAACTCTTAGCTCTTGCACCAATTTATGTATTTCTTTTCATCTTTTCCAGACAACAAATGATTTCTAACGATCCTGGACCACTCAAATCTTCTCTTAAATTTATTCCCTAACGTAACATAGTTCTCAATCAATTTAGTCCTTCACTTTTCCGTCGGTGTCACTTATACACATATGACTTCAAGATTTGTATACTTCATTTAATAAAACTAGATTCTTTCTAAGCGTCTCCAAGTAATCCTCAAGTGTTTGTCATGCTCCTTCTCATTCCTTGAATAAATCAGGATATCATCAATAACATAATAACGAACTTAATTCGGAATTCGTGTAAAATCTTATTCATCAAACCATAATTATGGCAGGTGCATTGGTTAACCCAAAAGACATTACTCTAAACCCATAATGACAATAACGAATCCTAACGAGGTCTTAAGCCCTTATCAGCTATTCTCAATTGGTGGTACTTCAAACACAAATCAGTCTTCGAGAACACACTCGCCCAATTCAATTGGTCCAATATGTCATCAATCCTAGGCAAGGGATACTTGTTCTTGGTGGTGTTTAGCTCCCTAAAATCGATGCATAATTCCATACTCTTATCTTTCTCCTTAACAAACAACACAGGAGATCCCCACGGTGATGCACTAGGCCTAATATATTCCTTGACCAAGCAACTCTTGCAACTTTGTTTTAATTGGCTTATTTCAGGAGGTGTCTTGCTATACGGTGTTTCAGATATAGGCGTCGTTTCAGGATTTAACTCTATAATGAACTCAAGGGCTCTAGCAGGTGACATACTTGCAATTCCACTCGTAGACACACCAATGAATCCATTCACAATGGGAACATCCTCGATTTTCACTCCAACTTCTTTACTCACCTCTAACACACTACAGAAAAATAGTTCACACTCCCTATTCATCAATTTCCTCACTTGCATTACAGAAATAACTAAAGGTTCTTGGACTCCTCAAAACGTCTATATGAGATCTACCTTCCAATAGGGTTCCTTAAAATTACTTTCTGAATTTCACAGTCTACCTCAGCCTTGTAAAAACTTAGTCAATCCATCCCCGGACTTACATCTAGGTCTCTAAAATTAAACTTTTGTCAAATCAGAAGGGAGAACGCAATCTTTTGTCTTCAAAGGCAGGTACTTAAATAATCTTATACACCTTATGGTTACACTAGTAGACATAATAAAAGGTAAATCAATCATTCAAAATCTACTAACTTCAGACTCTTAGTAATAGATGACAAAACGAAAGAATAAGTTGCTCCCGAATCAAATAATGTTTTAACTAGCACGGAGTTAATAGAAAAAGTACCATGAACTACGTCTGCAGAACGTTCAGCTTCATTTCTAGTCATCAAGAACGGCTTGCCCGGAGCCTTATTCTGGTTGTTGTTATCATTTGCAGGCTTATTATATTTCTCTTGATTGTTCTCTTGATTGTTCTGTGCCCCTCCAGGCTTTGAATTTTGACCTCCAGACTGGTTAAACCTCACTTGGTTCCCACCTCCATTACTATTTTGTTCCTTTCTGTGCTTAGTGAAGCACTCAAAATCTCTATGCCCCCTTTTCTGACAATAGTTGCAGGTCACTAATCCCCCTTTGCAGTTTCTACCAGTATTGTTGTTACTGCACATCTTACAGTGATACACTTTCTCATATTGGTTCCTATTTTTGTGCCCCTGATTGTTCCTTCCTTGAAAATTTTCATTTTCATTTCCATTCTCATTCCTATTCTCATTCATATTCTCTTGAAATTCCATTGGTTTTCCCCAGCATTAAACTCTTTTCTTTTCTCCCCAACAACATTTTTCTTGTCCCTTTTTGGACTACATGCCATAAATATGAGCAGCTCTCCCATACACAATATCTAAAGACATAAAGGTTTCCCCACCTAATCCTAAGGTGGTCATGCTATAAGTCTGCATAGTATTCAGCAATGGTCATGCTCCCCATACTAAGGTTTATGAATTCCTAAGATTTTTGCTTTCTCATAAAAGGTAGGGTAAAACTTTCCCCCTAAGGCAGTAACAATTGAATCCTAATTGAATCTCTCAGCAGCGCTAAACCTAGCTCCAATTACATGACAACTTGACCCACTCTCATGTTCTCAAGACAGTTCACAGTCCCAAATAGTTTCTCAAACTCTCTAACCTAGTTCCCTATGAAGGTAGGGTCAGCTAGCCCCTTAAAGTATGATGGCTTAACTTTGACTAACCTTTCAAACATGTCCCTAGCAGAATCAGGATGCTCAGTTCTCTTTTGGGTCAGCTTTTCCGCCAAGAGGCGAATAGCAACAACTAAGTCATTATTGTTGCTCATTCTATAACACGACCTGAAGTTAATATACTCTATCTTAGGTTCTAAACACTACTTACACGTCATTCTATATCAAGCAATATTTGATTTGACCATAGAGATCGCCTCAATAAACAATATTCACATAAAATCATTTACGAAGGTGCAACAATCATTTACGAAGGTGCAATAATCATTGCAAAATAATCCTCCTCAATCATTCGTGAACGACATTCACATAAAGGACATCCGATCGAGGGAAAACAAATCAAATTCAATCATCACAAATAATAATAATAATAATAATAATAATAATAATAATAATAATAATAATAATAATAATAATAATAATAATAATAATAATAATAATAATAATAATAATAAAAGAAATTACTCCTCTTCGCGTACCCAAACTAAATCATTGACCACTTGGATAATTAAATATTTAACTTTAATTCCTCAAAAGAAACTTGTATTCCTCAAAAGAAACTTTTATTCCTCAAAAGAATATTAATAACAATTCTAAACCATAATAACGTACTTGTCCCAAAATAAAATAAAAGCGCTATGCAATAAATTTAAACTACCGTTGGGGGACTTGTCCCACATTATTCCCAACATAAATAAATAATGAAACAATCTTAGAGGGAAACATTATCAATATTGTTCTTTGATTCCTTATAGCTTTCTGGAGTAAAGGAGCTCGTATTTAAATTCATCATCATCCTCGATATTAAAATATTAGGCTAGTTTTCTCTGCCTTGTGGATCTTCGTAGTCTCTGAGTCATCCTCCGCTGGCTTAGTATCACTACTAGACCTGTCAAACGGGTCGGTCGGGTCGGGTTGTAAAAATTTACTTTGGGTTCGGGTTGAATCGGGTCGGTCACTTTCGGGTTCGGGTTTACAAATGATTGTTCAAGACCCAGAACTTTCGGGTTCGGGTCGACCCAACGGGTTGAGAGATTTTAAAACGCGCATTATATTTTCATTAATTTAGGTGAAAAATATACAAAATATTGGCACAAGTTAACAAATTTTCCTACGAAAGTTTATATTTTGTCAAATTCAATCATAAAATGGTGTATAATTCAAATTAAAATCATATTACACAGAACAATAGTAAAAACAACGTGTCTTTTATGCTTAAATTTTCTCATAATCTCATTTATTACTATAAATACAATGATTTTCAATCGGTCGGGTCTAAAACGGGTTCGGTCGGGTTTTGACCCATTCCTTTTCGGGTTGTTCGGGTTCGGATAAAATCGGGTTACGGGTCACAAAATCTTGTTCAGGACCCAGTATTTTCGGGTCGGGTTCGGGTCGGTTTTCGGGTCGGGTCGATTTTTGACAGCTCTAATCACTACATTATAAATATCATCTCTAGTATGCCCTCTAGCACGGTCAAACTCACGAAGGGCTTCCTCACCCCTATCGGGGTCTCATGTTCTTAATATATGACGCATTGTGCGTTCAAAGCTGGTGTAACTATTAATGTCAGACTCATAATCCATTTCATTCTCATGATCACTTAGTACAATTGGGTTGCTCTTGAATCCTAGCAAGATATTCACATCTAAACACTACTTTCTCACAAAAATATCAGTTGTCCCTATATCGATCTTTCTCGAGAGATCCTATGTTGGTGTACTTGGAAAGAAATATTTTATTCCTGAAATGAACAATTCCAGGTCTCACTAATGACTTCCCAACCAAATCATAATCAAAAATCGATAACACAATAGGTTTGGTGGAAGCAAACAATTTCTATTATGCACATATAATTGCAACATTTAAACAATAAACACATGCACGTACATAACAATTAATTTCTTATGCTAGAATTAACTAGCTACTAATGCACATGTAATTCTATCTTATATGCCCTTCTTAATTATACTACCCATCTCTCGTAAACTAAAACATTAAAGTAATCTAAATAATAAAATAAAACGAGAATAATGATAGGAAAATAAGAAAATCAAATAATAAATAAACAAAAATATAAAATTAATAAAATAAAATAAATTAAGAAAATTAGTAGCGAATAAAATCGTAAATGAAGTTATTAATTCGAAATAAAGAATTTATATTTCCTAAAACAAAGACTTATAACCTCTTAAAGCAACTAAAAATTTCGAACTTCTTTAAAAATTGTACCAATTTTTTGAATCATAAATAATAAGAAAAATAAAAATTTCGAAACTAATAAATAAGTTAATGTTATATACTTGCAAACAAGATAAAAGGAATCCGGCCCCCAAAGAAAAGTACCAATTTTTTTAACACTATAATGCGTAGGAGCTCGATTTTAAGAAATTTATTTTAAATACTAGATAGTTAGGCGCCTAAAATTTATTAAAGTAAAACCTTAGCTTCTAGATACCACTTTGTAACACCCCGACAATTCTCTCTTTTCTAAAAGAACTTTTTAATATAAAACGTAGAGAATTATCAAAGTATTATCGCCCGTGTAATAACGTAACGGCTTATTCAGAATTTTGCAGCGGAAAACATAAAACTAACTCTTAGGTTCATAAATAATCGATTACATATTAAGTCCAAAACCACTTAACGGAAATAAGGAAATACGAATAGTACGACAAATTTCAAATCCAAGTTAACAAACCAAATCACTTAATAAAACAAATATAACTACAAGCTCTCTAATCCCGATCCCAATGATGCATCATCTTCAAACCTGTAGATGGGCAACGCTTATTGATCCTTAGAGACTGCTCACCAAAGATGGGTCATCACAGGATCAATAAGGCATAGCCATGATCAACACACACAAACAAAGCACGTAATCAGCAAAGCTGAGTACTACATACTAAAACAATAATAATCCTAACATGATACTATTAAACGAACAACCCTAACATGATACTAATGAACATAAACAAGGGCAGACAAAACATGATAGTTTGTCGACCATACTTGACCAGACTAGACTAGGCTCTTAGCACTAATATTATTTTAGTTGAAATAGACAATGGACCGAGTTGACCGTCCGACAATCTTCACTAAGGAAGACGAGGTACGGGCGCGACTCCGTAACCTCAGAGACCTGCGATATCGAGGAACATTTGAAAAAAAATAGGACACGGTGATCAATCCGGTCCGAGATAAAGGCCATGGGCTACCACCATGAACCCCAACTCCTGTTTGTCCGTCACTTTAGACGTGCACAGTCTAAAGCTATTGCTACTCAGTTTCACTTTACATGATTTACAAATTGAAACCCTGTTATGACTCAACAATCACATAAGGCATACAATCCACATTTATTCACAACTGTTTTTATCTTGGAATTAAGTAAGTGATCACAAAGGCATCAATCAAGACTCATTCCAATTTACCCAACCTTTCCTTTAACCATGATCAACCCTGTATATGGGTATAAAGTTTCAACTTACTAAACAAGGTCCACCGCCCTCATAAAGTAGTGAAAAGCTAGTAAGGGAACAATAATCAATTGATCCAAACCAACATACAGAATAATTTAGTGTTCCCAACCAACATGTTTGTATCAATCATCCATACTAACATGTTACAATTCTCATAATGCAATATAAGTTCAATATGTCCGTCCAACAGTATTAAACATGCAATTTCAACATAACCAAGTTCAACAACAAATTCAACATGGTTTCAACAATTAGCACACATTCCAAGCACACAGGTATGTACGTACCTTGTGTAAACAAACTGCAAGACCACTTTAATAATTCAAAAGTCGCCTACAGAGAATTCTCCGCCTAAAAACAACCAACAAGGATTCCCAATCAACTTCTAATCGCTCACAGCTATAATAACACATTCTAACTACATCCTAAACATATTTAGAACTTTTCTCCAATAACAAAACTTGAATATTTGATTTCCTAGTATAACGATTATTGAATTAATTATTGAAATTCGTTGAAAACTCTTTGCAAACATCGTACTTTAAATTTTCAGCAATATAACTAATTTCAAACTACTCCCAAAACTTTGAAATCATAAAAACAATAACTTTAATAACTTATAATCATCCTACCATGATTTAAAATCATTAAAACCTTAAAATTTCATACTTTAATAATTAAAACCATTATTTCAATCAAATTGCATAATCTGAAAATTAAATTATTAATTACGCAAAACTTAAAATCTAAAGATCATCATTAATTTGTAAAAACTATAATTTAATTCAAGTAAAACATGAATTATATTAATAAAACGTAATTAAAACATTAATTAGTTTTAAGGGTTTAAGAATTAACCAAGAGAGAGAGAATGAGTTTGCCGACGGGAAAGGGGCGGCGGCAGCAGGCAGGGAGGTGCGGCAACAGGATCTGGAAGGGCCACGAAGGCTAGACACCGCAGTTGTGGTGCCGGTGGGTGGTGGTTGTGCTGGTTGCGTGCGAAAGGAGAAAGGGGAGAGGGAGCCGATGGTCGGTGCAGCAGCGTGACAGCAGGTGTGCGACTGCTGTGAGGACGACGGCGGTAGGGGTTGCAGCGACACCGATGGAGTGGTGGAGTGGTGGCTGCGCAATAACATAAACGTGAGTGAGGAGGAGGAAAGCGAATTAATCATGAGAAGGAGAACAAAACAGCAAGAAAAGAACGAAATAGAAAAGAAGAGGAAGGAGAGGGGGTTACCAGCGAGGGACGACGGTGGTCGTCGGTGGCTGGTGGCGGCGTGGGAAAGTACAATGGAGGCTTGAGTGTTTTTTTTTTCTTTCACGTGAGGTTGAAGGAGAGAGAAGGGTTTTGTTTTCCTTGTTTTATTTTTCAGGTGAAGTTGGAAAGTAAAGAGAATTATGGGTAATTTTGTTTGGGTTTATTTATTGGGCTTTGCAAACTTGGGCTAGGATTGGAATTGATGTTGTTTGAATCCAAAACCGGTTAGGATTGCTTTTGAAATTCAATCGCGTTTTCGCAATCCAAATTCTTTTCAACATAGAATTCTAAAATTATTTTAGATTGCATAAATCGTTAAAAATATTCAAAATGTAATAAAATAAATATACTTTAATTATATATTTATTTCTAAAATTCGTAAATTCTTATTTAAATATATTAACTATACGTTAAAATATATTTAAATTTACGGGGGATTACAATATATATATATATATATATATATAGGGGAGGGATCCGGTGAGAACACCTCCTTATGTAAGAACACTTCTTATGGTGAGAACACTTTTACACTCTCTATATATATATATATTATGAAATATTGTGTGGATGCCCATTATACCCCTAGTATATTTCCGGAATATTCTAGATCTTAGGGTTTATTGTTCCCCAAGCGAAACCTATTCTATTGTATGTATATATACCCCATTGTTCATACACAATTGTTCTCTCCCAATTTCCTCGTTATTTCACAACACGTTATCAGCACCATCCCTAACCGACTGAGCAAGAGGAATAATCGTCATCGAGATAAGTATTAAATTTGGGATTTAGTTCCTTTAATTATTATGGTTTTTGAATAGTGATTTATTATTATTTGAGCATGTGATTGTTTGTATCGACTTATTTGGACTTTTTAATTATATGTTGCGGATTGCGGCAATTTCATAGTTGTCGATCTTTATTACTTTGTTAGTATTGATATTTATGTGCTTCTACATTGAATATGCTATTAAAGTTCCGATTCGTTTTATGATGACTAAGGAATCGTGTTTTACATGACAAAGTCAAATCCTTAAATCATATTAGGGTTATGATGATGTTAATAATACATACTATTTTGTTAGGGCTTAATCTGACCATTATAGTTGTAATTTCTTTTCCTTCTAAGCCATGAATAATAAAGAATAAAAGCCGGCAATGTGTGCTTCACTATATTCTAATACATATGCAGTATGATTTTACATGCTCCCGTAGTTCCATGAATTGCAATGTTTTGGAAATTTTATTACGAGTTTCGTGAATTACAATAATTGCACGATTTACTATGAGTTCTAGTTTATTTATGTGACTATCAGTCTATTAATTGCTAAGTTTAGACTCTGTGACTAAAAGCATTGCCAGTTAGGTACTTTGTATATGTATGTATATGCACACCACTACTGCAATTTTCCTTTGGAGTGGATAGCAAGTCCTTATATATGTTTTATGCCCAGAATATGTATGTTTAATGTAAAGTTTTGTTATCCGACACCTAAAGCATTCACTAAACAATAATTTACAGCCTATTATATGGATTATTTAAAGAAATTGTTGTTGGATATCACTCGTTCATCTCATGTATTGCTTCCATTAGTTTAATCGTATTCTATTACGAAACTATTCGAAGTTGATTAGAGATACTTGTGTGCGGAATAAAAAGCCTCAGTTGTTAATTAACTAAGTTTAAACGAATACACTTGTATTGCAACAATATATAGTGAATAAATATTATTCCAAGGTATAATGAATAATGTTTGGTGGCAATGATTAACTGATTACGTATATAACTTTTGAAGAGCATGCTTAGAGCTTGATTATATATATATATATATATGGGAGGGATCCGGTGAGAACACCTCCTTATGTGAGAACACTTCTTATGGTGAGAACACATTTACACTCTCTATGTTCTATATTTGTTCAACAATGTTCTAAATTTTCAAACTCATGTTCTAAATTTATTCAACCATGTTCTAAACTTATTTAACCATATTCTAAATTGGTTCAGCCATATTCTAAATTTATTCAAGCACGTTTAATTTTATTCAAGCATGTTCTAAATTTGTAAGCTCATGTTCTAAATTTATTTAAGCATGTTCTAAATTTATTCAATCATGTTCTAAATTTTATTCAAACATGTTCTAACTTTATTCAATGATGTTCTAAATTTTCAAACTCATGTTCTAAATTTATTCAACCGTGTTCTAAACTTATTTAACCATGTTCTAAATTGGTTCAGCCATGTTCTAAATTTATTCAAGCATGTTTTAATTTTATTCAACCATGTTCTAAATTTTTAACCTCATGTTCTAGATTAATTCAAGCATGTTCTAAAATTATTCAACCATGTTCTAAATTTGTAAGCTCATGTTCTAAATTTATTCAAGCATGTTCTAAATTTATTCAAGCATGTTCTAAATTTATTCAACGATGTTCTAAATTTGTTCAACAATGTCCTAAATTTGTTCAACCATGTTCTAAATTTGTAAGCTCATGTTCTAAATTTATTCAAGCATGTTCTAAATTTATTCAATCATGTTCTAAATTTATTCAACGATGTTCTAAGTTTGTTCAACCATGTTCTAAATTTGTTCAACCATGTTCTAAATTTGTAAGCTCATGTTCTAAAATTATTCAATCATGTTCTAAATTTTTAAGCTCATGTTCTAAATTTATTCAATCATGTTCTAAATTTATTCAAGCATGTTCTAAATTTATTCAAGCATGTTCTAAACTTATTCAAGCATGTTCTAAATTTGTTCAACCATGTTCTAAATTTATTCAAGCATGTTCTAAGTTTATTCAAACATGTTCTAAATTTATATTTCGAAGCCACCAAATTGAACTCAATTTTATTTTTTGGAATTGAGAAATCAATTGAAATCGATTTTAATTGTTGAATTCAGATTTCGAAAATCGATTGAGAATGTCGATTAAAATTCGATTTTGAAACCTCCTAACAATCAATTGACTGATATTAGAATCAAAGAAATCAATTTAGAACATGAAACTGGATAAATTTCGGATTAATTTAGAACATGAATTCGGATAAATTTACTGATATTAGAATCAAAGAAAGCAATTGATTTAGAATCTCAGAAAAACGAAATCGATTGATTTAAAATCGAAATCGAAATCGAAGAATCGAAGAATCAAAGAAACCTGAGAGTTCGAACTCCGATTCGCGAACCACAACCACCGCGACCGGTGACGAATTTCTGCGAGCAGCGGCGAGCGGCGTGAGGAAAGTAGAAGCGGCAGCGAGAGGAGAGAAGAAGCGGCGGCGTAGAGGAGAGAAGAAGCGGCGGCGTAGAGGAGAGAAGAAGCGGCGGCGATAGGAGAAAGAAACAGCGGCCAGAGGAGAAAGAAACGGAGGCGAGAGGAGAGAAGAAGCGGCGGCGAGAGGAGAGCACAATCGGCGGCGAGAGGTAAGTAGCGGCAGTGGCTAGCGGCGGCGGCGATTGGTGGTGGTGTTCGAATAGGAGAGAGAGGGGAGTTGAAGAGAGAGGGGAGTTGAAGAGAGAGAACGTGAAAATCAGAAATATTGAAAAGAAAAACGTGAAAAAACAATTATATTGGTTTATTTGTTTATAAAAATCACGAAAATGCCATTATAGAAAGTGTTCTCACCGTAAGGAAGTGTTCTCACCGTAGGAAAGTGTTCTCACGAGAGCCTTCCTCTATATATATATATATATATATATATATATATATATATATATATATATATATATTGACATAGGCTCAATTTGCATAAAAAAGAAGGTTTACAAAACTAAACACTAAAGTCTTTAAAGACCATTACAAAGAAAACTAAACACTAAACTTCTGTTGTCGGCCCTTGAGTGTTGAAAACGCCTTGTTTACACCACCAACGAGGTTTATTCGTGCCAAGGCCACTTGTGGCTGTGATTCCCTTATAAAACTTGGAGATGAAGTTGGAACAGGAAGCATAAAGAGTCTCCTTTAGTAACCTGTGGAACTTGGATGAAAAAGAAAGAAGCGAAAGAGTTAAAATGTAACAGGATTCTTGAAAAGACCATGTGAATTGCACACATGAGTCTAGAGTCAATAAACATGACTCTAGACTATATGACTATATGAGTCTAGAGTCATATATGATTATTATCTATTAGGTTCGTATTTTAAATATTCTCTTGTATGATGAAGTATATGAAAATTGAAAATCATGGATTTCTTTTCTCCTAGTATTATCTTGGTGTATATATTATCTTGGTGGTTAGACATTGGACATCAAAACCACATAGGGATTAAAGGGGTTTGGGTGATACGATCAAAGAGAGAAAAAAAAAGGGGTAAAATACGGCCAAGGCTATGATATTACCTGAATCTCATAACTACTAGTTACATCTAAGATTACGGTCAAGGGCATGGCCGTTAAAGTGGACATGTATACGAATATGGTCGAGACCGAGGTGGTTCTCTCAATAACTCATATTCCTACCAGAAGTGGGACAAAGATGATAACAAACAAAAGAAAGATAAAATGAGAATGTGACCAATGTATATTACCGCTGTGGAGGAAAAGGGCATTGGTCTATGAAAACAAGGGAAGAATTTATAATAGAATTTACTATATAATATTGAAAATTTTAAATATGTGGTCTTGCTCTTCCTTGAAGAAAATTTATCAAGGGTGTTATAGATTGAAATGCAAATATATCCTTGACTTTTGTTACAAGTCGAAATAGGTTCACGACTTAAGTCTATACTTTTGACCATTAAAGGCCCGCATACCTTTTGGAGAACTACAAGAAAATTGACCTAGATAACTATAATAGTTTTTAAATCGTGTTATCAAGATACCCTATATTTCTTTCATGAAACTAGTGTGGTCCTACAGACACGATAATTTTGAGAAAGATAGTTCATATATTGTCTTTTGGTGGATGAACAAAATACCGAAATCCTGAAGAAAAATATTATTCTCACATTCAACTAGGTAAACCATTCCTAGAAGTGAATGAGAAATGTATGAATAAAAATGGTAAAGATAATGTCAATAGTCATGATCGAGATCGAATGTGAAAGTAAAACATAGTATAATCATGGCGGAATAAATGAGTATGAATGCAATTTCAAAATACACCAGAAGTGAGATTGTAAATGATGAAAATCAGGTAAAAGTTAATGATGAGAAAACTCAAACTTTATATTTTTGGTTGGTTGCGGAGAAAATATTAAATAAAAGTTGGGCCCATTATACCAAAACATCTTGTTGAGCTTTATTAGTACTCAACACAAGGGAATAAATTAAAGATAAACATGGTGTATAAAGATAATGAAAACATATGTCTAATAGACATTGTAGCACGCCCTCCGAACCAAATTTATATACATGCAAGGATAAGGGGGAGATAGCTCTCAACATAATAAAATTAGCAGTATATGATCAGGATTATAATACAATATGTTAAACTTGGTACAAATATTTGATCATGTCTTATTGACTCGCTCTATGAGCATGAGTACTATACTACATTCTAAAGATGTATACTTTTGGATATGTACCAAAGTTGTAATGGATACTCTTGAAGAGTACAAGGTATCTTCCATAAGTTTTGTTTAGATTGTCTTGCTGTTAAAATTGAGACACCAGTTTGTGTCGTTATATCACATCACCAATTCACCATATGTTCAAATTATAGTATTTTATAATTACAGTGATCACTTTGAGAAGATAACCAGCAGTTATCGAATGAAATACTTTATATGATATTATATACGCATGATGTGATAATTCAGGCCATCCGGGTTTAAGAACACCCGTTATGAGAATTTGAAAATTCTTGTCAAATAAATTTTTATGTGCTGACACTCCCTCGTATGTTGTATATATTCAAAGGCAGGACAAAATGATGAGGTTGAGTTGTATTTCAATCGAATAGTTATAATGAATCGATTGAGAAAATAAATACAAGAGATATTAATGATTTTGAAAAATTGTATAATGATAGGTGATTTAAAGTTCACCATGATAGTAAACCGAAGTTCACCAGAATGGTAGTAGGTGACTTGAAGATCACCAATAAGTTTACAAGTGTTTTGTGATTGATTTAAGTATCATAAATAAGCATCATAAATCTCTTGATTGGGGCAATCATAAGTCAGCACGAAAAGAGAAAATATGAAGAAAACAACTGCATATTATATCTACTCCCCATAATCAATGTTGATCTCCAGAAGAGAACAAAAGTATGTAATATTTATCAAAATACACGTTGAAAAGTGTATTATTTAGTTGGTGAATTTTTTTTATGCCCCATAACATATTGAAACTTAGGGGGAGACGAGCAAAAATAAGTTGGCAAAATTGAAAGATAATAAATTGATCCCCATATGAGTAAGTGTACATGCCAACTTTATGTCCTCGAAGTATGTATGGACATAAATATCTATGACTTAATTATGTTATGTTTTATAATGTCTAGAGACATAAAGGTATATGATAGTTATAGTGCTCGATGTTACATATATTAAGTGTTGAGAATTATATATCTTGCCAATATTTATTTAAATGTATACACCCGAAGTGTAGATTACATATACGGTTCCAACATAGTGCAAAATAAATTTATTTATATAAAAAGGGCAAGATAGTGCAGTTGATGATATTTTTGAAAATAAAGAAAACACTATTAATTATATAGTGTATGAAATAGCCTTGAAGTGGTATAAATACTTGAACAATAATAGATGGCCCGTGAGAAAAATGAATGGTACCTATTGAATAAGTATTTATATCATTGATAAATAGCATGCAAAATATATGTTGAAGAATTTTGATGATACCGGTAGATGATGGAACCGAAATATAATGCATATGCGAGAAATAATGAATTTTGAATAGGGGATCGTAAATCTATGTATGTTTCGATGTAGACATAACTATACTGATCAAATGAGCTCATGGACCTGAAGCCCAACAAGTTATGGATTTGAAATATCCACACTGTACAGTGTTTTGCATTTGAGTCTTACATTCATATACATGTGTAGTTAATAGGTAAATGCATCATTTATCATACATTTAGTTTGTTTTATATTTTATCATGGTATGATTTTTATTTATCCAGTTATAATTTCATATTACATGTTTCAAAAATATTATTATGTCGTGTTTGAATATGCATCCAAAGAATGGTAAGACAGATTTGCAACTTTATGAAAAATTTATAAGTGGAGATTCTTACTGCATTGGCCTAATAGTTGTGAAAGAATTATATATATAATGTTGATTTAATAGCATATTATGAATCATGCAAATAAGAAGAGTTCCTGAAGAACTATACATGATGTTCTTAAACATCTAGCCCTTTAAGTTTTGCACATGAATATACAACATTGATAAGATATTATCAAAACTCTAAAAGAGTATTTTAAAAATGTCTTCTCAACCAGTAGTTTGAGTATTTGAGAGTTTTGAAATAAACATATTAATTTATTCATGAAATGAAATGAATTCTTGTACAAATATGAATCATCTTAAATATATAAGATACAATTATGTAATGTCCTTCCAATGGATATTATGTTATGGTCCGGAAGAACCATAAATAACGTTATTAGCTATATTATACTTCCAAGTTGGACGATGATATTGTTATTTATCATGTATTTCCATGAAAGTATATGACCAAAGAAAGTTTGATCATTATTGATCGAAAACTACCATTTATGACCTCCAGAAGAAGGTACATACATGTCAAATATGTATGGAAAAGTTTTGTAATATCATGTACAAGAAAATTTATTTATCTCAGGTGAAGCTAAAGTATTATTAGATTATGCATTTGGGAAATTCGAAAACAAATGTATCGAATGAAATAGAGGAAAGCACATGATCTTACAGGTATTATTTTCAAAAACATTGGTGATATAAATATTCACCTCATCTGTTCAAGTGGGGAATTGAAGATTCAAGTTAAGCTTTGGACACTCAATTTTCAAGGAACTCCATGCTACTACATTTGAGAAGCTGTTGAACAATATTTGATAGATTGCACAAGAAGATCTCAATTGATGTATTCATCAGGGGGAGAAATACGTGTTGCACTCTTTTTCCCTTAACCAAGGTTTTGCAACATCTCAAGCGTATTATGAAGAATGATGTACCCTTTTTCCTTCACTATGTTATTATCCCACAGGGTTTTCCTAGTAAGGTTTTAACGAGGCATAGTCTTCAATAATGGACATCCAAGTGGGAGTGTTATGAAATATTGTGTGGATGCCCATTATACCCCTAGTATATTTCCGGAATATTCTAGATCTTAGGGTTTATTGTTCCCCAAGCGAACCCTATTCTATTGTATGTATATATACCCCATTGTTCATGGAATAAGATACACAATTGTTCTCTCCCAATTTCCTCTCCTTCCTCTTTATTTCACAACAATATATATATATATATATATATATATATATATATATATATATATATATATAATATATATATATATATATATATATATATATATATATATATATACTAGATTTTAGCCCGTGCGATGCACGGTTTCTATTAAATTTTTAAGTTAAAATAAAACTCCTATATATATCAACTGCTATATTTTATATATTAGATTAAATTGATTTTTTTTTATTTTGGATTGAATTTCATTTTAGATTTATTTTTTAATTATTATAGTGTTTGATTTTGGATGAAATTGTATATAAGAAATATTAATAATTATTTAATAAAAATATTTACGTGGCATTCGACTTTTTAATTCAAAAATAATTTTGAAGTCTTATTTTTCATTGGCCGAAACCATTAGATTTCCCACGTGGCTCTCTAATATTGGATTAATGTTTGATTTTGGATTGAATTTTATTTTAGATTAGTGTTTGATTTTGGATGAATTTTATTTTAGATTTATTTTTTAATTATTAGAGCGTTTGATTTTGGATGGAATTGTATATATTAGTAATTAATTAATTAATTTAAATATCTACGTAGCACCTAATTAATTATCTACGTGGCACTCGATTTTTTTAATTTAAAAATAAATTAGAAATCTTATTTTTCATTGGCCGAAACCATTAGTAATCCTAGGTGGCGCTCTAATAATTCAGCAAATATGCCTCCTTTATATATGTATATATTACTCCCTCCGTATTTTTTTAAGAGATACACTTGCCTTTTCCGGCCGTATTTTTTTAAGAGACACACTTGCCATTTTTGGTAACTTATCAACCCCACCACCTAATTAAATAATATATCTACTACACTTTATGACCCACCATCCAATTAAAAAATAATTTTACAACTACACCCACCCCACCCCCACCTCCACTTGTTCAAAAGGACATGGTCCCCAATGTACTTATTTATTAAAATATCTACCCAATCCTACTTCTTTTATTTTTCTTAAGACCCGTATCCAACCAAGTGTATCTCTTAAAAAAAATACGGAGGGAGTAGATTTTCAATCTATTTTTGTTGTTGTTGTTGTTGTTGAAAAATTCTTGATGTTTCACTTTACTCGTAGACAACATATAGATTGAAAAGAGTGGTATCAAGATTTATCATCTGAAGCTGTCAAAGTCAAGGTCACTGATCTCCGGTTCGGTCAAACCCCAAATACATTATGCCATGAACAAGTACTCACACAAAATCATCATCCGCCATTATCATCATCGTTGTCGTTGTCGTTGTCGAAACCATGAATAATAGCAGCACAACCACCAATAGCACCACCATCAACGGTGGTGTTTCTACTCCCGCCGTCGGACTCAAAACCTACTTTAAAACTCCTGAAGGCCGCTACAACCTCCATTCCGAGAAGTCTCATCCTTCTGCACTCCTCCATTTTTCTCATGGAAAATCGGTTTCTCAGGTATTTCCTTTTCTCTCTCTTCTTCGTGATGTGAAGATTGATAAGGCCCGTTTGTGGAAATTTCAATTTTAAGCTGTTCTTTTTGATTAATAATTTCGTGTTTGGTTTATGATTGTCTTTGTTGAATGTGATGTGATATTGCCGCATTTCTTCGTAGAAATTCCAATCATACGCTTTTCGTTTCAATTAATAATTTCGTGCTCAAATCAATTCAGTGCTCGATTAATGATTTCGTGGTTGAATGTGATGTGATGAAGCTGCATTTTTTTTTTGTAGAAACTAGAAGCTTTTAATATAAGCTGTTGATTTCGATTTGTTGTTTTTTGATTGAAAATATCCGAAATTGCATAAATTGGCTTGACCTATGAGTAGTATTTTGAAGTTGTCGTATGAAAGCATTATTCATTCCATAACGTTAGTGCTAGTCAGTCTAGCATTTAAAGTAAACAATATCCCCAAAGAGGGTTTCAATGTTGTATAAATTTGAGCATCAATTTCAAGTAGCTTAACACAATCCAGGGGAGCTCGAGTAAAATCCTATTTGCAAAATATAGCCGCTATCTTTCAAAGCTATCCCAGCTAAAGCATCTGTTGGAGAGTTTACTTGCATGCCCGACTCGAGTTTGACTACTGGTAGTGGGGCTATGAATTTGCTGCAGTCAGAATTTTAAATGTAAACTTGGTTAATTTAGTTTGAATCTGAGGTGTTTTTCAATAGCCCATTTATGCTCTTTGGCAAAGATGCAATGTTCCTTGTTATTGTTTTGCACTTTTGCCCATTCTAGTGCACGTGCTATTCTTGAAGGGATTGGGAATTCTAATTTTCCTTCGAAGTCTGCTAACTAGGTTCCAGTATCCTTAATAGTGCTAAGATGTTTAATTGTTTACTATCCTTCCCAACTTTCAGAGGCCCGATAAGTTGACGTAATGATGTCTAAGGCTTTAATTTCCCAACCTTTTGTCTGACCACACAGGTTTATCAAATCTCCATTCCCAGTCTCCCAACTCATTTTGTCCTAATAAGTTTTCTGCTCCCGACTCCTTTCCAGATGTATGAACCCTTTTTGAAACTCAGGGGTCCAGGCCAAAGAGAGCAAACATTTTGTACCATGAAATCAGTTGCCCAGTTAGTTCTATTATCTAAATTCCAGCATAGTCTAGCCAGGTAGATTAGGCTGAGGTCGCTATTTAATTTTAAAAAACAGGACTCCTTTTGGTTTACAAATCTTCTCCCAAGAAATCCAATTTATTTTTCTTTTTTTTACCCTTCCCTCTCCAAAAGAATTTGCTGAAATCGGTTTGAGAATGTGACTAGGAAAGCTTATTCCTTGCTTGAAGTATCTTTGCAATGTATTAAGGGTTTACTGGATTAACAGAGCTCTTCATCTTTTGGTAGCAGCTTTAACTTCCAAGAATTTAGCTTTGCAACCATTTTTCCAATTATTAGGTTGATCTTTCTTTTGAAGGGTTTCTGTGGTTAGGGGAAAAGCTAGATATGAACCGAGGTCTTTAGCATACTGAAAATTACGAGTTTGCTCAAAATCGTGAATGATAATGAGATTGGTATTGCGAGATAAGAAAATTAAACTTTTTGCTGATTCAGTTTTTGGCCTGACTTGGTAAGCAACAAGACGTGTTACTCGAACTCTTCATTTTACCTCAAGTACCCTTGTCGGATCCTAGACACTCGGACATGGTATGGACACTCCGACCCTTCATTTTAGGACTAAAAATCATAGTAATTTTTCACAATTTAGGTGGTTCATACAATTGGACACGTACACGTGTTTGACACTAGTACCCGAGTCCGAGACTCCGAGTAACATAGACTACAAGTACTTGTAAGGGAAATAGAGTTTTGGAATTAGCTTCATCAAAAGGAACTAGAGCATCTGTAAAAGATAAGGTAAGAAACCGTAATTTCCAGGGGTCCAAGATTTTGAATTTCACACCTCTTGAATTAGGGTCTGTTTGGCCAAACATCTGGAAAAGAAATTCTGTTTCCTTGAAGTATTTCTACAGAAACTGTTTCTAGAACTGTTTCTAGAGAAACACTTTTAAGAAATAGAATGGTTTGGCCACTAAATTTAAGAAGTAGTTCTAAGAAACAGAAGTCATTTTACCTTGTTTGGCCATTGTTTATCAATAAGTGTTTTTGGGTTATATTTGTTTGTATGTACGCTACGGAGTATTGTTTACATTATTAATAACCATTTATGCCACAACAATATTTCAATTATCAAAACAGAAAAAAGCCAAGTTTCTTTATATATATTATATCAAGTTTTATTTTTTATTTTTTTATATAATAATACCAAATTACAAATAAGATAATTAGGATTTGCATGACCCTTCCAGAATCTAGAAGTAGCCGATCAAATTAAAAAGAATCTCATCTTTTGCTTATTTTCCTCTCCATTTTTCTACCTTTTTAATTTCATTGATATGCTCAGTTCTTTTCCCCCAGCCAACTTCAATTTATATCCGACTTGAAAAATATAAATTCAATTACATCTCATGCAATTACCTCAATCAAGTAACCAACTCATTGAAAGAAGTGACGAGATCTAACAATTCATTTGATTTGGGATTCGGGCAATTGTTTGAAAGGACCTGATTTCTTCATTTCTACCCTCGTTTACGATCTATGGGTAAAACTGTATCATACGATTCATACTCCGTAATTCCGTATCCTTCTCCAATTTAAAAAGGATAGCAGAAAGCAAGCATAAAATAGAGATGTCATGTATGATGTCAGTGTGTTGTTGTTCATAGCAAGGTGAGAGAATACAATGTGTTTTGGGTTTTAGAGGAGAGAGAAAGGATATTGTTCTATTTTGGGTGGGAAAAATGGGTCATTTGTTATGTTGACGAGGGTATTACAGTCCAAAGCAAGATTTCATTAAAGAAGGACAATAGCTCCCCGAGAAATTATTTTGAGAAGCTCAAATTTGGTGCTTCTGTTTCTACAGCAAGTAGAAATAGTTTTGGGCTTCTGCAAAAACTATTTCTACTTCTACCAAACCCCTTGTTTGGCCTAGTTTCTGTTTCTAAGTCTGAGAAGTTGCTCTAGAAGCTTGGCCAAACACTACCTTAGTCTTGAAAGGTGTTTCATGCAAAGAATTAGAAGGTAAGGGGAAATAGGATCCTCTTGCTTGGTTCCTCTAGAATGGTAGACTTTTGTATTCACTTTAACAGTATCAGAATTGAAGAGGAGATAAAAGTGACAAATCGCTTTATAAGATTAGTGGAATCAGGGAAAAAAGTAAAGAAGTTAAGGCATCCTCTTTTAAATTACAATTTTAGTCTTTCATAAACTCAACCCTTAAAAGAAACCCTTTTCCCAATGAATACAAGATTCATAAGTATTTGTGAATTTAACTGTAATATTCTGGTTTGGAGAAATAGTATCCTAAAATGAGGTCTGATTCTGTTTACAATAATTTTGACACTGTTTTATAGGTTGTGATGACTAGACTCGAGTAGTATCGACAACTTCTCTTTTAAAGTTGCTTTTTGATGATACTCTTCCCTAGTATTTCATTGTTATTTGTTGGAAAAATTAATTTCAGGTAACATTAGTTAATCTTAAGGAAAAAACAGCATCATCAACACCGACATCAAGCTCAGGTTATAGTGCAACAAGTAGCGTTAGATCAGCTGCTGCTAAGTTGTTAGGCACGAACAATGGTGGGCGAGCGCTTAGTTTTGTAGGAGTTAATGGAGCGAATAAAGCTGTTGCTGCGGCTACCAAAACCGCGTCACTCGGAGCCTCCAGTAATGGTGGCAATTTGCCAATTACCAACTTTTATGGTAAAGGAATGTATATAATATATAATGTGGGAGACACTTTGTATATTAGCGACCTGAATTCGCAGGAGAAGGTAGGCTTTTTATTTTTTCTTGTTCTTTGCCCCCTTCTGATGTTAGATTAATCTGGGATTAATATATTTTGTTTTTAAGAATTTCACTTGCTTATGTAGGATCCCATTAAATCCATACACTTTGCCAACTCAAATCCCATTTGTCATACCTTTAATCCTGAAGCTAATGATGGCCATGACTTACTCATAGGGTTGAACTCTGGAGATGGTATTTCTCTGCTGCTTAGCTGAGGTTTATTTCCTTTTAGTTGCCGTGAATGACAAAATATACCTACTTTTTTCTTTGCAGTCTACACGGTATCCCTAAGACAGCAATTGCAAGACATTGGAAAGAAGCTTGTTGGTGCTCAGCATTATAACAAAGATGGCTCTGTTAATAACAGGCGAGACCTACCCTCCTGAATTTAATATACTTCGATGCTTGTTTATTCATTTTCACGGAAATTTTTCTGTAGCTGTTATTCTTAACGTTGCTGTCTCTATATGGGCCCTTTGTTTTCTTCTGCTCATAAATTTCCACTGTCAAATATGCCGACTATTGAGTTTTACTGTTTTAGCATATTTACCAGACTACTTACTGCATCTATGTCGACAAACACTCAAAATTACTTGTGGAAATAGAGTTGATTAGAAATACAAGACTTTTAAAACAGAAATGGACCGGGATCTCATACCCTTGCTTACCCTAGAATCAATGAAAACAACTAGAGAATACCAGCCACCACTCACAAACTCTCTCACAAACAACTTCGCATTATCTTTTGATTCCGTTCAATCTCTTACTCTCTTACTCAATTTTTATATATTCTATCATCGAATTCTTTTCCAACCACCAAAAACTTCTTGTTACTTGACTCAATCATCAACGGAGGTCAACAGTTATTTTTTTTTTGGGTTAAGAATTTCGCTGATTAGAGTTGTTAATTATTTCACTGAATGTTCTGAATAGGTGCATTTGATGATCAATCGGATGATTAAATATAGATGTGTGTTATTTTTTGATAAAAAGGAATAAAAACGAAGAGCTTATTGGCTGACGTATGCAGACCTGACCTTTTTATTTCTTTTATTTTTTTCGTTACTGCATATGTTGGCTGAACTATGATAGGTTGTATTGAATTTTTTTGATCAATACATTTTGCTTGATTTACTAAGAATGTTGAATTCCAAATCATAGTTGTTGACGACGAAGTTTCGGAGACTTTTAACTTCACGAAAAACATAGGTATATAATGAGTTCTTGCTTATTAGATGGGAAATTAACTAAATACTTATAGTAGTGTCTTCTTTTTGCAAATTCGGTATAATCTTACGATTTTACGATTCGGTTTTACGATCCGATTCTAATAGGCCCTTTGGATTCAAAGTAGAATCGCGATTTTAATTATATTGGTGGGAAGATGATGGTGGTGCAGTGGGTTGTCGGGCGGAGATGGCGAGGAGAGAGAAGGGGAGAATGCTACGGGATTACAATCGATGTTAAATCCTTACTACCAACCAAATTCACCATTTATATAAATGTTAAAAATCACGACAATTAAGTTCATCTATATGAGTTGTTGAACAGCTGAATCTTCTCTTCTAGTTTGTTCGTTGTGTTTTAGCAATAGGAAAGGGAGAGGAAGGAGGCAGAAGAAGAAATTAGGAAAATTTGTTCATTTTGTGTAATTGAGCAAAAATAATTGCTCATTTTGTGTAAATTAGCAAATTTGTTTGGTTCGTTTATTTAAATGAGCAAATTAAATCGCCCATACTCTTCTTCTTCCTCCCTCAATAACAACATAAGTAGGAATTACTATGTCACTGAATTAAAATCAAGTCTATAACGCTAATTATAACCCATTAATACTACTTATAATCGTAGAGGCTATTGTAAAAAAAAATTATATTGGAAGAGGCTTTCTACAAATAAAATGGACAAATATATTTTATTTAAGCTTAATTATAATTTGATTCTGACTTTATAAATCAAAATGAGAGAGATAATTGAGCCTAGATAATTAGGAAAATAAAACCTAGACTTGACTTTTAGGTTGTCCCAAAACAAAATCAATGAAGAACAAGACAAGCAGAACAATGTCAATACATCAACAACGCACAACAGCAAGGGCTCCAACTACGTTGAAGGCCGACAATGGCAGTGCATAGGACGACACCGTTGGCAGCGCACAACCAGGCACCGGTGGTGGCTTGGCTCACAAACAGTGGGGCGGTTGGTGGTCCGTGGTTGGGCAGTGGTTGGGGAGAGTAGAGAGAAAGTCGGAGAGAAAGTTGGATGGTTGGGCTAAACTACGGTGGGGGTGCTGCGTTGGCTGGTTGGGCAGAGGACAGGAGTGAGAAAAATAAGGAGGCCGAGGGGGTTGGTTTCAATGGTTGAATGATTGAAGAGGAGAGAGAAAATTGAGCTCAATGGAAGTTAGGAGTTGATAGGAAGAAGATCTAAGAAAGAGAAAAACTAAAAGGTCCTTCGTTCTAATATTATTGCACCATTTACCTTTTAAGGAAGTTTCACAAATATTGCACCATTTTCATTCTAGGAAATAAAATAGTTGCTTTCACACTACAAATACCTAATATACCCTTGCATTTTAACCCTTGTTGATTTGTTTAATGCTTGCAATCACATGGACAAGTTTGTACTTTTAATTCTCTCTTTTCTTTTTTACCTACTACCTAAATTCTCGTGCATAACCACATGGTGTAATAATATTAGAACGAGGAAGTATTTAATCTGGAGTTATTGGTTTGAATGGTTAAGGTTCCTTCTCATCATTCTCATTTAAAGGATCTTCTTATTTGACCCTGAATCTAGGGTTGGGAACTTAGGATTGAATGAGAAGATCATTATAATGAAAAGGATGGGAAATGATCTTGACTGTGCAAAATAAACCGATCTAATGGCTGTAACTACGTTCTTCAATAATGGCAAAACCATAAATATGGCGAAATCATAAACTAGTAATGAGCCGACAAGATCAGATCTTATTTTACATCAAATGATGCTCTTCTTCCTCCTAATTTCCAGAACTTACTAAGCTTTATTTTCTCTATCCTCTCAAGCTTTCAAGCTTCCTGATTGCATCACGAAATCCAACAAAAATTTCAAACAAAACATCAGTTAACTCATATAAGTATTGGAATCAAAAAAGAATTTCCAATTCGCTAACTCGTATAAGCAAACAAAACGTCATTCCTATGACAAAATACATCAACAAAAACCATCGGAATACTACAACAAAAACATATCAACGCTTTTATTGGATTTGTCGAGATCCGACTTTATTCTTGCTGGGTGAAGAAGAAGAAGACAACTACAGGAAATTCCTAGCGTTTCGATCATCAGGTGATGAAATTGTTGGGGATGTGTTGGTAGGGTTTCCTAATAAGAAAAGGCAAGTTGGGAATTCGGAGCTTGTCAAAATGGAGGTGGATTCCATTGTATTTGGTAGGTTGTGTGGCACAGATTAAATGTGTTTGAAAAAATCTGATTTCATGGCATCGACATTGACCCTAAATCTGATTTCGTTGTCTATGTTGTCCGGTCAGCCCCTAATCCCCTATCGTTGATGTTGTCCATGGTTTGATGAATTGCTAAACTAATTTGAATTAATGTTGTTCATTACTGCATATGTTCACTATATTTTTCTTCCAATGGTCTGCGTTTGATCTAATCAGTTGACTTTATTTAAATGATAATCTGTTAATATTATGTGTGAAAATGTGAATTCTGATTCTTTATTTTAATTAGTTGACTCAACTTAGTGTTAATTTGTGAGAAGTTTGATTGTGCTGAGTCTAGGCTATGTATATATTGGGCAATTTAAAGTCTTGAAAGTTACTCCGCAAAACAAGTGGCGGGTTAGGAATATATTTGTCTCGTTGATTCAATGTATATTCAACTCTATTTAGATGACTGTATGATTGATGGAGGAGCAGAAGGTAAGAGTGCGCAATAGAATGTGTGGAACTTCCTATTACATTACATCAGGTTTGCTTCAATGGCATTGACAGTAGCAAAACAATTCGAATGAGAAAAAAAAAATCCAGCAAAAAAATTTCAAGTGTGCAAAAAAAAAAAAGAGACCAAACCTGCTCCAATCTCGACCATCCATAATTCCATATAAACAATTCAAATTCCTTCTCATTATAAAGATTTCAAATTTGACCCTAAATCTATATATTTCTTCCGTTTTTATTTGGATGACAAACTTCAATTTTGACACAAGAATTAAGGAGTGAAAGAGAAAGTCTAAAGACATTAATGCTCTAACATATACCTACCAATCACTTCCAAAAAGTAATGTGGGGTGAGTAAGGGTAGAATTGGAAATTCATCTTACAAAATTTTCCAGAAACGGAAATGTGTCAACTAAAAGTAAATAAAAAAATCTCGGAAAGGAGTACGTGTCAACTAAAACATCCCGAAAACGAATGTGTCAACTTAAAAAAACGGAGGCAGTATATATCGGGCTTCAGTTTGAATTTATTTCCTCGAGAAGATAGTCAGCTGAATTCTGTTTTGGTGCACTGATTCAGTCTGAAACCACTGTAGCTAGTAGCACTTGTGTATTTTAGTCATGCAAGATACCATATACATTTGAAGTAACTGTTTCTTGTGGCAGTGGTACCAAACAGCTCTTTAACTCATTATTAGCATTTCATATTATTTTCTTATTTTCTACTCTGTTTCTCTCTCTTTTTTCATAACGATGCATAACAGCATCTTAGTTTACAACTTTGTAGCTGGTGAATATTAAATATCAAATTTGGAAAGCCACTATTATTTGTGCTTTACGCGGCTACGCCTTTCCAATTGCTTGAAATACTTATAGCTCCCTTGTTCTTGCAACTCTATTTATTCAAATCATGTGACAATATAACTTTTTTAAGCAGCCGCTGTACCAGTGTTGCATGGGTTCCTCAAGGCAATGGTGTTTTTGTTGTTGCTCATGCTGATGGAAACTTGTATATGTACGAGAAGGCAAGCTTCATACAAGTGGATTTTCAGTACTCTGTCCTCCCTGCTATTCATCTTTTACTTGTATTTTCGCTCAAGAGAACTTTATTTTCGCTATCTTTTAGGGGAAGGATGCTACTGTTGATTCGTCTTTCCCACTCATCAAGGACCTGACTCAACTTTCTATTGCACATGCAAAATCTAGTAAGGTAAGGTACTAGCTAGTATCTGAGAATCTTGACCTCTTCTACTGATGAGTTTTGCTCCTATTCCTTCCCTAGTGCCCTCAATGCTCAATGTATATTTCTTGAACTAAATAAACACTGTGTAGACTGTACAGACCTTGAATGCTTGGAACACAACCTACGTGGTGTAGTTTTTCCTTCCCTTTCTATTTTTTCTGTGTTAATACAGTAACTTGAAGACTATTCAGTCGAGGAGTCGAGAGGGTCAACTGATGTCTTAACATTGGATGAGCATTGTGTCACATTTTTTTTTGAGGGAAGCATTTTGTCACATTTATGTTCATGTAATCTTGAGATTAAGATTGGATGTTCTGCAGTATGTAAGTACTACAACTGGAGAAAAGATTAATAGTGCAGTGTTGATCTTTCTTCCATGGGTCATGTTTTCTTTCCATCTACCCTAGAGATACTCTGTGTTCATTATTGCTGGTTAAGATTATAAGGACCTAAACTCCTTGCAATACGAATCTTGTCTATAAAATAGGTGAAAGACGAGATAAGTTATACAATACTTGTGATTTTAAATATTATGGCAAGTACTCAAGCTTCTTATTTGTATGTGAGGATACGGGCCGAGAAAGCTTGACTTTAAATATAATGACTCTGGCAGTTCTAGGATCAGCTTTATAAGCACAGGCTGTCTGTTGTCTCATGAATGATTTTCTGAACTGCAGAGCAATCCGATTGCAAGATGGCACATATGTCAAGGTTCAATCAACAGAATTGCGTTTTCCACTGATGGCACCCATCTGGCTGTTGTTGGGAGAGATGGTATCTCTATACATACTAAGTCAATTGAGTTGATCCCGTTTTATGCTTAATCATTAATGACACAGGCTGTTTTTGTAGGCTTTTTAAGAGTATTTGACTACCATAAAGAACAGCTAGTCTGTGGAGGAAAAAGTTATTATGGTGCTATTCTCTGTTGTGCATGGAGGTAATGTGAAGCAATTGTGTTATGGCTTAGGAGACCTTATGCATATAGATGTGATATATGCCTTACCATTCTAAATTGATTATCACTGCATCGTATGAAAATAAATTATTTAGACCTCTCACTCGGAATTTTCTTCTTTTCTTAGTATGGATGGTAAATATATTCTGACTGGTGGTGAGGATGATCTAGTTCAAGTTTGGAGCATGGAAGATCGCAAGGTTATAGCGTGGGGCGAGGGGCACAACTCATGGGTAAGCCTTCTTTGGGTCATTTCTTATTATTAAGGGAGAATAAAAGTAGAATATGGAATGGTCGGGACCGTCGCGTCGGGTAATCTTCATTAGATGTGATGGGAAGGGGAAATGTTTTCTTAAAGTAGGTTTGATTTGGATTCAGCTTTCTGGAATTTGAGTAGCTAGCACACTATCATAATTCCCGTCCAACTTTCCAAGCCTCCCTTTGCTCATATATCTTCTTTTTTGGGTGCTCCTGATGTGTTCCTTCCTATTCGAACTGGATGCCTGCAGGTCAGCGGAGTTGCTTTTGATCCATATTGGTCACCCCCTTCTTCGGATAGCACTGGAGAAAATGTGATGTATCGTTTTGGTTCTGTTGGCCAGGTATGTAGTTCATTCTTCATTGTATATTGTTGAACAATTATATTGTGCCGTGTCACCTATCTGATGGATATTAGGGAATCCCTTGCACACTGAATGAATTCACATTTGTTATAAGCATGACAGTTATATGCTATTTGTAAACTAAAGACTGAATTCAAATTTAAAAACTTCTTATAATATACTCCAAGTAACATTAAGAAATTAGATGACAAACTGTCAATATGTACTGTATTTGCACCTACTATAACTACCAAATGAAGAATAAGGTGAGGAAATATGCACTCGGGAACATGCTCCATAACCAGTAGAATTTGGACTAGGAGTTTTCTGGTATTGTAGGACATTATCTCTGTCATGCTCGGGAATATGCTCCATAACCACTTATAAATCAGAACTTAATCTTATCGCTCTTATTTGGGCTTCCTCTTCAAATGATGGAAAGATGGATATCCATCACTGTTAAATTGAGAGAAAGAGCAAGAAAATGGTTGACGAGGATTCTTGCTTGGTCCCTAGGAAGGAATTCCATGCCTATACTCATCCTAGGCTAATAAAAAATATTCTTCATTCACATCTAAGGTTTGTAAGGGACATTGCAGATAACTAATTTTCTCAAAAACTAGGTGTGGACTGTAGAAGTTTAATCAATGCATAAAGAAAAGCACTTGAGCACTTCATAGAGAGGCCGTTAAGAAGAATTTTCATAGTCGGCGAGTTGCTAACATGAGAAACTTTAACTCATGGACCAACTGACCAAGACAACAAGTTCAAATTAACACCTCAGTCCACCAGACATGCACATCTTGATTAGTTCATATTTTGAATTTGATGGAATAAGTTGTTGAAATTATAATAGAGATGAGAGAGGGGAAGAATGTAGCAAAATTATAATAGCATTTCATTCAATCCAATTATTTAAGTTACATCAAAAGACCTTTTATAGGCTCATAAAACATACTACATTGCTAGAATGTGGATTAACCAACTAACCCATTACTACCCATTAATAATATTCATGCCCACTAATAATATTCCTAAAACTCAGGACCACTAACACACTAATTTGAAGCACTAAATCCAACATAAGTGAGTCTTAAATTTGGCAGTGGTTCTGCATGGGAACATAATAGAACATTCCCCACATGCTCTTTATCGTAGTTACGTTCACCCTTAGAGAATATTTCAACCCTGCAAGATGTATGATTTCCTCAGCGTGGTCAATTCATCGCCAGCAAGCCCCTTGTAATAGTTGATGGAATTTTTTTTGTCTTTCGACCTAAAACCTTAAAAAGCTTATTAATACCATTGAACAGCTTCTTAGATTGAGTAATAGATTTTTTGAAGGGGAAAATTTGCATTTTTCCTCCTTACTTCTAGCATGGTCAATGTAAGAAATTTGGTCTTGGAGTTCTGCCCACATTGATGTTCACTGAGATAACTGGTATATCTGTTTAGCTGCTCCCTTGATTCATCTTACTGGAATCTAGCATTCACCTTATGGAATTCCTAGCTGTAGGCGTCAACTGTATAATATCCTTTCTTCTAAATTGGTCTGCTTGAGTTCCATTTTGCCATCATTTTTTAGGGAATCATTTTTTCATTGAGTAGCTGGTTAATTTCCCCTCAACACCAAAACAAAGTCCTCCAAGCTGATATTGTAACTGTTCCACTGTTGACAACCTTGTATTTTTCAAAAATGCAATGGCAAGGGCAATGCAGTTTCATCTGGAACTGCTTTTACTTTTGTAAACCTGTCAAATAAAGCATCAGATTCACCATCCATTAAAGTCAGATAATGTAAACTTAATCTCATGAGAATAGTTGTGGAGATGCATAATTGGATTGTATTGAGTTGCAAAATTATGTGAAGGAGGCTGATGTAAGTATTGTGGATAAGTAGGAAATTTGATAAAGTGAGAAATTTTGCATATGCAGGACACTCAATTGCTTTTATGGGATTTTTCAATGGATGAGATTGTAGTGCCTCTTCGTCGTTGTCCACCAGGTGGCTCACCCACATACAGTACTGGAAGTCAATCAGCTCAGTGGGATAGTGTGGTTCCATTAGGGTCTTTACAGCCTGCTCCAAGTATGCGTGATGTTCCAAAGCTTTCTCCACTGGTTGCTCATCGTGTTTATTCTGAACCTTTGTCGGACTTGGTCTTCACACAGCAATCGATCCTCACAGCATGCAGAGAAGGGCATGTAAAAGTTTGGACGAGACCCGTGTCTTTTGAAACCATATTAGCTGATTCAGAAAGTCCTCTAAGTGCGAAAGAAAAGCTTCCAATACCAAGTTCCAGTGGATTTGACAGCAAGTGACAAAGTGGGGACATTCAATTGCGTATACTGTTTTGAGTCTCAGATTCCAGATTTGGTGGTAGCACACAATGTATAAGCTGGTGCCACGAAGTTAATCTACTAAATGTATCTGGGGTGTTTATTACCAATTCTGAAGGTTTGCTAGTTAGGTTTTTAGCTGCTGAAGGAGCTTAAGTGCATAATCGCTAGGTACTCAACGACATTAGGGATACTAACTGTATAGGTGCAAATAATAGAGGTGCTGCTGAAAGTTTTTGATATGGTAGTTAGAAATCCCGATGTTTAGTATGGACTGGTGGTAGACTGGTAGCCTAGGACGTTCCTCTAAGTCTCAGTCCTCTTTAACTTATGCTGAAAACAATAATCTGTTGCACACTAATTACTAGGTACTTCAATCCCCTTGTCTGGCTTTATCCTTGTTTAATTATTATTGGATTTTAATATAATTTTATTAGGTTTATATTCAGCAAATTTTTTTTTGCTTGAGGTTTAATGAATTGTGTGGATTTTAATATAATAGTTCAATCCCCTTGTTTGAGGTTTAATGAATTGTGTGGGTTTTTGTGTTTAAGGCTTGTATTTATATGCTCGGACAAATCTCATTAAATGAAGAAAAATACGATCATGCCCTTGTTCTAATTCCAGTTGGGCTTGGCTTAAAAAATTTTTGGGCTTGTTTTTAAATTCTTTTTGTTTTCCAAAACAGAAATAGCTCTCCCGATTTATTTGGACAATAATTGTTATTTCAAACTAATAAAATAAATTTGAATAAATATTTAAATACAACTTTAATTTAAAAACTCCTTTAAAATACTTTATCAATATAATAATTATATTTATAATTAAATAAAAATACGGGTATTACAGAAACTTATCTTTCTTCGATTGGTTTTTGTTCTATAACGGACTATTACAACGTCGGTATGGGAAGAACGGTACCCGAAGTATCTATTTCATTAGTAATTTATGGGCACTTTGGTTGCCAAGGAACAACCGCGTATTTAGGAATGACATCAGCACCATTGCATCGGTTTTTGTTTTGATAAAGGAGGGCCTTGACCAACATGTTTTTAGTAGGAAGCTCTGCAATCCACTGCAATTTCTTCATCCTCCAGAATTAACCAAATATTCCACCATGTTTTTACAGAGCAATAATTAATCATACAAATATTGAGGGTTCAACTACAATGATTCGGGTGGGTGGCTCATCGCATAAGCACAACCGCAATGCAGGTATGGGGTGGGTATGGGGGACATATAGAATGGTAATGGGTGGGGCATCTTCACGAACATATGGGGGACATCTGGAATGGTAATGGGTGGAGCATCTTCACGAACTACGGAGAGTGCCTTACAAGTTTACAAGCTGGAGCGATGGCTTGCCTCTATGGTATGAAATGGGCTCGTCAAGCAAGATTGGTTTTCTATTCTTACTGATTCGCAACAGCTGGTGCAAATGTTATTGGCAAAAAATTTCCTGGAAATTAATGCAGATATGATAGACACTAGAAGAAATCAAGATGTTAGGTAAGGATTCCTCTTGGTGCAACATTCGTAAAGTGGAGCGGGAGAGTGGATCAAGCTCATTTTCTTGCAAATGGAGCTTCACGTGATTTAATGTGATTTACTAAAATTTTGTAATGTTGTTTTAGTTAACCTATATCCAAAAAAAAAAAACTAGTCCTGCAAACCCAACATATATCAATTGTGTTTCAGACAAGTGTTCTGATACATATAAGTAGAGATATATGTCAAATCGGGTCACGAACAGTTTCAAATCAATTATAAACAGTTTGGCCACGTCGAAATTGGCTAATGTCGGGTCAATATTTATATTTGGGTCGATTCGGATCGGTTCGGATAACTTCAGTTTTGGTGAGGTGACGTTATAAATTATGTCGGATTGAATTCGGTTTTTGGTTCGGGTAACTTTGATTCGGGTCAATCTCGGTCGGTTGGAACTGGTTCGGATTTAGAATGATTTTGTATGTGTTTGATTTGGTTCGGATTGAATTTGGTTCGGATTGAGTTTGGTTCGGATTGAGTTTGGTTCGGGTATTATCGAATTCGGGTAAAATTTGACCGATTTACTTCGGGTACCCGTCATGTTCGGATCAGCTAAGTCTTAGATTCCGTTCAAGTATGATCGACGAGTCTCAAGTTAGGGTCAAGTTCGGATAAGACGTACCTCAGATTTGGGTCAGTTAGGATTGAGTTTGCGGTTCAAGTTTAGATCAAGTAAAGTTTGTAATCTTGTGTTCAATTAACCGAGTGACTCTCAAGCTCGCGATAAGATTCAGATCACTTTCTTATTGTATGACTTAATGTCAAATAAATATTTTATAGAATTCTATTACTTTTTCCCAAAATTATTTAATATTAATAGAACTTAGAATAAATTTTCATATATCGAGTTGGGTTTACAAAATTAATACTCCGTAGTTCAATTCAGTTAACTTTAGTTAGATTAATGATGAGTAAATTGAATAGGATTAGGGTAAAATGATATTTTTTTTATTTTTTTATAAAAATTCATCTCGAGTAACTTTCGTTTATCGGGTTAACTCAAATTGAATCATTTTCGGATATCGGATTTAATCGGGTCGGATCAGCAACAATACGGTTGTGTTCGAATTCGGGATAAACGATGGTCGGGTTAAATCGAGTATTATTAGGTCTGGTTTAGTGCAATTGCTATCTGGTAGAATCGGTTTTTATATTGCTATCAAATCGGTTGTATGTTCGATTCGGCTAAAAGTTATCGGATGCAAATCGGGTTGCTAGCGGTTTTCGTTTCGAATCTTGAATTGACGGGTTAATTCGAATTTCGGATAAACAAACCGGATCGATTTGGGTCGGTTTTGATCTCACTATTTCTCGTATATATTCGATTCGTATGTCGGTTGATTTCATTCGATCTTTCAGGTCGGGTCATACGAAAGATGGTTGATCAAACACAAACAACCTATTTACTAAATGGGTTGGGTTGAATACGAGCTTAAATACGTTCTGTTCTATAGGAGTATAGAGATTTGGCTTTCTAAATCCGTTGAAGATTACAGTTTTAAGCCTAGCTTAGTGCAGAGATCTTGTGCAGCAATACAAGTATAACACCTTAACCTATCGACTCGGTTAGTTTGAGTATCGACTACTGAGTATTCTACATTGACAAGCACAAAAGGCTTAACCTTTTCAGATTGACATTTAATAATCCAAATCCACCCCTCTGCAAAAGATGCAACTATCCCTGCACACAGACCACATACTGGATGTGTTTCAAAATTTGGCAACCAGCCTGAATCCGATTCATCGGGATGATGTGACTCATATACGCACAATCTGACCCGTCTCCCCTGCCTAGTGTAACGAAAGATTATATAGACAAATTTTAAAATAAAAATTAAAGAAAACGCAGCACGTCTTTGCTAGCCTGGTAACTGTGGTAAGTTCTCCGCAGGTTTTCTTTCAGCCAAGGCCTTCTCAGCGGTTACTTTCTCAGGAACAAAATCTGAATTAAGAAAAATCAAGCAACGCTATAAGTACTACAAAATACGGTCAAAAACATCAATGAAAGAATAAATGGACAATCCTATTTTTGTACCGCAGGTTGCCAAAGCGGAAGAATAAGAATTGAAATTTGAAAGTACCTGAAAGGAAGTCGAGCCTCTTCTCTTTAAAGACAGCAGAGGCTGAAAAGGACAAACACAGCTATAAGTTTTCTCCATGCAATGAAGTCCAGAGCAACTCAATACCCATAAACACAAGTAAAGGCTTTTCACTATGCCATGGAAGCTCAATTTAGCACACCAAAACAGGCAGGTGCTAGACAAGTCAAAGAAATATGCAAACTTTATGAAGTTTTACTTCCCATTTTTAAGCCAGAATCAACTATTTAAAAGAGTGCCACTGTGCCAGCACCATAATGATTTCCTCAGACACATACAGTCTTAGGACTGCTTACAGGTTACTCCCTCCCCCTCAGACAGGAATGGAAAAGGACGCTAATATTATGTCTTGGTCTTCACTGATTGTTATCTACACAACGGTTGATGTTAAATGGTTGTTTTTTTTTTTTGGCATTCCCTAGTATGCCTGCTGCATTTCTGTAGTTAAATTATTGCAGTCTTTTATGAGGACTAGTACTGATCTTAGAATCTACAATTATTTGTGAACAAAAAAAGGTGAATCACAACAACAATCAAAATTTGCTGTTTTGATATCCAATCTAAAATCATTCAACAACTGAATGCTGCTCTCTAAGATTCAGCATTAAGAAGCTTTAATCTGAATCATTGCTGCCTCTATGGATGCTCGAGACCTCGCTGCAGAAGCTTCATTCAAATGCATCAACTGGTTACAAAAGGTTTCTGACTACAACAATGACTACCAATACTGTAGCCTCTTCATTATAGATTTATAGCTACAACTGAGTACTCAACAATTGATAGCAAAGAAGTCTTACCAAGGTGCTTGTAGGCAACAAAGCTCTTACGATCTTCAACTGCTGAGTCATAGGCATCTTTCGAGAATAGTTCGACAAACTTTTCCTGCAACAATAACAAAAATAAGCTTGTGGAAAAGAAATATAGAAAACTTAAGCATGATGCTGCTGTATACTTGTTCCCAAACAAAAACAACTTCTTCATATTCTATCTCGCCGACCATAATTTTGGGCAAATCTTACCTTTGTTCCTCCCCCCCACCCCCACCCCAAAAAAAAAAAAAAAAATTCCTTACATCAATCTATATTATGCTCGAACTTGCCCTAAATTCTCATCAGCTAAGAGGCACCATTAATGAAGGAGTCATACAAGTACAGTAGAATAAAATAAATTAATAATAGCAGAAGATTAATCCTATAGAATTTCTGTTTACAACTTTTCCTCTTTTGTTAATTACAAGTATTATTATTTGTTTACTTTCCTAATTCCTTTAGTGTGTACTCTACAACAGTTTATTTCTTTTCTTATTTTCTAAGAGAAAGAAACATTGATATAAGAGACTTGGTCTTTGACAAGGATTAGACTAGAGATTACAAAAGTGAGGACTTAGAAGTTAGAGGCCTATATCTCAGAACATCACACCTTACGAGGGAAAGATGACAAGCCACCAAATTAAAAAGGTAGAACTGAGTATTCTGTGAATTGTACATAGATAATATCAGTTGTGGAAATGGAGTTTTTGTGCAAAGTGTCTGAAAGGGGATAATAAATCGTCAATATCTTTTACTGTTAGGATTAAGAAAAATGAAATTTCAAGGTTCATCAGTACCCTTCTACTTCTCTCCTTTCTAATTAAAGAAATTATGTTAGAGGGAAAGGAGAAAGAGTCGCTGAAGCATCCATAAAACAGCATCTAAAACATGCAGCTCACTAGTCATAAATCCTCATAATGACATATTTGTACTTGAAAGGTGAAAGCTCACTTTCTCCATATACATAGGTCTACAACTGAACAGTCAATACATATACAAATATGCATTTCAATACTTAGAGAAGCATAGGTTCCACTTATGTAATATCAAGTACAACATAAAGTTTTCCCAAAAATCAGAAATCCAATAATTCTGTAGTCTGTACTCAATCATTGCTTACTATCTCAGAACATCTAATGCTATACCATACTAATTAATGATCATCATTCTACAAATTATACCCATCTTTATCCGCCTAACCTGTCACATCAAACCCAATATACTCAATTACTATCTTCTCAACTGCAGCCTGAAGTTCCCAGCCAATAAATGTTCATCACGATATCTCTCTTCCTCGATTATCCAACAGTCAGTCCTATGCACTAGCATGTCTGGGAATCTATAGACCTAATTGACCACAATCAAATACACAAAAAGACTACAGTTAGGCATCTTCCAACCATCCATTTACACTTTTGTTTAGACTTCTTGGCGACAATTTTGAGTCTCCAGACTCTCAAAAAGCTATTCCATCACATATAACCAAAACAATTACATATTATTTTACTCAAATCCTTCATAATGTATATATATATATATATATATAAGGTAAGATAAAGACCATACTGGGTCGGAACCCCTCTCTGGTCAACCTGGCCCAGGTTAGCAGGCTAGACACTTTGAGAGTGGGGGTGGTAAGGTGAACCCCTCCCTAACTGAAATCCTTCATATGCCCTTGCAAACTGGTGCACAAAGCTTAGTTTTAAAAAGCGCGAAGCGCACTGAAGCGCAAAAGAGCCCTGGAGCTTAAGCGCAATGCGCAAAGCGAAAGTGCAAGCTTTTCGTAGGCGAAGCGCACCCGGAAGAAATAATAAAATTTCAAAAGTTCAGAACATATGGAGAAAATATGGAAAGAAAAGATGAAAAAAATAGAGAAATCAAAACAATGAAAGAAAAATTCAGAATCCGACGGGAGATTTCCGGCGAGAAGGCTAGAGAAATCCGGCTACGGGAGAAAATTGCACTAGGGTTTTCAAAAACTTCCCAAGTATTCGCTTTTTTAAAAAAAGAAATCACGTGATACTTTAAAAAAGAAGATTATAGTCACGTGGCTTTATTTTTTATAAAAAAGAAGGGTCTGATGTGCCCAGACTACAAGCGCAGAAGCACCGAAGCGCTAGGAAGCGTGCGCTTCTTGTATGTCGCTGGGCTTTGGCTGGCAGAAGCGTTTTGGTGTGAGCTTCTGAGCTTCCGAGCTTTAAGCGCAAAAAAAAGCCCGCTTTTTAAAACTAAGGCACAAAGTTGCCTTTTCTTTTCCATATAAATTTTTAAACTAAATACAGTAACAGTACATCATTCACTCCCTCAAAAACCAACATGACGTGTAATATTCGATTCTTAACCTACGTTGATTCGCTTAAGGACTTTGTAATAGCATACTGTTTTGAACTGATATGTTTATTTCGAGTAGTCTTTCTAACCCCAATAATCTCATTTGAATTTTCTCAAAGCACAAGTACCTAACGTGATCCCAACAAACCCTTCCATAATCTAATTAACAGAATTTCACAAAACAATCAACAATTCCCTACAAATTGATCCTCAATCACTCAGTCCCACAGAAGTAGCCCAAATAGTATTAAAGAAACAAATTTCCAGCAGTTGCAAGCAAGCTGCATAAAATTCAGGTTAATAAACAGATTAGACAGTGAGTTTTTGCAGGAAGTGTCTGAAAGAGATGATAAATAATCAACATCTTATTGATAAGATTTCAAGAATCAGCAAATGCCATAAAGTTTTAAGGTTCATCATCAACCTTCTATATCTATGCTCTCTTTTTACAGCCAATCATGTTCGACAAAAAAGAAAGAGTACAATGAAGCATCCATAACATGCATGCAGCTCAATAGTCATAATGATATATTTATACTGGGAAAGTGAAACTTTGCTTTCTCCATAAACAAGAAGATCTACAACCTAACTTAGAAGTATTTTTTAATCTTAATACTCAGAGAAGCAATAGGTTCCACGGATATGACATTATGTATCACCAGTTCACAACAAGTTTTCCCAAAATTAGAAATCTGATAATTTTATACTCAGGTGATTGCTTATTTGCTTACGTACCCCTAACAGCACGTAACAGCGTATATCTGTCATAATTAATAATTCTATACCATACTTATTAATAATATCATTCCTCAGATCATACCCAACCTTATCCACCTAACATATCCCATCTTAACTGTGTACCCTTCTCAACTGCAGGCGTTCCCACTTCCCAGCCAATAAATAAACTTCTATCGCTCTATTTTTCTCCCTCTCTCAACCTTGATTTTCCAACAGTTCCAGTTAACACAACCTCAGTCTTCAGCCCTCTACACTTGCATGTTGAGCAGCCAAAAGCCCTAGCATATACCATCATCCCAACTCAATTAAATGCTACACTAAGACATCTTCCAACCATCCATCTATATATTTGATTAAACTCCACTTGGCACCAATTTGAGGCTCCACAACTATTCTTCACAGCAAATTATCTAACCAATTTCAAGTGATTTTACTCTAAAACTTGCATATACCCATACAAACTAGTTCTCAACGACTGCTATCTTCTCCAGCTACACTAAATACATCATCCACTTCCTCCTACAGCGAAATTACACCTTTTCGAGTAACATTGGATTGTTAATCTAAGCTGAAGGCCATTTCTTAAAAGCATACTGCTGATAATTAAGATGTTTAATTTGGACACCAACAATCTCAAGTTCGAGTACAAGTACCCAACAAACCCTTCCATGATTTAACTAATACAACAATTTCACTAGAAATCAGTAGTATCTTACAAATTGTTTTCAATCACTCAGTCCAATAGAAGAAACCCTAACAGTATTCAGTGAACATATTGCAGCCGTTGTAAGCAGGCATGCATGCATCAAACTCCAATTCAATTTAATAACACACACAGAATTTCTTAGAAAAATACAGTAAAACCCAATTCAAATTTCAGCAATTTAAACCAACCATTTAACTATTCATTCAACAATGGTGTAGAAGTTGTTTCTCAACCGATTAAACCCTAACAAAGACAATAGAGGAAACAAATTGCAGGCAGTTGTAACCTGCAAGCAGGCCAATTGATAGTTCAACACGAATACGTGCATAAACTTCAGACTAAATTCAAAAGACAAACCCAGAAAAATCAAAAGAATAGAGCAGACCCCATTTCAAATTCCAGCAATTTTAACCAATAAAACAATGGAGATTGAGAGAAAGAGAGATTACAGCAGCTTTGTTAATGAGAAACACAGCTTCCCCACTAATTTTGAAATCGGAAGAACCCTCACTCTTAACAATACGAATGATTCGATTCGTCGGAAACGCACACTCAGAACTTTCTTCCTTCTCCTCCTCCTTTTCCTTCACCTTCTTGTCATTCTTCGCCGCCTTCGACGCTGTCACCACTGTCTTCGGTTTCTTCTCTTTCTGTCTCTCTCCTCCCCCATTCTCCGCCTTCCTTTTCTGCTTCTGGGTTTGATCTGCATTCTCAATCTTCTGCTTCACTCCACTTCCGTCTTTCTTGTTGTTCGGTTTCTGGGTTGTTGCAGGAGTGGATTTCTTCTTGCTGTCAACAATGGCGGATTTGCTGCCACTTTTGTTGGTGTTACTTTTGGAATTCTCTGGTTTTCCATTTTGTTTTTGTTTAGACGATGATGATGATTTGAGTTGTGAAATTAGTATATGCTCTTCTACTTCTTCTGTATACGCAGCAACAGTGGACTCCTTGTTGGTCACCTTATTCTTCCTTGAGAATGTCTTCTCAAATCTCTTTGAACTGCTCATGTTTCTCTCTCCGATAACTGGGAATAGCAGGAAAACGAGTGCAAATATAAGGGAAACTACGTTATGTCCATTCTAAAATTATTTGACTAATTTTTATTTTTTTTCCACGTACAGATGGTATATTTGATTGAAATATTTCTATTATCAAAGTTACTGTTTAATTAATAAATCATGAAGACAATATTTACAATTATCTAATACAAACGATTTGACTAAATATTACAGAGTATAAGAGAATTATTTTTAGCAAATTATTATGCGTCTTATACTATTTGCATAATATAATTGATTTTTTTTCATACATAAATGGTAAATAGAAAAGGATAGAAAATATAAAAGCAGAGATATTTTAGGACAAAAGTTTTTGGACGGGAAAATTTCGCATCAAAAAGTGACATGTGTTACTTCTGATGTCTGTTTTAATATAATGTAATAAATAGATTGCAATTATGCAGCTGTAACCAGCAAGCGTAACTCCAATCCGGTTTGCGGTTCAGGTTCGAATTTGGTTATATGGGTTAGATCTTGTCAAGTCTATGTATAATGTGTTCATTGGGGTAGGTTGGGGCCCGTTAGGACTTTATAAGTAAGTATAATACCCGTAGGAAGAATTCTAAACCTCAAATGGCTTGTGTCTAGACACAACTGATCCAACACAACAATCTTTAGTACCAACACCGAATATGTCAGTACCAAACGCAAAGTTGTTAGGAAGTATCAATACAAGTCATTTGCGTTATTGGTACTGATATAACATGTGTTGGTACTAAAGATGGTTGTATTTGAGTCACTTGTGTTTATATAGACACAAGTCATTATAGACTTAGACTTCCATACTCGTAGAATTTATACATAAGTTATTTTTAAAGTATATCATATAATAATTATATCATATTGTCTTAAGGAAGGGATTTAATTGAATTTAATATTTATTAAATGTATTTTAGAAAAGAGAAATCATTTACATATTTCTAAAAGAAGTGGGATTTAATTTTTACAGGGCTCTTCTCCCGTGGCGGTACGGGAATTATGGAGAAAGCTCGAGATTTGATCCACATTTTTTCTTTTTTGTTGTGGACATTCCATAGCCAAAAAGGAAGCTCGAGGAAGTCCTTTTGTATCATATGTAGTAGTAGATGACAAAACATATAACATGATAAAAGAAAAAGGAAAATAGTAAAATAAATCGGTTTTGGTGAAATGAAAATGAGCAGTAAATGAAGGAAATGTGTCATTCACTGTGATACTCCGTATTTTGCTATCATCAAAGGATCACACGAAGAAGGAGAAGTATGGTTGAAAATCTTCCACCAAGTCGAGTCTTTGGCTTGAAGAGTACATGACATTTATGCATGGGATAAGAGTAGAAAGAGAAGTGAAGTAGCTAGAGCATGGTCCTTGCACGGACCGTGCAACCCTTGCATCTCCTTGAATCATCCACCATAGATAGCAGCGATGCATAGACCGTGAACATTTGGCATGGGTCGTGCAATACTTGATGCATGATCCGTTGCACGGACCATGAAGCAAGTCAAGCAAATGATATGCCACTTTATGCGATTTCGCGGGACGACCTCGATTCACGGGTTATGCAGCTCTGATGAGCTCTGTGCGGACATGACTGCTACCTCACTTCTTGGGCACATGTTCTCCCTTAGTATAAATAGAATGTTTCCCTAAAGACCATAGGTGAGGAGTGTGTAGTAGTGTATTTTCTTTGAATTTTTTTGTTTCTTAGGTTGCATACTCTCACCACTTTATTGCTTTCCCATTTTAACTCTTAATTATCCATAATTGCTTTTATTGTCTTTTGAATCCTGCACTTTAAGGAGCAAGATCTCCTCATTCGATTCAAGTATTTCGTTATTCCATAGCTTAATCTTGCTATTGCTTTTATTTATAGTTTTCTTGCAAATTTTTGGGTTTTTAATGCATGATTTTTGGTTGAGTTTCTTTACCCAAGATAGAGAGTCATATTTTCATGTATGGTTTGCTTAGATCTTCTAGGCTTAGTTTTATTATGTGTGAGTTTCTTAGTCTCAGGGGTTGGGTGACCCCTAATAGAATTATGGCATGAAACTTATTTCTCTTTACTTTTGTATGTAACCTTGATGTTTGTTAGGCTTTGCTAGTTGTTGTGGGATTATGTCCTTGCTTGAGATGGGTGTATGAGCATGCTAGATGGACTTAGGTTGATCTTATTTTTTTAGTTGTTCCAAACCCCAAAGAAAAGTTGTGATTCATGTTTTATAGTTGTTCTCTTAGATAGGCATTGAGCTAGCACAGAGCCGTTGACACCGAAAACGCTCCCTTTGATACGGGAAAGCGCCAGTTCTTTTTGTAGACCATAAGGCAGTTATTATAATTTTGGTGTTGAGCCTCATTTCTATTTACTTAGTTGTCACCGTGACCATCGGGAGCCTAGGTAGGAAATCAGCAACACAACTTTAACTCTCAAGCCACACCGTGACCATTGGGTGGGAATGGTTTGTAGTAGTGCACAATGTTCCCTAGACTAACTTGTAATTCACCATATGGTCTGTTGGAATTTAAAGATGGAAAAGCGCTCAAAACCTGCCTGCCAGGTTTTGGAAAACCGGCAGGTTTCTCAAAACCTGCCTGCCAGGTTTTCCGAAACCGGCAGGTTTCGAGTGTAAGTTGAAAATCGGACTTAAAAGGCATTTTTTGAAGTGAACCGAAAACCGGCCGGTTTTGGAAAACCGGCAGGTTTCGAGATCGGTTCTTGGTGTTGTCCGTTTTTTATCTTCTCTTTGGATTCCTCCTTTATGATAACCTTTTAAGTATTATTTATGGACAATTATCATTCTGATTATGGTGATTAAGTTGGTCCATTATTTCTCTTGATTATGGGGGTTATCAACTCTTCATTATCATGGGTTTATGGTTGATTAATATCATTGAATTCCTTTGAAACCTTTGATTTCTTTGGATTGTTTTGTCTCCTCCACACATCCTATAAGTACTCTTCATTTTCTGAGTTGTTGGTACACACATATATTGATCTCTTCCTCTCCTCCTCCTTTCCCTTTTGTTTTGGATGGAAGAATTTTGGTTCATGATTAAGTCATGAATATTTGTATCTCTTCAAACCTTTTCCTTCTTATTCTTTTGGGCATAAGTTTATGTGGCTCCATCTCATCACCCAAAAGTGCCTTTGTGTGTTGAGAGTTGTGTAAACCTTGGGGAACGAATCGGTGGATACAATTGTGCACCCCGGTTGCACCGAATCTCGTTTTCAAGGCAGTGGTTTGGTTACCACGGCGCAACGATTTCCTAAACTCGTTCTTATTCTTATTCTAGTATTTGCCTTGAAAACCCAATTATTACAACAATTTGAAAACGAGATATATTTCAATGGCTAAATACTTCTTATGATTTTTGAGGAAATTTATATTTGTGAGTTTGAGTGAAAGATAAAGGGAATTTAGAGGGTTTCCAAAGATGTTTTTCATTCACGTTTTTCTGGGAGAAGTCTCAAAGATTGATCCGGATCGAGGGTCATCCGTGGTCCGATTGTCCTGAAATTTTGACACAATATCCGGGACATCTTGGGCTTGATTTTCAACGGTCGGATTGTCATTGGATGATCGAGATCTTCAGTTACAACTTCAACAACGAACCTGATTTTTCTGGATACGGAAAGTCAAAAGTAACGTCTTGGAAGAAGATGATTGATGAATGGTGGTCATGATATCGTGATGGAGGATTGATTGAAGATTTTGGAATGTCTTACAATACACATACTTGATTTAATATCAAGGGAGGTTCATTCTAAACTACTTCTTTTAATAAGATATTATTCTAACATGTTCATTTCTAATAGTCATTTCAACAAATTATATTTTGTGAAGATGACAATATTAAAATTGATTTTTATATTGTCAAATGATGTTTGTTGGAATGATTACTAGAAAGTAGAGTATTTGAATTATTTATGATGTATGAACATGTTATTGCACTCTACAGTTTACTTTGGTTTCATGCATGTTTAATTTCATGAGGAGACCTTAGTTTTATTAAAGTTATGTTTTTAATCTTTCAAAGACTAATGTGAATTATTTGTGCATTGTCATATTTTCCTTGGTAGAGGAATTTTGGGCTTGTGACTTTGTGTACTTGCTTTACTAAGGGTATTTAATAAGTAGTTTTATTCTAATAGTGATTAGATTATTAGCCTTGTACGTTGTCATTTCAAGCGCTAACTTGTCATAGTAATATTGGTGTATACGTATGATTCCAAGTTCTTGTTTATCACCATGAATATTGGGTATGTAACTTCATAATCAATGGTTTCTTATGCATTGTTGGAAATATGCATATTTAATTCCTTAGAGTTTTTTGTGTACCCATTGGAGCAAGTTATTATAAGCTTGTGATGACCCCCTAGAACATAAGTGTTTGAGTTTGTGGAAGCAAACTATGTTAACCCTTTTCCTTGGAATATGTTGAGTGAGTTTTTACGTATAATATTTTCCTTGGATGTATACCTGATTATTCGAGTCACTACACTTTTTGGAATTTGACCATTAATCTTGTCATGATTGGTATGGTGTTGTTTAATGAATTTTCTATGGTTGAGACTAAATAGCCTTTTTATTTGTGTTGGTGTTGGAATTTCATTAAAGTTGGCCAAAAGTTTTGAGACTTGAGTTTTAAGGGTTTATTGATCTTAAAATGGTTTTATGGGAATTGTTGAGTACATAATTTTATTATGGCATTTCTCATAGTTTAACCTTGTTGAGTGATCATTTTATGATCTTAATTTTTGGGCTTATTATTTCCATGTTGGGTTTAAAGTGTCTCTTGCTTGATTGTTCTATTTTCTTCTAATTCTTTTGTTAGTAGTGAACAAGTTGAATTTAGAAGAGACTTGAAGTCAGAGTTTTCAAGGCATGAGAATTGCCCGTTATGCTAAAGGACGTTTTTATGTATGCCTTGAATTTGTGTTGTGTTTTCAATTCCTATGAGTAAGACCTTAATTCCGTGATTTGTCAATGGAGACTTTTTGTCGTTAACCTTTGAGGGAAAGATTTTGGGAGTAAGTTAAGCTTACTTGTGAGTTTCGCAACCTACCTAAGGAATATGAATATCTAGATGTTTTCTTGAAAGGGTTTGATGACTATTCACCGGATGGTTATTAGGAGTTTCAAGGCTATACTTGAATTGGGAGAACCTTATCAACGTAAGGGAGTGAGATTTTTTTTATTCTTATTATTTTGTGAACAAGTTTTATATCACTTAGATTTTTGAGCAGTTTAATTTTCATTCCTATATTGCATGCTCTTTTATCATAGGTATGTAAAGTGATTGTTCTAAGTGGTAAAACCATGAGTGATGAGTTCCCATGCTTGAGGATAAGAATTATGTGTTTATGGAATTCATTATTTGTATTGAGGTTATCACCTTTGTAATGGTACATGTACCTTATCAATATCTTGATGCATATTGATCGTGTAGAATTTTAATTCTCATAGTTTTTTGAGTAGTGACTTGTGTGGAGAATTCCAATTCTTAGTTTTCCAAGGTGATAATATATTTGGTTGTTTTACTCTATATGTTGGTGATGTGCTCCAATTAGTTTTACATCACATGTTGAATATTGAGTTTCAAACCTTCATTGAATTCCATGTCTTCTCCCTTGAAAGTTGAAAGTGTTATTTAATTAAATGGTTTTGATTAATATATGAAAACAAATGTTTGGTTTTCATAGTAAGCCATTTTCTTAAATTTTTGAGAAGTTTTGTGAAATATAAAATCATATCATTTGTGGGTGTGTGGAATGTACTATTTAGCACCAACCTTTAAAAGGACCTAAAACGTTATTTAGGTAGTGATGCTAATATGTTTTCCACTATGATAATGATATGCATTGTTGGTATTTTGACATAGCAAGTATTTGTGAAATTTCTTTGAAATAATTGACTTGGTTTTATTTTCACAAATTTTATAGTGAACGTGAGTTTACTTCATTTTTCCAAAGTACCATGGATAAGGTATAGCGGTCTTCATTTGCATTATTTTCAAGGTATGTTACTTTGAAGTTTTCGATGCGAATTATAGAGGTTGATATTGATGAAGTACTTTCACTAAGAGATGCTATGTTGATCTTGAGGATCATACTTTAATTTTTGTAAAAGAGGGTTATACAAAAGTGTCCCATCAATTTTAATTTGTTTAACCAAGAACAAATTGTTTTATGATTTCTAAACCATGTGTGCTTTTGAGTAATCATATATTATCCTTGCTTGTGGTTATATTTCTAACGGAAATTGAAATGCAAGGTACGCACTATGGTAAGAATATTTAATTGGGACTTATGATGATCCTTGAAGATTGAAATGTCGAGGGGGATAGGCTTTATGCCCATTTGAGTAAATTAACAAGCATTACTTGTTTATCCCTATGACATGTGTTGTAATGCTTGGATGAGGTTGAGTCTTTGAACTCTTAATGGTAAGGTGCTAGTAGAGATGCACTTTAAAGAGAACCACCGTTTGTATGAGGGTTGAGTTGTATAAACTCTTAATGAATCTAACATATTGAAATGGACGCATTCAACTTGTGGATTCACCAACTAAAATTATTGAGAGGTTGAACATTATATTATGTTCTTAATGAATTTATGGTCTTGTGGGGGTTGATATAGCTACGAGGTAGCTCTTGATGGTTCACTACAAGTGAACATATTTCAACCCCATTGACTAAGTGCTATTTTGAGAAGCACTTGAAGATTCACCTACATGGTTGTGAAGACTCGCCATCTTCTATGGAAACTTGGGCGGTTTCCTAGAGCTTCCATGAGAACTAAGGTAAACGCATGGCTTAAAACGCGTACACTTTGCGGAGTCCACATAATCTTTGGAGTGAGGTATGTGTTGTGGGGGCGTGACTTAAATCTTAGAGTTTCAAGGTTAGTCCACTCTTTGATCAAGGACTTAAGGGTTTCAAGGTTCGTCCACCCTTGGGTTTGTAAGTCATAATTCACTTCACTAAGCATTTGGTTTCAATTTACTTTATGTAACACCAAGTGTTATGTATTAAGCTCCTCTTATGCCCAATATCTTCCTCTTTCATTTGGTATCTTTTCTCATCTTTAGTGGGGGATTGTTGGAATTTAAAGATGGAAAAGCGCTCAAAACCTGCCTGCCAGGTTTGGAAAACCGGCAGGTTTCTCAAAACCTGCCTGCCAGGTTTTCCGAAACCGGCAGGTTTCGAGTGTAAGTTGAAAATCGGACTTAAAAGGCATTTTTTGAAGTGAACCGAAAACCGGCAGGTTTTGGAAAACCGGCAGGTTTCGAGATCGGTTCTTGGTGTTGTCCGTTTTTTATCTTCTCTTTGGATTCCTCCTTTATGATAACCTTTTAAGTATTATTTATGGACAATTATCATTCTGATTATGGTGATTAAGTTGGTCCATTATTTCTCTTGATTATGGGGGTTATCAACTCTTCATTATCATGGGTTTATGGTTGATTAATATCATTGAATTCCTTTGAAACCTTTGATTTCTTTGGATTGTTTTGTCTCCTCCACACATCCTATAAGTACTCTTCATTTTCTGAGTTGTTGGTACACACATATATTGATCTCTTCCTCTCCTCCTCCTTTCCCTTTTGTTTTGGATGGAAGAATTTTGGTTCATGATTAAGTCATGAATATTTGTATCTCTTCAAACCTTTTCCTTCTTATTCTTTTGGGCATAAGTTTATGTGGCTCCATCTCATCACCCAAAAGTGCCTTTGTGTGTTGAGAGTTGTGTAAACCTTAGGGAACGAATCGGTGGATACAATTGTGCACCCCGGTTGCACCGAATCTCGTTTTCAAGGCAGTGGTTTGGTTACCACGGCGCAACGATTTCCTAAACTCGTTCTTATTCTTATTCTAGTATTTGCCTTGAAAACCCAATTATTACAACATGGTCATGCTCGAGTGGAGTAAGAGAGACCTTTGTTTTCATAGCTATACTAGTTGAAATCCTTCTTTCCTAGTTCTATCCTTTAGTATAAATTACCCCGTTTGTGCAATTCATAACAAGATGTGCAAATAACCCAATCATCGATATGATTGTGTTTTAAGTGAAGTATGGTAGAGATTACATGTGTCTTGCTAGTGTAGAAAACTCCTTGATCCCTGAGAGTTCGACCCCTTACTTACCCCTTATCTAATATACTTGTTGTAGTGTTATAAGATTGAGTCAAGGACAAAATTGTGTTACTTGCTTGGAGCTCTTAGTGGAACGACCACTTTGGGCCTCATCAAGTTTTTGGCGCCGTTTTCGTAGATCAATGGATGTTTGTGGTAGCTTATGTGTATTGTTAGTTGTGGATTTGTTTTTGTTTCTAGTATTGTTGTGATTGTGTGCCTTACTTCTTTCCCTTTTTGGACTAATCTTTGCTTAAGTTTCATGTTGTGCATGGACTTAAATGAGCAAGGGTGAGGAACATCACGAAAATTAATGGACCAAGCAACAAGGAGAGACATGAAATGAGGCTTCGAGTTGAGGTTCTATTTTGTGAAGTGGCTAAGGATTAATATGTTTGGAGGTAGTCCCGTAGAAGAGATCTCGGGGCACATTGAAACATTTCTCTTGAAATAGAGACGGGAAACTAAGAAGGAGGCCCCGAGGACTCTTTGAGACTGGAGGAATTTCTATAACCTTGAAGGGCCAAGCTAGAGAATGGTACGAGAGAATTGGGCCACAACTATCAAGGCTTGAGAGTTAATGAATTCTACCTTTAGGATTCGTTACACTCCATTTGAAGTTGTTCAAGCTTTCAAGAACGATGATGAGATTTTCTCAAGGAGACAACGAGCCATATCCAAAGGCTTGGCAGAGATACAAGGCTCTCAAGGACAAGTGTCCTTACGGGATCCTGGAGTAGCTCTTTGTGAGAACCTTTTATCATGGCGTCAACCCAAGTGAGAAGGAAACCATGAATGTGGTCGCGGGAGGCCCAATGCTATGTATCCCTCTCGAAGCGGTGAAGACCATCTTTGAAGGAATGACCAACAATCCTAGCCATTACAAGAGAGCTCACAAGGCTGAGCAAAGGTAGGGGTAAAAACATTTTGCTTCAAGGTAGAAGGATCCACCATCAACCTCAAAGTCAACCTTATGAATAGGGAATCTCCTTTCACACTCGAGCAAGCACGCAACAGCAGCGCGCATGCGCTGTGCAACGCAGACACAATGCGCCTATGCTTGGGAGACAAGTTACTTGTCACGCAAGTAAGTTGGGCGCAAGATAACCCTTACCTTGTGCACGGGGCGTGTGGGCGGTTGTCTTATTTTTGGATATATTTCCTAAAACCTACTTCAATCAGAAGGATTTTGGTTTTCCTACTCTTATAAATATATACTTAGGGCTCTATATAATTTAATAAATGAATTAATACACAATGGCAATTGACAAGAGTATTTTCTTTTATGCTTCGACAATTTCTTTTTAGCCTTTCCTTTTCTGCTCTTTCTCCTTCTTTCCTCTTCAACTGATTAAGATGAATCAGACAAACACCCTTTACTACTCTCTCATGATATTTCATTTTCACTAACATCTACTACAACACAATCTTCATCTACCTTATAAACTCTCTTTCTCTTCCCACCCTTCTTCACTTTTACACTTGGTTTCTACCCAGGTATCATCCCCAATATTAACTATATGCTACTCTTCAATTGGAAACATAAACACGAAACAAATAGTATCTTACACCAATTTACTTGCACGCAAACAATAATATGTAACACCAATTATAGTTTGAAACCTAACCCCACAATTCTTGGTAGCAACCGCGCATTTCTTCGCCTTGCGCTCCATTCAAATTCACCCTACAAGACAAGATCATTACATTCCATATTAAGTACATTACTAAAACAAATGATTTTTGACCATTATTCATATTGCATTGGCATATAATATTCAAAATTTGCCAGTACAATGTTCTTACTTTAATTACTTCTATTTTTGCTCTATTTACTTCAATTTTATTTCTTATTTAAACAACCCTACTTCGACGTAGATTCAACACTACATCCTTCAATTACTTACAAAATTTCAACAATTTACTCGAGGAATTCTTCTATGAATTTAATTTCCCAAAAACACCACCCTTCAAAAGTTTTAATTCGAGGAATTATTATATAAATTTAATTTCAAGAAATTTACATGCAATTTATAATTTCTAGTTTATATTCAATTTTCTTCTATCAAATTCATGCTAAATCACTCCTATGTTAAATAGCATAATTAAATTAATTGAATCTGTGGTATAAATTCGTATGTTAATGGAATCACATACAAATCTTGGTTTAAGGTTTACACAATGATTATTGGGAAACCTAAGAGTTATGGCCACCATCACGAATATCCACAAATAACTACCTAAATTTAACAATTTAACAAATTCAAAGTTTGGTATTTACTCACCTCTTCAACAAGTAGTAACTTTCCACCACCACCTTCGACTCAAAGCACGTTGATGAAAACAAAGTAGATTGAATACATGAGGTTTTCGTGACGAACAACAAATTCAAGGTATCCGGCGACAACGAATATCAACGAAATAAATTGAGGGGGAGAGAGAGAGAGAGAGAGAGAGAGAAAGCATAGGAGAACTTGAGGGGCGGAGTGGTAAGCTCGAGTACACCGTGGAACTCCAATTCCATGCGGATGGACGTGACTAAGACACATGAGATTTTTCAAAATCCATGCGCAATTACCTAATTGTCCCTGTTATAAGTGGTGGAACCAAGGGGGGATGGCGGAGGCCATGACCCCCCTATGCTTTGGATATATATTAATTTCTACAAGAAGCTAAGATAGATTAGTAAATGGTAGTTGAGATGGTTTATGAAGCTGTTTTTGCGATCTTGGGATCCATTGGTCTTGAGTTCAAACCCTCTAGTCTGATTTTTATTTAAACTTTAGCATCTTTTTGTGTTTTATTAAGTGAATCTAAATGTCTTTGTATCAATTTAATGATTCTTATTTTCTTTCAATAACATTCTTTTTATCCTTCCTCAAACTTTTCCATTGAAATTACTATAACTTGCGTTTTAACAAAGTTAATCATGAGCTTTGTCATATTTGAACTCCCTTACGACAAAGTACTGCTCTTGAATTTAAGATTTTTTTAAAAAAAAGTTTAAGATTTTATTTTGTTTATAGTTGTGGATTATTATTCTTAACATTTTTTTATTCACGATGTTCCTTTTACTTCGTAATATTTTAATTTTCGTTTATAAAATTTTGGGAATTTCATGCTCATTTTAAATACAAAAAAAAAAATACTCAAAGTTTAGTCAATGTTAATGCTCGAGATGTATTAGTTTGGCCACTTATTTTAAAATTTTAGCTCTGCCACTACATGTTACGCAACGCGCGGATGGTGCAGGGGCCTGCACGTAGATCTACGTGCACCTGCACCAAAACGCAAAAACATTAAAAGAAAACGAAAAAGAACATAACAAACTAAACAGAAAGAACATAATAAAGTAAACGAAAAGAACATTAACTAAAACCTGAAAAGAACACTAATGCTAAAAAACTAAAGAAAATATACAAAAATGAAAATAACATATTCTCTCTCCTGATAAACTATAAAAAGAACAATTATTTTTCAAAAAGAACATCGTGTGAAAAATACAACAGAAAAACAAAAAAAAAAATATTATCGATAATGTTATTAAATATTAAAAAACATAAATAAGTTAAAAAGAACACAAAATAATTAAAAAAAGAACAACAACTTTTTTACAAAACAGAAGAAAAAAGAACAAAACACATGGAAAAGAACAACATTTTCTTTTTCCTTATCAAACAAAAGAACAGAATGAAAGGGACGAAAAGAACAACAAATCTATGTTATTTTATTAGTTGTATTTGTTCTTTTCAAACCACTTAGTGTTCTAATTAAAAAGACGAAAACGACGATATTTTGATGCATTTAAAACTAGATCTATATTTTTATTTAAATGTATTTTTGTTCTTATCCCACGCATCAGAACTATGTTCTTTTATTAAGTGTTATTTGTTCTATTCAAACGATTTTATGTTCTAATTAAAAAGACGAAACGAAGATTTTTTGATGCACTTAAAACTAAATCGATATTTTTTTTAAAAGTATTTTTTGTTCTTTTACCACAAATCGGACTATGTTCTTTTTTAAGTGTTATTTGTTCTTTTCAAACCATTATATGTTCTTTTTTAACAATCTATGTACGTTGATATAAAAGAACAAACTATGTTGATTTAAAGAACAAACTATGTTGATGACACAGTAAAAGTAAAGTTGTGAAAAGAACATAACAACTTGAAAAAGAACATTAGAGGAAAGAACAAGGAAACGTACCTTAATCACTTGATCAACATGTATCAGGAACATCAATATCTTTTAATAAATCTTAAAAAACTGATCTCAATCCTCGGAAAATATCACGCTCTCCAGAGATTCTCTTGCTTCGAAAACTAACCAAATTGAACTAGTATTTTTTCTTAATTCACTCATTTTCAACAAACAAGAAACATTCAGAAGGAATTTTAGAGAGAGAATAAGGAGAAAATGTTTTTTTACTCTATCACTCACCATCTAACTCTTTCTCTTTCAAAAAATCTCTCTTATGTTGAGAGAATATAAATCATCTTCTCTTTCTCTCTCTAAAATGTATTTATAAAATGACTAATGGTTATGACTCATATGTACAATTATTATATATATAGTTGCTGAAAAATAGAAAATGAACAAATAGGAAGTAGAATCAAATAATTGAAGAACAAAGAAGGAGAAAGAAAAAATTGTTAAAGAGTGCATAATGAGAACTGTGCACGTGTTTTTATTTTGTTATTTTAACAGAGTATTATAAAAAGAACAAATGAAAAGACTAAAAGAACAAATATAGAGACTAAAAGGAACAAGTCAAGTACTTTGTCCCACAATAACATATGATTCGGAATCATCATTTTCATCATTCTGTTATGAATTATCAAGCACATTATTCTTAATATCTGAAAAAAATAATAGGTTAACATGTATAAAAACAAGAAAAAGAACGCAATCAAAGAAACAAAGGATAAATAAAAAGTAACAAGAAAAATAACACAATAAAATAAAAAGAACAAGTTATGAAACGCAAATAAAATTGAAAATAATAAAAAAGAAGAACACAGTAAAATAAAAGAACAAATTATGAAACGCAAATGGTCTATTTTTCTACTATAATGAAACTGTTCTTTTAATACGAGCATAGTGAAACTGTTCTTTTAATACGAACATATGTTCCTTTAATAGGTAAAAATGTTCTTTTCTGGGAAAAAAATCGTAAGTACGTAATCAAAATCTTCAAAATCAACGATTTCAACAAAATCAGCGTGTTATTACATAATTTGATTCATTAAAATCATCAAATTCATCAAAACACGATTATTACACAATCAAAATCATCAACATAGTCAAAATCATCAAAAACACAATTATTACAAAATCAAAATCATCAAAACATACCATTTATTATTACAAAATTGAAAAATTACCTCCCAAAATCAGATTACCAGCTGCAGAATTCAGGTTTGAGGAAGAAAAATCAATTTAATTTGATGTTGAAGCAGAAAAATCAACGAATTTTTGGGGATTTTCATTACTTTCTCTCTCTAAAACCCATTTAAGAAAACCTAGTTCACACTTTCTCTCTCCTCTTCATAGTTTGAATTCAAAATATAAAACCCAGAAGAATATATATCGCAAAAATAACAACGAATCAAATAAAAACGCGATAAACATAGCTGAAAAGAACAGAGCCTTTAATGTTCTTTTGTCTAGGGGAATTGTTCTTTTGTTCAAGGGCATTGTTCTTTTTTCTGGGAATTTAATAAAAACGCGCGTTTTATGTTTAATGTTGGTCGTTTTGATCCCGGTGCACCTAGAGCTACGTGCACACGCCTGTACCATCCAATTTGCGCATGTTACGTGCGACATTTTCTAAAACGAAATACCACCTCGCCAACCTCAGGCAAGAAAGCTAATGGCATAATTACATTCCCCACCTCAAGCTCAAGGTGGTTGGTTACCAACACACAACAGACAACACCCATTGAAAAATCATCTCCCATCAATCTTCATCGTTTAGTTGCGGGACCACTCTATATTAATGTGTACCCTCAACCACTTGATACTTCCCTCAGCTCCTTACTTCCACTTAGCTTCCCTAACCTCACTTCCCATATTCCCCTCAAAAAAAAAACCCTCACTTCCCATATCTAAACAAAATTAGTGCAGCAGCTTGCCAGCTTCATTTACATGACTCACCCGTCACCACGTACTATATTCATTCTCCATTATCATTTTACTTTTATGTTTCTTAAATTTAATTTAACCGATGACAAAATGATATTATTATTATTATTATTTGTAAAATACTTCCGATTTGATTTTGTTAGCATTTGATTCATAATAATAAAAATAATAATAATAAAGCAGTAGATAGTATACTCCTCACTTCTTCAGTCCTCAATCCTCAATCCTCATCTATCTACCTAATAAGTAATAACCTGTCATTTTCAAAGAAGCAAAAGATTTAACATATAGCAAAGCCTAAAAACAGAAACCCAAAACAAGTTTATCTTCTTTCCTTGATCACATTTATAAATTCTCCTTTTCAGTTGTCTTTTAATCTGAGTTTTGTTTAACAAAGCGGCCAAGCAACTATTTGCTTTCCTTTAATTTATCCCTGTTACCTTAGCTTTAAACTCAACATTATGATTTCTTAAGTGTTTTTTGTGGGTTTTTCTATTACACTCCACATTTTTCTTTAAATATCAATCAAAAATTAAAAAGAGTAGAATTTTGGGTTATTGTAAAAAAGATGATTACGATGAAAAAGAAGATATCGATATCATTAATGGTGGTTTATTTGGGTATTGTTGCAACGACGTCGGTAGTTGTTGCGAGTAATGTGACGTATGATCATCGTGCTATTGTCATTGATGGAAAACGCCGTGTTCTTGTCTCTGGCTCTATTCATTACCCTCGCAGCACTCCCGAGGTATATATCAATGTGTCATTAATTCACCATTCACACGCTTCATTTTTTCAGTTAATTTTTATTTTACTTTTTGGTTAACAGATGTGGCCTGATCTCATTCAAAAATCTAAAGATGGAGGATTAGATATAATTGAGACTTATGTTTTCTGGAATTCGCATGAACCACTTCGAGCCCAGGTTTTATTTTTTATTTTCTTCGGTCTAAATATAGTTCTCATTTTGCTTTATTTTATTCTTATTATAGTTTGGATTAACATAATTTATGTAGAAAATGATAAAATCTCACCTGGGTTTTATCTTCTTCTCATTTTTAGAAACTTTACCTTAATTAACTTCTTTCTCAATGACAATTCACAGGAGTGTTTCCTTAATAATTGTTTTTTTTAATTCTTTTGTTAATTTTTATAATTGGTAATGAATGCAGTATGATTTTTCTGGTAGAAAAGATTTAGTCAAGTTTGTCAAATTAGTTGGTGAAGCTGGGCTTTATGTTCATCTTCGGATTGGTCCGTATGTTTGCGCTGAATGGAATTATGGGTAATTTTTCTCATGTAAATTTGCTATTTATAGTGATCATTACAAATTTTGTCATGATATTGTTTTTTGGACATTTTGAGGACTAGTGAGTGTAATTTAGATGTTATGTTAATGCAGTGGGTTTCCTCTCTGGTTGCATTTTATTCCTGGAATTAAATTTCGGACCGATAATGAGCCATTCAAGGTCCTCCCTCTTTACCCTTGTTATTTCTGATTTTGGATTCATAGCTTCCAAAAATATATTGTATAAAGAAAATGAAATTAGAAAAATCCTGTTACTGATTTTTTTTTGTAAATGATGATGTTTTAGGATGAAATGCAACGATTCACCACCTATATTGTGGATTTGATGAAGAAAAATGACCTTTATGCGTCACAAGGAGGACCCATAATCTTGTCTCAGGTTAGTTCCATAATTTAATAGCACTATTTATGATGAATGTTAAAAAATCTTTGGTAGTTGGAAGTACATCTCATAATTATACATATCTAATAATAAAATTTGTATGTCCTTGACTAATTTAAGTTCTGATGACATGGGTCAATGATGAGTTGATGAGTATTTGGTGATACTTGATAAGGATAAATTTTATTATGGCAATTACAGATTGAAAATGAGTACGGAAATATTGATGTAGCATATGGGTCAGCTGCAAAATCATACATTAAGTGGGCAGCAAACATGGCTGTGTCGTTGGATACCGGGGTGCCATGGGTTATGTGCCAGCAGGCAGATGCTCCTGCTCCCATTGTAAGCCGGCATATCTGAAATATGTAAGGTATCTCTTTTTTCATAATACAAGAAAATAGTTCTCTAATCTTGCTTCTTGTTTCTGTTATTGTCTTTATGTGCAGATCAATACGTGTAATGGATTTTACTGTGATCAATTTACACCGACCTCCAATAATTCGCCAAAATTATGGACAGAGAATTGGAGTGGATGGTGAGGTTTACGAGCTGAGTCTGTCTCATTTTCTTAAACTATGATTCTTTTTGGTGTTTGTACTCTGCATTTTAACTGGAATAATATCTAATCACATGATTAAACAATAAATAAATCGGCAATTATTCGCTTCTGATTATTTTATTCCTCATTAGCACATCAAGAAAGAGAATTCTGTTTCAGTGCATTTTATGGCTTTTGATGGTTAGTCTTTCTGGGGTGTTAGGTTTACTTCCTTCGGCGGTAACATACCTTATCGACCTGTTGAAGACCTGGCTTTTGCAGTAGCACGCTTTTATCAACGAGGGGGTACAATGCAAAACTATTACATGGTAGTAGTCTGCTCCTTTTTGATATATTAGGGAATAATCACTGCAAAAATATTGAAAAATACTGATGTATGAACTTATATGTCTCATTCGTACCATACAGTACCATGGAGGAACCAACTTTGACCGCACCTCTGGTGGACCGTTCATCTCTACAACTTACGATTATGATGCTCCAATTGATGAGTATGGTATGCTCATGCATGATCTATTGAATGCAATACTTTATCATTAAAGGGTCAATTCATGTTACATTACTAAAATCAGTAGTGTAGAAGAAATATTTATGCCATTGCAGAAATATAACTTCTCAAACGTCTATTTAAGTTACAAGATGCTCAATCTTATACGTACAATTTAAAAATAATCCTTTGAAAGGTTATTTTTGACATCTTTCTTTTTCTTTTTAAAAAATAAAATAAAATTCAGGCATTATCAGGCAACCAAAATGGGGCCACCTAAAAGATGTGCATAAGGCAATAAAGCTCTGTGAGGCAGCAATGGTGGCAACTGATCCGACGTACCCTTCTCTAGGTCCAAATTTGGAGGTACGATACATGAATCCGTCATTACAGATTCTCCAGCAATATTTGGTCTCTTTTTCTATCTTTGTGTATAATGATACTCTTCTTTTGCTTAAGCTCTCTCCTCCCTATTTCCAATCCTTTCCAAGTTCTAGAAGCTTGACCATCTACTTATCCTCTGCAGACAGCTAAAAATAAAATCCGAATTTTTTTTTAATTTTTGGAACTCAAGGACTATGGCCACTGATTCATGGCATGCTTTGAAAGAATTTACTATTCAAAGAATATAAATACCAGGACAAATATATTATTCTTATCATATTAGCTTGTGTTTATTTCCGAGCAAATTCCTTTCTGTTCCTTTTTCTTATGTTATTAACCAAAGTAAATACTTTTTCCTGTAAGTGTTATTAACCAAAATATAGGTCATGTGTTAATGTGTTATGGTGTTCATCTTTTTTAACCAGGGTAGTTTCTCATAGTAACAGATACCTTCTTGAACATATTCAAATTTGGTTGTGTTTTGCAGTTCTAAGATACCCTATTGAACATATTCTCATACTTATCAGATTTAGTTTCTATTTTCAGGCCACAGTGTACAAAACAGAATCAGGATTATGTTCTGCATTTCTGGCAAATTTGGGTACAAATGCCGATGCAACAGTGAAATTCAATGGCAACTCATATCAGTTGCCTGCATGGTCCGTTAGTATCTTGCCTGACTGCAAAAATGTGGTTCTCAATACTGCAAAGGTGTGTCTTGTTTGTCATAAACATCTTATTATTACTAGTTCATCCTAGGATGAGAAAACAAACTTTTATGTTAAGAGGATCCCTTTCGAAAACAAATTTATTACTAGTTCATCGTCATTGCTTTGCATGTATTATTGAATATCTGTATATCATGGAAGCAACCCTTCTATGAAATTCTAGGCATCTTAACAAGTTCTTCACCTGACTTATTTGGTGACAACATACCACATGACCTTAAATCTTGTTAAATGTTTCTAACTGGTCATTGCTTCGATTGGATTTGTTCTAGTTTCCCACATATCACCAATCAGAAGGAAAACAATTGATGAAAATTTGCTTGTGTCAGATAAATTCTATGGCGATGCTTCCAAAATTCATCCCCCACTCTTTGAAATACAACCTTGATTCTTCTGGAGAAATTCAGCAAACGTGGGGTTGGTTTCGTGAACCAATAGGCATATCAAAGACGCAAGCCTTTGTAAAACCCGGCCTACTGGAGCAAATAAATATTACAGCTGACAAAAGCGACTACTTGTGGTATTCATCAAGGTATTGTATTCAAGTTGTTCCTTGGTTTAAAAACATCTCTTCTTCTTAATCATTATTAGTTGACATATCATCCTTATCACCATTGTTGGGTTGCTTTGAATGTCTTTGACAAATGTACCTTCTTTGATGTTGTATTGCAGCATTATTATCAAAGGCAATGAACCATTCCTTCAAAATGGATCTCAGACTGTTCTTCATGTAGAATCACTAGGTCATGGTCTTCACGCTTTCATCAATGGAAAGCTTGCAGGTAGAGATTACAGTTTTATAATCACCACTATTGATATAAAACAGGTTTCCTTAGTAAGTTTAAAGTTTCCGTGCTGTAATAAAATTGGTAATCGGATCTAAGCATTTGCATCCTGTCCTTTAGTAACATGACTATATTTTGACAAACATGTTAGAGTGATGAAAATCCTTTAGTTCCCTGTTTGGTTCAGATGTTCAAGTGCAGAGAACAAGTCCTTAAAGTGCATAACAAAAATGTGCTGGAAAGCAACAATTAGTTTAATTTGGAATGTTGAGTTTATTTCCAGTAGCAATGCTTGTCTTTAGTCAGCTTTCCATTTCTTTGGTTTCTTTTAATAACATTGCTTTATTTTCTGGCACTTTACTATCTGTAGCTACCAGATTTGGCACAGCAGGAAATAGTAAGATTTCAGTGGACATTCCTGCAATATTGAACACGGGAAAGAACAAAGTTGACCTCTTAAGCTTGACTGTGGGACTTGCGGTCAGTAATATTTAATAAACAATTGAGTAGCTATTACAACCATGATACGTTGATAACCTTTAACTAGCTACTTAAATCCATTAAATTGTAGAATTATGGAGCATTTTTTGACTTAGCCGGAGCTGGTGTTACTGGTCCAGCATTGCTGAGAAGCTCCAACGGTGGCCTTACTTTGGACCTCTCCTCACAACCATGGACGTATCAGGTTTATTTTCCGGCCTTTAGTAATTTTTCCACTATTACTGTTATATTGTAGTACGTACTATGGTTTCTATATTCAAATTATTGAGAGGCTGGGTATAAAGTGCACCATTTAGTCACTAAAAGCCCTAAGCTTTATAAAACTGAAGCAGAATTAGAAGGGAAAGTAACACGAGAAAGACAAAAAAAAAAAAAAAAAAAAAAAAAAAAGGAAGAAAGTGGCAAATCAGTGACCTGTTTCAGACACTACTAATCCTTAATTTGTGAATTTCTATTTCTGGACATTTGATTCATAAATTTTCTTGTCTGTTTAAAAATGCAGGTTGGACTGAAGGGTGAGGACTTAGATTTGGCCAGTGGAAGTTCCTCGGTTTGGGATTCCTCTGTCTTCCCTAAGAACCAGCCTCTAACATGGTACAAGGTAATCATGTACAGCTTAATGTTCAACACACTTCAAAACCACTTTCATTCTTCATAGAATCACAATAAATTATTGCATCTGGTACTCCCTTTTACTAGCACATCAAACTGTGATGGGGTCATTTTAGAGTATACAAGTATGTTATATATGCTGCATATATATCTCATATATAACATTTGCTTTTTCCAAATAATTGTAGCCCTGAGTATGCTTGTCCGACCTCTCAGTAAAGTTACTCATCTTTTCTGTGACATTTTTGCATTATTTTTTCAAATGGCTATGTGTCAAAGGGAAATGTATCTTACGATGTGTTCCTCTGAGGGAAAGCCATACGTACGTACATATCTTAACCCAACTTCTAATATCTGAAAGTGCTAACATCTAAAATATTGTATATAAAACTAAGATAGTGGGAGGTTTTGAAGCCAAAGAAGAGACAGCCTGGTTGAACTTGTACCTTTTAATTAGTTGAATTTGAGCACTTAATTATTATGGGATGCTAATCCTGAAAATATTTGATTCAGACATCATTTGACGCTCCTGATGGAAATGACCCAGTTGGTCTGGAGTTCACAGGGATGGGAAAAGGTGAGGCCTGGGTGAATGGGCAGAGCATAGGACGCTATTGGCCAGCTTTTAGCTCTCCAAGTAGTGGTTGCTCCGACAATTGTGATTACAGAGGACCTTATAATGAAAAAAAATGTCGGAAAAATTGTGGGAAACCGCCTCAAACATTGTAAGCATTAGGACTAATTTGCTTTAGAACCATTTGAAAAACCTTACATTATGAACCAGGAATATAATGAGTGAGTTACAGGTATCATGTACCTCGTTCATGGGTAAAACCAAGCGGCAACATCCTTGTGGTGTTTGAAGAGATAGGTGGAGATCCAACAAAGATATCTTTGGCTACTAAAAAAGTAGGGAGCATGTGTTCCCATGTATCAGAAACTCACCCAGCACCAGTTGATATGTGGAATACAGATGAAACAGATAAGAAATTAGAACCTATGCTTTTGTTGGAATGCCCTTCACCAGATGAAGTCATTTCTTCAATCAAGTTTGCAAGCTTCGGTACTCCTCAAGGCTCTTGTGGGAGTTATACACATGGTAAATGCAGGACATTCCGAGCACTGCCACTCGTGAGGAAGGTGGGACAACATATTAATTCCTTTGTATTTTCTTCTTCCTTTTTCTATGCTTCACAATTATCCGTTGACCATCAAGTTATTCGTACAGGCTTGTGTTGGAGCTCGCAGTTGCAAGATTGGAGTATCGATCGACACATTTGGTGATCCATGTACTGGAGTGAAGAAAAGTTTAGCTGTAGAAGCTATTTGTGGATAGGTCATTTAGTATCACCCTTCCTAATTTACGAGGATTTGAAGCTCAAGCTTCATTCTCTTCCTTTAGTACTATACATTGTTCAATAAAAATATACATCCATTGTACATTTGTTCTCAGTGATTTCCAAGTAGTGAAACCAAAAAATATTTCTCAAATTCTAAACACATCGACAATCGACACATTGCTCTATCATTTGAATCATTTGTTCTTCTACTTTGTGCATTTATACAAATCTCTCGGCTGCAAGATTTTCTTGCTGAACCATTTGTTCTTCTACTTTGTGCATTTATGTGAGGAACTTTGACTTATTCGTCTCAAGGTCCATCGTAATCCGTTTCTGGCACTTGTTTTGCTAAACAGTGACAACTCTTTCAACCTACCTGTGAAGTTACTCACAGTCACAGCTACCCTAAACAACCCCTTGTACAATTTCATATTCCCAAATTCTTACCACAATTTTAGATTCCTAAATTCTTTGCAGAAAAACATGGCAAGAATTTAAAATTTTTGAGAGGCTCTTCTCATTTGAAAATTTACTATCAAGTCTAATTGATTTACTTTAACCAAATTCCTTGTCCTATATATACAGGCTCTTCTCATGGACACATTAGGTTCTTGCTGTTGTAGCAAGCCCATGGCTTCAACAACCAGAGCCCTACATATAACCATTTTACATAAAGAAATAATTAGCAGTATTTCTAATATCTTGAATGATTGCGAAGATTTAGTTTTGTGCCATTCTCGGATTACGAAGAGCATATAAAAGTGCACTATGGAAAAACATTCATGCATATACTTCGCTGAGAAAGGAAAACAAGGAAATGCTACATAGCTGTTGAAATTCAGCCATTAAACTTACTGACAGAAATTTTGATAAAAGCAAGGAATTCTGGGCAGTGAATACAGGGTAGGCATAGTTACTATACCAAATTTCTAATTCATTTTATAAGCAGAATCCAATATGACTATATCTTCCTGAGACTATCCTAATAAAATCTTTGAAATTAGAAGCAGGCTATAAGAGAATACTCTGCTAAGGCAAATAAATGGGGAGTTCAATTTTCGGATCTTGCAAGGCACTCGAGTCTCCTGATTTGATGATATTGCTTGAGGTCTCGGTCTCGGTCTCGGTCTCGATCTTGGCCTCCTCACTTTGATCATTTACCATCTTTACGAAGTACATATGCCTAAACAACAACAATTTTATTGTTGTCACCTTCAAAAAATAAAGAAAAACAAACTTCACTGATTGACATGTTTGATACTTACCATCTGCTATCAGCAGTCAATTCTGGATGGAAGGCCGTTCCTAGCAGATTCCCTTGCTTTACAGCTACAGCCACTTTATTTAGACATTCAGGATTCACCTACAAATCATGACATGAAATGTTAATTGAATTATTAGTTTCCAAAATTATTATATACCAATACTTGTTAATTTCAACTAGGGACAAACTGCTACTTCGCTTTAGGTGTAAATAAAGCCTGAACCATACAGTTAAAATTGATCCTAAACAGTTACAACATCTGATGTCTGAATTTTTCTGCACTATTTGCCTGTTAATACACGTAAAACAGTGCATTCTAGCCTTTGCGCATGCTGTTGGGCTTTTATTTCTTAATATCAGAAATTGGCACACATAACTATCACCCGGTCTGACAAAGGTACAACGTAAAAGACTTTTCTTATCAGATCTATGACATCCACATCAAATTACATCATCAGTGTAGCATTTGTTACTCTCTCTAGCAGATACTTCATTTTTTTCTTCTGATGCTCGATACTAGGTCTACCTGTAACATAGGATATACCTTCAATTGTGTGGGTCTTTATGTAATAATCGTCAGCCTCGACTTTTTGCTGAAGTTTTTTCTTAACACTATTTGTTTTTTATATATGTGAAGGAAGTTTAAAACAAAAGAAAGAAAAATGAACTCATTCAGGATTACGTAAAAACACAAATTAGAACACTTGCTAAAGAGGAGTAGAGCATTCAGTCATCATATCAACAAACACGGCTCAAAAACTATGCTGCCAAAGCAGTTGCCATAAAATTTGACAAATATGCACATAATAGACTCATCGTCTATGTTACTAAGAGTACTTTTAGCAACATCCACGCATTTGGATGTCAAACAATTTTATATAATTTTCCCCAGCATTTGGTCTTCAAAAATGGTATACTCAGGAGGAGAGAAAAGAAGAAAAGAACAGCAAAAAAGTTGAAAAAAGAAGCTGATAGAAGAAGGTTGAAGATGATTGAATAAATTGGTAATAAAGCAAACAACTTCACAGCTTTTAAGAGGCTGGGACTCTCCCCTACAGAAGGAATGACATCAAAATTCCCAAACGATTCTCTCCCTCTTACTTCCCCTCCTATTGTAATTTTCAGATTCTCTTCCTTCTTACCTAACTACATCTCCCGTGTCGTTTTGCTAGCGAAACAAACTCAAATTGTACAGTCCAAGATGCTCGTTTCACATAAGTGAAGCATTACGGGAAGCTTAGATTGACACTTAGCACGATGCAAGAAAGGGAAAAGCAAGAACCATTCCTATGCGTCAAATATTTATTGCATCAAAGCTCTTAATTTCATGTTTGAATTTGCCACTGAAAATCAGGCACCTATAGTACCTTTACGCCTTACAAATGAACCCACTGATTTACTGGGTCGATTGTGAATCTTCTTGCGCTAAAGTTTCTTCAGCTTACACAAGTACGGAGCCAAGACAACATATGTCTGGTGTTAACCAAAAAGAAACTTCATGAATTTAGGCAGGAAGAATAGCTTATAATGGTATATATGATCAAGAAATATAAGGCCGTAACCTAACACATGGCTTTTACACACTCTTTTTTTCATAAATACTGAAATAGAAAGGTCTAGGAGAGTTTTGAAGAACTGTTCTACTTCTAAACCAGCATCGACACTATCACTTCAAGGAACTTTTAATCAAAAACCACCCATAACCCAAGTACGGTATTATTCCCAAAAACATCCCTCCAAGAGTCCAAGGTATTCACTATTCAGTCACCTAAACACAAATACTGAATTTTCCTTCCTTTTGCCGCATTTCGCTCAAAGGGTTGAAGGGAGATAGTGCATCAAGTTGTTCGCAAAAGGTCTAGGAGAGTTTTGAAGAACTGTTCTACTTCTAAACCCGCATTAATCGTATCAAATCAAGGAATTTTTTTTTTTCAAAACCCCCCCATAAACTCAAGTACGGTATTATTACCAAAAGCATCTCCAAGGAAATCAGTCACCTAAACAGTACCCCTAGGCATTTTCCATACACAACTGTTACTGTTAGTAAAAATCATTATTGGTAAGAATCATGGGTTGTACTTTTTGTTTCATGTTTTGATTTTTATGCTGGAGTGAAAGGTTAATGACTTAATGCAGGGTTGCACGTGGGTTAATCATTATTGGTAAGAATCATGGGTTGTACTTGCAGAGTTGCAGCCATAGCGTTTAGATTTAAAAAGACGAAAGAACAACAAAAACAACAATTGCTATCGCAATCAACATGTATTCCTTCTCAAACAAAAGCCCCCCAACATATTTTTTTCTTCTCTCGCCTTCCCTGACCTTTGATCCGTAAAAACTAAGATTTCGGTTGGGCACGACAATACCAGCGATTTGGTTCGCGAACCACCGCGAATTGAATCGCTGGAGAACCCTGATTCTACGGGCGAACTGGTTTGAGATTCGCAGGGGTACCCGTGAATCTGGTAACGCTACACCCACCATACCTAGTTTACCCACTACCACCAGCCACCGCCTTATCTTCCTCGCCCCCACATCGACCATTTTTGTAATTCCCCACTCTTTCAATTCCCCTCCACTTAAACTCTTTCCCCTTCCCACCTCTCCCTTCCGTGGATTCATCTTCGTCACCACCACTACAACCACAACTTTCTTTGCTAACAAAGTTAGCCCTTCTTTCTTCCGGCGGTGTTTGGAAGACAGGAGATTGTTGGATCAGATTTAGGGGAAAAAAAGGAATTTGGAAGGGTGCAAAGGAGAAACAGGGGTTAGAGGTGGGGTGGAGGGGGGGGGGGGGTGCAGTGTTGTCGGGAAGGTGTTATTGGGATTATGGGAGAGAGGGTGTGCGGAAGACCAAATCAAGGTTGGATTTAAGTTATAACTAATTGGCAATTTAATGGAAAAATGCAATGGGGTGGTGTAGGAGAGACAGAATTACATAATGCTGTTTAGGGTAGTTTTGATTATTTATTTTCATTTAGGGATGGTTTTGGAAATAATGCTTCTACTTAAGGGTGGGTGATTTCTTTTTAAAAAGATCCTGAAATTAAACTTGAAAGTAAAATCTTAAATTTCTCACTCAGCTAGGTACAATTTCCTAATTAGAATGGAGAAATTTACGTGTCCACAGTCGTGTGAAAAGACTCCTAGCAGGCTCAAACTAAAGAGAATTAAAAGGGAAGACTCTAGCCCATAGATATAATCATAATTCAAATAATCTCAATGGTTCTTTGTAAGTTTGTATGACTAATCCACTTTATCAATGGCTCTTTTTAAGTTTGTATGACTTATCATCATCACTAGGAATCCCATTTTACAAGGAAGAAAAACCAATCACCAAAAATACTATTATTTTCCACAAAACAAAGAAAATAAGGAAAAATAAAGTTTGTAGGCCTGTGCATAGACTAGCCAGGTTAAGCCTAGAACTAGTCTGATTCGGTGGCTTGAACTAGCTGAACGCATGGCACAAATAGCTATGAGCTGGTCCATTAAGGCTAGACCTAACTGAGCCTGATGGTTGACCAACCTAAAACTACAATTACCTAGAACCTGTTGTTAAGAGGACCAGAGAACTCCCAAGCATATACAAAAAGGACACTTCATGTACATCTATTCTTCTCAAGGCCCTATATCTACCGATTACCCTGCAGGGCAGACACCACATTGAGCCTGAAATGGAGGAGGTTTGCAGCAGGTAGTGAGCAATGGAAACCATAGGTAGACTCCAAATGATCGCATACCTAAATTCACAACCTTTGGAACCTTACACTGAGGATACAGACCAGCACCTTGTCAAGGTTCCAGTCCTGCCTTCCACAATAGGCCTCTGATAAAAGGTGATTCTTAGCTTGACTAACAAGGGAAAGCTTGAAGAAGGGAACTGGCAACCACATACTCCTCCTTGAGTATGTTCTGCGTGCCCTCAATCTGATCTGGTCAACCATAATAGACTAACTCACTAAGTTTGTGGAATAATGAGGTATACAAGGACTATGAAAATATAAAATCTCTGGTTATCAGCTCTTTAAATTAGCCACCATGATAAAAACACAATAAATATCCCATCACAAACTTTAAACAATCTGAAACCCCACGGATTGATATGCACATTGTGCATGACAACTGACATCATCATGCCATTGAATCTTGTCCATGAACATATATTTGTTTTTAACTCTGTTACTGCCCCACCAGTGTCCGTAAGCCTCAAAAATTAGAACATCAAATCACCAAGTCCTTTGAGAACAGAATAATGTTCCAATTTCAAGGTACAAGAGGGGGGAAATATTATACAGTATGCGCTAACCTCTTGAATCTCCTTTGCTATGTCTGAATTCTTTACTTTGTCCGGAACAGGAACTTCTGCCAAAACATCAACTTCCGGACCAACTTCAAGGATAGCAGGAGCACGGATAAATACACCACGGAAACCTGGAGGGCCCCCTTCTTTATCTGCTATATGAGGCACAGAGATTTCTGCCTCAAAACTCTGAATCTGCAAGAAGAAAATTGCTTTAATAATAAGACCCCCAAAGATAGAAAATTTTAGTTGATAGCACTGCCAGACAAATTAACAAAGTTCTAAAGAGCTTGGATTTTCAAAGAAATCAAATGCTACAATCAGCTAGCTTATGAATGTCCCATTAGATACATGACAGCGTTTAAGGCTATAATCAATTTTATTTTTTAAAAGTTGAAGCTGCAAACAGTAGAACAATTCAAATAAGGATAAATATCCATGTGAACTATTCAAGCAAGGTAAAATCATGCTGACAAAACAATCCGAATTTGTAAAGTTATACTTTAGAGTTCTAGACACCACAACCCTGTCTGCACAAAATGATCAGTACTCTAAACATCAGAAAATGAATAACATAGATATCAAGAATTCAAGACATGCACTAAAATCATTAGTTCTCCATCAAATCCATCACAAACAATGCCATAACAAACTGCAACTTCACAGCCTTTAATAACGAGAAGAGAGATAAGACATCGCAATTTAATCAACAAAAATTAAAACCAGCAACAGATGCAAAATCGAACAAATCATATTACCAAAACAGTCAACACTTAACAAAGAACAAAAGCTGGCCAAATCTACCTGGCTACCAAAGAAGTTCCTGTGAACTGTGCAGTCAAGACCGCCAACAAGTTCCTGCCCACCAGCTTTCTGACCTGAAAAACAAAAGTCCCTCAGGATGATACATGTCATAATTCAAATTCCTTTGCTAACAAGAATGTCCATTATATACCCAAGTGTTTCATGCACACATTATTAGCAAATAAGCAAAAAATAGTATTGGGTGAACCAAGCATCCGGGTGTCTAATGGATATTCCCCTTGCCAACCCCCCATTTTAATTTTGAAGACATCTCATGTGATTAAAAATTCCTAGCCATTCGCGCTCGAAAATAATACCCGAGTTACATTCGGGCCTTGAATATACAGATATGGGAGCCTTATTTGACAATATAGAAAGAGAATTGACAAGAGAAAACTGTACCAACAACTTTATTTGCCAAGAAAATCAACCCTGCACATGTTCCCCACACTGGCTTCCCCATCTTCACGAATTCCCTCAATGCAGGAAACTGTTAACACAGTCAAATCAATCATTGTTTTCTGTATTCTCATTCCGCAATCAACTCAAAATACGGAAAAAAATACTCTGCACAACTTTCCCATTTCAAAATTCACAAAAATCCATCAAACACTCCAAAAACATTTTAAAAAAAATTACAACTTTCCCAATTTTATAATTCGCAAAAACCGATCAAAAAAATAATATAATAAATTTAAGCAACTCAATGGAAACAAAAAGTTAAAAAGAAGAAAGTAAAGAAAATACCATGTTGTGAAACTCGGCGAGTTTAGCCATGGTGGTACTTTCACCACCAGGAATGATGAGGGCAGCAACATTCTGTAACTGTTCAGGCTTCCTAATTTCCACTCCTTTCACTCCTATCCTTCTCAGTACTGCACATTGAAAATTCAAGAGAATACGAGTACACAAAAAGGGTAAATTTTTCAGCAAACATGTAGACGGGATTCGAGAAAGTTAAATAATAGGGAGTACCTGCTATGTGTTCGTTAAAAGAGCCCTGGAAAGCAAGAACACCAATTGCCATGTTTGTGTTTGTGTTTGTTCTTGTAAATCAAAAAGAATGTGTGTTGGGAGTATTTATATGATGGAAATTGAGGAGTGGAGAATGAAGCAAATGTTGAAGCCGTACGTTTTTCTTTTGTTTTTATAAGTCGTAGCTGCTACTAAAGCCTCATGCCGCCCGCAAATTAGATTCCAAATCGGGTTCTGTGGGAATGTGTAGGATGTTTATGGTACACTAGAATTAAAATGACAATAAAAAAATGAAATTTTGTGAAATATTACTTTTATGTTTGGTGGCTTTGTGAATTGCTACCTTTAAAAAAAATTAAAATTTAACTATCTTATAAGTTTGGTTTGTTTGACTAACACTACCTTTGACGTTTTCCGTTAATGTTTTCCGTCGTGTATTTCTTCTATTCTTTTAAATAGCTCCGTTCCTTTACCGTTTTGTTCATTTGCCGTATTAAATAATCGTTGTAAGGGGTTCAAAGACGAAAAACATTAACGAAAAACGTCAAATGGTAGTGTTAGTCAAACAAACCAAACTTATAATGTAGTAAAATATAATTTTCTTTTTAGGATTTTTCGGATAAAATCACCTTTTAAAGTTGTCACTTTTGAAATAACCACCTTATAAGTTTTGTTTTTTAAATAACCACCTTAAACTTTCTTCGTTAAGGAAATCGCCACCCAATTTTAACTTCCGTCAAAACTGTCGATAATGGGATCCACATCCAACGATTCTTTTTAACTTTCCCTCCTTTCTTCCTTCCTTCTTCCTCCAATTCACTTGTTCCTCCATTAACAAACCTTGCTCAAATTTTTTTCCTCCAAATTCCCCCAATTTAATCAATTTCTCTTCCAATTTTCCAAGTAATTTTATTTAGCTAACAAATTAACATCTTGTTAACATCTTTTATAAACATTATTGGCGCTATTGCCACATCCCCTTTCTTTGCTACATACGACAATGCAAGATGTCCAACCCTTGAATCTCATCCCTAATTGCTTCTCCCAAGATTTCACTGTCAATTACTCCATCATGCAATTCCTTTCCACAACTGAAACAAATACACCAGGGTCATAGTTTTCTGCACCCTGCTCGATTTCCCTGCATGAGAAAATCTTCAGCTGTCGTGCTCCTTTGTGTTGGCCTTGGATCAGAGCAATTTATTTTTCGAGCAAAATTCCCCCATTTTTAATAAAATATTCCTCCTTGGACTCAAATTTTGGCATTTCTTTGTTCTTAATCTTCTTCTCATACTTCACCTGATTTTGACCCATCTATATATATCTTGATTACTTGATGAATGCTTCCTTGTTCCGGCTCTAATTTTCGCTCACACCTATGAAAGGAAAATATGTTTAGGAGATTGTCAATTACTAAATACTAAAAGGTAGATGATTAACATTCAACACCAATTGGAATCATCTTGTCTTTGGGACATTTTCACAAACAGGTTGCAGGCATGATAAAACTATTGAGATACAAATCATCCCAATATATAATTTTGACAATTTTTTCCCTTAGTTGTTCTGCATCATCTTCTTCCCCTACTGGATTTTGACCCAATTTGTTTTGAAAATTGTTTCTTTGTTTTGAGGAAAAATTTTATGCATCTCAACACAACATATTGCAAATCAACAGGAAGAAATCTGACATTTGACCGTTAATGAAATTATTCAGTAAATTGCAGTAAGAGTTTCAGTATAAATGCAGAGAATTGACCTATGATTGAACCATTTTAAAATTGGAAGAGAAATTGATTAAATTGGGGAAATTTGAGCAAGGTATGTTAATGGAGGAACAAGTGAATTGGAGGAAGAAGGAAGGAGGGAAAGTCAAAAAGAATTGTTGGATGTGGGCCCCACTAACGGCAGTTTTGACGGAAGTTAAAATTGGGTGGCGATTTCCTTACCGGAGAAAGTTTAAGGTGGTTATTTAAAAAAAACTTATAAGGTGGTTATTTAAAAAAAACTTATAAGGTGGTTATTTCAAAAGTGACAACTTTAAAAGGTGGTTTTATCCGAAAAATCCTTATACAAGAAAAGTACTTGGAACCTATGCATTGCATATAAAGGCAAAATAATTGTTGGGTGCAAGTGGGTGTACAAGAAAAAGGAAGGTACACCGGAATCTGGTGGTTACGTCTACAAGGAAAAAATTATTGCAAGAGGTTTCACATCAAACGTTTGCCTTGAGTTTGATAAAAGAAAATGCAAACGGACTTGAAGGATTTTGTAATTCGGATTATGGAGGTTATTTGGATGATCGGGAATCTATTTCCGCATATGTCTTTACTTTGGGTGGTACGACCTTGAGTTGACAATCAACACTACAAGATGTTGTAGCTCTTTCAACTACGGAGGTCGAGTTTTTGGTGATTACCGAAGCATTCAAAGAAGCAAAGTGTCTCAAGGGTCTAGTGGGAGAGTTTAGTCCATGCATGTTCAAGCTTGGTGTCCGTATTTTGTGATAGTCAAAGTGCTATACATTTGGCTAAGAACCAAAACAAATTCTACAAGAAAATCAAGCACATTGACATCAAATACAACTTCTTTCGAGATGTGATAGCAAAGAAAGAATAGATTTCTATCGAGGAGAATCGCGCCGACATATTGATAAAGCTTTCGCCGACAACTAAGTTTATTTTATGCGTGGACTTTCCATTGTCGATGTAAGCCCATGAATGCCTGTTGGGAGTATGTTTGGAGCATAGTTTTGTATTACATTATGAGGAAGTGTGGAGGATTCGATCAATTCAAGGTGGAAAATTGTTATGTGTGTCTTGAGTCCTCCTTGAAGGATGTTTGAGTCATTATAGTGGAAGGACTGACTTAAAATGGACATATCTCATGATCTACTCATTAGATTGAGCTGATTCAAGTTGGAGGTGAAAGTTTGGTTCAATAGCTTCCAACAGATGGTCATAAGCTCGTTTGGGATGAGAAACGAGGAAGTTCTTACTATTTTACGAGAAGTTTTCCTGAAGTAGGGGAGGTTCGGACAAACCGGTATTAGGTTCGACCAAACCTGCTATAAGTTCAACAGGAGCCTTTCGTGGTTCGACCGAACACATAGTAGAAGAAAAGAATCAGTGCTTCATTGATTTTGGAGGTTCGGCCGAACCATATTTAGGTTCGACCAAACCCGACCTTGGTTCGGGCAAACCTGTTATAGGTTCGACCGAACCCTTCGGGTGGACTGTTTTTCTTCTCCGCAAGCTTCAATCGACGTGACATTTTCTTGTCCCTTTGATTGTATTGATGTCTAACACTATAAATACCAAATGTAATGAGATTTTCAGATAAAGAGAGAGAAGTGTACATAGATGTTGAAACTCTAGATCTAATCATACCAAGAATACTCTCATCTTCATCCTTTGGGAATTCCTCTTTGTAATTCTTCTCCATTGAAGAGTAATACAAGCTCTGAATCCTCCCCCATGGTGGATGAAGAGTTAACCACCTTAAATTTGTGTGTGTTTTCATTTCTTAATTTATTTTTTATTATTTATTTCAACATTAAATTGTCATACAAATCAGCATTCAATCCTAAAAGGTCCTTCATGAACTAAAGGTCATTCGGGAAGCACTACGGTTGGTGCAACAATATGATTTAGGAGGCAGAAACCACAAACAGAGATTATTCGATAGCGGTTGACATGTTAAGGGAACAAGATCTTATCCCTAACATTTATCTGAATGATGTCAATTATTGTAGGGAGCTATGCAAGCAGATGAAGGAAGTGCAAGTTAAGTTCATTGGGAGGCACGGCAACAAACTAGCGGATGTAAATATGTAATAGAGAGAACTTCTGGACAAAAAGGTTCAAAATGGAACTCAGTATCACAGGTAAGATCCATAATGAGACAGTACATGTAGATTAAGAAACAACATTACAGATCAGTTGAAAGCTTCAAACAAAAGGAATACAAGTACATATGAAGAAGGCAATACATCCAGGAGAGTGCAAAGAAAGTAATTCACAATTTATATTATATTATATTTATTATACATCTACAAGCTGAAGGAAATGAGCTGTATATGTATGATCACAAAAGATTGAACAATATCTAAAACATATTACTCTTTATCTTTGACTAAGTTGTTGACCATATTTATCAAAGGAAGAGTGCCTTTTGTCATTATTTCTAGCCTAGAAGAATTAGAAGCATGACCAAAAAGGGATAACCCGAAAAATATAAGTTCTGGAAGATATAGACGAGAGGACAAGAATCCATGCCAATACCGCGGTTCTAGATCGAAAAATGCATCAAAAAACTTTCTTGTGCCTGGCAAATCAAGTTTGAGCAAAATGTCCATGCCAAAGCAGAAGAATTCCCTTTGTCGTCTCCTCTCAATTGGCCATAAGTCTTTCCAAACTCCTGCAGATAATTCACTTGGGCTTCCTGAACCAAGGTACTGAACAATTGCACTTGCAACAATTGGAGCTGCTGCTAAGGTCCTTGCCACCATATAACCAGTAGAAGGATGCACCATACCTGCAGTCCCACCAATTCCAACAACTCTTTGTGGGATTACAGGAAGTGGACCACCCATAGGGATTACACAACGTTCATCTTCCTCAATGCTCTTCACTTTTATGCCAAGGTGTCTCAATCGAGCTTCCATTCTTTGTTGAATATCTTCCATAGCAACTCCAGGTCGAGCTACAAGCGAGGTTTCCTCCAAGAATATTCTATTTGAAGAGAAGGGCATTGCATATAGAAATGTTGGAATCTTTCTATTTTTCTCTTTTAATTCCTTATTGTCATCCAAGTGTGAGTCTCTCCAATCCATAAATAACATCTTATCCACATCAAAAGGGTGTCCTTCAACTTCAGCCACAATTCCATAAGCAACTTGGTAACCTGGATTGTATGGCTTATCATACTCAACAAGGCATCGAGCAAACCCCGTTGCATCCAAAACAACAGAAGCTTGGATTCTGACTCCATCATTGCATATAATTACAGATTGAGATTCTTCATGTATCACTTTTGTCACTTTTGCTTGATGGAATTTTACCCCATTTGTTATACATTTTTGCATCATTTTGGACTTCAATAGCTTTCTATTAACCCTTCCATATGGCCTATCAAGATTCTTCTTCAACCCCTCATCAATGTAAACAACAGCACCCGACCAAGTAGTATCGAGACAATCAAGCAAATCCATGGCTTCAAACTCATCCACCCAAACACCATAGTTATTAGGCCATATTAATCTAGGGGATGGATCAATCGAGCAAACCGAGAGACCAGCCTCGGAAACTTGCTGCGCAACAGCAAGTCCAGCAGGGCCACCTCCCACAACAACAAGGTCTACCACCATGTTCTTTGATGTCTCATATAAGGGCAGCTCAAATTCAAGGTTTTCCTTCTTGGTCTCTGGAACTAATTCCAAAAGGGTACTTCTGCTTGCGCTAACAAACCCAGTTTTGCACCATTTTTTACTGGATTTTCTAATAAAATGCTGATTTCCTTTTGAAACTCTCAAATTAGACCATTTCTCTGAAAACCCATGAATTATAGGGCTCCAAAGTTCAAGCTTAGTATGAATCTTAAGCAAAGTACCCATTTATTCTCCAATAAAAAAATTAAAAAATCCCGGACTGGGTATCCTCCAAATCTTCCAAAATTACTCAAAAAAATTAACACTACAAAAAGTTAACAATCATATAAAACAGATCCCCACTTCACACACAATTGCAATCATAAAAACCGATAATTGAACCCAAAATTTGGAATAAAAAATACAATCATAAAGAATGTTTACCGGCTAATGAAGATCAGACGATAAATTTATCCTTTATTAGTGGAATTTGGACGGTTGAGGAGTTGCGCAGTTTTCCACCATGAGAAGGCAAAGTAGCTGTGTGAGTGTGAGGAAGTTGGGTGACTCTGCACCTTGTGACTTGTGTGGCGCTCGCGTCAAAGCACTTGCTAATCAAATGGATTTTTTGACGTTTTCAAATTTATTTGTTGTAAAACAAAACAGTTCGAAAGTTAAAGTTGGGGTGTCATCTTTTAATGTTTTCACCTTTTACCGTGTGAAGACTTTGGGATATCTAATTATATACGGAGTATTTTGTTTTTTAGTTTTTTTTCCCTTAGAGAGAGGTGAGGACTCTCGTTTACATTTATACAAACTTTTAGAAAAGACCGCCTAACAGTTAGACCACTTTGTTGTCACCTAATGGAACTGATTAGTTAAGCACTGAACCAATTAGTTAAACAATAAAATTGATTAATTAAACAATGAGATCAATTAGTTAAGATTTTATGAGTTTTAGTTAATAATAAGTTTGTTAATAAATAATAACTATTCAACTCATAAATTTAACTATTTGTCTTTATACCTTATCTATTTTGCTATTCAATTAGTTATGATTTTATTAATTTTAGTTATGTTTTACACTAATTTAGTTAGTACCGAAAAAGTGGTCTAACCGTTAGGCGGTCTTACACAAAAGCTTTTGTAAAATTTAGGGGTGTTCATAAAAAAATCGTAATCGCGAACCGTACCAAAAATCGGAAAAATTGGATTAAACGGGCGTAAATCGAACCCAAAAAATAACATAAATGGTTAGGGTAACAGAACCGACAAAATTAACGGTTAAACGGGTCGGTTACGGTTACGAATTTTGACAAAACGATTAACCGAAAAAACCGAAATTTATGTTTTTAAAAAAAGTATTCATTTTAATTTTGGTGGTGGTGACAAAATCACTAAGTATAGGTAAAGTATTTTAGTAAAAAAAAATGTTTGTTTGTGAGCTGCTAGCTCAATTAGGTCATTACATCTTAGGCTCTTAGCCCATTAGTCCATTATTGGAAAAATGAGTACGTGACTTCGTAATTTTGTTTTAACATGATGAGCTTGTGTACTTTTTGGCGTTGTTTGGACTTATTTTTATTTGACTTGATCTTCTGTTTAAAAATGTTATTTCTTGTAAAAAAAATAATACGATAAATGCGATACCAAATAAAAATAAAAATAAAAACTGAATAGCGGTTTATGGTTAACCGGGTAACCGTATCAAAACCGCGGTTAACCGTTTAAACGGTACGATTACAGTTGATGAAAATGTCTAACCGAAATTTTCGGTTACCGAACCGAATCAAGTTTCGAGACGGTTAACAACCCATGAACACCCCTAAGTTTAATGAAGAAAAGTGTGTAAAATTGTATAAATGGAAAAATTCCTTAATTTTAGCTAGTTTGATACTCCGTGATTGAAATGGAGAAATGAGTAAAATGAAATGTGTGGAAGTACGTGGAAATTAACTAGTTATATTTTGCGTATTTTATTTTTCCACACTTTTTCCTATAAGTGGTGGGAAAATTGTGAAAATAAATTTTTTTTGACGGGAACGAACAATATCATTAATAATCAGTCATACTACATCTACAATGATAAAATAGATGTGCATAACACAAAATCAAAGAAAATACATAGTGTTACAATCAAAACAATTCCTATTATGCATCCTAAAGCATAGTTCGTACTCCACCGCTTATATCCTGACGCGAACAGTGATTTTTAATGTTTTCACATCTTTTCAAGTAGAATCCTTTGAAATTTGCGCACGAACCCTTCGCAATATGTCAGAAAAAAAAATAAAACAAGTGAGAAATATTAATAGTCCATTTTCTATAGTGTTCCTTAATAATTAGCCAAACAAATAAAATTTAGCATATTTCTTTAGATTTGTTTTCTATAGATTTCCATAGTTTTACTCTCACACTTCTACATGAACTTCGTTTCCAAACACAGTATTGATGCAGATGATTATAAATCAAAAAACTATTATGATAAATAGTACAAATCGCATGGCATAATCATAAATAAACAGACTTTCAAAATATACATTTAAATTGTTTTCATTTAACCTCAAATTTTATTAATCTAAATTCAAATTTTATTCATGTAAAATCAAATTTTATTCATTTAATTTACTTGGTTCGCTTTTCATTTAAATATGTGTTTGTTTTGTCCTCGAGAGACCCTTCTTTATTACAAAAAATTACCCGGAGCTTTGGTTTTATAACAAGTTGGAATTAATTTACATAAGCTTGTTTTCCCACAAGCCAACCACCTGGACCTGGTGCATGTTTCACACTTGAAAGGGGATCATTCCAACATTCTGGTTTGCTTGTGTTCATCTCTGACGCACTCTCTTTTTCTTCTGTTAGTAGAAGTCTAGAGCAAATATCAAATCTTTTTTCTTACTTTTCTTTTGGGAATTGGGGGGAAGGGGGCTTGGGGTGCTTCTTGGTCAACTAGAGGAATCTTCAATCTTAATTCCTCTTTTATTTATACTTGCTATCTCTGTTTGTTTGATTTTTGGTAGCACACTTTTTTCTTCCTGAATTGGCGAAGTACAATACTTCATATAAACGTTTAAAGTGGTCTGTTTTTAGAAGGTGTATATAATAAGTTGGATTGTTCTGTAATTAATTAAAAATGGGATTGTTTTAAGCAGATCGGCCAAAGGTGAGATTTATATTATCATTTTTTCTTTAATTTATTACTACTCATTTTAAAAATATTATATTTTACATTTATATGGTAAGATATAACATACATATATAGTAGTTAGCTAAGATGGTAGGAAATAAAACTTTAATTCACGAGGTTCGATGTTCGATCCTTGCTACATGTCATGACTCTTATTAGTGGTGACATGGTGTAATAAGGAGGATCTACGTGTCACATATACATTCTAATAAACGCCTTTTAATATATTAGTATAGATTTGTTTTTTCTTTTTGTTGTTTGCTATTTTTTACAGTTACGACGCCTCTTCCACTTCATCTTCCTCTGGTCCTCATTCAACATAATTCACCAATAATCCAACGGAGTATTCATTAGCCTCTTCAACTACATCTCTCCCTTTAACACTCAATATTAATTCAGCATATAATTTATATATTCTCCCAACCTTTAAATTGCACTTCTATTTAAATCATATATTCCCATTAAAACTACAAGTATGTGTCTAAATGTGAGGAGAACTTATTCAAGCTCATCCTATTTGCTTTGTCTACTTTCAGGGAATTAGATTAGGAGCCTTTGGACACTATTTCACGTATTAAGTCTCCCTATTAGTCACTCTAAGGGGGTGTTTGGTATGAACAACGTCCACTACAAGAATTTGTATCTTTAACGACCTAATTACGAAGGGTGAAAAATCCCGTCGCAAAATCCTTTTGCAATGGGGCTAACAACCAAACAAAGACGGGAACAATCGTCGTAAATGTCTTTTACGACGGGTTAACGACGAGATTTTTCATTAACGACGGCCCTTTTTATGACGGGTTCACGGCATGAAATCCCGTCATTAATCAACGATTATTGACCTTTAGCGACGGGATTTCCCGTTGTTAATGGTACAATTTTTGTAGTGAACGGAAATGAAATGGATTGGAAACATATTAGAATTGGAAACGGTAATGATTGTCGTTGTTGTTCAAGTTTGTTTGGTTAAGAAGTGGAATGGAATCACTTGCATAGATTATTAAACATTTTCCTTTCCTACAAAAAATAAGTACGACAATAATATTATCATTGCAGTTTTTTTTGTTAACTGAAGTTTTCACATCCTGACATTTATCATCCATATTTTTTTATTACTCGTATACTCCGTATTAAATTACTCCTTAATAATTAAAATGCAAAATATAGTTGATATAGTATTATACGTTTCCATTTGCAATGGAGAGAGAAAATTTGAGAAACCAATTAAAAAGAAAGAGCAAGTGAGCTAGGAGGCAAAATAAAGAATGCATTAGTCATTAGTCATTAGAGGAGGAGAGTAAGGTCAATTTTTACCGCTAAGGAATCCAAGGTAACAAATGAGGAGGACCTGTTATCCTTGAGGAATTGATTGGAATACTAATGTTATCATACCAAACAACAAGTAACAGATTTGCTTATCTGATTCCGTTTCCAAGCATCAAAACAAGCTAACTAAATATGCTACTCCCTCTTTTTCTAAATGTTTTTCCCGTTTCCCGATTCGGCGTTCTTTTTTGTTCTTCACAGTTGGAATCTTTACTATTTTTGGCCATTATTTTTTCCAAAAGACCCTCATTCTACAATTTAATTTCCTATCATATCCTACATTTATTTCATCCACCTACCCAATTATTCCCATTGATTTTTCCACCCACCTTATTTAATTCATTCACACCCCCCAAATTCATTCAACCACTTTATTTTATGATTCTTTTAATAAAATATGTGTATCGTTATTCCACGTTCTCGTTCGCTAAAAACGCCCGCGTATTTTACATGAAAGGATATTTGTGAATTTATAAATTCTACTCCACCTCTTGACATTTTACCACCATAATCTGCACCACCTCTGTTGCGCACCACCGTCTCCACCACCATCATCTTCACCACCGACACCACCACCTTGAACACACCACCGCATGGACGACGACGTTCCTTCAACGTCGTGGTCGTCGCCCATGTGGGCAGCCTCGTTGTTGAAAGTTCGATTTTTTTTATTCAACGCCACTGCCGCCTAGAATTAGCGCGGCAGACCATGGTGGCCCGCCCAGAAAAGGCGGCACCCACTATGGCTCAACCGCATATCTAGGGTGGCTGAGCCATGGTGGGTGCCGCCTTTTCTGGGCGGGCCACCATGGTCCGCCGCCGCCAATTCTAGGCAGCAGCCCCATATTTTTTTTTAAAAAAATATATTTTTTCACGCCGCTATGTTTAGTTTTTTTTAAAAAAAAATTATTCTTTAAAATTGTATTTCCAGTTTATTTAATTTTGTAATTCTTAAAAAATTATGACATTTTAGGGATAGTTTTAAAAAATCTGCTCAAAAAAATTGTAAAATTTGTAAATAATCCGGAAAAAAAAATCTAAAATTTTTCAATTAAATTAATTTAAATCTCAAACAATTTTTTTTAAAATAGGGGAGCCGCCCAATTAAGCGGCCAAATCCATGGTTGAGCCGCCCAAAATTAGCGGCGGCGACCATGGCTCAGCCGCGCAAGATCTGCGGTTGGGCCATGATCACCGCCGCTAATTCCGGGCGGCTCAACAATGGACACGGCCGCCAAATCTGGGGGGCGTCGTGTTATTTTAAAAATAAAAAGAAATTGAAAACTAACCGGTTAAAGCAGCGAAGCAGGCGGTGGCTGGGACGACATCATCGACGCATCTTCCTCTTCGTCGTTCCTCTCTTATCTTTGTCGGCATCTTCCTCTTCGTCGTTCCTCTCTTGTCTTCGCGACAGTGAAGGTGGTGCAACGTGGAGGGGATTGCAGCACCAAGGGGGAGGGGAGGTGGAGGTGCAGTGCCAAGGGGGGAGGGTTATGGGCAACAATAGGTGGAGGTGTTTGGGTGGACCATGGTCAGTTAAGGGTGATGGGAAGGGGTGAAGGGAAAGAAGTGAAGGAAAGGGTAATTTCGTACTTTCATTCAAAATACACGGGCGTTTTTAGCGGATTAGGACTGTAACACCCCGACAATTCTCTCTTTTCTAAAATAACCTTTTAATATAAACGTAGAGAATTATCAAGGCATTATCGCCCGTGTGAAAACGTAACGGCTTATTCAGAATTTTGCAGCGGAAAACATAAAACTAACTTTAGGTTTATAAATAATCGATTACAGGTTTAGTCCCAAAAATCAACCAACAAAAATAAGGAAATATAAATAGTATGACAAGTTTAAAGTCCAATTAAGCAAACCCAAGTCAACTTAGCAAATCAAAACTAAATACAAGCTCTCTATTCCCGATCCCAATGATGCAACATCTTCAAACCTGCAGATGGACAATGCTTATTGATCCTTAGAGACTGCTCACCAAAGATTGGGTCATCACAGGATCAATAAGGCATAGCCATGATCAACATGCACAAGCAAAAGCACGTAATCAGCAAAGCTGAGTACTACATACTAAATCAATAATAATCCTAACATGATTCTATTAAACGAGCAACCCTAACATGATACTAATGAACACAAACAAGGGCAGATAAAACATGATAGTTTGACGACCATACTTGACCAGACTAGACTAGGCTAGACTTTTAGCAATAATATTATTTTAGTTGAAATAGACAATGGACCGAGTTGACCATCCAGAAGTCTTCACTAAGGAAGACGAGGTACGGGCGCGACTCCGTAACCTCAGTGACCTGCGATATCGAGGAACGTTTAAATAAAAATAGGACACGGTGATCAATCCGGTCCCAGAAAAGGCCATGGGCTACCACCATGAACCCCAACTCCTGTTTGTCCGTCACTTCAGACGTGCACAGTCTAAAGCTATTGCTATTCAGTTTCACTTTACATGATTTACAAATTGAGATTCCGTTATGACTCAACCATTACATAAGACAGACAATTCACCTTTGTTCACAACTGTTTTTATCTTGGAATTAAGTAAGTGATCATAAAAGCATAAATCAAGACTCATTCCAACTTAACCAACCTTTCCTTTAACCATGAGCAACCCTGTATATGGGCATAGAGTTTCAACTTACTAAACAAGGTCCTCCGCCCTTATAAAGTAGTGAAAAGATAGAAAGGGAACAACAACCAATCGATCCAACCCAATCATATAGAATAATCTAGTGTTCCCAACCAACATGTTTGTATCAAACATCCATACTAACATGTTACAGTTCTTATAGTGCAAAATAAGTTCAATAAGTTTGTCCAACAGTATTAAACATGCACATTCCATATAACCAAGTTTGTCTATAATATCAACATCACCAAGTTCAACAATAATATCAACATGATTTCAACAATTAGCACACATTCCAAGCACGCAGGTATGTACGTACCTTGTGTAAACAAACTGCAAGACCACTTTAATAATTCAAAAGTCGCCTACGGAGAATTCTCCACCTAACAACAACCAATATAGACTCATATCAATTCATATTGAATTTTCAACAACATTAGGGAGCTTCAAACCCTTCCTAAACATAATTAGAACATTTTTCAATATCGAAACTTGAATATTTGGTTTCCTAGCATCATAATTATTATATTAATTATTGAAATTCGTTGAAAACTTTCAAAGCATCATACTTTAAATTTACAGCAATCTAAAATAATTAAAAGCTTACTCAAAATATATTCGACATCTTTAAAATCATAAAAATAATAACTTTAATAATATATAATCTTTCTATTATGATTTAAAGCCTTTAAAACCTCAAAAGTCACACTTTACTACTTAAAAGCACTAATTTAACCAATATAATATAATCTGAAAATTAGTAACTTTATTATATAATTCGTATAATCTGAAATCTATAATTTAAATCATAAAACTATAACTTTAATTCAAGAAAATATAATTCGAATTAATAAAACATGATTAAACCCTAACTTATATTTTAATCAAAAACTGAAAATTAATTCGTTTATAATCTCAACCCAAATCTGAAAATCATGTTCAAACCATAAAAATTATAAATTTAATATCAAGAACATAATTTAAATTAACAACTATATTTAATTAAAATAATTAGTTACTTAGGGTTTAAGAAATAACCAAGAATTAAAGAGGAGAGAGGAGGCTGGCCGGCGGAGCACAGGCGGCGCAGCACAGGGCGGTGGTCGCGGGGAACGGGCGACGCGGCTGGAGCCTGGTGGTGGTGACTACGGTGGTCGCACTTAGTCGTGCTTGGCTGCTGTCGTGAAAATGAAGAAACAAGAAAGAGGATGATGGAAAACGTTGGTTGGCGAGTTGGGCGGTGCAGCAACAGTGCACGGTGGCTGTGATGGTGCGGCGCAACCAGTTGCGCAGTGGTGGTGGCGGCAGAGAGCAACAAAAACAACCAAGAGGATAAGAATAAGAACGAAGGAGAAGCAAGAACAATGAAGCAAGAGATGGAGGAGTTACCGGCGTTTGAAGCTGCGGTGAGGGACAACGGTGGTCTCCGACGACTGGTCTGGCGGCGTGGCGGAAGCAACAATGAGGTTGAGGGTTGAGGGTCCTGGTTCACGTGAAAGTGAAGGAGAAGGGAAGGGTTTTGGGTTTTGGGTTTTCACGTGAAATAGAAAGAGGAGGGAGTAAAGAATTTGAGTTTTTGTTATTTGGGCTTTATCATTTTGGGCTAGAACTAGGATTGAGTTTAAGTGTTTGAATCCAAAACCCATTAGGATTGTTTTCCAAATTCAAACGGTTTTTGTAATTCGATTTCTTTTCAACAAAAAGTTCTAAAATAATTTTAATTTCATAAATCGTTGAAATATTTAAAACGTATAAAAATAAATATTCGTTACTTAAATATTTATTTCAAAATTCGTAAATTCTATTTTAATATAATTACTTATACGTTAAAATATATTAATAAAATGTATAAAATTACGGGGGATTACAATCTACCCCTCTTAAAAGAAGTTTCGTCCCGAAACTTGACACGAAAATTCACACATTTTTCAAAAGTTTTCAACTTATTCTTACTGTAGAAGTACTTTGTGACACTCTTGTGCACTCTTTTGCCAACTCAAAGATGTTTGTGTTACTCAAGAACACCTTTTTCTTATGCGGAGAATTTATTTACTTTGCACCAACATGTTTAAGTTGCTAAAAATGAGCATAAAATGCATAAAATACCATAAAAATAGGTAAAAAGCGCGAATTTATATCGCATTCTAACCCTCTTAAAGAAAACGAGTTACGCCCTCGTAACTCATCTCAGGGAATAACTTTGGGTATTTCTTCCTCAACGAATTATGTCCTCAATACAATATTCTCACTAAACTCATTCCAACAAGTAAGACTTCTATAATTCTTTCCATACAATGCCTCAACATGTGACATCGTAATGCTTGCATGGTAACTATTGATGCACGAAAATTCAATCGAACCTGGGTGGCTTTCCCAATTACCCTTAGAGTCAATAACACAGGTTTTCAACATAAATTCCGTTAGTAATCTCAATCTGTCTATCGGTTGCAGGGTGGAAAGAAATATTCATTTTCAATGTTGTCCCCAAGATTCAACTGGACCTTATTGCCAAAATTTCAGACTTTTGTTCTCGGTAAGGATCTTATATGTTGCCCTATAAAGGTAATGTCTCCAAATATTCGTAGATAACACCATAACAGCTAACTCTAGGTCATGGGTTTGGTAATTAGCCTTATAAGGTTTCAATTGACGCGACAACAGCTAAATCTAGAAAGCTTCCTCACATTTCTCACTTCACTTGAATTTCGATTCCTTTTTCAACAAGTTGGTCATTGGTTTTGCTTTCTTCCAAAAGTCTTTCACAACCTCCTATAATGGTCATCTAGGCCTATAAAACTTCAAGTATCGGACACGTTTTTTGGAGTAGGTCACTCACTCACAGCTTGAATCTTAGCATGATCTACAGAAACTCCTTCTGTTCAACTTTTCCTTGATACCGAACCTCATTACACTTTTCATGGGTGTATAACTTTTGGGCTTAACTCTTAGCTCTTGCACCAATTCATGTATTTCTTTTCATCTTTTCCAGCCAACAATGATTTCCAACGATCCTGGACCACTCAAATCTTCTCTTAAATTTATTCCCTTACGTAACATAGTTCTCAATCAATTTAGTCCTTCACTTTTCTGTCGGTGTCACTTATACACATATGACTTCAAGATTTGTATACTTCATTTAATAAAACTAGATTCTTCCTAAGCGTCTCCAAGTAATCCTCAAGTGTTTGTCATGCTCTTTCTCATTCCTTGCATAAATAGGGATATCATTAATAACATCATAACGAACTTAATTCGGAATTCGTAGAAAATCTCATTCATCAAATCCATAATTAATGCAGGTGCATTGGTTAACCCAAAAGACGTTACTCTAAAACCCATAATGACAATGACGAATCCTAATGAGGTCTTAGACCCTTATCAGCTATTCCCAATTGGTGGTACTTCAAACGCAAATCAGTCTTCGAGAACACACTCGCCCAATTCAATTGATCCAATATGTCATCTATCCTAGGCAAGGGATACTTGTTATTGATGGTGTTTAGCTCCCTAAAATCGATGCATAATTCCATACTCTTATCTTTCTCCTTAACAAACAACACAGGAGCTCCCCACGGTGATGCACTAGGCCTAATATATTCCTTGACCAAACAACTCTTACAACTGTGTCCTAATTAGCTCATTTCAGGAGGTGTCATGCTATAAGGTTCCTTGGATATAGGTGTCGTTTCAGGATTTAATTCTATAATGAACTCAAAGGCTCTAGCAGGTGACATACTCGCAATTTCACTCGGAAACACATCAATGAATCCATTCACAAAGGTAACATCCTCGATTTTCACTCCAACTTCTTTACTCCCATCTAGCACCCTACAGAAAAATAGTTCACGCTCCCTATTCATAAATTTCCTCACTCGCATTACAGAAATAACCAAAGGTTCTTGGACTACCCAAAACATCTATACGAGGTCAATCTTCCAATATGGTTCCTTACATTTACTTTCTGAATTTCACAGTACGTCTATCTTAGACTTGTACAAACTTAGTCAATTCCATCCTAAGGTTTATGAATTCTTGTGCCTTTTGCTTTCTCATAAAAGGTAGGGTAAAACTTTCCCTTAAGGCAGTAAAAAAAAACGAATCCCAATTGAATCTCTCAACAGCGCTAAGTCTAACCCCATTTTCTCTCCACCATAAATCAGCTTCATCTTCCAAGTACAGTACAACTTGACCCACTCTCATGTTCTCAAGACAATTCAAATCCCCAAACAGTTTCTCGAACTCTCTAACCTAGTTCTCTAAAAAGTAAGATCAGTTTGCTTCTTAAAGTATGGTGGCTTAACTTTGGTTAGTCTCTCAAACATGTCCCCAGTAGAATCAGGACGCTCAGTTCTCTCTTCAGCCAGTCTTCCCGCCAAAAGGCGAATAGTAGCAACTAACTCACTATTGCTTGACATTCTAGTGTGCGACCTAAAATTAATTACTCTACGATACATAACTCATATGTCCCCTCTACGAAAGAAATTTAGATTTGATCATAGAGATCGCATCAACAAACACTTATTCAAGAATGTACACCAATAATAGAGCAATCATCGTCACTCATTCAAGAAAATATCCCTATCAAGGACATACAATTTGAAAACCAATGAATGGAAGTTCAATCACAACAAATAAGTAATAATATTCCCATTCGCGTGCCCAAAATAAACTTTTGATCATTTGGATTATCAATAATCTAACTCTATTCCTCAAAAGAATGTTAATAACAATTTCTAAACCATAATAACGCACTTGTCCTCAAATTAACATAAAGGTTCTACGACACAAACATAAACTATTGTTGTTGAATAACGAAACTCTCAAACTGGAAATGAATACTTTAACTTCTATTGCTAACTCTATAAAGGCTTATTATATCCTTGAAGAGAATAAAGAATAACTCAAACTCTTATTGCTTTAACTTTAAACCGTTGCTGATATGCCACTTATTCTTTAAAACATAAAAGAACTAACTAACTATTACAACTTCAAATGTTTAAGGCATCTTGCCTACCTATTCTTTCCTTGGAAACTTGTGGAGTAAGATCTAGATCTTCAATATTCGTCGAATTCTTCTTCCGAGTATGAGTCTTCTTTCATGTCTTTATCTTGATGAGACTCACTTGCCACCTCACCATCACCTTTAGGTTCCACATCCGACTCACTAGGAATCTCAATGGTAGGCTCATGGGCCACTGGGTTAGGGTTATTTGCCTCAACCACTACATTCTCATTCTCCACGGTTACATCATTTCCCTCTAGATATTTACAACTCTAATAGGTTCATCTATAACTGCATCCCAAGCATGACTCCATGAGTTTCTACCCTCCTTGAACCCATTTTCTACGACCTCAATAATGGTGGTCAGGATCTCTACGTCATATCTCTACCTACCATCCCTAGTCCCATACTTAATCAACTTTGGTGTTCCATCATCAGAATGCATGTCTTTAAACCTATATTTGAGTTCTAGGTATGGCATTTTTGGTTAGGTAAACAATTAATGATAGTGGCTGCTATGATATCCTTTCTCATTAAGATAGGTTGCCCTTGAACTTTAGCATAATATTCACATCCAAACACAATTTTCTTCACGTAAATATCAGGGGTTTCTATATCAAGTTTCTCGAAGGATCCTATGTTGGTATACTTGGAAAGAAACATTTTATTCCTGAAATAAACAATTCAAGGTCTCACTAACGATTTTCCAGCCAAATCATAAACAAAGTTCAATAATGCAATAAGTTTGGTGGAAGCAAACAATTCTTTATGCACATTTAAATGTAACATTAAACAATTAGCATACGCACGTACATAACAATCAATTTCTTATGCTAGCATTGACTAGCTACTAATGCACATATAATTCTATCTTATATGCCCTTCTTATACTACCCATCTCTCATAAACTAAAGCATTGAAATAGTTTAAATAACAAATTAAAAGGACGATAATATAATAAAATTATAACATAGAATAAAAATATAAAATAAATAAAGTAAAATAAATTAAGGAAATGCGTAGCGAATAAATTCGAAAATAAAGTTATTAATTCGAAGAAGATTTATATATATATATATTTTTTTTAAATAACGAATTCTAACTCTTGAAACAATTTAAAAAAAAATTGAACTTCTAAAAAAAATTGTACTCCTTTTTTTGAATAATAATTAATAAGAAAAAGAATAAAAATTTCGAAAGTCAATTTAATTCGAATAAATAATTTGATTTCGAACTTAAATAAGAAATATTATATACTTTCAAACAAGATAAAAGGAGATCTGCCCCCCCCAAAAAAAAGTACCAATTTTTGAACACTATAATACGTAGAATCTCGATTTTTAAGAAATTTATTTTAAATAACTAGATAGTTAGGCGCCTAAAAATTTATTAAAGTAAAACCTTAGCTTCTAGATACCACTTTGTAACACCCCGACAATTCTCTCTTTTCTAAAATAACCTTTTAATATAAACGTAGAGAATTATCAAGGCATTATCGCCCGTGTGAAAACGTAACGGCTTATTCAGAATTTTGCAGCGGAAAACATAAAACTAACTTTAGGTTTATAAATAATCGATTACAGGTTTAGTCCCAAAAATCAACCAACAAAAATAAGGAAATATAAATAGTATGACAAGTTTAAAGTCCAATTAAGCAAACCCAAGTCAACTTAGCAAATCAAAACTAAATACAAGCTCTCTATTCCCGATCCCAATGATGCAACATCTTCAAACCTGCAGATGGACAATGCTTATTGATCCTTAGAGACTGCTCACCAAAGATTGGGTCATCACAGGATCAATAAGGCATAGCCATGATCAACATGCACAAGCAAAAGCACGTAATCAGCAAAGCTGAGTACTACATACTAAATCAATAATAATCCTAACATGATTCTATTAAACGAGCAACCCTAACATGATACTAATGAACACAAACAAGGGCAGATAAAACATGATAGTTTGACGACCATACTTGACCAGACTAGACTAGGCTAGACTTTTAGCAATAATATTATTTTAGTTGAAATAGACAATGGACCGAGTTGACCATCCAGAAGTCTTCACTAAGGAAGACGAGGTACGGGCGCGACTCCGTAACCTCAGTGACCTGCGATATCGAGGAACGTTTAAATAAAAATAGGACACGGTGATCAATCCGGTCCTAGAAAAGGCCATGGGCTACCACCATGAACCCCAACTCCTGTTTGTCCGTCACTTCAGACGTGCACAGTCTAAAGCTATTGCTATTCAGTTTCACTTTACATGATTTACAAATTGAGATTCCGTTATGACTCAACCATTACATAAGACAGACAATTCACCTTTGTTCACAACTGTTTTTATCTTGGAATTAAGTAAGTGATCATAAAAGCATAAATCAAGACTCATTCCAACTTAACCAACCTTTCCTTTAACCATGAGCAACCCTGTATATGGGCATAGAGTTTCAACTTACTAAACAAGGTCCTCCGCCCTTATAAAGTAGTGAAAAGATAGAAAGGGAACAACAACCAATCGATCCAACCCAATCATATAGAATAATCTAGTGTTCCCAACCAACATGTTTGTATCAAACATCCATACTAACATGTTACAGTTCTTATAGTGCAAAATAAGTTCAATAAGTTTGTCCAACAGTATTAAACATGCACATTCCATATAACCAAGTTTGTCTATAATATCAACATCACCAAGTTCAACAATAATATCAACATGATTTCAACAATTAGCACACATTCCAAGCATGCAGGTATGTACGTACCTTGTGTAAACAAACTGCAAGACCACTTTAATAATTCAAAAGTCGCCTACGGAGAATTCTCCACCTAACAACAACCAATATAGACTCATATCAATTCATATTGAATTTTCAACAACATTAGGGAGCTTCAAACCCTTCCTAAACATAATTAGAACATTTTTCAATATCGAAACTTGAATATTTGGTTTCCTAGCATCATAATTATTATATTAATTATTGAAATTCGTTGAAAACTTTCAAAGCATCATACTTTAAATTTACAGCAATCTAAAATAATTAAAAGCTTACTCAAAATATATTCGACATCTTTAAAATCATAAAAATAATAACTTTAATAATATATAATCTTTCTATTATGATTTAAAGCCTTTAAAACCTCAAAAGTCACACTTTACTACTTAAAAGCACTAATTTAACCAATATAATATAATCTGAAAATTAGTAACTTTATTATATAATTCGTATAATCTGAAATCTATAATTTAAATCATAAAACTATAACTTTAATTCAAGAAAATATAATTCGAATTAATAAAACATGATTAAACCCTAACTTATATTTTAATCAAAAACTGAAAATTAATTCGTTTATAATCTCAACCCAAATCTGAAAATCATGTTCAAACCATAAAAATTATAAATTTAATATCAAGAACATAATTTAAATTAACAACTATATTTAATTAAAATAATTAGTTACTTAGGGTTTAAGAAATAACCAAGAATTAAAGAGGAGAGAGGAGGCTGGCCGGCGGAGCACAGGCGGCGCGGCACAGGGCGGTGGTCGCGGGGAACGGGCGACGCGGCTGGAGCCTGGTGGTGGTGACTACGGTGGTCGCACTTAGTCGTGCTTGGCTGCTGTCGTGAAAATGAAGAAACAAGAAAGAGGATGATGGAAAACGTTGGTTGGCGAGTTGGGCGGTGCAGCAACAGTGCACGGTGGCTGTGATGGTGCGGCGCAACCAGTTGCGCAGTGGTGGTGGCGGCAGAGAGCAACAAAAACAACCAAGAGGATAAGAATAAGAACGAAGGAGAAGCAAGAACAATGAAGCAAGAGATGGAGGAGTTACCGGCGTTTGAAGCTGCGGTGAGGGACAACGGTGGTCTCCGACGACTGGTCTGGCGGCGTGGCGGAAGCAACAATGAGGTTGAGGGTTGAGGGTCCTGGTTCACGTGAAAGTGAAGGAGAAGGGAAGGGTTTTGGGTTTTGGGTTTTCACGTGAAATAGAAAGAGGAGGGAGTAAAGAATTTGAGTTTTTGTTATTTGGGCTTTATCATTTTGGGCTAGAACTAGGATTGAGTTTAAGTGTTTGAATCCAAAACCCATTAGGATTGTTTTCCAAATTCAAACGGTTTTTGTAATTCGATTTCTTTTCAACAAAAAGTTCTAAAATAATTTTAATTTCATAAATCGTTGAAATATTTAAAACGTATAAAAATAAATATTCGTTACTTAAATATTTATTTCAAAATTCGTAAATTCTATTTTAATATAATTACTTATACGTTAAAATATATTAATAAAATGTATAAAATTACGGGGGATTACAAGGACGTCGAATAAAAACCCTCAGTATGTCTCCCTTTCCTTTCTTTCTTTATTATTTTCTCTCTCTTTCATTTATTGAAAAAGTAAAATCTCTTACACTTAATCGTTATTCTTACACCCAACAATACCAAGATTCCATTTTTCTAAATCTCCTCCCTGATTCCAACCGGGAAGAACATTAAGGAACGAAGGGAGTATAACAATGCTAAAAGTTGTGCATTTATCTTTCATAGGATAAGTTTTTGCATTTAGAAGTGGGTGGGGAGCACAACTTGTTTCTAGAATTCCATCTAACTTTATGTAAATGGTTACACGCTTTATAATAATAATAATAATAAGGCAAATTTGCAAAAACAACATTTTAAAACCTGTTTTTTGCGAGAAACAACCTTTATTTCTATTTTTTTTGCGAAAACAGACCTTAAAGTAAAATAAACTTAGACAACCTATTTCGATTTTCCGGTGTTGACCAAAAATTTCTAGCCTTGACTTTGCCGGTTTTGCTATCCCCACCCCTTTTCCCTCCATTTTTCCCCTTAAAACAAAAATCCCAAAAAAACCCCCTCAAAGTTCATTCTCTCTCCGTTCTTCTTCCCCCATCAATTTTTTTTCCCTCTCTTCCAAGGTAGATTTTATCTTAATTCAATTGTAATCGTGTTGTTAAGTTATTCTTGTTGTTCTTGAAGTTCTTGTTGTTGGATTAAGGGGCTTTACCTTGTTGCCTCCGAGAAAAGAAGAATGCAAAGCAAAAATCTGGGAATCCTTGTGTTGTTGAAAGTAGAGCGATTTCTCTATCATTTTGAAGGAAACACCATCAGATGATTTAGTAATAGTATGAAGATTAGCAAGAGGTGGACATTTCTCACTGGCTTCTGAATAATGACTTATCTTTATCAACATCCTCTTCTTCATCATTTCAATCTTGTTGGCGTTGTTCTCAAAATATATCTCTACTTCACCCAGTCGATTATCACCCTAATAACCCACCGTTTTCATCATTTTTGTTACTTTTCTGTGAATTTACGAAAATAAAATTTGCCGGAAATTCGAAAACTAATAATAAAAAATTGAATTAAGGGGTTTTGGGTTCGATCTGGACTGTTAGGGTTTCTGATTTTCAATTCTTCTTCGTAAAGTTCAAAATTCATTCACTCTCTATTCTTCTTCCCCTTTTTTCCCTCTCTTCCTTGCAAGCCTGTACCTTAGAAGCAACAATTTCAGCCAAATTCATTCAGCAGAGAGGGGACAAAATTGTTGGGGGATGAAGAACAAAAAGAGAATGAACTTTAACTTTTTTTTGGGGGCATTTTTATTTTAAGGGGGAGAATGGAAGGAAAGGGAGTGGGAATAGAAAAACCGGCGAAGTCAAGGTCGGAAATTTTTGATCAACGCCTGAAAATTCAAATAGGTTGTCTTTCACAAGTTTATTTTACTCTAAGGTCTGTTTTCACAAAAAAGAATTTAAAAGGTTGTTTCTCACAAAAAAAAAAGATTTTAAAAGATTATTTTTGATAAATTTGCTTAATTCAGAAAAGGTGGTGATTGACACGGGCAATCGAAACAAAAAACGGCGCCCTTGCGCAAACTTTATTCCGTGCTGTGACATTTTGACCCCACAATCCCAGAAATGTAACGTTGAGTTATCCAATTGGAAAAAATACTCTGTAAAACCAAATTAATTAAAATAAACCAAATTAATTAAAATAAACCAATTATTTTACCAAAATAAATAAATAAATAAACCAATTGTGTGGCTTATGCAATCAGCTAAGATACTGAAGCAAACTGCAAACACATTTCTGTCTTCTTCCTTGTTTAGATTGCTGCCTTTCTCTTTCGTCCTAAAATTTCCCATTCAAATTTGTCATTCAAAATTCTCTAAAATTCCCAATTTCACAAGTCACTTTTGCTGCATACACACCACAATTTTTTGTTTTTCCAGATCGTTCCGTGTTTTGCTTGCCTTATTAAAACTGTAAGTTCAATTCCTAAATCCTGCTACATTTTTGTTTTGTTTTGTTTTTGTGGATTCCTTGGTGTAGAATTTTGGAGATTAGTTGTGTTCATAGATAAGACCCAAAATTGTGGTGTTTCTCCCCTAGTTTTTGGGATAAATAGTTGCCATTTGATACTTTCAGAAAAATAAAACAATTATTGAGGTGAATTAGCATTTTTTTCTTGATTAAATTTGATTATGCTTTGGGTATTGAAGAATTATGTGAACTTCAATTTCTACCTGTCTGGGAGTTTACCACTTGATCTTTTAAAAGAGGAGAAATAAGCATGTTTGGTTTAACTAAAAGAACTTTAATTAGAGAATTGTGTTTGTTTGTTTAGTTGATATTAATTGTTGGATTTTTGTGTTGGTTGTTTGTGAATTGTGCAGGAGGAAGTGATCAAGTTGAGCGATGGCGACGGGGATCATTCAAGCTCCGATTTGCCATGTCAGGACCAAGGATTGTGAGTTGAGTTTTGCTAAAAGTATGGACTTTGTGAAGATTTCAAATATCAAGAGAGTTAAGTCTCCAAGAAGTAAACATTTGGTTATTAAGAGTTCGAACCAGGGGTCTGATATTGCTGAGCTTCAGCCTGCATCAGAAGGAAGCAGTCTCCTAGGTAAAGCAATTCTACTAGTTTATGAAACATATTGAATTAATTTTCTTAAACTTCAGACTGTTTTAATGTCATTGGTGTTGCCACTTTGACGGATTGAATCTCGAGAGATCAGTTGCTAATCTTTTGTTTTACCACAGTATAACTTGTTTCAAACAAATTATTCACTTGCATATAGAAGTAGAGACTAGAAAACAAGCATGAATGATTGCAGAAGATTCTTTTGAAGAATCCATTACTTCTTTACTTGAAGTATGAATAATTGCAGTAACATAAATACTTCTTTTTTTCATTTATGTCAATTTTATTAGCAATTCATCATAGTTTTTGACATTTTGTTGCCTAAGAGGTGGGTAGGAGAAAAAGAAGAGAGTGGTATGTGTTCTGCTGACCTCTTTTCTTTAATTTCTAGGGAAATGGTATTATGAATTATGCAAGATTTTCCTAACATTTACATCTCTATCCCACAAGAGGGAGGATGGAGGGAAGAGAGAAATGTATGAAGTTGAAACTAGTTATCCCTTCTTAATTTCTGCTTTGTTTGATAAATGATCTCCATTGCATAATTTGGTGTAGTTATACCATCCACATTGATTGTAATATAGTGATCAGCTGTTGATAAATAAAGATTCTTGTCTTTTTTCCTACACTATTTTAGTTGGTATGTCATTGTTTTTGGTGCAGTACCTCGGCAAAAGTATTGTGTATCTCCATATAAAACTGTGAGGAGGAAGACATGCACAGTGATGGTTGGAAATGTGGCCATCGGGAGTGATCACCCAATCAGGATTCAGACAATGACAACAACGGATACGAAAGATGTTGCTGCAACAGTTGAGCAGGTTTGCTTCTGCTTTACATATGTTGTTCAATATTAGTATCCTGTCATCTTAAATCAGATATCATAGGTTGGAATGCAAAATCTAGTATCTCAGTGGAGACTGTTCCATTCATTGGACTTATTGAATAAAAACAATTCTTGAGTAACTTGGTAGTTGTTTTTTTACCTATATGCCTGGGAGGATAGAGATAGTACAGGTGAGGACCAGTTCTATAGTTGCCGAGAAATAAAATCACTAATCTACCTTGATTTACTCAGTTTCACTGATCAGTGTCCTCAATCCTTATCCAGTGATGGGCCTGATGGCTTGATGTATTTTTTTGTCATCTGTCTGAAAATTGTGTTGCTGAATAGAAATTTCGATCGTCTCTTGAGGTGTTTAACACTAAGACATAAGGAATACCAAGCCCGTTAAGCTGATAGTTAGACTATTCTTCCGTTGATTCATGATACACTTGGTGTCTTTTCTAAAAGTGTTATTCTTTTGTATAGGGATGAACTCAATTAATTATATTGCGTTCTGGTTCCTCTTCTTGAGATAATTTTATTTACTTAAATCAATCATGACCATATATCAAAAATTCAGCACTAGATACAATTATAGTTGAAAACTAGCTCTATTTTGCAACTTTTACTTACGCAAAAGTTGCAAAGTCCCCCTAGTGTATTAGCACGAGCTAGGATGCAATTTCAATTATGATATACAATATCTGAAAAGAGCAAGACAACTTTTAAGGACCTTATGCAAATCGATGGCCATTGCAGATTCTGCATGTTTACTCTGAGTTAGAAATTTGTCTTTGGTCCTTTCAGCCGGCCTTTTCTCTACACTTTACTTGCAGGTCATGAAAATTGCAGACAGTGGAGCGGACATTGTTCGAATAACAGTGCAGGGAAAAAAAGAGGCAGATGCTTGTTTTGAAATTAAAAACACACTTGTCCAGAAAAAGTAGGGCTTCACATTCCTCCCTGGCTGTGGTTATGTATTCTTTTCGAGTTTTCAGTTACTGTAGATCTGTGGCATCTGCCATTTGACTTATTTCTAATTTTTTATACATTTTTGCAAGACTTATTTATCTGCTAGCTTACCTATTTATTTTATTTTTGCAGCTACAATATACCTCTAGTCGCAGATATTCATTTTGCTCCTTCAGTTGCAATGCGTGTTGCTGAATGCTTTGAAAAGATTCGTGTTAATCCTGGAAACTTTGGTATTTGTCTCAGCTTTGGTCCTGTAAGTGTAATCTTGTGTAATGCCCTTACTCTGGATTAAATGATATGCTTTGTGACAGCTGATCGGCGGGCCCAGTTTGAGACGCTAGATTACACAGAAGACGATTATCAGAAGGAACTTGAGCATATAGAGCAGGTAAAATCGCATGTAGAACATGCACAATGGAAAGAGTGAGAGGGTTGAGGGATAGAACATTATGTTTTCAACATGATTAAAATGTTATATTACAAGTATGACTGTTCTACTCAGAAAGTTTTTTCTAGGTTCCACTGTCTAGTCTATTAAGCAAAGAGTATGGTTAAACTAAGAAAGAGAAAAGGGGAGAGGAATACAAACTATTTAGGAGAAGACATCAGGAATGAGCATTTGACAAAAATAACAGGAAAGGATGTAGAAATAGATACTTTGAGGGAAGGTTAACCAAGGATTTGAGAGTTTTATCTTGATTTTGGATAATATGTAATTAGGCTGCATGCATATAGATCTGCTGCTAGGCGTGTTGTTCTTGCTTTTGTTCAAACCATTGTCAAATACTCCCTTCGTCTCTATTTATAGTTCCCATGTCTCATGGGCACGCGTATTTAGGAGAGAAATTGTTGCGAGTTATCTTTTCTATTGAAGGTAAAAATGAAGATAGTGGGCTTCGTTTTAAATTTTTAAGTAGAGGTAAGAGAAAAGGTTGTACCTAGTTCACAAGCTTTCCGTCATTTAGCGCAGGGCCTGGGGAAGAGCCAAATGTACGCAACCTTACCCTTTCTTTCGACCTAGCAGATAGCAAGTAGACACTAGACCATCGCGGATAGCAAGTAGACACTAGACCATCGCGGATAGCAAGTAGTGATGAGAGAAAGTAAGTGTAAAAAATGTACACAAAAGCAATTTAGAACAACAGTTAATTGTGTGGATCCCATTCAAATGAGAAGTAGAAAATTGAAATAGAGTCATTCGCTTGAGGAGATATGAGAACTTAAATAGGGACGGAGGGTGTTCCTTTTTATTCTTTTCGTATCAGTCTTAGTAAAATACATGTGTTTGGAATAACAACAAAGACAATTAAGATACAAAAGCTTCAGAACCTACTTTTTCAAAAGCAGCCTCAACATTGGTTACCCCATTGGTGAGGTCTGGAGAGTTCCACATGCATGAAACCTTATCATAGTCACTCTAGTCTAAAAGAACTGTGTGCTTGCATCTGTTGTATTCCAATCTTACTCTCTAATTTCTGAAACAGGACTTACACACATCTTATGCTTCAGGGCTTGAATAGCTACCTTTCAAACTGTGATTTCAGAATTGGTAATTTTATAAAAAGAAATCAGTATAATGATGGAAGTTTATCTATTCGGTTATTCTTATATTCAATTCTGTTGTGGAGAAGTCAATTTATCAAATATATATATATATATATATATATATATATATATATATATATATATATATATATATATATAATTATGTACTATGCTTGGTGTATTAACAATACCATACTTCATCCGTCCTCTTAATTGCAACTTTTTACTTTCACACTTGTCAATGCACAAATATGACCAGTAAATATCTCTAGTTAAATTTAAGTAAATGCTATATAAAGTTGATATTTAGAAAATATGTTTAGACTAATCCGACAACCTTTCAAGTAATAACATTTGTTTTTTACTAGTAAAATATCGAAGTTAATTAATATAGTGCACAAGTCAAAATGTTGTGATGGAGGAAGTGTCATCATTTCTAAGATCTTATTTACCACCATCTGTACAATTACCTGTCACTTCCTTTAGTATCTGAATTTCTTAAAAGAATTCAATACTGAAATCATAGTACTGAAATACTTGTATTAGTTACGCACGCTGTTCAAGTTCACTCAAGTCAGTCAAGTGTGCTAGGGACACTGAACAATTTTGCCCTTTTTTTAATTCTTTGTAAGCATTTCTTTTCATTTGGATGAATTTTGTGTTCTAATAATTCTCAAATTGCAATGTATGTATTTCATGGTAGAGGATAAGATCATAAGAAGTAACATAATAATGTGTCGACCCCGTCTTTCTTTCTGGACATAATACCAGGTTTTTACTCCGTTGGTCGAGAAATGTAAAAAGTACGGTAGGGCAATGCGTATTGGGACAAATCATGGAAGTCTTTCTGATCGTATTATGAGCTATTATGGGGATTCTCCACGTGGAATGGTAAGCGTCACCATCTTTTTCTGTAGCCATTGGTAAATTGAATTAGAGTGAATAGTGCTACTTTAAGTTAAACCATATCTGATATCGATTTTGGCTTGGTTTTGGACTTCCTTCTGTGACTTTAAACAGGTTGAATCTGCCTTTGAGTTTGCAAGAATATGCCGGAAATTAGACTACCACAATTTTGTCTTTTCCATGAAAGCAAGTAATCCAGTTGTCATGGTTGAAGCATATCGATTATTGGTTGCAGAAATGTACCTACAAGGATGGGACTATCCGCTGCACTTGGGAGTCACAGAGGCAGGCGAAGGTGAAGACGGACGGATGAAATCTGCTATAGGGATTGGGACCCTTCTTCAGGTACATCTCGAGAATTTTTATTTGCTGATAGATATATGATCCACAGCATGGGGTCGATGGACATATATCTTAATATCATATGTTTAGTACTTACAATGGAATTAAGATTTGGTAGGGCACATATAATTATGGAGATAATTCAGGAATGTTTCCATCATTAATGTAATAAACATTCGTTTAGCCAGTACCGTATGGAGGGAACCTGAACATGCTTAGGTTATTAGGTTGCCTAAAAAATGTTTGTCGCAAATATGAGCTTCCCGTGTGCTTCCTTAAATTTCCAAAATCACTAGTAGCTTATTCAATATAGTAGTGTGCTAAATTGAAGATCAAGGTTAGTCAAGTATGAGATTCCATCACAATTGAATTGAGCATTCTTTTCTTTTTTTTAAAGTTGCAGACACTTTTTTTCTATCCAAAGAAATGTAATCCACAAAAGTTTTATTGTGACAAGTCTCTGGAGATATTATTGTTGTAGGATGGCTTGGGAGATACAATCAGGGTCTCCCTTACAGAAGCACCAGAAGAGGAAATAGACCCCTGCAGAAGGCTGGCCAACCTTGGAATGAGAGCAGCTGAACTTCAGCAAGGAGTGGTATGATTAAAGGTTCTTGGGGTTAATTTGATGCTAGAAAAGTGCAATGTTCAATGCTTACCACAACTCTGTTTGTGGCTATAATTTTCTTACAGGCACCTTTTGAAGAAAAACATAGGCATTATTTTGAGTTTCAACGCAGAACCGGTCAATTGCCAATCCAAAAAGAGGTTCTCTTAGGATTCCTCTGATCTCTTTCCGCACCCTTGGGCTATTGATTCATTCCATTTGAATATATAATGTTTTATTGAGCACAGGGTGAAGAAGTGGACTACAGAGGTGTCCTACACCGTGATGGTTCAGTTCTCATGACTGTTTCCTTGGATCAATTAAAGGTGATATTCTTCTTCATGTATGCTCATCTTGTGTGTTTGTTGTTGTGTCCTTGTGTATATTCCAGGAGTATATATATCCTCTTAGTTTTTAGTTGTTCTATTATAAGTCCGTGTCAAATTTATAAGGGGGAGTTTGGTTCACACACTGGTATGGGGTTGGAATCACGAATGATATCTAGGTGGTAGGGGTTTGAAACTTGATTCTTAATACCATGTGTTTGGTTCAGTTTGGGGATGGATTTTCCCTTTTATTTGATACCTGGAGTAGAGGTATGAACCAAACCCACCTCCCCCCTCCCTAGGTTTCTAATCCCCATACCTTGGGGATTTCAGGCATGAGTTTGAAACTCTTAAATTGTCCAACCAAACACATGGTATGGGTTTAGACCATTCTAAACCCATACCTCATACCTAGGATTCGTGAACCATTTATCAGGTATATGGGTATATCTAGAAATGTTTGACTTTATTCTCTCCCTTCAATCATGTAGCTGTGCCGTAATTTTGTTCATATTCCATGATAGTCATTTCTTGGTTGGATAAATGTGAACTACGTTTCTCCTAATCTTTTAATTTGTAAATATTTCTTTATATCCTACATGGTAGTGAAAAATGTGGGTTAACCCTGCTTATTTTGCTTTTAGATGTGGCCTTTTGTCCCAGATGCTATATTCCAGAACCTCATCATTTCATTTGATTGAGATTTGGCGAAAATTTCGTCAGCTACCTTGAACCCTTAGTTCTAACTGTGCTCATTATATTTGATTTTAGACGCCTGAACTCCTATACAAGTCACTAGCTGCGAAGCTTATTGTTGGCATGCCCTTCAAGGTAAATTGGTATACAAAGTAAAATTTAATTACCCTGGCAAATAATAATTACTCTAATAGCTGCCTGATATGATTATATTAGAAATTTCCTGACTGAATAAATGTGAAATCAGGATCTGGCGACTGTAGATTCCATTTTACTGAGGCAACTTCCACCAGCAGATGATGCTGATGCAGTAAGCAGTCTCCTTTTTGGTGCTTTATTTCTTTCTTTAGTTTGTTTATTCAATTAGTTCATGCAAGCGTCAATTTATCATCAATTTTTTCTAAGGCAAATCAATTACTTTGTCTGCTTTCCTTTTTATGATTAGCGGCTAGCTCTCAAGAGACTAATCGATATAAGTGTGGGAATTATAACCCCTTTGTCTGAGCAACTTACGAAGCCCTTGCCTAATGCCATTGTTCTGGCGAACCTCAAGGAGTTATCAACTGGTGCACATAAGCTTTTACCTGAAGGTGATTTGTTTTGCAGTTTCTTTTTATTTGCGGATTAACATTTTAGAGTATCCTATTCAACTACAGATTATGTATCTCCAGGAACACGCTTGGTTGTGTCTCTGCGGGGTGATGAGCCCTATGAAGAACTGGAGATTCTCAAAGACATAGATGCTACAATGATTCTTCATGAACTGTCTTTCGCTGAAGAGAAAGTCAGCAGAGTCCATGCAGCTCGAAGGTACTGTTAGTGATACTTCTGGAAGCTTCTTGCTCATGAGCTGCATTTTCATCTGAAATAAAAATTGGCTAAACCTTTATATAAAGAACAGAGAAACAATAAGTAATCCTGTTATAACGAAATATGATCGTCAGAGCTTGGGAAAGAAAGAGTGAGACTGCAAAAGGCAGTCAAAAGGATACGAGAACTAAAGTAATTTTCTTAGAGAAGAAAGATAAAGTAGGCTAGAGAATAAGAAGAGAACAATTTGTTCTCAAAGGAGGAAAGAAGAGAGAGATGAGTTTGAGCATCATATCTAAAGACTCGTGATGCACACTCTTTTTCATACTGCAATGATTTTTTCAAGTTTCTTTGCCCTCTCTTACTCTCATTTCACTATTTTTGTTTCGGTTCATAATTTTAGATTTTTGTACCAACTGCAGGCTATTTGAGTATCTATCAGATAATTCTTTGAACTTCCCTGTAATACATCATATCCAGTTTCCTTCTGGGATTCACAGGTATTTCAAAAATACAACTTCTAAGTTAAGGCATCAGTATAAGATTCTACATCTCATTGTTTCTCTATTCTCTAATCTTATTTGTTATATCAGGGATGATTTAGTCATTCGTGCTGGTACCTACGCTGGAAGCCTTCTTGTAGACGGGCTAGGGGACGGTGTACTCTTGGAAGCTCCTGGGCAAGACTTTGAATTTCTGAGAAACACATCTTTTAACTTGCTTCAAGGTTGCAGAATGAGGAATACCAAAACGGTAAGTTTTCTCTAGGGAATGCTCCTTTTGTTTTAATATTTCCAAGTTAGACTTATTGTATGTGGAGATTTTAAGGCCCCTTGCGTTATTTGCTCGTCCAGGAATATGTGTCTTGTCCATCGTGTGGGAGGACACTTTTCGACCTCCAAGAAATAAGTGCAGAAATAAGGGAGAAGACGTCGCACTTACCTGGTGTTTCTGTAATATTCTAAAACTCATCAGATGATGTTTATATGACATTTAAAGAAAAAAGAAGATTAAATAGACAAGATTTATTTCCTGAACCCTTGTCGGTGTGTGCAGATTGCAATCATGGGGTGCATTGTGAATGGTCCAGGGGAAATGGCTGATGCAGACTTTGGTTATGTTGGTGGTTCTCCTGGGAAAATTGACCTCTATGTCGGCAAGGTATGTCCTATTAGTTTTCCTTGGTTGAGAATTGAGTTATTAGGTACATATTAGAGTACCAAGTATTGTTTTTTCTGTTGGACTCCCTGTTGTTAGTGGCATTCTCGTTACCTTAAAAAAAATAAGTTCTCGGTCCAATAAGTTCAGATAACTTGGAACCAGGTCTTATAAGGTCAATAAGCTCAAATCAGGTCCTATAAGTTCACTCTCTTGCAATCATCTCTGATCAGGTCTAATAAGTTCCAATCGGGTCTTATCAGGTGTAATCTTCTAATAAGTTCAGTTTAGATAAGTTCAGGTTTCATCCGGTGAAGAGCCTGCACCCTTAGTCAGTGAGGTTGCACGGTTGCATGTTGCATTTAATATGGCGTGCATCTTTAAAATCCTTCTTGTGGCATATACTATACAAAATTAATATACAATTCTCGCTCTTGTCGCTCTTGTCGGTCCTGTTTGGTCAGAAATATGCGGCCTTAGTCTTGGATTTTCCAGCATCCTCTTTTTTTCTCATCATCTCTGAACCGTAGCTATTGTTTCAAATGAAATCGTAAAAAAATCTTTTGGACATTCAAATGCTCCCAATCATGGTTATTAAAATCGCGATTTAAATCATAGAATCTTACGATTCTACGATTCAAATATGTCATACGATTCGATTCACGATTCTACATGATTCTACACTTTTTTCTCGACTAGCGAAAACCTCGTAAATTTGAATCATGTAGATAAAGTAATTAATAGAAAAATATTTATAATTATTGCTTATATAACTATTAAACAACTATATATTTCAATTATTAAGTTCTTTCCTATAATATAAGCACTTTAAATGAAATTTGAGAATAAAATCTTGATTATATTTGTTTGTAGAATCTTACGATTCTATGATTCGATTTTACGATTCGATTCTAAGAGTACCTTCCAATTCAAAGTAGAATCACGATTTTGATAACCTAGCTCCCAATAGGTACTTTACTTTACTGTGAAGTACCTAGCCCCACTCAAAAGCAAAAGTGTTATAATCCAACCTTCCTTTCCTTATACTTTTCTTTTTTTCCTTGTATTTTCCTTATCTAATGCTTTTAGAACTTTTGTTTTAAGTTTTTAAGCTTTAGATAAGATTATTATGTTTCTGTAAATAATCGAGTGTTCACATGAAGGTTTTAGCTAATCCAAACAAACCTCTATGAGGGGTATGAACCAATATCACTCACCAGAAGTTATCTTGCTTAATTACTAGCGTTGATATTATGCTATCGCCCGTTCTTAAGCTTTCTAGACTCAGCATTGTGACTGCTATGCGCACACAAGTGCGTGATGGACGCTCGCACCTCTCTTTTATTGCCAATAGACAAGAGTGCCCCCTTCAGGTGCTTCACGAGCCGTACATGGTGTGCGCCATTACCGCCGACTAGGTAAAAGCGCGTCGCACGATCCGATGCCCAAAATATTCGCACCATGATAAAAAGCCTTTAAACAGTTGCATGGGTTAAATTCTGTGTTTTCAACCCTACCCAGTCCCCGTTGTAGGAGTCCCTTGCTTGGGTGTTTGTTTACTTATTGCTCCTGCCATTTGATAAGTAACCGGGTTATGTATGCAATTGTCAGTTATCAATTACTATATATTAAAAGACACACACCAGGATTGACATGTGTCATGTCCTTGTGAATCCTTAATATTTTTTTCCACCAAAAAGAATTCTCCGTATTTAAAGAAAATTATCATTCCTTTTTTTTTTCTTTTTTATAGGAAATCACTCATTATGTAATTGATAACTGATAGAAAATCACTTAAATGCAAAAGTGTTATAATCCAACCTTCCTTTCCTTATACTTTTCTTATCTTTCCTTGCATTTTCCTTGTTTAATGGTACGTGTCATCTCCTAGTGCGTCCTGTGCTTGTTTTTTTTTTAAATTAACAATAGTATTTGATATAGATATTTATATGGAAGTAATAAAAAACAAATAGAAATTAATCTACATTAGGAACATAGAAGTATATTATTAAGGCTTTACCATAGTTAAGCTTTAATAATTTGACTAAAAGACACAAATGCTTTTCGTAGTAGAATAAAATGACTCACTAAATATTATATCAGATATTATACGGAAAGAATATAAGAAAAAACAAATTAGTATGGTAGGAAAAGAATCAACAAATAAAATATTAAGGCTTACACAACACGAAACACACATCTTACAAATTAATAATCTCTTAGATATTGCATCAAATATAGGGAAAGAGTAAAATCAAATACAGAATGTAAATGATCTGCAGACATTATAATTAGCTGAAAATAATTTGTCTACTTAATACTCTTAGCATACTTAATTAAGACTATGCTGCACTCCTTTTTTAAGTCTGGCTTATGTTGCTTATGCTGCACTCATTTGAAAGAATATAACAATGAAATGAGATGCTCTCCCCTCATCTATACATTATTACATTACTCAGTGTGCTGTTTTAAAACACTAGCATTGGCTTGCTATATTATTGTCATTCAAAAAGGGTTTCCATGAATAGTCTGAAAAACAATTTGGCCTATTTGCAGACGGTGGTGAAGCGAGGAATAGCAATGGAGCAGGCCACAGACGCTTTAATTGATCTAATTAAAGAACATGGGCGTTGGGCGGATCCTCCAGTGGAAGAGTAGGCAAACCCAGTACTGAGAATTTTGATTTAGGATTTAGGATCATGCAAAATCAAATTAGCAAATACAGACCCTTCGATCATACTGTAAACTAAATTACCCCACACCATTTTATGGGTAATGGATGAGTTCTTCGAAATTATTGCCCCTTTGCCGTTTAAGTAACAAAGTTGCTGTTAGAAAAATCAAAGGAAATCTTATTTATTATTGTTATTGCTGTACAGGATCTTATTTAGGAACTCAACTGTATTACATCAAATATAGCTAAATGTGGAGAGCTGATTATATATGCTTGGTAGTATATGTATATTTGTATATAAGTATGGGACGTAACACTAATTGTAACAAAACTTGAATTTTGTGATCATAAGAGAACATCGGAAGATTGAGATTGACGGGCAACCTTGATAAAAACATCCTCCAAAGTGGTGTCTGCAAGACCCCATGCTTGGACTGTGAATCTCTTCTTCAGGTTCTCAACTGCTTTGAAAACATCAGAAATTCGGATTTCATGTTTAGGGATCTCAAACTTCTGGGTTCCTGAAATATGGTATATCTTTTGGGCATTTTGAGAGAGGCCTTTCGCCATTGTTTCCACTTCTGCATCATGCTCTGCAGAAGTCGTCATTGTGAATACAAAGGACCCTCCATATCTTCCTTTCAGCTGCCATTATATATACCAAAAACCATAAACTTAGTAATGTAATGTATCACACAGATGTATTTGGTTGACTTTATATACTCCCCCCGTCCCTTAATACTCGCACCGCTTTCCTTTTCGGGCCGTCCCTTAATACTTACACCGCTTCTATAAATGGAAATTTTCACCAATATTATACTATTTCTCACACTTACCTACTAACCCATCTACACCCCTACTCCCTACAAAAAAATCATTTAAAAATTCACACCCCTCACTCACCACTCCCCAACCCTTACACATTTCCCACTAATTATATTAAAAAATTACTCCACTATCAACTAACGCCCATTAAATAAATAAGTCAATTCAAGTGTCTTAAACTCCGCACCGGTCAAACCAGTTCGAATATTAAGGGACGGAGGGAGTATATATTAACAGGGTCCACATATGCTATACTAACTAAGTTCTGTGAATGTCATTATGCGTCCCATCTCAAGGATAAATTTCATTTATGCAGTTTCTCCGCATTTTACAATTGACGGGTATACTTTACCACCACCACCACAACCCCGTTAAACATCACACTGTTATTTCAAGTTCAGAGAACCACGGCCCCAAAATTTAAGCACAGGAATGATAATGCACTTTTTTCTGGGTTGCTCGCTTTGAAATCAAGGTACTGAGGTATTTTTGGCAGAAATAAGTTATTTAATGACAAGTAGAAATTACCTGTTTAGGGCCTCCAATACATTGCAAGCTGCCATCAACAAAAATGCCTATCCGGTCGCACAGAACTTCTGCCTCTTCCATAGAATGTGCTGAAAGAAGGAGATGAATATTAACCTTTTAAGTGAGGGTCAGATTCAGATGAACAAAAATCTAGGGTATGTATCTCCCTAAGCACAGTAAGAATAAAATAGTAAGAATAAAATAGTACTTGTAAGAATAATAGCTCTGTCTTGTTTTGCTTGCTTCACAACGTTCCACAGATTATTTCTTGAAGCAGGGTCTAATCCAGTACTTGGTTCATCCATGTAAACAACCTTTAAATAGGTAACAACATCAGTAAGAATTCCTCAAAGTACAACCAACAGAGTCAGGAAATAGAAGACCAACCTTAGGGTCACCTATCAAGGAAATAGCAACACTAAGCCTCCTTTTCATTCCTCCACTATATTTCCCAGCGAACTTGTCAGCAACGCCACCATGATATAAGTTGACACTTTTCAAAGATTCTTCAACTGCCTGCAGTTACATAATCATATCCAACACAAAGACATTAGATCCTTGCGATGACACTATATTTGCAACAACTAGCAGTTCCACACACAATCGTAGGCATAAAACATAATCTGCCCCTTCTATTGATAGACTGGCATGCATTAATCATTTTACGCCCCAACTAGACCTGGTAAACTAGACTTGCATGCATTAATCATTTTTACGTCCAGAATTTTGGTTCTCTCTCCATATGTTCACTGACTTTGTGAAGGTTTACTTTGATTTTGATTTTGATTTTCGAATTTGAAAGGGAGACAGGAGAGGAAGCTAGGGAACTCAGGAAAGTAGCGGAGGCAGGCACATGCGGGGTAGGAGACGACAGTAGGTGTACCGATGGTGTGGCAGGGATTGGGCATCCATGGAAGAGGGAGAAAGGGAAGATAAAAGGGGCGCGGAGGAAGGTCAGTGGTGGGTTGGCAGTTGATTTTTTTTTTAAATAGTAAATTAGGTTCATTAGGAGTTAATTAGTTTAGTTAAGGGAAAAGTTTTAAATCGATTTCTGTTCGGTTTCGGTTCGGATCAATTTGGGTTTCCGGTTCATTTCGGCTCGTTGTTTGGGTCAAAGTCAGGTAACGGGTAGCGTCACTCGGATCGGTATTTGGGGTTCAGGTCATTTTTGCCAGGTCTAGTTTTAACCATATCTGGCCCTTCTGTTGAAGCAACAAGGGCCTTCCCCTAGGGTTTTAGCGGCTTTTTCCTATGGGATTGGCTAAGGAACTTCCCAGTTTCCTCTATAGAATTTTAAAGTCTTTTAACCACCTTTTCACAAAAGTTTTTTCTAATATGAACATCACTACATGTGATAACTGATCTGTGCAGAAAAGGGAAAAAAAAACTGACCTGTGTCAAGGCAGAACCTTTTAGGTTCTTAAGTCGGCCATAAAATATTAGGTGCTCTCTTCCTGTTAGGGTCTCCCAGAGTAGGCTGAAATCAAAGGAAGAGTAAAAAGCAACCCTGATCAGTAAACGTCTGGAACTCAAGCGAAAAGTATACAGTACAAATTTACTAAGATACGAAAAAAAAAACTAGAAACGTACTCATGCTGGGGGCAAACACCCATGCTGGTGTATATTTCATTCATCTGAGAGCGGATATCTGAACCCTCGACAAATGCTGCACCAGATGTTGGCTCTGTGAGTCCAATCATCTAAAGTAAAAAGAAAAAAACGGCATCAATCTCCTTTCCAGTTTGCAACTATTAGACCATTACACCTTCTACTCATAAGTGTTTCATCTTGTCCCTAAATAGTACTCCCACTCACTATCTTTAGTACTTGTTATACATTTCTATTCCCAAAACAAACCAGACTATATTACATAGTTTTGTGGACACAAGAGTAAACCCTGATAATTAAAATTGAGAACATTTGTTACATGTGCCCTTGAAAATGTTGTATTCTCAACTCGGATTCAGAAGCCATGTACGTATGTTGCGAGCAAAGAGTGCAATGTTCTCACCATGCTGATGAAGGAGGTTTTTCCAGCACCATTTGGGCCAAGCATCCCAAAGCATTCACCACGAGGCACAGCAAGAGACATTCCTTTGACTGCAAGCTTTGGAGGATTTCCATCCCTTCCAGGATACATCTTTCTAAGGTTGTTGCAAATTATGGAAATGCTTGAACTTGGATCTGATAATAGTTGTTCCACCCTCTCCCTCTGTTTGGGTAAGCAGAAATGTGAGCAAAATAATACAGAAATACAATTAAACCTCGGCAACTAAAAGCATACTGTTTGTATTTTTCTCTAAAATAGCACATAACAACAACAACAACAACAACAACAACAACAACAACAACCAAGCCTTAATCCTAAAATGATTGGGGTTGGATAACATGAACCGTCATAAGGAACCGTCTACGGAACGTGAAGTAAGAGAAATTAAAGGTTATGTTAAAAGAGAGTAAACACGAGGCACGACAAAGAGGCAACACGAAAACAGATAGGCCGGGTTAAAGAAGAGGCAGAAAAAATGTTTTGAGAAAATAATACAACGCAAAAATATAAATCGGAAAAATGAGAGAAGTTTGAAAAGAAAGTAGAAAAAAGAGCAAGACATGGAAAAGAAGTCATGAAACAAAATACCCTAACTTCAAATATTTCAATTTCAGCTTGTTTTTCAGGTCTTCAAGAAAACTAGATACTTTGAATGCGGACTGCAAAGAATCATGCATATAATGGTAAGAAAGAGAATTACCTCTTGCACAACATCAGCTTTCTCCATGTCAACAAAGACTTTTGATCCTTGCTTTTGTAAACTATGCTTCCGTGAAACAGAGTTGGACTTCCTCAGCAAACTACGGAAAAAAAATAGAGGAGTTCTCTTCACACCACTCCCAGATGATACAACTTGATCAACATAAAATGCAATAGGGAGCACGACCAGCCACTCAACAAACATGATGATCAGAACCTCTTTCATCCCGTTGTTGCTGTCACCTAAGTTTTCCCACCGCATACCATGTGTGCCCATATAATCCCCAAGAAAAGAATATTGTCCAAGCTCATATAAACCTCGATACAGAGAGAATCCGGGATATAGCTCCATAACAATAATCCATCCTCCTGGAATGAAAAGTTCCAAAATGATTTGTACCACACATATTAACATTCAGATTAACCGACCAAGAATTGGCGCATAATCCCAAATCCTAGGAACAATGAAGCAATATAGCTGTATAGCAAGTCAGGCGACTCGGGCCTACACAGTATTTGCACTATATTCAAATGCAGTTTGTTATCCTTCTAACTTTCTAAGTGCTATCATATTTTTAAATACTTGTAAAGGCGTACTCATCAGAAATTTACAATCACACTTCTCACACTGTATAAGAAACCTCCTTTAGGAAAATCTCCCATAAATGATGAGGTTTTATCTTCAAGTGTTTATGTTACACATAAATCTACTAAATTCATCATATATGAATCCCATAGAGCCACCTTTTTTCTATTGTAGCATAATGTGTTGTACATAACAAATTAACAACTTAAACATGCTATCAACTCTGTTCCAGAGGAGCACGGGTATGACAATGCTGAAGCATATACTTCCTCCGTTCCTTAACTATTGCACCATGGTTGACTTTACGCTTTTCAACACATACTTAGACTCTTAATATCTCGAATTACATATAAGTAAAAATTATAAAAAGTTTATATTTAGAAAATTTATTTTCGAAACGAATCTAACAGAATCCCACATGACTACAATTTTTCCCAGGTATGAATTACAAAAGATGACCAAAGGTCTAGTGTGAATAGTGTAAAAAACAAGATGGTGTGATATTTATGGAAAGGAGGAAGTTTAGTTTTACTGATTGGCAGGCTGCCTTTTCTCATCATCATTATCATTACCCCCATTGCCTCAAAAAGGCTCCCGCAAGAAGCGGGTAAGGGGGGGATCGAGTGTACGCAACCTTACCCCTGCATTTGCAGAGAGGTTGTTTCCAATTGACTCAAAAGCGATAATGGGACGACAATGGGACGACCATCTTCTACTTCATGGAAAGGAAGCGAAGAGGTTTTAAGAGCCATTTTGATTTAGTCCATTACATCCTACAGCCAAAAGAACAAATGAATCTTTGGCTGCTTTTTCTATTGAGAAATAATGAAAAGTACAAATGGCCGAAATAAATTAGTTGAATATATATAGAAACAAATAATGACAACTTACTTGGAAATGAGGTATCTTGAATAAAATTTTGAAATAGGAATCCTCCTAATAGTCCAGTGCCAAACGTCAGTAAATAACCTACAGCTGTAAGAAATTGGACAACACATTAGAAGATTTAGAACCATAAGAAGACAGTTACTATAAGAAGGCAGTATTGAGTTCACAGTCACACCTCTTGCAGTTAAAACATTCGAGAATAATGGGGCCACGAGAAATGCCATTGAAATCTGCAAGTTTATATAAATGAAATAAAATACAAATTGGATGCCGTAATCATTTGTCGTAAAGATTTTTAGCCCTACAGAGAAAACAATACAAGCCATGAGAGACAAATATAGAAAAACACTTACTGCATGTCAAGAAAGAAAAAACTTATGTTAGAATTTGTTTACCAATAAGTGATCCGAATATCACAAAACATAACATGTAGATTAAGGACAAAGCTAGAAAGTAAGCATAGGAAATTGTCCAATATGGGCCATCACCAAGCCCATGCATTTTCATCATGATACGCAATCGCTGCTGTTTTTCATAAACCAGAGCAGTCAACACAACCTGCACCAAAATACAGATTTCTTAAAATAAAAAAAAATTAACGTGAATTTCTCAGTAAGTTACTGCCAAACATCAGGACATATCTTTTACGTCAAACTGCATGCACAAAGCCTACCACTACATTTGATGTACTTGTGTAAATTAGAAAATCAAAAAAGATGCTGGAGAAAAAAACTGATCAGCAGTATGATTTCCGCTATTTTATCTCATTTAACCTTAAAGTAGAAGAGAGTGGGGGAATGGAAGTGTCGCAGATTCACAATGAGCCTCATCCTCAATCTTATCCTTTCTCCTTCAAGTACATAACTGTGGTTACCCTCTTACGAACTCATTCACAATCTAATTTGCAAGAGAAACAAATAAGTTATTTTCTCTGAGCTTCTGACCTATTGAAAGGAGATTCTAATAAGTATCCAGTCTTACTCAACATGTCTTTAGTCAATACATTAAACACATCGCCAGTTTTCTATAACAGCGGCCACAGAAGATCCATGACTTGACTAATGTAACTCTGAATATTTCTAGTGTAGCCCTGATTGCGCTTATTATCCATTATTTTGATGGTTTGCTTAGCACCCAGAGCAAAACCGTGCCTTTTAAACCTCAAGTTCTACTGTGCCGACATTAAAACTAGTTTTACAATCTCCAGAAAGATCTAGAAAGAAAATAGAGATAGAAAATTCAAACAAACACGGCAATATAGCTACTATGCACTATAGATTTATCACAAAACATTGAAGGTGGAAGACAGGAGTGATTTTACTAACAAAGTTTCACAAGATGAGTCAGATGTTGCTAAATGGTGCCCCAACAAAGTCATGCATACTTACAGGAAATAGTGCTATAATGACATATGTGAAAAACTGTCCACTGAGGAGAGATGAAATATCAATACTAAGCCGAGTTCCAGGCTTTGGCATTTCTTTGATAAACTCGAGAAGTATTTTGGTACTAGCTCCGTACACCATCTGTAGGTAGGCATTAGAAACCTGCAATATAAGAAATGAATTAGGTCCACAGAAACAAAAAGTAGCTAACGATAGCACAGGGATTAAGCGAATATAAGAGACCTAAAATATTCTGCAATGAGGTTCAGGTGACAATGTACCAAAGCATTAGGTCTTAAATTACTGAACCCCATAAACGGTATTGCTATTTTCAGAAGGCCATACTGACAAATAGTAGCTATCCAAATTTATTACTGTCATAACTTGTTTATTGAAGAGTTACTGAACTGCACTGAACTTTAATTACGTCCACTGACTGGAATCAGTCATCAAATTATCCATAGCCCTCAAAATAAGCATAGATATAATTTTTCTATTAGATCCTTATTAATGGTTGGTCATCTCTGCACTCTTCCATCACACACTCTAAGTAGGTTTATTGGAAAATTTAATCATAAACCAGTACGAAATGTGACAACTTTTTATGGTTATCTCAAAATAGTACGAGTACATGTGATAAGACTTCTCAACCTGTTACAAACAAAAACAAGCAAAAACCAGAACTATAACAGTGGTTTCCCAATCGCTATCCTCAACTATAAATTGGCCATATTCTCTTCCAAACATGAATGACCTGCTCATCATAAAGTTCAAACCCCAAATAGAATAGACTTGTGAAGGGTCTGACATCTCCATGTACCTAAACTTTGAAGTGCATTATGAATTTATGATCATCTCATATCCTTGCAGAGTTGCAGTTGATGGAGAAGCACAAGTTGCAATGAGTAATTACAATCTTGAGGTTGGCAACGTGAAAACATAAGAGAGGGGCATACTTGGCAGGAAATAAATGAGCCAAAATACTAGAACATTATTTTAGAATCAGACAAAGTCATCAAACAGAAAGAATATCCCAATGGGTGCTGAGATAAAGACAAGCAGCTGTGAATACATAGCAAATACCAGATTGACTGAGCGTGCTACACGTAGCAATGCAATGCGGGAAAATCCAGAGTCATTCTTGTATGTTGCATTATACCATATGCTCACATTAAAGTTACTCGTATTTGAATTGAGGAAATCATACGCTGTTAAAAGAAATAAAAATATAAGTCCGGGAAAAAGAAGAGATTGTTCAACAATTGGTTTGAAAATGTACCTGCCACAAACTCATTGATCTTCCTTTCTGGGTTACCTTTACGGTAACCCTTGTAAAGCTCATCATTAATATCAGAAGAACTATTGCGCCATAGATGAAGACCTTGAGCACATGATACATCTGCATAGAAGACACATGATAGTTAGAATAACACGGAAACTGTCAGGGAACGAGAGAGAGAAACTGCATTAACAACGCAATGAAATATTTATACCATAAAATTATTACAGACTTGGGCTTTAATTACTAATGATGATAAAGCCAAGTTTGTTATTAATATCTTAATATTAAGTTATGTTTTCTTGCTAATCTATAGGCATTGAATTTTCTAGCAGGCTATACGGGTGATAGATTCGTTGAAGACTAGAAGTGAAGCAAAATGTTGGAAGAATCAAAATAATTTTTCAAATCATAGGGAAAATGAGCAGAGATGGGGTATTTCAATTCCTTCTCAAATTATTCTTTTTATTCAAAAATTAACATAAAAAAAAGACAGAAAAATAAGGTTATCAAAAATAAAAACAAAGGCAAGTACTAAAGGATGAAGGGACAAACGCTTAAGAAAAATATGCTGAAATGCAATACGAATTTGAAATTTTGTTAGACAGGGTTAGTAGGACAGTTTAATGATGTACCCTTGCCTGGATAAGAATAAGAATATCGGATTTAGGCTATACAAGAGCCAAATGGAGAAAATCCTTCACTTGAAAGTACAGAGCACAATAACAAGTGTCTGAAAATGCGATTTGAACAAGATTACTTCTTTACAGTACATACACACAAACACGTACCCATATGCACTCACAAGCACATTCCATACGCATTCACACAAAGTAAGGTGGAAGTGGAAGAAAAGGAAAGATGTGTATATGTCATATTATATTCCATTCTTATATGAGAAAAGGCATGTTTGAAGTTAGGAGATTTAAGAAAATTTATGAAAGAGACAAACATATAGAAACCATTGCAGCTCATACAATGTTCATATTTGGTATAAATGCCACAAGTGTAACAATAACGCATACAGTGAACCTAACACAAATTCCGTGATAAAGAACTTTGCCAAAGATATCTTTCAAGAGGGGAGGGCATATTAGAACTCCCCCAAACAAAGCCTTCTCCTCCCACCAATAAATGATTATTAAATTATTCATAGTAAGTACTCACCAATTAGGTGACCAAGATATCCACATCATGTCTGAGATTTCCAGGTGAGCAAAAATGAGAATATTCTCCTTGATACGCAGTCGTTATAGATGGGAATTTGGGTCTTTTAAGGCTTTGTTCACCACGATTAATCAGATGGGTGAAGACGGTTGAAAATTAGATAGTCTAAGAAAGTCAAAACCAGTATACAAAGTCAAAGGCTGAATGTATTTTGTTGAAAACTCTCAGCAGAGATGTCTAATGGAAGTAACTAGTTACCACCATCAACAAACAGATCCCTTGAAGGGGATGTGGCTTTTGGGTTTTTAAGTCCTTTTGTTACTAGGGGATCCCCAAAAGTACATGGCGCCATGGTTATTGACAAGTTCAAGAACTTCTTCTCACTTTACCAAATCAAAGGCAAATAAATGAGGATGAGAATGAGGATCACTAGATGTAAGTACAGATACCAAAGTGTGAGGAACGTCTAGTCTCCAAATTTCAAAAATGCAAAAGGCCACCAATATCTAACATACTAGATGGTAAAAGCTTGTGGAACTGTTAGTGCCAGTGTTCTCACACCTCCTAACAATGTGTAAAGTCTCAGAGAGCTTATTGTACCAATTTTACGAGAAAGTGTAATATCTCTCCAAGTCACCAACTTATACCCCTGTTTTCAAGCACAACTAGTCTCTTTCTCTGAAGATTTGAAACTATTCCATGTTCAATGTGTATTACTATCAAGCAATAGACAACAAAAAAAGTGAATATATGTTTGACATATGATATGATGCAATATTACAAACGTGAAATGAGAGTGTTAGGAATATTCCTTCAGAAGATTGCAAGGGCACATAACTCAACATCAAGTCGATGCCTCTGCACCATCCATCTCACCAAAGAATTAAAAGCTAAAGTGTAGGAATATTCAATTTCATAAACTCAAAGGCTATAGAAAGTTAAAGAAGTAGTTATACCTTGCTGCAAAGTTGACGAGATAATATCTAAAGGCAAAGAAAATGTCAAGCTAGACTGGCAGAGTGGTTGAACAAAGTATAGGGGAAGGCCTGAGGTGTAAGCAGGATCCAGAAAATTCTGCGCTTGTGGCTTCGAAGCTGATCCCTGAAGCAGTTCAATGAATCAAGATTTGGTATATTTCATTAACAATTAGTAAAGAAAGAGTGTGATGCCTAACCACTTACCAAGACATTGTTGGCCAAACTAAGTAAAAGGTTGGAGGAGTTCACAGGCGAAGATGTAGGAAACAAGTTGCTGGCCAAGCCTATACAGATCCAAAGTCATATACTCATATAATTAAATCAAGTTCCAAGAAACAACCAGAAGTAAAATATATAGACAGATAAGGAGATATACCTAGCCCTAACGTTCGATTATTTCCAGTCACAAGTAGAGTGACTGGACAAGAACCTGTCTGTTTACATGACTCATTAGGCAAGTCTGGAAATGTAAGACCTTGAGTTCTAACAGCACGACTTTCAGGATTCGGAACTTGAAGCAATGCAGGCCATTTTTGGGGGATAGGGATTGAACAACTGACAGCTTGATCCAATGTCGAATATTGAATCCCACATTCAGTTGTACCATTAACTTGAACACAACCACATTTGTACTTTTCTTTGTTCAATTGGTTGTCTATCACTCGTTGTAACACAGAAAGAAGAATACAAAGTAAAATCGGGAATATTACAAGACAACAATTCGAACGTTTATTTCGTCTCTGCAATACATGGATAAGAATAAAGCAAAGTTTAGACAGTATCAAGCAATTCAACAACTAAAAGTACACCCAAATTCTCTACTTCAGCAACACTTCCCTCCTTCCATCCAGATTCAGTTGTCACATTACCAAATTCAAATTACAAAATCAACGCCACTATCAAGTATCAATGCCTAACTGAGAAAATAACAAACACAAACCTACCAAAACAACAACACTAACGGCATTCAACACCATCATCAACATTTTATGAAGAAAATAGAACAAACAACCATCTAATCTAATCACAGAAAAAACATAAATAACCAGATAAATTAGAAGACAAGACACCCATCATTGAAAACACCCTAAAATCATAAAATCTAAACTCAATTAACATTATTTTAGATAAATTACACCCATCAGATTTACAGAAAAGACGTACCTGAAATATTAAATTTTTCCGGAGAAGAGCATTGGCCTGAGTAGAAAAACTGGCGCGTCCATGTGAAGGAATTGCCATGGATTTTTGTGAAACTGACAATTCAAATACTGGATTTGACCGGTCTTGTAAGAAGGGTGATTTTCTGGGGTTTTAAAAAGTAGTTCTTCAACGCAACACATCGAACTGTTCTTTCGGGTAATTGCGTTGAACTTTCCAATCTGCTTAGTCAGTTAATCGGTTAATCCTAATTACACACGGAAGTTGGTTGCAAACTTGCAATCTGTATTGCGGCATGTGTATTGCCAAAGCACCCAAAATAGAAAGTCAACCCCATCCACATGTGTAAATTCTTGGCCACGTTGTTGCTCGGGTGCCCATGCCCGTTAATTTTGACCCGTTTAATTCACCTTATTTCTTATAATCTGATATGAACTTCTTTTTTTTGTTGATCTAATCTTATATGAACTTATTTGTTCTGATCTAATCTGGTCTGATCTTATCTAATTTGATTATTAAGAATTAAAATGTTAAAAGAAAAACCTACAATCTACTATTGTTAATAATTTAATAGGTTAAATAACTATAATCATAATCAATGTTACTCATAAAATTAATGTCATTCAAATTTATAATAGTGTTATTGTAAATTACTTATTATTGATTTGAATCTGCTTATGATTTCACTACTTCTTTTCTAGATAGACCTTGACTTATTCATCTAAATATTGTTTATTATGAATATATAAACTCACAAGTGAAATGTATTAACATAAAATATTGTACAAAGTATGAATATTAATATTAGTAAACAAAATAAGAAGAGGACAAAAAAATATACCTATTGTATTAACATGAATTATTTTATTACTCCAATATGAACATGAAATATTGTATTAGCAATAGCATTAACATTAACATTAACATGAAATGTGTATTAATATTCTGATGTGGATATGATCTGAGCAGATCGGTTCAGATCTAGACATACTTGTTCTGATCTGGACGTATACGATCGATATGGATAAATTGATTTTGTTTTAGACATATCGATTTTGATTATGGACATATTAGTTCTGATATGAATAAAGAGGCTATGATCTAGATGTGTATGACCTCAAAAGATCGGTTACGGTCTGGACATGATCTAAACAAATTGATTATGATCTGAGCATGATCTAAACATATCGATTATAACTTGTATATGATCTGGACATGCATATAGGTTATGATCTAGACTGATCGATTTTGATCAAGACATATTCTGGACAGAACGGTTCTGATTTGGACATGATCAAACAGATCGATTTTGATCTTGACATGATCTAGACATATCAGTTTTGATCTTGACATGATTTGAACATATCGGTTATGATCTTGACATTATCTGGACATATCAGTTCTACTCTTTACATGATATAGACAGATCGATTCTGATCAAGACATGATTTGTACAGATCGGTTGTGATCTATACATGATTTAAACAGCGGTTCAAATTTCGACATATTCATTCTGATGTGGTTATAATTTGGACGGTACTAATAAGCACTAATATTTTAGATGACAACAAGAAAGTTAGTTACATATCTTTTGTCATATTACTATTCATACAATAAAACAAGTTTGAATGGATGGAGTGAACATTTTAGACTTCATTTCACTTTGGAAAGTATATACGAAGTCTGGAGTATTACTTTTCGTTACAAATAAAATGACTTTAAAAGGATTTCAGCAAGTCTTACAAAGTTGCAAGTTACAGGTAGAGTGACTTTTACAAAGACTTTTCTTTCTTGTTTAAATTAGCTATCTTGTTTTGGACTTTTCTTTTGGAACATGGTTGGGTAAAGGGAGTGACTAGTATTCGCTCTGCCTAACTGAAAATTGGATTATTGAAACTAATCACAATAAATACAATATGCAACAAAAATTATTCAAAATTTTCGGAAGAAAAATTAGATATAATATCTAGTTAAAAGCATCTAAATAGTGAAATAATGTAACATGCTATTATATGAAGAAAAGTCTAAATTATAGTACCAAAGTAAAAATAAATAAAAAGTGTGTTTCACTTCTTTTTTTTGCTCGCAATGTACTTTGTTGATCACATGTTTTATGCTCAATTGATTTACAACATATAACTAACGTTATAGGATAATTCTCAATTAAAATCATCATGATCATCTTCAAAGAATGAGAGTACTTTTTCCTTGATCCGATTGCGTCCAAGGCTACATAACCGTAAAAATTTCCTATAAATTTTAAATATAATATGAGCTAATTAAAATCAGAAGAGTATTTAGTTATAGTAGAGATGAAACCTGTTGAGGTACTAATTTTATATCAGTAGTCAAGCCGTCTAAAATGTGTTGTACTGCAAGGTCATGTAGTATTGTTACTCTCAAATTACCAATTTTTATCAAATATAGTAAGTCGAATTAATAACCTATAAAACTCTAAAGCTACACATATTATTTTACCAAAAATATAATCATAAATTTATTTCAAAATGACAATGCTATATCTTCAAATGAAAATACTACTATGAAGTACGAACTACTGTAGAACTACAAAATATTATTTTACCAACAAATTAGCTCAAAAAAATATTTACTCCCGGGTCAATATCGGATCGGGTCATATTGGATCGGTTAGTATCAAATCGGTTCATATCGGAACGGGTTTTTCGGGTTAGATCGAGTTTTTCGGTTTAGATCAGATTTTTTAAGTTTCGCGTTTTGATTAAGTTATTTCTCTTTAAATTTGATGGTCACTATCATAATACTATCATAGCTTTTTCCTATAACACAAAAGAGTATAAATTAATAAAAAGAAAATAATTAAAAAAATTATATAATACTGAGTAATAATATGAAAAGCTAAGAAAAACTTGTATTTAAAACTAACTGGTAAATTCAAGTTGCTCTTTGGTTCGGATTGGTTCGGGTTAATTAAAAATTTACATTTATCTTCGGTTCGGTTTAGTTCGGTTTCGGGTGAAGATCGGTTCGGGTACTTCAGTTCAGGTCATTCGGATACCGGGTCATTTCAGGTCAAATCACTTCCGAGTCGGTTCTATTTGATTTTCGGTTTAATTTCAAGTCATTGCTTTGGATTAGTTTCGGATTATAGATCGGATCAATTTGGTCGATTTTTCGGGTCTGGGTCAGTTTTACCAGGTCTATTAATTAATTAATAGTTTAATACGTACGACAATCATGTTCATCGTTAACCACCTTAAAATATAGTTATTCCAGCCCATTTGTAATTTATATTGCCCTTGTGGCTCATTCGCACCAAAAAAATAATTCCAGGAGATCCAACGCGCCTTCAGCCTTTCACATGCCAAACACGCAAGTAGTGACGCAATTTCCTTCTACCTCCCTTCACACAGTCAAAGTCGACTCAAATCTGTAAAATTTATTTATTTAAAAAAAATAAACCCAAACCCCATTCAAAATCACAACGAATTAAACAGAACAATCTGAAAATTGCGAAATCAAACACCAACACGAGCGGCTTATCCAAATTGGTACCTGAAGCGAATAATAATGGAATTGCAGAAGGGGATTCCATTATTATTCCAGCAATTGAAAGCTTTATTCCGTAAAAACGCATTGCTTTCATGGCGTCACAAATGGGCAACCACCCTTCAACTATTTTCTTCTTTAGTGTTCATCTTCTTGATGTTCTGTATCCAAAAATCTATTGAAGCCCAATTTAAGAACACCAGTTTATTTGACAATGTTATTGATCCAACACCGCTTGTTTCGCCTTCGATTCCGCCATGTGAGGATAAGTTCTTCGTTAAACTCCCTTGCTATGATTTTGTTTACAGTGGAGCTTCCAATGCTAATATCAATCGTATTGTTTCGAGGATTAGGGCTAATAATCCCGGTCGTCCTATTCCTCCGTCTAAGGTAACCCCTTTTTTTAAAATTTTTTGATGGGATTTCCCGTATGGAATCAATAGTGTCATCTGAATTACTAATACGAATTATTAGAAAACATTAACTTAATCCGTAATGTTTTTGATAAATCATACCCAATCACGTTATAGAGGAAGAATAAGTCCAGTAAAACAAGTAAGGATGCACTTTTAACTAAAATAAGTTATAAATTTAGATGAGTGAAAATCAGGTGAATTGGATGCACTAATGCAACATCAATTATAGCTAATAAATAAGTTGAAAGTAAACACAATTTGGACTTAATTGCACTCTAAAAAGTATACACAATTTGATCCCAACACTAACTACACAATTCACAGTAATATTGATATTCTTTCTAATGATTTAGGATTAGTTTAGTTGTTCTTACATCATGATTTACTGCTGGTTGTATTATATGAGAACTTAAGCTATACTTTTATCATGTTATGGCAGAATTAAATGCTAAGCTCTATAGTAGTATAACATTTCCCCTATATCTTTAACTCTTTAAGGATGTTTAACGATAATTGGTTATGCAGGTTAGGTCCTTTGCGACAGAAGCTGAGGTTGATGTATGGCTTCTTAGAAATCCCATGTATTGTCCAGGAGCACTGCATTTTGTAGAGCAAAATAGAAGCATAATAAGCTATGGTGTTCAAACTAATTCCACGGCAGTACAAAGGAGAGGAAAGTATGAAGATCCTACCTTCAAATTTCAGATTCCACTTCAGATTGCTGCAGAACGTGAGATTGCCAGGTTTCTTATGGGAGGTATCCTCCATTTCTATATCTCTTTATCATCGTTTTTTAAATACTATCAAGTATTTTTTATCTTCATGTATATCTAATGATGCTTTATCTTTTATTTCCTGCTTGGTAAGATCCAAACTTTAGCTGGACTGTTGGTTTAAAAGAATTTGCGCATCCTTCAGCAGACCCCTTCTCCACCATTGGCACTATCGGTCCAACCTTTTTCCTTGCAGTTGCCATGTTTGGTTTCGTTTTCCAATTAAGTTCCCTAGTTATGGAGAAAGAACTAAAACTTAGAGAGGTTATTTCCCTTTTCTGATAAGAGTTCAAATGAAATTAAAGATTACATGCATGGCTAATATATTTTGTTGCTTTTTCAGGCGATGAGTATGATGGGTCTGTATGATACCGCCTATTGGATGTCATGGCTAGCTTGGGAGGGCCTTCTTGTGGTTGTTTCATCAATTTTCATTGTACTATTTGGGATGATGTTTCAATTTGATTTCTTCACACACAACAGCTTTGCAATCTTATTCCTCGTGTTCTTTCTTTTCCAATTGAACATGGTAAGATCGAGTGATATTTATTGTTAAAACACTTTTTTCCATCATCATAATACTACTACAAGTTATTTCATCCACTGACCTCTTCCCTGCTCATTGCTATATGTCAGACTTCCTTTGCATTTGCGCTATCAGCCTTCATTAGCCAGTCATCTTCAGCCACTAACATAGGATTCTACAACTTCATTGTGGGCTTAGTCACTCAGGCTAGTTTCTCTAATCCCTTTTTAGTTCTGAGTTAAAAGTTGGAGAAACCTAGAAAATTGTTGGCTGATGTTATTCTATATCGTGCAGATTGTGACAGCATTTGGCTTTCCATACAGTGATAGGTTTTCTCAAGCATACAGAATTATATGGTCTTTCTACCCTCCAAATTTGCTGGCCAAAGCTCTTCAGATGCTCTCAGATGCTACTATGACACCTCAAGACCCTGGAATGAGCTGGAGTGGACGGACAAAATGTTCGCCCAATGACGATGAATGTATTCTAACAATGGTGAGTCAAATCCTATGTATCTATAATAAAGTCCACTAAAGTTAGAGTTCCCCTGTTCATTTGCACCAATGTGATTTCGATCCTTTTGGCTCCTGTCCTACATTCAAATATTGTCCATCTTTTCGTAGGCTTCTCTGCTGTATTAGGGCTAACCATTAAGTACTTGTATTCCGTGACAGAATGACGTCTTCATATGGCTGTTAGGGACGTTTGTTTTGTGGTTTGTTTTGGCTCTTTACTTTGACAATATTATTCCAAACCCTTATGGAGTAAGAAAATCCGCGTTCTACTTCTTGTACCCTGGATATTGGACTGGAAAAGGTGGAAGCAAGGCACAAGGTAGCAAGTCTTGTACTTTCCTTTTACCTTTCAGTACTTCTCTCAAAATTCAACTGTTCTAGTAGTTAGCTTTTTTGGGTAAACTAACTGCACTTAACATGGATGCATCAGAGGGGGGTATCTGTACCTGTTTTCGTTCTTCCTTGCAAGTTGAGCAAATAACTACTGATGATGAGGATGTTCTTAAAGAGGAGAACAATGTAAAACAGCAAGCAAATGAAGGTGTTGTTAGTTCAAATGTTGCAGTCCAAATACGTGGCCTTGCAAAGGTTTATCCTGGATCAACAACCCTTGGATGCTGTAAATGCAACAGGACTCCTCCGTATCATGCTCTCAGGGTAAACTGAATCTCAGTTTCTGTGTCAGACAATAGCAATGCACTATGTTACATCAGAATGGACAAAAGTCACAATTCAAAGTTATGAACTATGTTTTCATTAAGATTTGCCTGTGTTTTTTGTTTTTTTGATAGTGTTTAGATTTTCCTGTTAAAAACAAGGAAAAGTGTCCTGAAGATAAACACGAGAAGAAATTTGTGCTAAAAGTTTCTAGAATGATTTACTTTTTCCTATGTGCTGCTTAGTCTGAGAACCTAGTTTTCAATTGAGCCTTAATGAAACAACCAAACCTCAGGTTTAGGCTTATGGTATTGTTCAAAATACACGTAACATTTCCCAGGAGAGATCATGTTGTATATTGTTCTAGGCAATTTCTGCTGCTGATAAAAAATACTTAAATGTTAAAGTTTTTTGTATACAAAAACAGAATAACTTATTTGTCCTTTCTCCAGGGCTTATGGGTGAATCTTGCTAAGGATCAGCTATTTTGCCTTTTGGGACCCAATGGCGCTGGTAAAACTACTGCTATCAATTGTTTGACTGGTATTTCACCTGTAACCGGTGGAGATGGTAACAGAACTAACATCTTGTCTGAGAATTTATACTTTTTGGTTAAGATTTATTTACTATAATTGAACCCATAAATATTGTTGATCGACAGCATTGATCCATGGGAATTCCATCCGAAGCTCTGTTGGCATGTCTAACATTCGCAGAATAATAGGCGTGTGTCCACAGGTAGTCTTCCGATACTGTTTAATTTTACACTTCCAAGTAGTCAAACAGGATAACAACTTCCAAGAACCTGATCCGCCTGTTTCTTGCAATCTAGTTTGATATTCTTTGGAATGAATTGACTGGTCAAGAGCACCTCAACCTCTTTGCAAATATAAAAGGTCTTCCTATGGCTGCAGTTTCTACGGTATGTTTTCCTAACCAATTTGACCATTCACTGTCGTCTGTCTCTATTCCAGGTGCCTTTATATGACAATTCTATCCATTTCAAATGATATTTTCATCTAAACTGTGATATTCAGGTCGTTAAGGATTCATTGGAAGAAGTGAGATTAACTAATGCTGCGAAAATGAGGACTTCAAGTTACAGTGGAGGAATGAAACGTCGTCTAAGTGTCGCAATTGCACTTATCGGTGATCCTAAACTAATAATTCTGGATGAACCTGTATGTATTCATGCAGTTGATCAAAACTTTTGTATTCATCTTATTTGAATAAAGCATATATATATGCTATAAGTTGTAATTTGAACTGCAGACAACAGGTATGGATCCTATTAGCAGGAGGCATGTATGGGACATAATAGAGAATGCAAAACGAGGACGAGCCATTATTCTAACTACACACTCCATGGAAGAAGCTGACATATTGAGTGACCGCATTGGAATTATGGCCAAAGGAAGACTACGATGTATTGGAACTTCTATCAGATTGAAGTCACGCTTTGGAACTGGTTTCATAGCCAATGTGAGCTTCGTTGAGAACCTTAATGGAACCCCTGTACAAGGAGAGGGAGATTCAACTGATATGAAAAACCAAGAGGCTGTCAAGCGGTTTTTTAAGGATGTATGTTATATATGGACCCGGAATTTCTTATTCTTATATCATCTCCATGATTCATCTTATTAGCGTCTAAATTTCACTTAATTGTTTTGTTGCAGCGTCTAGGGGTAGCACCTAAAGAAGAGAACAAATCCTTCCTGACTTTTGTGATTCCTCATAAAAAAGAAGAGCTATTAACGGTGAAATTCTTCATGTTTCTTTTTTTTGTTACCGAGTTCCTTTCTTCTTATGATGTTGCTGATATCGGTTAGATTTATTCTTTTAAAACAGACGTTTTTTGAAGAACTGCAAGAAAGAGAAGGGGAGTTTTGCATAGCAGATATCCAGCTTGGTCTGACAAGTCTGGAAGAAGTTTTCTTAAATATTGCAAGACAGGCAGAGATGGAAAGTGCTGCTGCTGAGGGAAAATTGGTCACCTTAAATCTGACAACATCCGAGACCTCAGTTGAGGTATGCCAATGGATGTGAATAATGTGATAAGATTACAAGTAAATGATGGTTTTCTAACCTAATTTTGACTTGATATTCTGTATACAGATACCCGTTGGGGCCGAGTATGTGGGGATACCAGGAACAGAATCTGTAGAAAATCCAAGAGGAGTGATGGTACAAGTGTACTGGGAACAAGATGATTCCGGTGCTTTGTGTATTTCAGGTCACTCCCGTGAAGTTCCCATACCTTTAAATGTGCAGATACCAACACAAGCACCATTCACTAACTCTCGCCGAGGTGTTTTGGGTCGAACAGAGAAAATTCATGGTGTTGTTATAAACACTGACCAGATTCCTGATACAATATTCCACAGATAGAATGAATATATTCCCAGGTTCACTGGGGCATACATGATATCCTATACCATTATTTAAGCTAACATAAGTATACATGTTATTACACATACAAATTTTGACTTTATGATATGATCGTGTTCTCTTAAAGTCCACCTTGATTCAATACTGTACAAATAGTCTGCTTCACACTAGTTTGTAGTGTAAAAAAATTGGTTTACTGGAAGCCGAAATAATATAAAGTTTTCAACAGTTTTTCTTTATGTTGAGTAATCCTTGTGATATACGAAGTAATATTTTTGATAGACCAATTAACTTTTTATTTCACAATTTTGTTTTTTATTTACTTGTCCATACATAGTACATACTACATAGTAGTATTACATTGATAATCTGTTTTGCCTATAAACTACGTTAGTAACACTTCGTGAGACCTTTTTTTTGACGAACTAGCTAATTATGCTCCATAACTCAATTCAACTATGTCAAACTTTTATGGTGGGAAGCAGTTGACTTAGCTTTTTGGGTTGATTGTAATTCTTTTTTTTCTTACAAGGAACTTTATAAAGGTAAATTAAGGGTGCATTTGTTGCGATTTAATACAATAAAATTACAAAGTTGCAACAATAATGTAATTGGAATAAACTTATCTCGATATTGTGATGAACGAAGTAAACAATTTAGAACGATTATTGCGTCGTGGCCGAACCACTGCTCTAAAAGACAATTTCGCGCTATCTCGATATAGTAAAACACTTGCGGTTGTCCTCCAGGGTTAACACGACATCAAGACTTGTGTACACTCACAAGACTTGATTGGGGACCAGGGTACTTGCTCAAAAACGGAAGAGATATTAGAGGTATGATGAATGTGTTTGCATTTTTGTGAGATGTGTTATGTGTTGATGAAGTCTTGATTATATATTTATATAATCAAGAAGACGACAATTTCAAGAGTCAAAAGAGGGGAGTTACAAGGAGATATTAATGCTTAAATGCTTAATCAGTTCTCAACGGGCGATCTCTATTCTATAAGGGAACTCCTGAGGTTAATTTAATAATTGCACTTTTGGTGTCCCCCTATAGAATAGTCTATTATACCCTCGCTCACAATTGATCACAATTGATTATTAACAAATCTCGTCTTAAATTAAATCAAAAATATTTATATCATAATTTCCCTTTTTAGGGTTTACAAAAATTAGGGGTTTCTAGGGCGAAAATAGCCAATTTTCTTCGAAAATTTAGTTATTTCCGCCCCTTCTCTTTCAATTCTGTTGTGTTTTTGCGTTAGATCTCAATAAAATTACATAGTTTCAGTGTATTAAGTACTCCTATGGTGGGTTTGTTTGTTTCAGTTTAGTAAGTACCCCTATGGTGGGTTTGTTTCTAGTTAAGTTTTGTGTGTTTAATTTAATTCAGATTGTTTCTTTGGTAAAGATTTATGCGGGATCGAAGAGGATGTCGATCTTTCGACTACAATCAGATGAATCAGACGAAAATCATATTTGTCACGGCTACAACAGATCTATAGACCCCCTCGTCAATGAAGGTTGTAAATCTCAGCGATATAAAAGAGGGTATACAGAATGTTTGATATACTACGATCGTAGCTATGGTGAAATGAAGTTTTTATTTGATTCGATTGTTATGTATTTGTTAGATTTAAATCTTTATGTAGATGTCGTATGACTTTTTATCAATGAATTAATTTGTTTATCAAAAAAAAAAAAATCATAATTTCCAATTTGAAAATAAATGAAATAGATTCAGTCATCTTTATGATTAATTATTGCAATTATAATTAACGGAACAAATATTCTATCATTCTCATCCATCATAATGCATGAAATAGTTACAAAAAAAAATAGAAAATTATACTCCGCAGTTCTTGAATAGTATATGACCAAAGAAATTAAGCTTTTCATTAAAATAATTAATTGTTTTTTAAACCAAAATCGTGATGAATAACATGTATAACATTTATTTGACAACGAAAATCACGTACAAATTGGAGTAAATAGATATTTTTAACAATTTTCTTAACTTTTCTACCATGCATTTGTGATGAAATCCCAATAGGTATTAAACTATTGGTTAAAATAATTTTTGAAGAAAAATAAAGAGGTAGTTATTCTACGATAATAAATATTGATTTATTAATGTTAATTTACATGCATATTGTAACAGACTAACAATCATAAAATTCCTCGTAACAATGACAACCAAAACGGATGGTTAAAACAAAGAATATGTAGGCCCACGACCCACTCCATCCCACGTATGAGCCCGACCCGACCCGGCTCGGTACACGTGTGTGTATGTTCCCACCAAGACCTCTCTTCCACTTTCTCAAACAATCAATACTACCGATCCCCAATAAATAAAGGAGTAAGGATGGTATTTTACCAATGTTGGACAAAACATCCTCACTTTTTTCACTCTCGTTTTATGGGCTTCTTTGAACATAAATAACTTCCAACAATCCCCAACAGGTTTGAAGATGTGAAAAGAAAGAAAGAAATTGTTTTTGGACAAAACAAACAATTGAATATGTGTCAATGCCTTGTGACTTGAATTGACACTTAGTGACATTTAATCTAGGATCCCTTTCCTACCAAGTGACTTTCATCTTAAACATAATAGGAGATTAGAAACCCATCACTCAAAGCACACAATTGAACATGTATATTAATCAGAATCTCTGCCAATAAAAGTGACGCATTATACTGGTCATACGTCTGTAACCTGTACGCTCATAGGTGCTCTAGAGAATAACCCATGTCACAATTTGCATAAGAATCGGCAACACTTCCACACCTAAGTAGGTAAATCTCATCAAGTGTGAGCTATTTTCATACCGGCAAATATATGGATATGGGTTCATTAACAACCGTATGCTCAACCTCTTTCCGGTAGTAGCCAACACATTAAAAACATCCACGGATGGACACAAATTAAATTTTTGTGCTTTCGAATTGTTTAATAATGTTTCCCTTTGAACTCTTTGAGAGTAGGAGTTCATTACTTATAATCCATCCAATGGGCCTCAAGCCCATCCCTTTCGATGTTTGTGCTTTAATTGGTGTGCAAAAGACGATAAGGTATTAAACTAAAACCCTAATCTCGAATTTGATGATTAATTAGTAAAATATTTGTGCTTTTGTTGATTGGTAACCCTAAAAAATTGATTTGTTGAAATTGATGCAATTTGGTTGATTAAACTATGAATTTGAGCGTTTTTCTATGAATTAACAAAGGAAAAATTTGTAATTGGCCTTGTCACATGAAATTACTTAATTAAGCATGGGTTTATTTAATTTCCTACCCTATAATTTGTCCCTTATTACCCAACAATGTAGGTGATTAAGTATGGTATTTTGGTCACGGTCGTGTTTGTGTCATGTTCTTCTTTTATTTTCGGGTTTCGTGTATTGTGTTCGTTCTCGAGTCGTGTTTCTGTTTTAGTTTCGTGTGTCGTGTTCATTGCAATGTGGTTTTATTTTCGTTTTCTCGGCACCATGGCACACTTGTATGAGGAGGAGTTTGCTGATCTTAGGATAAAATTAGGTGGGGAGTTTAGGGACACAACATTCAAAGGCAAGAACATTGTGGAGTATGTGGGGGGGGGGGGTGTTTACTTAAAACCGTATATACATAAATAAATAAATAAAAAAAAAAAAAGCAAGGGAGTGAATGGACTTTGGCAAATTGTAGTTGAGGGGTTCAAACACTCTAATCTACATATACCATCAACTGTGAGGATGTTTTATAGGATGAAAGGAAGGACATTGACCACTGGGAATGTTGAAATTAAGTGTCAAGAGGACATTATAGGAGCTGCACAGACAAAGGATATACATGGATACATTGAGATTTTATCCTTAACAACATTTGAGCAACCCCAGTTACCACAACTTCCTCTTACACCCTTGTATAGAACCAAACTTCCGGGGTTTTCAGAGATATAAGAGGGGAAAACATGCCCATAACCAATCTAATCAACCCAATAAGACCTCCTCAACATAATCCCAACCAAGTAACTCTTCCTCACTTAACTCAGCCCACCCAAATCCTTCACAATACAGAGCATCTACTCAAACTGAAAGCAGCCCACCCAAATCCTTCACAATATAGAGCATCTACTCAAACTGAAATCCCTAATCCTATCACTCAAAGCAACCAAACCAAAGGGTTTTTGTTTAGTGGGATAGGAGAGGAGAGTGAAATTATCTTCCATGCGGAGCATTAGAAAGAGTGCAGTAGGTTGTTCTTCTTCCTCCCAAAGGCCATAAGCTGGTGTGTTGACCGAAGATGAGTGGTTAGCTAGCCTATCAAACAAACAACCATCTCCACATCCATCTCCACAGCCCTCTACACAGCCTTCTCCACAACCACTGGCACGAACACTGAAAACACGCCCTAGAGGACTCCAAAACTTAAGAGAGTTGCACAGAAGAAGAGAAAGAGGGGGGGAGGGGGGAAGGCAGTCTGAAGTTGGTGGTAGGAAGAAGAAGAGGGGAAAAGCTAAGCTAAGAAGAATTTGTTTGAAGGGTCATCAAGTTCAAACTGTGTGATTTGGATATAGAATGGATTGTAAGAGAGGAAGATAATGACGTGTCTTTGTTTCTGCAAACAAAAGCTAGTATTGATCTATTTAGGCAGCTAAGACACAGTATTGGAGGGAATGCTAACACTGGGGATGATGGTGTTCAACGGAATTTGAGAGATCTTGAAGAGCTTGAGGTGAATAACACTGAGGAGCTTCATTTGGTCAGTGATGAGCTGAGGAGTGTTGCTGGATCTGGTTTTACCCACTCCTTGATTGTTTGTTTATTTTTTACTTTCCTTTGACCTAACTTAAACCATAAATAATTCGATTTATGGCAATTTTTACACTTCCTTGTTTTTTTTTTATTGTCAACTACCTCACTTACGTCATTATTATATCAAATTCAACTATGCTTTCCTAATACTTATGCCGATCAACATGTGACTCCTAAAAACGAAAGGAGTAAGAAAATTTAGTCAAAATTAATGTATGAATAGTGCAAAAGTCATGTTGCAAATATTATTGAACTAAAAAAAAGCAAAGTGTTGCAACTAAAAAAAAAATTGGAAGAAGTATTTTTCTTAAAAAAATGATCAGCGTAAAAATAATATTAAAAAAATCTAAAAAACAATAAGCTTAAACATACAATAATAACATAATAATACAATAAAAAAACTTAAATGTTTGTCTAAAAAACTTGTCATCCATCAACTTGTTTAAAATTGATGGGTGCTAGACTTATTCAGATATTATCAAAATCATGACTTGTTTGTAGAGATAGATATATTTACTTATTTTTATCGACATGCACAAAAATGACAATTTTATGAGTAAAAAATAATACATTATCTTTTGCAAAAATTTGCCAATGACAAACAAGAAACCCTAGTCTACCAAAATTCAATTGACCCAACAAATCACACCTTTGCTTCGAGCCGAAGGATAGCAATAAAGAAAAGGTGGATCTGAGGCAATTAAATTTGAAAAACTCGGAAATTAAATTCTGCAAAATTAATTCTACCATTATTATAACAGATTAAACATCTATAAACAATGATCAAATCACTGAAACAATATATTAATTAATTATAGAACCAGAGAGTTTGAAATTGACTATAATCTGAACATAATCGAATAATATTTGACTCCCTGTTTAACAATTAGTCCAATAATAGACTAACAATGAATATTTATTCAAATCCAAAATCCAATAAAATTTTCTAATTATACTATTACATGAACAATCTCCTCTCCTACTAAAGTATATTAATCGACAAGTAATTCAAAAAACAATCAAATTGTAGCCAATTCAAATCTAAAGAATGTATATTTGATCAAATAAAATAAAATCAAATCATAGTAGTTCTTGTGTTGTACCCATACTGAGTTCTTCGGAGATTATCTTGGCGTTTCTTGTAAACCCACCCAGCGCAACCCACCGCCGCCACTCCAACCATAACTCCAACAACGACTCCCGCTTTATGGCCGCCACTCATTCCACTAGAAGGCTTCTGTTCTTGACTCTGTACTTTGGCAACCTCGTCCGCCGCCGAAGACGGTGCTGTAGAAGGAGAAGGAGAAGAGTCGGATTCTGGTAACGTCGCTGGGGATGGAGAGTCTGATACGGCGTCGTGTGAAGGAGAAGGGGATGGTGAAGAGGAGGAAGGTGGAGACGCAATGTCTGAAGGTTGTTGAGATAATGGAGGAGAAGAAGTAGGCGATGGAGGAAGGGAGATTGGTGAAGGAGAGAGAGAATCCGAATCAGCGGGGAGTTGAGGGGATGGAGACGGAGAAGGTGGATCTGCAGAGACGACGAAGTGAGTGTGAAGAGAGAGGAAGAGGAGAGAGAAAAGAAGAGTTCGCCATTGATGAACCATGTTTGTAAAACTGTATAGATCTGAGAAATGGTTGGTTTAAACTTTGAAAGGGGGGAGTGGAGTACTCCGTATATAAGAAGAGGAGAGAGAAAAAGAGAGTCAATGTATTAAGAAGCAAGGAAAGTGTGTTGGGAATGCGGCACCCAATCTGGGTCAAGTTTGGAAAGATGATGATAAAAAGGAAGTTTCTGGGGAGATAATGAATGAATGAATGAATGAATGAATGAATTAATGAATTAATGAAGGTATTTGAAGGAAAGAAGGAGACCTAAAATTGACGCAATGACGCAGTTTTGGAGGAGAGCGTGAAGTCGGTGAAGGAAGACAGAGAAAAAGAAAGAGGTATTATGCGGATTCAGTTTCTTAAAAATCTTAATGGAATTACGCCGATTTATCCGGGATTCTTTTTAATTTAAATCGTGCCTTTTCTTACTTTGCAAACTAACTAACTAACTCGTTTTCGAATTGGGTTTTTTTTGCATCCACAATAACTACAGTCTGCAGTTGCGTGTTGGATTGATTTCGTAATTTCATCGCTTTAGAATTAGTTGTATAGCATGGCCCTGTTTGGCAATCACAATTTAGCGTTTACTTATTCATCGAACAGGTAGATACATTTTCTGGATTTTTTTGAGTTAGATTTATGGTTGTTTCATTGTAAATCTTGGTCAAGAGTGGGCATAATTGACATTTACAATTTTGTACTTTCAAACGTTTCACCAAAAGTTGCTCTAAATTGAATTTGAAATTGAAATTGAAATTGGGAGGTTTGTGTTACCTCTTCGTACCAAACACTATTATTAGAGTATTTGACTAGTCAAAGTGTCAAACCTCTAATTTTGCACCAAAACTCTCTCTAAGAAACAGGGCATTATTTGCTCTTTCTATTTTACTTCTTTCTTCAGTTCTTAATACAACACTTTTTTTTTTTATTGGCCTTGGCCAGGACAAGAGAAAGCTACCTTCACATTAACTTTGTTTTTAGGCCGGTCCATATATCGTCTTTTTCGACTCTATAGTAAAAAGCCTTGATGTTACGGAATATTAGACACACCGTTAGTGGATTTCTGTCAAGTTTGATTTGAGTTTAAATCAGGTGAAATAATTTGAGGTTTCAGATCGAAAAATCATACACGGTTCGATTTTATGATAATGAATGGGCCATAAGAAACTATTGCGTTATTTTTTATATTTATTTATGTTGAGGGAGCAACCCAAGTCATAATTTCACACATGTACTTCGTATTATGTTTTTTTTTTGACAAGGAGTTCGTTAAAAGGATAAATTACCACTTATCGCTAGGAAAACTGAAAACAAACATCATACAAACCACAAGCTAAAATAATATTACATGAAGTAAGAACCCAACCACCACCAGATTGCAAGACCAAAGCCGAGAGACATTGTACTCTTAACACGAACTCAAACCCTGCAAAACAAAAAATTTACCAAAGCTCCTTCCAAGTATTTCAAAGGGTGTATACCAGGGGCCACTTGCAAACGAGCAAAGAAGGAATAAGGAAGCTGGATACAAGCTTTAAATTAACCAAGCGAAAGCAACATACTATACTTAAATGGAGGATGTCAAGAGATTGAACTGGAATGTCGCACCATGCTAGATAGATATCGGACAACTTTTATCCACAATCCACTCTAAGAGACCGGACCTAACTGATCTTCCTAGAAGTCTTGAGGCATTTCCCAAGGAGACACCTTTCTTAGTGACTCCGAATCTCCGATACAAGAAAATTTAGGGTTTTGCTTGCCCCAAGCATTGAAGTTAATGATTTTAATAACGTTGACGGACGTCATCACTAAGACCCGGGACGAAACTGACTAACATTGAGCCAACCCCAACCGACACTCGACCCACAACAGAGACTTCAAACACAATCCTCACAACAAACCAAAACCCTGAATATATACAAGGCTTGTTCATATTTTTATATTGTTCACAACATTGATTGTGTATTAAGATATCAGTGTGATTGTGTGAATTAGGACGTTGTTGAATTGTTTGTATTGTCCAGTTGTCCCAATTTAAGCCAATCGCTACAAAGGCCAAAATTGATTAGGATAAATTCACATTCACTGACCTTTGCGACTTTGCTCTTCCAACTAAATATCTTCCAACAATTCAAAAGTAGTGAAGATAGTTAGAAAGTATTCCATCGAAGAAGGAAGTAAGTCAATTCCAACAATATCTTAATAATGTAGATCTATCAACCCACTCAATATAACTCTTAATAAAGTAAGAATAGGATGGAACCATATTATAAGAGACGGCGAGAGTACATTATTCCTCATTTACTCGTACTAGAGCTGTCAAAACGGTTATTAGAGTCGAGTCCGGGTCTGGTCATCTCGGGTCTCGGGTCATGATTTGGTCGGGTCTTGTCGGGTTATTTATCACCCGGGTGCAGGTCGGGTTCAGGTCGGGTTCGGTCAGGTTGATTATTTGTCGGGTTATTTTTTCATTTCGGTATAGGTCGGGTTCGGGTCGGGTTTGGTCGAGTCTTTTTCTAGTCGGGTACAATTTCGGGTTCATGTCTTAACGAGTCGGGTTTGAGTCAGACTTCTAGCGGTCAAGTTCGAATCGGATAATTATTGGGTCGGTTAAAATTCAGGTGGGGTTCACTATCGGACACGAGTTAAGACTGAGTCTGATAACTATTAGGTCTAGTCAAGTTTTAACCTTATAATTACTTTTATAAATTTGGTTAAATTTGGTTTAACGCTTTTTACTTGTTCTAGATTAGGTAATTATAAAAGATAATATTAATTTGATTTAAGTTATTATTTAGTTAGGTCAATGACAAATTGGGCTGTCAACATGTCACGTAAAATCAGGTAACTCGTTGTCACGAGTTGGGTCAATAACATGCTTCATCGGGTTATAATCGATTTGGGTTGACATCGGGTCGGGTGTTGAATCGGGTTCGGGTCATTTTCCGGTCGGGTGTCAGGTTCGGGTCTGGGTCATGCATTAACGGGTCGAAATCGGTCATCGGTTTTAACGGGTTGGATACGGTCGGGTTACGGGTTTCATAGTTTAACAACATTTTGAGTCTCGGGTCGGATCTGGGTCCTTAAAAATACAGGTCGATTTAGGTCGGTTTCTCGGATCGGATCAGCTTTTGACAGCTCTAACTCGTACTATATATACTCTGTACTCCCTCCGTCTCTTTTTGTTTTTTACGTTTGGTATTTTGCACGCGTTTTAATGACTAATTAATGTGCATTGAGATTCTTCTAAGTTTTTCATGTAAACGAGGAAAATTACGCTTATTTATAATGTTTTCACTATTATCAAAATTCTGATATTGGGAAAATGAGAAAAAGTTAATGTCCCTATGGAAAAGTGTGAGAGATTAAATGACTCAATGGATTTAATTGGTTAAATAATAATTGGACACAAATTTTGATAGAATATTAAATTATTTATGTGATAATATAAAAGGAAATGTAAAAAACATTTTGGGACACCAAAAAAGGAAAATGTAAAGAACAAAAAAAGACGGAGGGAATATTTCTTAAATGTTGACTTTGCGTGCAATGTCAACTACTGGTGGGTATTGAGGGCATTAATTTGTTAGATCTTGATTAGATCTCAGGTGTCTGGTTATCACCTTCGCCATTGTGGTTTAATTGATAAAAATTTGGGACTCATTTTTAGCATTACTCCCTTGTCCCTTATCATTTTAGCCACGTAATCCAAAAGTGCCATGTTAAAAGTTGCGTAAATTTGAAAAAGACAAAATTAGCAGGAATAAATACACCTATGTGTGAGTAAAATTATTGGCTCATGGTCCCTTTTAGTATTGGACAAACTTTTAAGGAGGGACCAAAATGATAAATGAGGCAAAAAGGAGTAGATATCAACTTCAGTCATACGAGACTTTAATCAGATTCATTTTCTTAATCATGAGAACCGCAGATGAAGCTTTTTTCCATTTTTACCAAATTGATGATTTGGCCCAATCTCGTTTAACACTAACTGAAGCTTTTTCCAGTACGTGAAACAATTGCAAATTAGGTAGTGAACTGAAAAGTAAAACACTCCCACTAAATTAAAGCAGGAATTGCAACTTGAGTCTCAAACTGAAACTGCTACCCAAATGGTAAACATCATCTATTACACCGATGGCCTGCAAGGATTAGAAGGATGCAAAGTTTTTCTACAACTAACCTTCAACTACCTTCCTCCTACTGCTCAAATTACTCTCTATGATGCTATCCACTGGAATGTGTTAATATAAGCTTACTGCGCGTTCACAATTCTTACAATTCATCCTTTAAATCTTTGGCATTGTCACTCTCGGATGAATCTGAACCCACTGCCTTCGGAGTTGATGTGGGCTTCGAAAGCTTGAATGGTATTGATGCATGTTTCTTCAAGAACTTGTAGAATGCCACGACTGTACGATCTGTGTCAACAGTAATCTGCAAAATTCACAAAATTCATGTGTAAAAGCAAACACGTCCAACACACCAAGCGAATTAAAAAAGTAAGTGAACTTTAAATACTGAAAAGATTCATCAGTAGAAACTTACAGGATCGAAGCTTTTATTCCCAGCTGGAAAGAATAAGATTGTCGGGAACCCATCAGACTAGAAAGCAGATAAGTATGTAGTTAGTAAAAAGGTTCCAGTCACCCAAGAATAGGACAGCAGTCCTAATCTTCACAGCCATAACAGATAAATTGATGCAATCTCAACAAAAAAATAGGCTACTCGACAGACGTATTACAGCAAAGGCAAAAACTGGAAACGTGTCAAAAGTCCTGCTACCTTAGCTCTGGGGTGCTCATTTGTTGTTCCATCCATTTTAGCTACGACAATGGAGTCAATTCCTCGTAAATGCCTAGCTAGTTTATTGTATATGGGCTCTAATGTTTGGCAGTGACCACACCAAGGAGCATAAATCTGATAAGAAAAAGCATTTAAGTAAGAACCTGTTCCCACAAGGAAACTAACAATGCTCATAAATCAGGTACAAGTATATTTCTAAAATGAGAATAGGACCTCAAGCAGAACATCCTTTGACTCGTCCAGGACTACTTCATCAAAGTTGTTCCCTACTACTATCTTCACATCACCATCATTCTGTTTGATACAAAACACGGAAGTTAGATCAAGCAATTTCAGTTAGCATCGCCAAAACTCTTCAAAATGAATGACGATAGAAAATAATAATGACTCACAGTTTCAGGGATTGGATCAGATTTGTAAAAAGGTTTCAGCTTGTCTTCCACAAAACCTTCTCCAAAAGCCTATATCAAATGGTGGAAACAGTGAGAAGACCCACCATTAACTCTTCAAATATGTAGTTTAGAAAGAAATACTTCGTGTAAAAAAAAGAGGATCAATATGCAGATTTCTGGGTTATAAGATTTTTTTTTCACAAAAATAATGAACTTCATTTACCTTCAATTTGTCCAAAGTTACTTCCCCGTCGAGAAAGAATTTCTTGCCATCATCATTTCCTGTGTATCCAATAACCTGTAGAATTGTACATAGGAAATTAGGGACAGGATGTTAAATGCTACGAAAATCCTAATCCCCATTCTAAAGATACTAAAAGCCTAAGAACAATAGAAAACAGTTAAAAAATACAGCGCATGCATAAAATGAATCTTGTACCGTTGGAGCATCTCCTGAGACACCAAAAAAATCTGCAACGGGTTTGCCAGTATCTTCGTTGTCTAGTTGAACATAAACAAAGATAAGCTGCATCACATCAATAAGGAGAATAATCAGCAGAGCAAGAGATTAAGTTCATTCCTTTTGTATAAAATGAAGAATTCTTGTATAAGTGCGATAAACCATAAGCAAAAGGCAGGTTAAATGACCAGATGAGCTTTTTTCTGTTCCAAAACTCAGCAGTGTGAGTTCAATCTGTCACTATTGCTATAATTGCCTTGAAGATAATCACCCGTTTCTAAGGAATTTCTGTTCAAGTCAAAGCTCAAGCACAGCTCTCTAAAGCCACATACAGTATGTGACATACTCTTTCCTACGGACTATGGGAGACCTTATTGCTTATCCAGTCTCTTTCAGCAGTCATTCATCAGGAAATCAAATAGGAGCATGCTCCAAAATATGCTACGAACAACCTACAACAGCATGATTTGTATAGAACTAAAAAAAAACTACCCATCCATAAACTTCCCAGCCAATACAGTCTGAACGAGAAGATAGACGTAGGATAGAAGGAAATTTGCTCTATCGAAATTCCAATCTGACTTTAATTGCACCCAAGAACTCACACAAGTGGAGATGAATAACAAATAAGACGCCAAGAAAGAGGTGGGATATGGCAAATAAAAGAGGCCACAAGAAATACTGTACCGCTTTAAAAGAGACAACTATACAGTAAGAACAAAAGGCGTTCATCAAAATAGGACTTGCATAGAACATCTATAGCCCTGGAGATCAAACAGATCCTGGAATGGAAGGGATTGCTCATACCAATAGACACAACAAGTATGTAACGCAGCATATTACATTCCCTTTAAAAGACAGTAAAGAAGATCACATCAACCATGTTACCTTTCCTTTAAAAGATTTGGCAGCTTCCCGGAACGTTGGAAGAACCTTGTCTGAATCATTTGAAGTGGCAAACAGCAAGATCTGAGCAAACAGTAGCATGTTAGTTGTAGTGCAGGTAAGCCACATCTAAGTCGGTTAGGGTGATAATCAGATTTAAGACATAGATAAACCAGATGTCACCTGCTTCTTGATCTGACTTTCAAATATCAAAGAAGCACTTTCTCTAGTGAAGGTAGTCACCAAAGGAAGTTTATTGGAAAAGACAAACTCGGAAATTGCAGATTTTTCAAATTTGCCATCTGCACATTAAACCATTGAGGAATTTACTCTTGTACGATACTTCAAAGATCAACTGGGGGGAGATAAAATATAGAACCAATAACAGAACAAACAATTAAGTAAACATCAAGAAAAGAAAATGAACAGCTCACCAAAATGATTAAATTTCTCAACATCCTTTTTCAGCAATACTAAAGCAGGCAGTTTAGCTTCAGCGTCAATCTCAAAAAGCTTTGCCACATTGGGCTCCACGGTTTGATAAAAGCTCACATCATCTTCAAGCCTTGAAGCAGCAGAAAGCTCATCATTTTCGGGGCCCTGAATATAACAAGTTTACATAACATTAGATAGGAAGGCAAGCAGGGGGAAAAAAGACTATGCAGTCTAAAAACTCAACCGTTAACAAAAAAAATCAGGGTTAAGACACAAGTTAAAGAGTACATATCCAGCTAGGATATTCACAAACTTCAACTAAATAAGCCAACTGTATTAGATTGCAGCTACTAACCTGAGAAGAAAAAGCAGCCCACAGTTTCTGTTTTCCTTTATTATAGGAATTTCAAACACAAGTTTTATTATAATGGCTAGTTAGACATATCCACCATATCCAGATCATAGGGCTACATGAGCCTTCTTAAATATCTAACCATGAGACAGCCTAGGCTATTAGGCAGCAGCTTGATATGAAACCCTCAACTGCACAACCTTTATAGTTTTTACCTATGATACTCAGACTCATCATTTTACCCTAAGTACTGGTGTCAGATCCTTGACACTCGGGCATGGGTACAGACACCCCGACACTTCATTTTGGCCTAAATTCATGGAAAATATTCACAATTTAGCTAAGTCTGGTATGTGTCCGACATAGTACCCAAGTCCGGTGATACTACAAATGGAGGACAACAGTACAACAGCACAACATCAAGCAATACATGCTTAAAGATTCTTGTTTTGGGTCTGATACAAATCCAATGCCAACTAGTTTTAAAGGGAAATAAGTTAAAGTTGTACAAGGTTTACCAAAGCTAACATAGCCGGGATATGGAAAATCAACTTGGCTTAAACATGCTTGAATGCTATAATAGTATACTCACATGAATGATGGGAAATATTTTGGCATAGCCTGCAACACCTGAAAGAAATATCCCATTGCAAAAGGGGCATCAGGAGTTCCTATCCTACTCCAGGTGGCATAACGTCAAGTTCAAGTAAATGTTTCCCCTTCAGTGGCCATTGGCCAATATAACTAGTAAATGTTTCCCATCAGTGGCCAACTGGCCATTGACCAATTGGTTTAAAGTCCATCATTTTGATTCCAAACTATGTAACTGTCGTATATCCCATCATGTTACTAAATTAACAGATAAAAGATAAGTAAAAATAAATTAAACACTGGTGCAGGAGGTCAATTATGAAATGAACAAACTGAGTCCATGACAAACCAACTTATTTGATGACCGAAGAGAATGAAACCCAATGTATGCTACACGAATTGCTTCAGACTAACAATGTCCAATTGCCAACAACAAATGAACATGCTACCAAAGAGACATTTAAAACCGAGATGTGAAAAGCAAATGGCCATAAACCTATCAAACCATACAAGTATACGACAAATATTATTATGTCACACACTACACAAAGTCACAAACTGTAAAACCCATATGTCAGTATCTCAACTGCATAAAGCTATCAAATAATCACTTGATAACGCAAAGGAAATGGGATTACCGTCAAAGATTTCACATATGCCAGAACAACTTTTTCATTGGAAGTTAGAACCTTCTCTGCTTCCTCTGTTGTTGTAATGTTGTATACACTAGGCCCTGTCTTCTTTTTAATCCATGTCACAATAGCTTCCCTGACAAAATATAAACAACAATAGTAAGTCCAAATCCAATAATTTCAACATCAAATTTACCTAATTAACTGATGCAGTGTGTTTTTGTCAATAAAAAGGAAGAACAACAATCGAACACTCAGGAAATATGATATAGAAGATGAAACTCGACAAAACTGTAGCAGTTCAGGAGGCTCTTGAGTTAAGACAACAAAAGCTATTACCATCCCCAACCCGGCCACCCCCACCCCAAAAGAAAAAATGCATGATAAATGATCCCAGATTTATTTTCATTATTAACTTTCCTCATTCAAATCAAAGAATCCTCATACTTCCATCCCAAGCTCATACATTAAAATTGAAAGCATTTCCAAAAAATGCGGAAATGCCAAATCAAACAAGGCAATAAACTCCTCCAATCATAAACCCACGACTCACCAAATATATATGGTACAAATTTCAACTAATCAATAATCAATCCACTTTTACGAATTTATTAAGTACTCACTGTACTCAGTATTCTAACATAATCAGGAGAGGGCCAGTTCCATTCACTTGATCAATTATTCATAACATCTAAACAAATTTCTTAATTCACAAAATGGGAATCAAGTACTCCGTAGTCCGTACCATGTAAAGTAAAAAAAAATCAAGCCAAATTTATTAATTAATGAAATGAAATAAGAATCTTCCCGAATCACAAAACAGGAAACTGAATTACTAAAATTGAATAATAGCACGAATCAAAAACCCCCAAATCATTAATCAATCACCTTAAAATTAAACTGAAAACTAACATTCCTAAAACCAAAATAAAATCAAACAAAAACCAGATTAAATATTTAAATTCAATTAAAAAAAATTGAATAATCAATTGAATAAATAAACCAACAAATAATCTTACTTGGTACGTTGGCCATTATAGACCTTATGTTCGCCATCAACAAAGAAATAAACAGTAGGAAAACCCTGAACGTCAAACTGATGAGCAAGCTCATTCTCTTCAGTCGCATCAACCTTCGCAAGTACTACATCGACGCCATCCGATTTAAGCTGAGTAGCCGCGGCGGCATACTCCGGCGCGAGTGATTGACAATGTCCACACCAAGGCGCGTAGAATTCCACCAACACATACTTGTTGCCTTCAACCACATCCGTAAAATTCCTCTCCTTCAAAACGACGACGTCTTTTTCGTCTACTTGAGGGACCGCGTACTCCTCCGATTCTTCATCATCGCCGCCGAATTGCGACTCATCAAAATCGCCGAAGTTTTCGTCGTCAAATTCATCTGCCTCTTCTGACTCGTCGTGTTTGTGCGGGGACGTGACATCGGCATCACCGGTGTTGTCATCTTCTTCAAGGAAGCTGAGGTCTTCATCGAGATCATCATCGGCGACGGTGTCGATGGTGGAGAGAGAGGGGGAGGAGAGAGAAAGGAGGAGGAGGGAGGAGAGGAGGAGGGTGAGAACGAGTCGACTCGGCATTGTGGAAAACGCGTGATCCGAGGTTGGGAAATGTGAAGGAGGAAATGGTGGAAGAAAAGTGAAGTGAAGTGAGATCTGAAACTTTCTTGGAGTGAGTGTTGTTGTAATAGGGCTTAAGAAGTTAAGAGTGATACTGTAAATCAAATCAGATTTAATTTTTTTTTTTAGTTTTGGCAAATGCTAAATAGGGCTAGTGACGTTGGTTAAGAAATATTTCCCGAGTCCCGTTTAATTTACCTTATTCACAAATTCTTATTTGTTGTACAATAAATATTGTACATCGGAGTAAAAGTTAACTCAAAATGCTTAAAAGTTAAGTTTATATATGTAAAAATTATCTATTTTTAAATGATTTTTTTTTTCATTTTAATAAAACTTATTTCTTCAAAATCACTAATAATGTATAAAATTAATCATTTAACCCTTTAAAATATTTATCTATCAAATATTTTTTACTAATATAAAAGTTAATCAAAACTAGGTAAAGTTACAAAAAAATGAGAAAAGTTATCTTGGTGTACAATAAATTTATTGTACACCTTGTGCGCACAAGACCTTTTGTACCTTATTTCTACTGATTTGATATGACTTATTTTTCTGATTATATTTGATTTGATCAGATATAATCTAAACCAATCTGATCTGAACTGATCTATCTAAATGAATTTGATTTTTTCAGAATTAAGATGTCCATAAAAATCTACGGTTGTTAATATTAAACGATTTACAGGTAAAATTAATGTTATTTATTATGAAATATTATGCGAATGCCCATTATACCCCTAGTATCTTTCCAGAATATTCAAAATCTTAGAGTTTATTGTTCTCCAAGTAAACCATATTATATGTTATATATACTTAATTGTTCATGAAATAATACACACAGTTGTTTCTCCCTATTTCTCCTCTATTTCTCTTTATTTCATAACACGTTATTAGCACCAAACCCTAACCGAAGATCCATGAGAAACCATCGTTGCTTTATCAATAAGATGGGTCTTATTACCAAGTTGATCGCTAATGATCCTTTTATCTATAAGATGGGTCTTTTTTCGAAGTCGATCGATAATGTCTTCATAGCCTGCAACATCAGGTTAGTTATTTCGAATGTATGGTTTCGAATTACTAATTTGTACCATAATTTCCTATAAACCCTCAAATAATATCTGCAAAAAGTTGTTAAATTTGATGATTTAGCATTTGGGTGTTATGTCAGAATTGCTACTTTTTTTTTGGCAGTTAAGAACTGCTACATTAATTTGGATGATTTGATAGACAAGTTGATTTCCATTTTCCATATGCTTCCTTTATAATTGGCGATATCTGCTAGTTTATTGTGATTGGAAAACTTAATATGTTGTTTATAAGTACAATCACTATGGGTTGTGTCAAACCAATTGAGATTGACATGAGTGGTTAAGGGTCTCTTGCTCCTTAACCAAGGTCTCGGGTTCGAGCCTTGGGAATGGAAAAAATCTCAATTGGGAGGGATGCTGCCCATCGAGGTACACATGCAAACTCCCGCGGGAGATTAGCCCACTCGCCGAATGCTGTGGGAACCCCTCGTAGTAGAACCAAAAAACTATGGGTTGTGTCAAAGGACCAACTCAACCAAAAGCTTAAGTTGATGGTTGAGTTGGTCCTTTGACATGGTATCAGACTAGGTAATCTCCAACCCTAATAGTCGTTCTTCTACCTCTTCTCTTCATCTTCCTCTTTGAACCTACGTACTATTTGCAACCATGTCTGACTCTTCGTCCAAATTTCATTATGCACTCTCCATCACCAACGTCAAATCCCTCATCACCATTACTTTGGACAATGAAACCGATCTTTATCATTCATGGTCTGCTCTATTCAAGGTTCAAGCCCGGGTGTAACACCCTAATAATTCCTTGCTTTTATAAAACCATTTTCCAACTTAAAATAAAGGAATTACTAGAGTATTACCGCCACCGTGATAACGGCTAAGGCTATTACCAGAATTACGCAGCGGAATTAAATGTCAACGAACTTTTAAAAAACATAATAAATGAAATATCGAGGCCTCCTACAATTTGGAACCATAATGGCCCAAAACCCAAAGTATAAATAATTCAAACATAATTAAAATATTAAATAAAATAGTTTCAAAGAACGAAAACATGCAACTCTCTCAATCATCTCAAGCCACATGATTTCGATCGTACTTGATCTACCAACCTGCTATATTAATCTACTCCCCAACAATGCAAGTGCAAATGATGGATCATCATAGGGTCATTAAGGCAAAGGCCATGACCAGTAACACACAAAGCACGTAGTCAGCAAAAGCTGAGTACTTACAAGAATAGAGTGAAACAAAACTAATACATCCATCACTCACTAAGTACTAATCAACATGCCAAAAGCCATATAATAATTAACAACCAATCATGAATACAAGACTCGACTCGTGACTCGACTCTTGATTCACAATTTAATTAGAATAAGCTTCGAACGGGCCAAAAGAATAATCCACAAAGGGAAAAAGGTGATGGGAGCCAACCATACACCAAATATAATAATAATAATAAAAATCGGGCCATACCGAGTGTCGGGCCATACCGACGGAATTCCTGCGCATAATATAAATGAAACAACGTCTTGTATCATTAGTAGGAGTACGAGCTTTCCGGCAAGACTCCCCCCATTGTTCATACTCAAGGTATATACGTTCCAAGAGTTTTGAAGCTTGTTCGGGTTGCACTTTACATTTATTAATATTTTATTCAAGGCGAACTCAAGACTCGACAATGTACACACATACAATTAATAAACGACAACCAAAACAATCTTATTTTAATGCTTTAAGACTTGTGATCAACCAAACAAGACACTTGTGATATTACTACCATGTTCCTCCTCACCAAAGTGAGACTCCACATCATGCACATTAACATGAGGGTTGTGCCCTTGCACGACAAATCCTAATTCATTTCATACATAATATTCCCAACTGAACCCTACATGTGCGGTGGCTTACGTGAGCTAACCTTTCACATGTGGTAAAATAAATAGTACGACGAGGTACAGATAAATGGCTCAAAGTATGCTAGACATCCCGTACAATAGCATACAAATAAATAATCCATCCCTTGCATGTGAATTGAACCATACATGCATAAATATTGAACAACATGATTGACAATGAAATCCATACTCATAATAATTTCAACATGCTTGTTCAACAATTAATCCAACAAATTCAACATCACAAATCACATGCTCGTTCATCAAAATAAACATGATTCCACATAATGTAATTCACATCATCAACAATCATGTAATGTCATTGACAAAAAGGTGTGATATCCCTAGACTTGTACGTACCTTGAATACCTAAGCGTAGGGGCCACTTTGCAATAACGAGCACTCAACTAGAAATCACCTCCTATCATCAAAATAATGAAACTTAAATTATTTCCATGTTCATTAAATTTCCAGCAACTTTATAAGAATTAAAACTTCCTTTAGACTTTAGAATTCAATCGTTTTTCAATAATAAAGTCGTCTCAATTTGCAAAATCAATCCCTAGTACAAAAACATACTTTTTCCGCATTTAAAATCAATAAAAATCAACACTTTAAACCTTTATTCAAATCTGAAAATATAATTGATTATCATAATTAAAATCATCACCTAATTATGCTAATCAATTGACTCATTAGGTCTAGGTTAAAACCCTAACTTGAAAATCCCAATAACACTAGTTTAATATCATAAAAATCCATGCTTTATTAAATAAACAAATCTGAAAATTCATCCTTTAATAATTAAAACAAACCTAATGAATCACAACACACAAATCCCCAAACCACGGTATTCATAACCGGTTCCCAGCATTTTAATTACTCAAAACAATATTAATATAATAATTTAAAATACGGAAGTTAAATAGAATAGGTAAGGAAGAAGAGAATTATATAAATCCGGCCTATAGCACGGAACAATCACGAATTAGGGTGATTGGGCGAAAAAGGAATTGAATTACGAACACAAACAACACACACGTCGTGTGTGCGCGCGCGCAGGCGAGAGGGGCAACGAGCAAGGGCTGCGCGCAGGGGCTGGGCGCGAGGGCTGCAGGCGCGCGCTGTGCGCGAGGAGAGAGCGAGAGAAGGCGAGTGTGGGTGCTGGCGCGCGAGGGCGAGAGAGGGAGTGTGGGTGTGGCTGGCGCGAGCAACGCACACAACAACAACAACAGCAGCACAGCAGCAGCGCGAGGGCGCGCTGGCTGGGTTCGAGCAAGAGGGAGGGGCGAGCAGCACACGAGGCACGACCGTGCTCGTGCTGTGCGTGCGGGCGGACCGAACCAAAGAGGAGAGAGAGAGGGGAGTGTTGGGCAAGAAATCAAAAAGGGGCTTTATGAAATTTTAGGGGTTTATTTAATGATGGGGAGTCCTATTTATAGGCTCCCTAATCCCTTGATGGGCTAGGCTTAGGATATTTGAGTTGGGCTTAGGAATTAAATGAATTGGGCTAGTTTAGGATTTAAATTGAACTGTTTGGATTGGGCTCGTTTAATAAAACGAATTGGACTTTTTATTTAAAACCCGAAGCTTTAAAAATCATTTGCAACTCATTTAATTTCCCGACTCAAGAATTAAATTTGTTTCGTAATTAATTAAAATAATAAATATTCTAATTAATTAAAATACATTAAATACATTTAAATATTATTTAAATGCTAATAAATCGTAAAATGCTTTATAAATATAATAAAATATATTTATAAATGTTATAAAAATACGAGGTATTACACCGGGTGCACAATTTGCTTCACCACATAATTCCACCTACCGAAACTGCGACCAAGGGTAAGGTGGATGCACTCCGGGAAGCGGATACTGATCTCTACGATCGTCTGGATGCCGCTGTGTTGCAATGGATATACGGCACCATTTCTCCTGATCTTCTTCTATCTATATTGGTCAAGGACGACACGGCCGCACAAGCATGGAAACGGTTGGAGACCGTCTTTCAGGACAACAAAGGTTCACGAGCCACTCAACTCGAGGAAGAATTAGCACAAGTCTCTCTTGCTAATTTTTCTACCGCAGAAGCTTATTGCACCCATGTCAAGTCATTGGCCGGTCGGCTTGCGAACGTGGATGCACCGATCTCAAACAGCCGTCTGGTCTTACGGCTCGTTGCGGGACTACAAGAGGCATACTCCGGTATAGTGGATTATATTCAAAATCAAGACCCCATTCCTCCTTTTGAAAGGGCTCGTTCTCGTATTAAACTAGCCGAACGAACCATGAAAGGTAGGGCAGCTAAGGAAGACGGTGGTGCTACTGCAATGGTGTCTACGGCAAGAGGCTCTGACACTACTGGTAACAATTCATCCCATAATCAAAATATTTTTTATAATTCATCAAATGTAAGGCATCACAACAACAATAAAAACAAAAAGAAAAATTATGGGAAGGGCAATAACAACTCCAACCACGGGAACCACCGTGGTGGAGGTGGTGGTGGCACACAGCCAACCGGCAGCGATGCTGGCCAGACATGGCAGCCACGGCCAGTTTATGTTCTGTATGTGTATCCTCCTTATGGGCAACAATGGGTGGCCCCCCCATGTCCATACCCTGTAGCCCAAATGCAACCTCCGCCAAGGCCTTCTCATGGGCCTGGCATTTTGGGCTCTCGCCCAACACAACAAGCTTATGCAATTTCTGGTATGAATCCAACATACGGTTACACACCAACCGATATTGAAGCGGTTATGCACACTTTTGCTCTCACTCCACCAATTGGAAATTGGTACATGGATACCGGTGCAACATCTCATATGACCTCGGATCAAGGTACTCTCTCTTCTTATTTTAATTCGAGCAATAATAATCATCACATTGTTGTTGGTAATGGGCATGTAATTCCAATTCATGGTTACGGAAATGCTAAATTCCCCCCACCACATCCTCCCTTAACCCTAACCAAAGTCTTACATGCACCCAAACTCATTAAAAACCTTATTTTGGTCCGAAAGTTTACCACTGGTAATTTGGTTTCTGTCGAGTTTTACCCATTTGGTTTTTGTGTGAAGGATTTGCGGACGGGGAACCACCTAATGAGATGTGATAGCACTAGATACTTATACCCTCTCTCCAAAATTTGGGAAAATACTTCAAAATCTCACTCGGCTTTCAATGCCGTGACTTCTGATCTTTGGCACAATCGTCTAGGGCACCCGGGGACTCGTGTTTTAGATTCTCTTCGTTTAGAAAATTTCACTCAATGTAATAATGCCAAGCAATCTTTTTGCTCTTCTTGTCCTTTGGGGAAACATATAAAATTACTTTTTTATGATTTGAAAACGTTTACTGCTTTTCTTTTTGATATTATACATAGTGATTTGTGGACATCGCCTTTAGCAAGCTCTAACGGTCATCGTTACTATGTATTATTTCTTGATGATTTTAGCAAATTTCTATGGACCTTTCCCATATCTAAAAAATCACAAGTCTTTTCACTATTCACTACATTCCATTCTTTTGTAAAAACTCAATTTGAAAGGCCCATTAAGAACTTTCAATGTGACAATGGTAAAGAATTTGATAATGGACCACTTCAAATGTTTGCAAAATCAAATGGTATGCAATTCCGCTTCTCTTGTCCAGACACATATCCTCAAAATGGAAAAGCGAACGTCATATTCGTTCCATAAACAACATCATCCGCACCTTACTTGCCCATGCTTCGATGCCTCCATCTTTTTGGCACCACGCTCTAGCTATGGCCACTTATCTCTTGAACATTCCCCCCACCAAGGTGTTACATTCTCGTTCACCAACTCAAATTCTCTACCAAAAAGACCCCACTTACTCGCATCTCAAGGTTTTTGGGTATCTTTGCTTCCCTCTATCCCCATCCTCTACGATCAATAAGTTACAACCACGGTCCACCCCCTGTGTTTTCCTTGGTTACCCCCCGATCATAGAGGATACAAGTGCTATGACATTTCAAGCCGAAAAATATTTGTGGCTAGACATGTTATCTTTGATGAATTAGTTTTATATTTGCTAAAATCCACACTCCAACTCCTCATTGCTATAATTTCTTGGATTTAAATGAAATAATGGAATATAACCCATTACCCATTCATCACATGCACAATATTGATGCAGTGGCCCGTGCTGAACAGCCCAATCCAGAGCCCAATCCGGAGCCTAACTCCCCTACTGCACCCCCCGTAAATTTTTGGATGTACCCGTGTACAGCCAGAGCTGGCTGTACCCCATCCAAAACGACATCGTTTTGTGTTGTTTAAATAAACATTAATATAGTGGTATAAAAATGAACATTTACTATTTTGGAAATGAACATTTATTTATTTATTGGAATAATTACTTTTAATAATCCAACCTTTAAGCGATTTTCCAAAATTAATCCAACCTTTTGATTATTATTTATTAATCTAACCTTTATACCCCTTTAACTTTTATTACTCCAAAAAACTTGGAACCGGCTAAACCTGTTTTTCATTAAGTCTTTTTCATTACTCCTCCACCCACCTTAATCAAGATAACTTTTTTTATTATTCTTTTTTATTTTTATTCAATCATTCATCTTCAACCGTCTAACACCATTACCCACATTTTCTCTCCTGCATCTTCATTTTTATTTCCAACCATCATCAACACCCTCGCCCCCATTCACACCCTATTTACAAATTCCAACCTCATTCAACCTCCCATCAAAACCGATAAAACACTCTCCATTCGCGTTGGGCTGGTGTTGGGGTGGTTATGGCCAGGCGGAAGAGGTTAGGAGAGAGAGTGGGGTGGTGGTTTTCCCTGGGTAGAGTTGTTTTCGGAGTACATATCTTGGTGTAAGATTATCTCTCAATTGCTATTAAATTTCATGGGTTACTTGATTTATTAATGGCAGATTAAGAAGATAAAGATAATTGTTGTTCAACTGGGAATAATGTAGACATCTGCTTGGTGAAGTCTTTTGTAATTTCTTTAATAATCTCTTGTTATTATGAACTTGTTATGTGCTCGATTTTCTGGTTAATTCTATCTTCTTATTAACTTATTAATGGCGGAGTATGAGAAAGAAGTTAATGGGTGTTAAATTTATTGATTATAATGTCGAAATTGATTTGGGGGTTTTTATAATTAATTTAGGATACCATGATTTTCCTGAAATTGAATTTGTATTCATCGATTTGATTGTATTTGTAAAAAAATTGTGTCTTGAATCCTATGGTTATGACGAAGGAACCAAGATTTGTTGGCACTTCAATATCTTCAAATGTTCCCAGCAACCCATTTATACGAAGAACTTGAAATTGTTAAAAGAGAAACGATATTGATGAAATACTTTTATCAAACTTTCCCAAAAAAAATCCAATTTTTTATCAAATGTTCAAGTATTCCCCTCTTGAAACTCATATGAACCGTCCAACAAATCAGAAACCCATTTTCTTGGAGAATGAAGCTAAGTCTTCAATGGAGGTGAAGGAAGATGATGAAGGGGGATGAGGTGTGAAAGAACAAAGAATCAGAGAAGTGCAGAGAAAGAAAAAAAAGAACAAGGGAGGAATTTAAGGAATCACGTGAGAAATGGGCCCACAGGCAAAATTGTAACTGTTACATGCCACATCATCAATTATGACCGGCTTAACCTGGTAGGTAACCTGTAAGGAGCAATACAAGTTAAAGGGGTATAAAGGTTGGATTAATAGATAATAATCAAAAGGTTGGATTAATTTTGGAAAATCGCTTAAAGGTCGGATTATTATTTTGGAAATAAACATTGACTATTTTAGAAATGAACATTTATTTACTCTTTCAAAGATGAACATTTATCTAATTATTTGGAAATCCTCATTTGTTCAACCAATTTAGAAATGAATATTACTGATTGTGAAATGAGTATTTACTAATTTTCAAATGAATATAAACTATGTTATTACATTGAGCATTATATTTACATATAAGGTGTAATGAAATTATGTCAAACAACATAGTTTACCAAAAAATGAACATTTTAGCCATTGCCTATGTAAAATTGTAGTTGAATTACAAGATGCTGGTACAAATCATCCTCTTATTTTTCTAAATCTTGAATCTTACTTTTGATGTAGTATTGAGTTCTCGTACTTCTGAATGTGTCTATGAAGTGTGATTTGAACACAATATTTAACCTTCGTGGTTTCAATTTCCTCATTGTTGTAGGCTGAAAATGAAAAGTGTAAGTAATTTGATATGATGATCACAACTAATTTAAAAATGAACATTTACTGATTTGAAAATGATGAGCATGCAAAATGTTTAAATGATAATATACAAGAATAATCAATGTGAATTAAAAAATATATACAAAAAATGTGCTTATACTTGATCGAACATTCAACATCTTATAAATGTACATGCTCAAAATGAATTTTAACATGTTGAACTGTTATCATATAAATCAAGCACAATTAACATCATAATCATTTTATAAATGAACATAACACTTCCTCAAAATGAATATACACAATTTATATATGTATTATTTACTAAAGTCAATATGAAAATGTGTTTTTGAAAATAAAGAGAGAACTTATAAAAAAATGAACTTAAATAGTTATACATTGAACATCATACCTCTTACTTTTTCATAATTTGAACATAATACTTTATGATAATGAACATTTTATTATCAGAAAATGAACATTTTATTATCCGAAAATGAATATTTTATTATTAGAAAATGAACATTTTTAAGTTCCACAACTTAATCAAGTTAACCATGATAAGTTTATTCTTTATAATAAGTAGATGTGAACATCATAATCTCGGAAAATGAACATCATACCTCTTACTTTTTAATAATTTGAACATAATTTTTTTTGATAATGGAACATTTTATTCTCAAATGATGAACATTATTAAGTTGCATTACTTAGTCAACAAACACAATTTTAATCTTAATAAATAAGAATATATATATAAGCATTTAAATATTACAAAATGAACATAATCATGCATTCGATCATATGAACCTCGAAAAAATATAGATCTAAACAATAAACAACATTTTAGATCATTTTTGGGAAAAAAAGTTGGCAAGAAAATTGAGATGTCAACCAGATTTTATTTAAATCACTTACATATTAACAAAATCAATTTTAAGAAAAATAAAATATTATACACAACAAAATGAACAATTTATTCTCATAATATGAACATTATAAAGTTCCATAACTTAATAAACAATTATGTATATAATCTTCATAATAAAATGATATGAACTTCAGAATCTTACAAAATGAACATAACTATATATAAATATGAATATTTTGAAAAATCTGGATCTGAACATAAAAATTTCTAGACCCGATTTTTGAAGAAATTTTGCAAGAAAATGGAGATAGAATATGGAGATTCAACCAGAAAATTTCTAAACCCCATAAAAATTGATGTGCGCACAAATGTATAACATAAAAGGAAAAATCTATTGAGTTATCAAAGACATGCTTCTAATCAACATGTAAATTCAATCAAAAAAAAAAAAAAAAAAAAGAAATTAACAGCAAAAAAAGGAGAAAAGAAGTTTACCGCTAGTGGCAACGACTTTGTTGTCGTGAATGATAAGGGCAGCGCAAACGCAAGCGGATTTTCCGATTGTCATTGTTACTTGAGAAAAAAAATCACGTAAAAACGTGGAGAGAAAAACTTTTGAGGAGAGAGAAATTTAAGAGAGAGAAACTTTGAGGAGAGAGAAAACAAAAATGAGTGATTTCTGGTTTTTCAAAAATTTATATGCAATTTTTTTTAAAGAAAGCACATGCCTATATAGCTTTTTTATTTTCTTCGGGAGGGGGTACACCAATAGATGGCTATACCCTGGTATAGCCATTAGAGATATCTGCACCCCCATCTCCACCAAAACCAATTCGCCAATCCACTCCCTCCTCTCCTATTCAAATCAGAACTGGGATCCCACCTCCTCAAGCCCAAACTCCCCCTTGCGGTTCTACTGCTTAGGTCCGGACTGGGCCATCATCTCCCCAGGCCCATTCCGCCTCCCCACCCCTTAACTCTCCCCAACCATCTCCACAGAACAACCGGCCTAGCCCAATTAATCCCATCCTTCATAGAATGACCACACGGGCTCAAAATAGTATATTTCGACCCAATCAGAAGTACTCTTCCAATTTTAACACCGAGACCACCAAATTCATCTCTCCCATTCCAAAAAAAAAACCTATTGATGCTCTTCGTGACTCAAATTGGAAAGATGCAATGCAAAATGAATTTAATGCTCTAATTAAAAATAAGACTTGGGAATTAGTACCTCAACCTGTTGATATGAATATTATTCGTTCTATGTGGATTTTTCGTCATAAAAAGAAATCTGATGGTTCTTTTGAGAGGCATAAGGCCCGACTTGCAGGTGATGGCAGGTCTCAACAAAAAGGGGTTGATTGTGAAGAAACTTTCAGTCCGATTGTCAAACCGACCTCCATTCGAGCAGTTTTGAGCATTGCATTGTCTCATTCTTGGCCTATTCGTCAACTTGATGTCAAGAATGTCTTTCTACACGGAAATCACAATGAAACTATTTACATGCATCAACCAATGGGGTTTAGGGATCCTACATTTCCCCATCATGTCTGCTTATTGAAGAAATCCTTGTATGGCCTAAAACAAGCACCTCGTGCATGGTATCAACAATTTGCAGATTTCGTGGCTACTCTTGGCTTCTCTCACATCAAATCTGATCACTCTCTTTTCATCTACCGTCGAGGTACTGATATTGCTTATTTATTATTATATGTTGAGACCGTCCTTAGGTTTAGAACTTTGCATGTTGCATTCATATTCATGTTAGTGTGACAACGTGCTTTGTTGTGCATATTGTCTGGGGGTCTTTGCATGCGTGAATGGCTAACCCCGAGATCTAGCTTTGCCAAAACCTTTAGCCTCCAACTAGGAAAACCCAACCTTCTAGGAGCATCATCAAGTCTCATGCATAAATCGTCGATTAGGGTCATCATTTTAGGAGTGCCACCGTTCAATTCAAAAATCCCTAAACACGCCTGACGCAAAAAAGCCTCACCTCTTTGAGTCAAGCTAAGGCGTTATAATGTCGAAATTCTGAGTAAAAAACCCTTGGTCATTTCAATTCCAATTTCAAGAGCACACGCTGAATTTTTAAGTCTAAATTTCAAATAAAATTCCGAGTTTCAAATTCAAGTTTCAAATACAAATTTCCGAGTCCAATTTCCAAATACAATTTCGAGTCTATACCTCGCCATACAAAATTCAAACTTCAAGTGTCAAATACAACTCCGATTTTCAAATCCAAATTTCAAGTGTCAATTTTTGGGTCCAAATTCAAAATCGCCACGTTCAAACTACAAATTCCAAATCCAAAAACCTTTGCCATCCATCATTCAAGTTCCAACTACGAGTCAAAAGTTGTGCCTACCCCTATCGAGTCAAAACCCTCAAAATTCAAATTCCAAAATAGCTTCCAATCGGGTTGAAAATCCCCTGAAATATTCCAATTAAGTACAAATTTCAAATTCCATCGGGTTGAAACTCCCCTGAAATATTCCAAATACGAATTTCAAATTCCATCGGGTTGAAACTCCCCTGAAATATTTCAAGTACAAATTTCAAATTCCAATCGAGTTGAAACTTCCCTGAAATGTTCCAAATGCGAATTTCAAATTCCATCGGGTTGAAACTCCCCTGAAATATTCCAAGTACAAATTACAAATTCCAATGGATTGAAAGACGATTTTGGTAATATTTTAGTCAAATATTAGATCAGGTCCCGTCACGCCCGGATATTCAAAATTTATTATTTGACCATCTTTTTTTATCAAATATTTAACTGAAATATTTACCCCTTAATCTATTGCGTAATTAATAAATCTCAAACATACTCATTCTATCATATAATATACGGAGTACAATTTTCGTCCTACTACGTATTATATATTTTATATTATGATTTGACCAAAATATTTGGTATGCTTAATATACTAATTTGACCAAAATATTGAGTAAGAATATTTTCTATTATTGATATGACGATTAGATTAAAATATTACCAAAATTTTCTAGTAATGTCATATTCCATAATCCTATAATTTTTTCTATATATAAACATTTATACAAAAGGAGAGAAAAATATATATTTTTCTAAAAAATCGATATTTTTATTTAGGAAAGCTTTTTTGGTGGGAAAATTTTGCACCAGGAAGTGACACATGTCATTCATATGTTCCTGATTTAGTATACTGTAATAGAAGATTCATATCAATAATAAAAAGTAATATTTAATCAATATTTTGATCAAATTAACGTATTACAGAGTAAACATTATCGTATATTTTGATCAAATTATCGTATGAAATATATAAAATACATTACAGGTTAAATGAGTATGTTATACATTTATTACTCCCTCCGTCCTGGAACACTTGAAACGCTTTCCTTATCGGGCCGTCCCGGATTACTTGAAACGCTTCTAAAAATGGAAACTTTACATAATATTTTATTATTTTCTCACCTTACCTAAAGGCCCACCAACAACTCTACTACCCCAAATAAACATTAAAAAATTCATGACCCCACCACATCCCACTATCTATATTAAAAAAAATACCTCACTACTACTCCCTCCGTCCCATAATATAGTGCCCGTTTGACCAAAATCACGGTTATTAAGGTAAAGGATAACATTGATAATAAAAACAATAATGATTTGTACTTTCAAGATAAAGTAAATGTTAGTTGGCAAAAATGGAGAGATAAATTATAGATTAAAGGTGTGTACATAATAAATAGGCCTAAAAAGGACAAAAATCAAGCACATGGGTTGAATAAAAGTCAAAAAGTACAATTTTCAAAGTAAAAATTAATGGTTTAAAATAGAAATAGGCACATCATTTAGGGACACCATTTTAGGAAAACAGGCACTATATTATGGGACGGAGGGAGTAACTACTTTCAATTAAATAAGAAGTTAATTATAATGAATTAAACTCCGTGCCGGTCAAACGGTTTCAAGTATTCCGGGACGGAGGGAGTAATACATTAGCTCCAACGTGTTTGGGACCTAATTTAGTTTATATGTTTTTTGTGAAAACCAAACCACCAAAAACTCAACCTACGAAAGCCGGCTACTGCTGTTGAAGAAGAAACAACAAACACACACAATGATCAGCGTTCTTGCTCAGGTTTTGATTTCATTCATTTCTTCATCCTTTAACACTTCCAATCATTATGAAAATAAATTACGAAAACACAAATTTGATCTTGTTTTTTTGTTTGTTTGTTGCTTTGTGCAGGAGCGATTACTTGGTGCTGCGCTCGGAAGTGCCTTGACGGCTGTCGTCGTTTTCGAAAATCGACGAAACATCTACAAAACAATTTCTGAGAACAATGCTAAATTCGACAATCATTCACAGGTTACACTCGAAATGCTGTTTTTTTTGTTCCAACATTTTGATTTGGATGCCGTTTGCCTTTCAATTTTAGAACCCTAGAAATTTTCCTTTTGATTTTTGGGGGTAATTGCGACTTTACTTGTTGGGGTTGTTTTTTTTAGTGATTGATGTGAAATTCAATTTATTTACAAGTCAAATTTAGGAGGGATTGGTCTTGTCAACCTTTTAGTTGATTATTTTATTGCTGCTTGATGTCGATTGTCTCTTTGAAGTTTTGGAATTTAAGGATTTAATTGTGAGCCTGTCGCAATGTGAATGTGATGATTTTGGTATTGATGGAGAGACCACTTAAAATTCAGTGTTGTGTAGGCATCTTTTGAAAGTCTCTGTACTTCAAAGGTGTCGTAGAAACGTTGGCTATTTGATGGACTTTATGAATCTTATGTAGGTCTCTCCTAGTCTCCTTCAACAGAAGTAATGAAATGAAACTTTACACCAACGTGCCTGATCGTTCATTACCTTGATAGTTTGTTCCCGTGGTAGATGATGTTCTTAATTATCTCCTTATCCATGTAGTTTGAGAAGCCCTATACGTTGAAGCAACATGGTCAGATTCAGGTGTAGAAAGTGTAAAAATGGGAACTTCAAGTAATAGGACTATCTTTTGTCACCCATCAAAAAACCATGTAAAAGTTCTCTTTCTATCATCAATATCTTAAGCAACAGCACTAGTAATGATAAGCTTGAAATTTTGAGCACAAGTTGAACTTCTGGAACACTCCCTGAGCATGACTTGGAGATTAAAATGATATCATTCCTTTAGTGATCTTTTTTTGTATTGATTTGATAACCCGTGAATTTCAGCTTTTTGAAAAGGGATTGCTGGTTGTGACGAAAATATCATTTACATCCACAAATGAAAATTCTTTAGGTGTCTTACAGAAATGCTAACACCTGGATGTACCTAGATTCCCAGAGTTCTATTATTGTAAAGGTAATTATGGAGATGATTGTTGCCATGCTATCTAGACTCCTGGAGTTCTATTATTGCAAAGGTAATTACGGAGATCATGGTTGCCATACTATTATCTTCCCCTTTTCATTAATTTTTCATCGCTAGCTAGGCAGCTACTTATGCTCATCCTCTTGTAAGATCCATTAATAAACACAAATTTAACAATTTCGTAGTTTCCCAACTGTGCAATTGGAATGAATGCCTCCTCAGCCAATATTTCTCTTTTACCTACCACTCTTCGGCAACAAGCCTGGCTATGTATCTTATTCGCTTCTCCTTGGTTTTTCTCTTAACATCATGGCTCTTATTGCTTTCTTTTCTGCTGCTTCTTCTGGATAGCATAATTTCCCTAATCAATTACCTGATTCAGTGCCTTCTCAATCCTAGCTCTATGGCTCAAGATAAACAGAACAATGAAGCATATTTTAGTCTGTCAGTCTCATTGTAAAGATCATTAACACTTGGAAATTTATTCATCAAATTCAAACTCTTTTCTATTCAAAGCAGCATAGTTGATTGATAAAAAAAAAAAACACTCACAGGTGTGGATACACTAGGTTTCTATCCACTTCAATTATCCCACATGCTTACCTTAATTAAAATTCTGCTGGGAATATAATTGTTGAGTAATATTGCACATGCAAGAGCTTCAACGGTTCAACCTGATTTACTGTAGGCATTTTCTTTCTTTTATACATGGGTTTGGTCTTATTAAGAATCATACTATTCTTCCTTTTGTATAGTTGTTGCCTTGTTGATTGGCCGATTTTTGATAGGAACCCCTTGCCTGTAGGAAAAAATTATTTCATTTTGGATCCGAAGCTCAAAACCAATCAAAATCGTGTCTTATTCTTATCTTTGACCACCCTAATATGTTTGGGTGATTTAGGACATATGAGCTGTAAGGGATTGTTGTTGTCTTACATAATTGTTTATTGTAAAGTGAAATCTACCAGTTCTCGGAGATTTAAGTCGATAGCCATTTTCCTCTTCTGGAAGTGCTTAAATTTCTTACAATTATCAGAAGTTTTATTTTTCAAAAATTACTCCTGTGTCATGTCATATTCACTAATCAATCGAAGAAAAATAAGTACTTTGGTCAAGTGAAGGGGGCTTGATGGCTGGTGGTAATGCAATATTTGTGTGCACGACTTGATGCACTTTGTTAGGTCTTGGAATGGATTTATTTTGAAGTAAACAAGCTTGAAAATGTTGATTAGGACGATGAACATGTAAGTTGTTACGCTGCCCTCTTGTGTTCCAATTGGGTCTTCTCACATAAGTCTTCAAGCACCTTGGTCCGAATCATCCGACAGCTTGCAGATTGATTGGATTTTTTGTTCAATTCTTAGTCATGGACACCTGAACAATAGGGTCAAAAATATTTTGTCTAGATGCTGTAAAGTTGTTTCTCTTTATTAAAATTTTACACCATTATCACCTTGAAAACTCACCCCATGCTCCAAATGTTGTTTTATTTTTTATGTATTTTACCTGGGATCTTTTAGGTTAACCACAATCAACCTTTTTCTAGCTAGCACTTTAAATTTTGTTGAGGAGTCAACAGACACAACAACGAAATTTATGTTATGAGTTATTCTCGAATTATGTTCAGCACTACTTCCGCAATTTACTTTGATTGTATGATTACTTGTATCTTTAACAAGACACCAATTTTTCATGTCAATATATATATATATATATATATATATATATTGTATGATTACCATTTTTGTTTTCACTCTTGTGTTCTAAAGACACAATAACATTGGCTGTTCTTTTCCTTTTTAAAAAAATGTTGGTAAGGTTTGTTTCCTTCGTAAATTTGCTGGGTTGCATCTTGCGTCAGGTTGCATGTCTACAAAAAAATGACAGTATGTACCATTGTAACATTTATCATTGGACTTGTTATTTTAATTAACTTACGCCACTTTTCATTCTCTATCACTGCCTTTTTAAAGAGGTTTTACCTTACATAGATGTTTGGAGAAATTCGATTGTCTCTACTATTTTCTGGTTATAGCCATTGCTACAGCCTACAAGCCTACAACCATGTCGTCGATGTATAGTACATGATTGAGATTTTCCTTTCTCACTAAATTATCTCTGGTATTTGTTGCAATACCATTATTCATCTTCTTTCTTTACTTCATAGGTTTAACAGAGTCATTCAACTTATCATTGGTAATTGTCATGTTCAAACTCTTTGGCTTCGAGATGACTGATGACCTGATTGACCCCTATATGATGACATGGAACAATAATTCATTGTAGGAATTTCTTTGGCAAATGACGACGACTATAATGAAAATTTTGAGATGGGATCCTTAGCCATCATTGTAATTTTGTAAGTTAAAAAGATCCACCCCTTGTTGAGTTTAAAGTTGAACTTTGTTCACTTTATGTTTTTTTTAAGAGCTTTTAAAATAGTTTGTTTGGAACTGGTTGCATCAACAACTTTCTCAAACATGATACTCCATGTTGTCTAAGCGTTGATGATGGATGTTGCTATACTGGTATCCTAATTTATAAGCCTTGATCCTAATGTTGATATAAATTAGGATACCAGTATTACTGGCTGACTTTAGATCCTAATGTTGATAAATTTACTTCCAAGTCACCTCCTAGTTGTCATCGGCTATTCCTTGCTGGGTCACTTTCTTTTCTACTAATTGATTGCTTAGGGCTCTTTGTAATCCCCCTGCTTTGCTGTAAATATACTACCTATACCACCAAGGTGCACATTTCTTTTAGGTAGCCTATATGCTAAGAAACTCCACAGTTAAGCGTGCTTGGCTGGGAGTAGTCTTAGGATGTGTGACCTCTTTTCTAGGGTATGCACGAGTGAGGACAAAATGCGCCGGAAGAACTTGTGGTGGTCTGTGGGGCCAGGGCCAGTTTTGGTCCAAGATGATCATGTCGTGACAATTGGCTCCACCCTAATTAAGGTTAGGGTATTATAATCTTTTTGTTATATCTTGGATGTTTTTCCTTCTTGACTTTGGATCTTAGAACCCAAATACAAACAATCTAGGGTTGTACCATGGGATTGGTAAGGTGAAATGGGTATGTTGGCAAGTGCACCTAATCTTTTTTTTTTCTTCCTTTTCTCTGTTCTCTCCTTTTCTTAATTCTCTTTCTTTGCTTGGTTCAAAGTTATTTAATCTTGAGGCTCAATCTTGCATGTCTACGAAAACTCCTACACTTGTCAAGCAAGGATTGTGTCCATCATGATTCTCATGAGTGCCCACTTTGTCAAAGTTATCTTTAATTCATTGTGAAAGAAGGGACCAAGTGCCCTTGAGGTTTCAAGAAAATTGTTAAGTAGCTCTGTGGTTTTGAAAATTTACTAGTTACAAAAATGATTTCAAAATGAGACAACAATAAGTTCATAAATTTTTTTTCCGATGAAAACTAACAGCATTTTTTGAGTTTAATGCCTAATTTTCTTATACAAACGACTTTCACACCATAATTTAAACTGCATCAGCACTTTTAAAGGTTATCCCATGGAACTTTACAAATGAGAGATAGAGTAGATTGTAACAGATGATTTGAGGGTAGTTCTATAGGATTGGAGAAGAATATGCATCTCTCTTGGTATGTTGTTGGCTCCAAATAAATAAGCAACGGCAGTTTCGTCATTAATTCAGACAGATGCTTAAATTCCTTGAAGTTTGACTTATATTTGGAATTAATACTATACCTTAGGGTTACCTGGTAAAAATTTAAAGCCACAGGGCCATGGGGTACTAGTTAATTTTTTTAAATCTCAAGGAGACCCTGTGGAGAATCCTGTTTAGCAAACTCATGCTATTCTTTGATGTGACATTTATCTTCAATGTGACACTGATAGCACACAACATGACAACAATAAAAAAAAATGCTAGTCAAGCCAACGGCGAGCTGTGGTCAAAGATGAACTTTAAGGTAGCACTCACTGAGGAAATCCAGAGAGAGGCTGCAGCAAAGAACACCACTGCCATGCTGTGACAATCTGATCCCTATGCCTGAAAGCCTGGAAGTTTTGGATTGGTTAGGCCCTAAGTAATTAAACTACTTTTTCTTACTCCTAATCTTTATCCCTTTTCTCAAGGTTCAATCGACCCAAAAGCACAGCACAAGAAAAAGGAGGTGATACGAAAGTTCTTAACTCTTATGGAGTATATTTTAAAGACTCACAGGATTTTCGTACAGTCATACTTCTATACTTGTGCTAGTTAACCAACATACCGCTTTTAATAGAATATGAAGTTTCAAGTTTCCACTTGCCAAATGCAAAATAACCGTTAGGCGTTAGCTTTGTTTGTCTATAATGAGAAAAGGTAATAACTTTCACTACTAGTCTTTAAGTTCACTTTCTAAATCTGCCATGGTGGATGAGCTTATAATATGTGATCAATGTTGTTCAAAGGCATCATACATAAAACAGTTTGAGTAAATGAACATATATCTCACCTTGTATCTATGTTATTTCGCCAAATAGAATGTTTGAAGATTAGTTATCTCGACTTCTACCATGCATTAATTTTGTTCTTTGTGCTAATCCATGTGTTGAAGCTTGAAACCTTTGAAATGTTGCTAAAGTTTCGTGTTATGAGCTTATGACATGGAGTGTATTGGCAGCTGTAATCCCCGATTAGTAAAATTTTGCAATACACACACTAAGGAATGGAACATTTTGCTTTAGGCTCTTTTTCATTAGATGTAGTTATTGTTGGTTGAAAACAAGTTGTTTGTTGCCGAAGTTTTTTTTTGTTTAAAATCTAATTGAATCTCAAACCAAGCATTAGGGGGTTTGAGTTGAGAATATATAGAACCTTTTGTGTAGTTCTTGGTAACCTGTTGGGAATTTGGACGAGGTGTAGATTGTTATTGAAACCAACATATATCCTCATTCTGTGGAAACTGTAACCTTATTAAGGCTCAGGGGAGTCGCCTTGTCGTTTATCTTCATTTCACCAGAGTGGAGGAAAGAGTTTCCCAACAAATAATAGCTGTAGACTGTAGTTATACTTTTGGTGTTAATCTTTATAAGAAGAAATGAGTTACTCTTGAATGTCTTCGATGCAGGTGAAGAGGCCAATTTTTGAAACAAAATCATTCGAAGTTGCACATTTATGGAACAAAGCTGTACATAAGACTTTTGGGACTGTGATTGCATCTCTTAGTTCACGAGGGTGGTGAAATTGCTGTAATCTTTCTTTTGATTGAACTACATAAAAAGAAGAAGGATGATGTATGCAGAAATTAGCGTATGTATTCTTTCTGCAACTGTCTCATTTTGTACCTTACTTGAGTGAAGGAAGCCACGCAGTTGGTTATATGTGAGGTTGACATTCTTTGTATGACTGACATCGTATCCAAGTTAATATTTTACCATTACTGAAGTACATCTGTTTATAGGATGAACTCAGAGGTGCCTCTCCGTTATCACGGACTTCATATGAGTAGATTTGTTGCTAAAAATCTCTGAAAATTGTTGTCTTACCACGTCCTTTTTCACGAGCTTGTGGCCACGCTTCTGTCGAAAGCTATAGCAAAATTGTGTTTGTGTGCGTTTATGGGTGGGTGACTGACTGGGGTGGCAATTCGGGTCAATAGGTCAGGTTCGGGTTTGGTTTCGGGTCTATTTCGGGTTGTGTAAAAAAAATACCAGAAACATTGTAAAACTTAATATTACTATAAAATATGACAAATGGGTCAATCGGGTCGATTTCAGGTCATTCGGGTTCGGTTCAGGTTAGGTTGGGATTTCTCCCAGTAACTTCAGGTCGGGTTCGAGTCGGGTTATCAGGTCGGGTTATCGGGTCGGGTTAGGGATTGCCAGCCCTTGATTGTTGTGAATTTGTAACGCATTGACAACAAATGAACACCATCATTGCCCAGGGTATGCTGAGAAATTGTAATGTACTCCCTCTGTATTTATTTAAGAGATACACTTGCATTTTCCGGCCGTATTTATTTAAGAGATACACTTGCCATTTTTAGTAACTTATCAACCCCACCATCTAGTTAAATAATATATCTACACCCCACCCCCCACTCCCTAAAATAACATGGTCCCCACTTGTTTTTCTTATTAAAATATCTACACCCCACTTGTTTTATTACTTTATTTCATTCAATTCTTTTTTTTAATACCCGTGCCTGGCCAAGTGTATCTCTTAAATAAATACGGAGGGAGTATGAATTAATAGAAAATATTATTAGGTTCTCTTAATTGTATGTTTTCACTATGAAATCATGTTCAATTACCCGTGAATGCTTTGAAACAAACAACATCATTGCTAAGAGACCAGCTGAAACTTTACAAGGAATTAATTGGGTACTTAAATACATCTTTTTCCAATTGATTATATTCACTTGGGATTAACTTTGAATCCCTTCCTTAATCATGTTTACAACATTCTAATTTGTAACTGGCAGAGTGGTCGGGGATATGGGCATAAAGATAGACTATTCAGTACTCACAAGTTTGGCAAAGAAAACTGTAATGTATTGAATGAAATACTGATGCTCACAAATCTAACCTTATACACTAAACAACTAAATACAAGAAGCTCCTTGAATCAAAATAAATAATAAAAAAAAAGATAGGATCAACTAATGTCATAGTGAGTTATGGGGGAGGAGGGATTATAGTAGTCCCTCACATCTCCCATCCTCAAGATCCATTAATGTCATAGTACGTGGATGGAATTGAAAACTGTAGGCCTGAAGGCTGTAAAATACAGGCAAACAAAGAGTTCGATCATCCCATCTAATTAAACATCTGGTTGAACTGATTTAGTACGATTGAGATTTGTGTAACGAGTCTTTGCGACGTAGTAGATGCCCATTGCGAGGCAAAGAATGATAATGGCTGCAAAAGCAGGACCGGCAATCATACCCGCACCAAGAGTAGTTGTACGTGGTGCTGCTGCTGCTGCTGCTGCTTCTGATTGTGCTTCATGCACTTGAGCTGCTAATGGAATTGGTGCACAGTTTGATTTAGTACAGGAGTCTCTATGAGCGTTAGGGTGAAAGAAGTCATACGCTCTAGGAGACAACGCTGATGGGTACTGGTAAGCAAGGCCGTGGGGTGCTCGCTCTTGCGCTCTTACCTGTGAAAATATAGCGACACATAAGAGAAACAAGAAACAAATTCTTTGTATCATTTTTAATCTATAAGGGTTGGAGAGAGATATATAAAGAGTGGTTTTTTGTGTGTTTGATGTTTGTCATATATTGTGAGGCTTTAGATGAAGGGGTTTTATACTAAAGTATTTAGTGGGATTGTTGCTTGGCGTGAAATTATAGTAATGGCAAAGGAAGGATTGAGAAAGGGAACAAAATGATGGAACCAAGAAGTGGTTTCAATTATGGCAAGCTTTAGGTTAAAGATGATCGACTATCCTCGTGACTTTCAGCTCCTTGGTTTTTGCATGGGGAAATGTACACAAGAATTACATGAATAACATATATACCATTCTCTTTCATCCTTGGTTTTTGAATTGGGTTGCTAATTGTTTAGTAAAGCATAGTTATTACATTGCCCTCTTTTGCGTGGTACTTGATATCATGCATACCTCTGCTTCATTACATTATTAGATTGTAGAATAGTCCATGCCTATACCTTAAAATGAGTGGTTTGGGAAATGGTGACATATATTTCTACTTTTGGGAGTAAAGTTGCATGAATTTCATACAAATGCAATCATGCTTTTGATGGACTTGAACTTTTCATTTATTCACCACATATTGTTGCTTCATGTTTATTGCTCAAAGTTTTATTTTTATTCACCACTATCATGTTGTAGAGAGACTTGTAATTTGAGCTTGTACTATGATATAGATTTCACCGTTTGAGCTTATACCAAGGCATGAGCTACATGAGGTCAAATGCAAAAGTCGTATACCGTGGTGGGAGTTTAATATACAAATATTTATGTCATTAAGGAATTTTTTTTATTGCTGAATTTCATATAAGTAATCCAGAGAAAAGTAGAAACATTTGCATTGTGAGCTTGTAGCATGGTTAGACTTCCACCATTTGAGCTTATACCACAACAGGAGCTCAAAATGCAGAGTCTATGCCATGATGGGAGCTTAATATGCAAAAATCTATGTCATTAAGGGGTTTTGTTGTGAAATTCAGAGCAATTTATCCATAAAAAGAATTAGAGACTTTGGCATTTCGAGCTTGTACCATGGAATAGACTTTCATCGTTTGAGTTTATAGCATGGTAGAAGCTCAAAATGCAAAAGTTTATGTCATGATGAGAGCTTAATATGCAAGAGTCTATGTAATTATGGTGTTTTCTTTGTTGTTGAATTTGAAATAATTAATTAGGTAAAAAACAAAGGTACATACTAATTTTTAAAACTTTAATCAACTAAAATAATTTACATTCACAAACTAATGTCACATATTGGAATTGGAGTTGGCTCAAGTTGTGAGCTTCCCTTCTTCCCTAGCATAGTCTTGGGATTTTAGTGGGGGAAGGGGGGTTGGGGATGTAAGGCTTGTAATGGGCCTTTAGATGGAGAATTTTTTCACCTGTGAAAAAAAACATTTGCTTAAAAATTAATTGTAAACCAAAAAGTAGAAATACACAACCAAATCCAAAGACACATCTTACAACCTTCTTTTTTGAGTAGGTTCTATTAATCTTATTTTTATTTATGTAAACTTAATAAAACTTTTTGGAACTTAACTTAATCTTTTGAACATTTCGACGAGCAACCTAGCAAATGAAACTCTAGTGTGCTGATTTTTTTTTTAAGGAGGAAGTTCTGAGAGAGGTCCTTTATATTACTTGTAAAGTATGAATTTTTTTTACTAAAATAAGTAGTAGAAATGAGGTAAACATATCATATCTTTGATGGAGTTCCGTAAAGTATTGAATATGTAGGAATAAAGAAAATAATTCATTGAAAAACATGTCCCTATTCATCTAATTTGGGCTTCCATGCTGCCCATGTATTATTAAGCTTGATTAAAGTGTCAATTAAGCTACGTGGTTGGTTAACTTTAACCACTATTATTGCAAAAAAAAAAAAAAAGGCAAATAAAGGATAAATGATAATTAACGAGGGAAAATTAATATATTCACGAGGACGGTACTCTTTAAAGTAATACTCACTAGTACTCTAGTAGACTAGTGATTAACCCATCAAAAAAAAAAATGTACAAGTAATTAAGCTTCTCAAGTTAGGTAAGGATAAATGATAATGATATATCATAATTAGACGAGGTACATACAAAGTAACTAGTACGTACTACGTATATGTTAGGATATGGAAGGAAGTAACTAGTATGGGCTCCGCTCGGTTGATGCCCCGAATTATTACGTTAATTATTATACGTTTTAGTGAAATTATGTTTGATTTTGATTCACAAGATAATTATTATGTATCATATTAATATTAATTTTGCAAAGATAACATGCAAAAGGTTATAGTTCAATTGAACAATTCTTTAGTGTTGAAGCTGGAGGCCGCAAGTTGAGGGAGAGCGACACGTTCCATGTAGACATTTGTAGAAATATTTTGTTAATACATAGTATAAATCACTAAGACGCTATGTAAATAATTCACATGTGAACTAGTTGTCTCATATTGAAGAAGTAATGGAGGAAAGACGACCAAATTGTATAATTAGTGATGACCTAAACCACTCTTTCTATTTTTCCGTTTATATGAATGAATAACAAGGGCAATTAAAAGAAGGTTAAGGATGAGGGATCCAAATTACATACAAAGTAATATTTTACTCAGTAAGGTTTATCAAATATAGTTTAAAAAAAAGGGGAAAAACTAATGTTGGTCGCACAAACTAACTTGGCTTGAAATATCAGCAAAGGAAGCATGCATATGGTGATGACACATGCGTATTTAGAAATGATAGTTTATAATTATAGCCACCACTTGACATAATTAGTAACTTAGTCAGTGTTACTCTTCTGTGTGATGAATATATATATTCAACTCCCTGTTCATCCCTTTGAGATTGCGCTTGGAGGGTTACATCAATATCGTGAAGATGAAAACTCTGTTGGAATTTAAAGCTGGAAAAGTACGCCAAAAATCTATCGGGTTTTTAAAACCCGGCTAGTTTTGAACGCAAGTGGAAAAAATCGGTGTTAAAAAGGCTTTTGTGAATTGCACCGAAATCAGCCGGTTTTTCAAACCCGACCGGTATTAAAAATGACGTAATTTATGAAGTTTTTTTATTGCACTCGCGCCCGACCGGTTTTGAGAAACCGGTTTGACCGGTTTTGAGAACATTCTTCGTTTTGTCCTGTTTTTTATTATCTCTTTGGATTCCTCTTTTATGACAATCTTTTAAATATGGTTTACGGACAATTATCATTCTGATTATGGTGATTAAGTTGGTCAATTATTTCTCTTGATTATGGGGGTATATACCCTTCATTATCATGAGTTTAATTGGTTGTTCAATGCCATTGGATTCCTTGAGTCCTTTGATTTCTCTGGGTTGTTTTGTATCCTCCTGTAATCTTATAAATACATGCTTCATGTTTTTTTACAGAAAAATCATTATTTTATCTTCTCATTTTCTTCCTCTCTTTTGGGCATAAGTTCTAGTAACTCCATCTCATACCTAAGAGTGCCATTGTGTGTTGAGAGTTGTGTAAATTAAATCTTAGGGAACGAATCGGTGAATACAATTGTGCACCCCGGTTGCACTGAATCTCCTTTTCAAGACACTGGTTTAGTTACCACGACACAACAAGTTTCGTAAGTCCTACATTCTTGTTGTTTATATTAGTCTTGAAAACACCTAAAATACAACAATTTGAAAATGATATATTATGTCTAATGTTATGGCTAACTCTATGATGAGCAAGACCCTTCCCGACCTCTCTAAGTTGGGTCCTCTTGATGGCAAGAACCACAAAAGATGGTCACAACAATTGTTGATTTTTTTGAGCAACTAGAATTAGATTATTTGCTCTATGAGGATGTGACTGAAGTAATTTAAGAAAGTAAGGCGGTAGCACCAGATCCCTCCCTTTCGGAGGAAGATATCAAGAATACGGCCGAAGCATTGACCAAGAAGGAGAAAGACAACAAACTTGTTCGGGCTCACATTCTCCATCATGTGAATGAAATCTTATTTGACCTTCTCAACACCAATCGGTCAAGCAAGTCCATTTGGTACACCTTGCAAAAGAAGTATGGAGCCGATGATGCTGGTGAGAAAAAATATGTTGTTGGTAAGTGGATCAGTTTCAAGATGACGGATGACAAGTCCATCATGGATCAAGTCCATGATTATGAGAACATCGTCTCCGACATCTTGGGTGAGGGTATGAATATGTGTGAAACTCTTCAAGCCAATGTACTCTTCGAGAAATTTCCACCATCATGGAATGACTACCGCAATTTTTTGAAGCACAAGAAGAAGGACATTAACTTTTAAGAACTCATTGGTTATATGAGGACTGAATAGGCTAACCGCCTCAAGGATAAGTTTTAATCTCTATCTTTGAATTCTTCTAAAGCTAACTTGGTTGATTCTAGTGCTCATATGGCTAAAAATAGGTTCAAAGGGAAGAAGAAGAATCATTCAACCAAAGGAAACTTCACTAACAACCATAAGATTCAAAAGACTAAAGGAGCTTGCTATGTGTGTGTAAATATAGGACACAAAGCCTATCAATGTAACCGCCTCCACAAGAGTAACTCCAATTGTGCCTCCTAAGCCAACCTTGTTGAAAAGAATGAGGTGATATCCGCAGTGGTGGTTGAAGCCAAATTGGTGGAAAACAAGGTGGAATGGATCTTGGATACGGGAGAATCATGACGGACTTTGAGGATGCTACCGATGAATACCCTGTTTACATGAAAAATAGTAGCACCGCCGGAGTTCTTGGAAAAGGGACGGTCCAACATAAACTCACTTTCCGGAAAAAAATTTGTCTTTGAATTATGTTCAGTATGTTCCCTCCCTTAGGAGGAATCTTGTTTTGGTTGCCCTTCTCAACAAAGCCGGCCTAAAACTTCTCTTTGAGGCAGACATGATTGTTATCTCTAAGAATGGAGACTTTCTTGGGAAAGGTTACCTTAGTGAAGGATTATTTGTGTTGAATGTTTTGAACAATAATGAAATTACTTCTTCTTTTGCTTATATCGTTGAGCTAGTCTATGTATGTTTGGCACAATTGATTAGGACATCTAAATGTTTCTTACATGAAAAAGTTAAAAGACATGAACTTGATTTCTTTTGATAAAATTGACAAAGCCTCTAAACTATTTGTGTTGAGTCCAAACATTCTAAAAAACCATTTAAGAAAGTAGTAACGAGAAGTACTAAATTGTTAGAGTTGATTCACTCGGATTTAACGGGCTTTAAAAATTGCACTACTAGTAGAGGTGGGAAAAATTACTACATGACTTCTGTTGATATTTTTCAAGGTTTACTAAAGTTTATCTTTTCAAAACTAAGGATGAGGCTAAAAGTGTATTTTTAAAGTATAATCCGATGTTGAAAATCAACATGACCTTAAAATTAAAAGACTTACAACCGATAGAGGTGATGAATATGGAAAATGGTCCTTAAAAGAATTTTGTGAAACCAATGGAATCATCAATGAGTTAAGTTCCCCTCACATCCCCCCCAACAAAATGATATTGCCGAAAGGAAAAATAAATCTTTAAAAGAGACTATGAATTCCATGCTTCTAAGTTCCGGATTATCCAACAACATGTGGGGGGAGGCGGTTTTATCCGCTTATTATGTACTTAATAGAGTGCCCCATAAGAAGTTGGATTAGACACCCTATGAGATATGGAGGTTATAGTCCTAACATGAGTATTTTTAAAGTGTGGGGGTGCTTAGCCAAGGTTGCTTTTCCATATTTTAATAAAACCACCATTGGGTTTAGAACTTTTGATAGTGTGTTAATAGGTTATGCTCATAATAGTGCCGCATATAGATTCTTGTTTTTGAGTGATCATTCTACTTGTTAATATAGGGATGCAGCTTTCTTTGAGCATACTTTCCCATTGAAATTTTCTTTGTCTTCTCATGTGCATGAGTCAAGTGTTGATGAGTCTTTGGATGTTTCTTTGTCTAGTCCTAGTGATCCTCCTCCTCCCAATATAGTGGAAGAAGTCCAACATAGGAAGAGTAAGAGGCTTAGAGTAGAGACTATCTTTGGACCGAATTTCTTGACTGTTTTTCTTGTTCAAGACTTTGATGTGTGGATTATTTGAGTGAAATTGTTCTTTATTTGTTTCTCATAGAAGAAGACCCAAATACTTATAGTGAAGCAATTAAATCCATAGATGTTAGTTTTTGGAAAGAGGCCATTAATAGTGAATTAGATTCAATCATGTCTAATCATACTTGGGAGTTATGTGATTTACCTAAGGGGACTAAATCCATAAGTTGTAAATGGATCTTTACTAATAAGAAGAAACCCGATGGCTCTATTGATAAGTTTAAGGCTAGACTTGTTATTAGAGTTTTCACTCAAAAAGAGGGAATCGACTTTTTTTGATACCTACTCACCCGTGACTAAGATTTTCACCATTAGGACTTTGGATGCTTTAACGGAAATTCATAACTTAGTGGTCCATCAAATGGATGTTAAAACGACCTTTCTTAATGGTGATCTTGATGAGGAAATTTACATGACTCAACCGGAAGGTTTTGTGGTTAAGGGTCAAGAGCATAAGGTGTGTAGGCTTAAAAAGTCTTTGTATGGTTTGAAACAAGCTCCTAAGAAATGGTATGAAAAGTTTGATAATACCCTTAGGAGTGACGGGATTGTGACTAATTTTTCGGACTCTTGTGTGTATTCTAAGGTTTTTGATTTCGCTTGTGTTATTATTTGTCTTTATGTTGATGACATGCTTATTATGGGCACTAACCTTCAGGTTGTGAATTGCACTAATTTTTTTTTGTCTACTAAGTTTGAAATGAAGGACTTAGGTGAAGCCGATGTGATCCTTGGTATCCGGTTGAACAAATCCAAGGATGGGTTCTCAATGAGTCATTCTCATTATGTGGAGAAAATCTTGAAGAAGTTCGATTGCTATGATTTGGCCGGAGCAATGTAAGACTCTTTATGATGCAAGTGTAAATCTTACAAAGAATGGGTCCAAGCGTGTCGAGCAATATGCCAAGGTGATAGGAAGTGTAATGTTTTTGATGAATTGCACACGTCCTGACATTTCCTACGTGGTAAGCAGATTAAGTCGATATAGTCATAATCCTAGTAGCTAGTGAACATTGGAATGCACTTCATCGTTTTCGTAGGTACCTAAAGGGTACCATGGAGGTATGTTTGCATTTTAATCTCTTTCCTAATGTTTTAGAAGGTTATTGTGATGCTAATTGGGTGTCCGAAAACGATGAAGTTGTTTCTACTGGTGGTTATGTGTTCATGTTGGGTGGAGGTGCTATTTCATGGAAGTCCTCAAAACAACCATGTCTAGCTCGCTCCACCATGGAATCTGAATTCATTACTCTTGAGTTGGCAGGTCAAGAAGCGGATTGGCTAAAGAGTCTTCTTGCCGATATCCCATTGTGTGGGGAAGATCTTCCCCGGTGTCTTTGCATTGTGACTCTAAAGCTGCGATATATAACATGTAGAGTGTAAAAGTGTTATTACCGTAAGAAGTGTTCTTACCGGATCCCTCCCCTATATATATATAAACACACACACACACACACACACCTTATTAGGTGTTGTCGAACAGATTGATTATGTGAACAATTTATAAAGGGTGATGAAAGCAACACATAACATAAATTTCACACTACAATATAATGTTAGAATTATATTGTGTTTTAAAATCTTAGCACGTGTATTAATTGATGTCCTTTAGCCCATGAAGAACCTTGTTCTTGACTGGTAGATCATGATTCGATTCCTCCAGAGTAATCTTACCATATTCATATTTTCCCCAAACCAAAGTTCCCTAAAGTAACGTTATGGAATTTTTGTTTAAGGTTGGGAAAAGAATAAGATAAGAAGTACAAGCATTTAAGACCAGGATATAAACTGCAGGATTACATAGAGTAGAGAGAATATTAGAATATTGGGAGGGGGACGAAAATTGATACGCACCCCACTCCTATTTTTAAGGGGAAAGGCGGGTACGTTCCCTCGTTATGTTGAAGTGGCATTTGCGATTAAGGAAGGTACTTATCCTGCCTTAATTAGTCAATGGAGCCGCCAGATAATTTTAGCCATGTCGGAGAAAACTAACAAACCCCTATTTTTGTGATACAAGACTACTACAGATGCCAGATCTGCAAAGGCTCAAATTTTTTTATCACATTATCAATTGGTTCCCTTGTGATCTCGAATGAAATTCACCCCAACATACGTACACAGAGTAGAGATTAGGTTCGGGGTAAAGTTAATAATACGTAGAATGTCCATTATCAATCTTAGGTGGTCTATACTAGCCTGGAACCTTTTGTAACGATTCAACGTAGGTACATGTGTTATTTTATACTACTACCTTGTTTATTTATTGCACACATAATTATAGACTAAACAATATGTTGAAAGAGTGCTTTAAATTAATTAAAGGAACTTAGCAGGATATGTCGGATTGTCCTGAATATCTTGTGTGTTTAAGGTCTAGGCTAATAAAGATAATATAAGTACAAGTATTCACACTGTTTTAAAGTAACATAATTATATAATAAGAGAGAAGAATCAATTCAGAATACTAGAAGTGCTAAGTGTATGAATTTCAGAATCCTAACTAGTTATTAGAATACTAGCTGCTGATTTTTGTAGGTTCTGAAAAGCCCTATTTATACTGCAATCTGGTTGAGAAATCGTACTTGAAAGAGAACTAGGAAACAATAAAAAGTGCATACATGCGCTAGAAATATTTATGCGCTAGAAAATTCTAGCGCATTGAAACATGCGTTTGAAATATCTCAGCGTGCACTGCATTTTACGTTAGAAATATTCTAGCGCATAAAAGATGCGATTGAAATGTTATTGCGCACAATAGTTGCGTTAGAAAATACTTGTGTAGCTGGGTTTATTTTGCAGGTAAATTTAATTCTATCTTAAATTTTCGATTTCTATCTTACTTAACTATTTCACTTCGTATCAAAGATGATGGAAATGTGTTCTTCAACCAAGGTGCATTGTTTAATACTAAGGTTCATATTAATTACAGGAATAATTAAGTCAGTGAGTAGTGGTCGAAAATTCATTTAATGGCTAATAATATAGATCGAAAATACAATATAAGATAAGATATTTGATCATAAGTGTATATTGTATCTCGTGAGATATGGGCTTGGCCGCACGAGTCTTGGTATCACAAGACATTGGGTGGTCGTACGTTATATAATGAATATTCGCCGCAAGGCCATAGGTACGCATACGAGGCCAGACGTAACGACGCTGCTAGCCTACAAGCCAAGCGCTTGCGCGCAACAACAAGCAAGAGTCCAGCAAAGCAAAGCAGCAACAACACTAGCTTGCACGACCCATGATCTGCAGGCCAGCGCAACCTTGTTGTGTGTATGTGTATGGCCGGTCAAGGTCTTGTGCCTTGGTCGGTTTTCCCTTGACTTGTAAAATAGGTTTTATATATTAAAACTTAAGTTTTTGGGACATAAACCTAACCCTATTTCACTTTTTCCTCCAACCAAGAAAACCCTAAAAGATCCAAAAACTCCATAGCCACCAAACCTTGAAGCAATTCTACGCTAAATTAATCAAGGTGGATCCGAACGTGCAGGTGGATACTTGTAGAGGAACTACCCTTGAAGTTCTTGTTCATGATTTTGAGGCTAGTAGAGGTACACGCATCTAATGTATGTTAAATCTAATTTATAATTTTGCATTAGATTCTGGATCGAGATTAATTATGCTTTGTTAATTTGATTAGCATAAATCCAAACTATGGTATCATAAGGCACATGTTTTTAAGTATAAATTGATGATTCAAAATCCAATTTCATTGTTTTACAAAACCGATGATTCTTTAAGTTGAGTAAACTCGCTTAAAGTTAGGTTAATCAATGTTTTCGAATCTTTCAAGAACATGATGTCATACTTGCACATTCTTGATTCTTTGAAATCAAAGTCTTGAAAACTGATCAACTTTTTCAATCTTTCAATTTAGATAATTTATGCTTAATGTTTTCTTTCAATTTATGCAATTTTGATTCAAGTTCTATGTTCTATATTCGATTGTGATGTATGTTTATACTTATGTACACTTCCTTTACATGCTAGATACAATGCCTACAAATCAACTGCATCACGACTAATAAGATAATTTTTGGACAACCAAACTAGATTCCCATCACTTTGACTAAATTCAAGTTATCACCAATTCTAGTTGAAAGTGTTCTAAATCAAGCATGCTCAAACTAGCCTAATTAGAATCAGAATATATAGGATTGTGGCACAAAAACCATTCTTGTATTGAATTCACATACACTTCAGTTGATCCGAATAAGTGTTGTCGGTCCCGACACCAAATCTCTATTTTTATTTCAAGTGTCCGGTGTCTTATCCAAGTCATTTAAGTCTTTTCAAACACGCTTAAATTAGTTTGGTGGCGACTCCTTCGATTATGCAAATTTCTAATACGTGGGTTTTTTTCCCAAGTTCAATTAAAATCCTAAATGTACAAACTAACACGTAATTAACCATACATGAACTATATGTGGCTCCCCTTTGACGGTTGGATTTATAAGAATCAAGTGCAGACATAATTTTTTATGTGTTAGCCAAATTTTGTAATCTAAGCATTTCGTCGAAACGGGTTGTTAAATTCATTTAAATTCGCATATCGAAATCGTTTGGATACCGAATGAACATGAATCCCCTACACCACCTCATGTCCTTGTTTTCAAAATGATGGACCTATAACAACGTACTATGAGAGATCCACCCGACATACGTGGAAACTTATTAGAAATTACCTCTTTCATAGGCCAACTCTTGCAACTACTTGCCTTACTAATTCACCAAACTAATAAATGTTCATGAAAGATATTTTTCTTTGTTCAATTATTTTTGACCGTTGGCTACTTGGCTTTGATGAAAAGTATATACATAACGGCTAACTAGTAATCGCACAAATTAAGGTAATAGAGTCCCTTTATTTTGGCCTAGGTAGGGTACTAATGATTATGATTGGAGCACCATAATAAGCCATGCACCTATACTTGTAATTATTTGGCCCATTAATACATTTTCCACGTGGTGGTTCAAATGCCGTCAATGTTCCTTCAATCATCAGATATTTCCTCTAATTTTGGTTCTTTTACCAAATATATATATATATATATATATATATATATATATATATATATATATATATATATAAACTCACTTCCTTTATACTTTTCATGCATACCTAAAATAATATAATAAATTAAGAGAGATTGTGTGTGAGTGATTGTTTTTATACTTAGAATTGAAGTACGCGTTTGTTTTAGTACAAAAGATGGCAATAGGGAAGAAGGGTGCCGTGAAGGTGTTAGAGCCATGGATCGAGGCTCCGCCGGAGCGAGTGGTGTTCCCGGTCAAGTCGTATAAGCCACCAAACTTAGAGACGATTGTAGAGGAAAGAGAGGAGAAATGGCACGATGAAAAGAGTGAACGCAAGGGACTTGCATTGTCGCGTATTTCAATAGGTTGTTTTTCGGTTTCTTCTTCCTTAGCTACTAGGATCAAGGATGACTTGATTTCATATGCTTTACAAAATGGAAAATATGGAGATTGTAAAAAGTAGCATGTAACATTTTGTTTTGGAGAATGCCACGTTAAATTTAGTTATGTTTCTTCTCAAGTAAGAAAGCTTAATTTCGTATTACTTTCTGCACTACTGCCTTCGTTTAAAAAATATTGACACTATATAGTCCGTTTTATAATGTTATTTACATATCACTACAAGAATTCGCGTTTATAACGTCTGTGTTTACCGACTGCTCATAAATTAGTCGGTAAAAAGAGATTTACCGACCGCAAAATAGATAGTCGGTAAAAAATTATTTAGCGACCGCGCAAGCAGTCAGTAAAATATTATTTAGCGACAGCAAACAAATGGTCGAATTTTTTTTATTTTAGCGACCGTCCAAGCAGTCGGTAAACTATTATTTAGCGACCGCAAAACAGATGGTCGGAAAAAAATTATTTAGCGACCGTCCAAACAGTAGGTAAAATATTATTTACGACCGCAAAATAAATAGTCGGTAAAAAATTAAATTCCCGACTGCCCTCACCCACACCCTCACCCAAACCCTAATTAAAGCCCAGTCCCACACCCTCACCCTCACCCCAAACCCTAATCTAAACTTGAAACCCGCCTCTTTCTCTCACCTCCTCTCTTTCTCTCACGGTTGTTCTCTTTCTCTGCCTCCCCCTCCACCTCCCCCTCTCCCCCACTTTTTTTCTTGTTAAAAATCAACATCAACGCATCAACACAACAACATCAGCGCATCAAGCCTTCAATTTTGGATCGATTATAAGGAATTTGCTCCAGTTTAGATTTCCAGATCTAGTATTATGGTATGTTTTCACTTTTCTACCCATATTCCTTCTTCTTTTCGTTTTTTATGTTCTTAATTTCGTCCTCTCTTCTCCCCTTTTGTGATATATCAATTTTGTTTTTAATAATTAAAATTTTGATGAGTTTATGGTTAATCCGGCTCTTAGCTCCTATTTACGTCTTCTTGTTTGATATTAAAATTCTTACTGATGATTCTGTATCTCTATATGTGGATGTAGGTGAATAACTCGAGAGAACAAAGTAATTGAAGTAAGAAGCTAGGGAGCATGAGCAGCGTCGGAAGTTACAGATTTCCGTCTTTCTGGTCCAGTTTGTTTGAATTAGTAATTTGGTGATTTTTAAATTTTCAGATCTAGTCTCTATTAGAAATTTTGGTATGTAATTATTTGAATTTTTATTTTTGTAGTTGGGTTGGATTTATTTAACTCTTTTTTCTAAATTCATTAAATTTTCTTTTTATATGTATATGTTAATTCATCCCCTTTTTCGTTTTCTGGAAATTGTTCATCATGAGTTAGACATTTTGGTGCAAATAAAGGAAATCGACATTGAAGCCGGATAATGAAATTATTTTCATATTCTTTGAGGAAATCGAACTATTAACTGGGTATTCTCAGTTGATGGATTTGATTTTTTTTAATTTTTTAATAAAAATACCGACCGTTTAGTGGTCGCTAATTACTGATTTACCGACTGCTAAGACGGTCGGCAATTTACCGACTGTTTTGTACAGTCGGTAAATTACTGACCGACTTAGCAGTCGTTAAAATACTGACTGCTAGGCAGTCGTAAATTTATCGACTGCTAGGCAGTCGTTAATTTACCGACTGTCTTAAACAGTCGCTAAACTTATTTAGCGACTGCTTTCCAGTCGATAATTACCCAAATACCGATCATAAAGACACTGTCCACCCTTATCGACTAATAACGGTCGCTAAATTTTTTAGCGACTGTTTTAAGGACTTTGCCGACTATTTTAAGCGGTCGGAAAAGATGCGTTTTCTTGTAGTGTGCTTTATATTTTTTTCGGACATGAATTTGTATCATCTCACCCCTCTTATCCCACAAAAAATACAATTTTCTCACTCACTTTTTCTTATTTTAATCATTTTTTTTGTAACTATCACCCACCTTTTTATAGGTACTACAAATACATATCGGATATGTGTGGCGACACACATATCAGAGCAAAAGACAAAATAGCAAAAAGACAAAAAAAAATTGCTGGCAATTTATTTTTTGAGATTGATTATGAATACGAAAAAATGAAAAAATTATACTCCCTCCGTCCCTTAATACTCAACCCATTTTGACTTTTTGCACTATTCACATAATTCACTTTGACCCTATTTTATTTGTAGTATATGAAAACAAATGTTAGTATACAATATATTGTTGGCTTCATCTTAATATTTATTTTCAAAATATTAATATTTTTATAAGTTTTTATAATATGTAGTTAAAGAAATTGGTGGTCAAAGTTGTGCATTGGCAAGCGTGTCCGGTCAGAGTATTAAGGGACGGAGGGAGTACTCACTAGAGGAAAATTAAAACATCATAAGTTGCCCTTAAAATAGGCTTATAAGTTGCCAATTACAAGGGCAACCTGGGTCACTTTTGTAAAATTATCAAAAGTTGCCCTTAACAAGGGCAACTTATAATCTTATAAGTTGCCCTTGTTTGCAACAAGGGCAACTTATGTGAAACTTATAAGTTGCTCTTGTTTGCAACAAGGGCAACTTATAAGCTTCACATAAGTTGCTCTTGTTTGTAACAAGGACAACTTATAAGCTTCACATAAGTTGCTCTTGTTGTAAACAAGGGTAACTTTTGAGTTTTTTTTTTAAAAAAATCTGCAATATAATTCCTGATATTCTGCAATATAACATCTGATTTTGCAATATAAAATTCTGCATTATAATTTATAGAATACTGTTTCACCAAACATTAGCTTGACATTCCTCAAAAATGATATAAATTTCAAATTTCCAATAATATTACCGAATAAATTCAAATGTAATTAATTGAATCGATAAATAACAAAATAATGTAAGAGTCATGGATAACTACAAGCCTGCTTTATTTATTACACTGAGGGTAGTTCACAATCGTTGAAGTAAGTATCCCACTTGTCTCAAACTTCATCCAACTCCTCTTTGGTAAAGGGCCCCTCCCTTGGAGTTTTGAAAACCTTTAAAAGAACAACGTACATGCAAACCAATAAATTAAATTAAGTTTCATATGCGAAAGAAGAAATTATATTGGTCACGAAAACAACTTTCTGAGTGTCCTAAGATTCATTTCAAGTTCTTTATGCATATCTAAGGCTCATTTGGCTCGATATAAATCATATTTGGCCAAAAATGGCATTTTCGATCCCAACTACCAACAAACGAACCTATTTCCACATTCTAAACCTTTTTAATGATTAATATGATTATTTATATGTTTATGAAACTCATTTCAAGTTCGTTATGCACGCCTATGGTTCATTTGGGTCGATATAGGCCATTTATGGCCAAAAATGGCATTTTCGATCCCAACTATCAACAAATGAACCTAAGGACACTTTCTAAACCTTTTTTATGTTTTACATGCTTAGTTAAAGGTTACTAAGATTCATTTCAAGTTCTTTATGCACATCTAAGGCTCATTTGGCTCGATATAGGTACATATGACCTATAATGACCAAAACGAGCCTTAGATGTGCATAAATTTACCAAAGTAGATGAGAATGAGGATTGGCAACCTAATACTAAGTGAATTAAACATGAAAAGCATTTAGAATTCCTATTTTGGTTCATTAATTGAGAGTTGGGAGCGAAAACAACTATTTTAGTCAAAATATGACATAGAACGATCAAACGAGCCTTAAATGTGCATAAATTGACCAAAGTAGATGAGAATGAGGATTGGCAACCTAATACTAAGTATTTAAACATGTAAAGGGTTAAGAATTCCTATTTTGGTTCATTAGTTGAGAGTTGGGAGCAAAAACAACTTCTATAGTCAAAATATGACATGTAAGGATCGAAGGAGCCTTAAATGTGCATAAATTGACCAAAGTACGTAGAATAAGGATTGGCAACCTAATACTAAGAGCATCAACAATGGGGAGGATATATGTCCTCCCTTACACTCTCTCTCCTCTAAATTAGGATCCTCTTTAATGTAGGAGTAGAAGAGAGGATCCTCCATATGGAGAGGATATATTGGGTTAGCTAGAGGATATATTAAACCACATGTCATTTAATAATTGGGTAGTTTTAAACAATTTTGCATACGGTAATAATTTTATAACGATAATAAATAAAAAACGGCAACTTATTTGTAAATAAAAAAATACCAACGATTATATTTATTTTTTCTCTATAAAATGAACCTAATTTTAACCATATTTCATACATGTCATCTTTTTCATGATGAACTTGAAGCATACATATGTATCTGAAACTGATAGATGAGTTGAGTAGTAGATTTTTGCTTTGAATTATTAGTAGTAACTGCAATTTTTATTATTATTATTGTCACCGTTAAGGTTTATCATTGTCATTGTTTTTCATTTACTGTCACTTTTTTTAATTACGGTCAGTGTATTGCATTAATTAATGTTAGTAGTAATGTTTTTATTCTTGTCAATGTTACGGTTTATTTTTGTCATTGTTGGTTAATTACTGTCATTATATTGTAATATTTTTAATTATTATTAATGTTATATTAACAAGTTTATTATTTTCAAGGTTACAAATCGATTTATTTTATCAATAGTAATGGAAAAATAATTAATTAGGCTAATTTATTTTTTAAACACTTGAAATTATCATTATTCCTAAATTAAATGTTTTAATAAGAAAAATAATATGTATTGGGGTATGTAAACTAAGAGAGAGGAAAAAAGAGAGGATCCTCTTTGATGTGTGGAAAAGAATAGAAATAGGAAAAGGAAGAGGAAGAAGATAGTGAGAAATGATGTGGAAGAAAGAGAATGTGATGTGTCAAAAGGAGAAAAGGAGAGAGAGTAGAAGAGAGGATATATATATCCTCCCCAATAATCCTGCTCTAAGTATTTTAAACATGTAAAGGGTTAATAATTCCTATTTTGGTTCATTAGTTGAGAGTTGGGAGCAAAAACAACTTTTATAGTCAAAATATGACATGTAAGGATCAAAAGAGCCTTAAATGTGCATAAATTGACCAAAGTAGATGAGAATAAGGATTGGAAACCTAATACTAAGTATATTAAACATGTAAAGGGTTAATAATTCCTATTTGACAAAAATAATGCATAGATTTGACAAAAAGAAGAAAAGATTACCCGAGTCCCGGAAAGTAGTAGGTTTGGGTGTATAACAAGAAGATTATTGTCATGATTTACATTACTAGTTCCCTGGTTATCAAATTCTCCAATAACTCGTACGGAGTCTCCAGGCTCAATCACACTGTAGAACCTGTAGAACCTGCATCAGCAAGAACATGATTAACTATTTTAGACACAAAACTCGCCCTTTTTTCCCCATCTCATAAGATCAAGAATTCTACTAGTTTAACTACAGTTCGAAATAAAGTAGGTAATGGCCACATATTGTAGTTATGTGGTGACTTGGAAAAGTGCAAAGGATGTCTTACTAATGTGATCACGTTGGGGAATTTAAAGGATAACCAAATACCGAGTTGAATGTTAGCATCTCATAACTTCAGTATTTAGAAGGAAATTCAAGTCACATACACTATTAGTGTATCACGCTGCATTTCTGTTTGACCTTTGGTAGAAAACATTATCTGGTCTTCAACCAAAGCTGACCCTTCAACTAAAATTGCATTCTCTACTTAATCTAGAAGTTAAAGCAGGTTAGCTTTCAGTGCCGGTTCGAAATTTTATTATTTGTAGATAACTCTAAAAGATACACGCAGATTAACGGGGCTAGGCATAGCCGAGAAGCCCAAATTTTAAAATGGCAGGAGTCCGACCCAATATCCTATAATCTGAATGCAGGAGATGGAGTTTACCTTCTGCACAATGTCAGCACCCAGACGTTCATCAGGGTCTTCAAGCTTCTCCTTAATAGAAGGTACACAAGTTGAGAGATGAACAAGAGCAGCACCACCACCAGGAACAATGCCTTCCTCTATGGCAGCAAAAGTTGCGTTCTTTGCATCTTTGATATGTTCATATTTTATAGTGTTTTTACCCCCGTCCCTTAGTACTTTTTGATCTCAAATGAGCTATTCAAAGCGATTTTTAGTACTAATGTGCTCCTTTTAGTGTGGTTGTAGTTTCAAGTTCATCATTGTAGAAATTAGCATATTTTTGTGAATTTCCTACTCATTTGAATCAATACAAGAGACTATGTACTTTCGAGAGCACAAGCATTGAGTTGGAAGAGTTAACAAGCAAAGCGAATAGTGAAAGAAGTAGAAAAGCGACTCTCGTCCACTCTTTTGATCATAACTCAAGTTCTACAACTCCAAATGCAGTGATTTTAATTGGGTTGGATTCTAAATTTCAAGATCTTTCCAACGAGTGGTCATTTTCCTAATTCCGACAAATAACGAAGGAGTTATGACGTTTTGAAGATAGAGACTTTGTGCAGTTTTGCACCGAAAACCGGCCGGGTTATGAAAACCGGCAGGTTTTGAGAAAAGGAGGATTTTAATTTTAGGCGCGAAACCGGCAGGTTTTCACAAACCCGGGTGCCAGGTTTTCCCTACCTGTAGGTTTTCTATGTTGGGAAGGACCGAAAACCGGCAGGTTTTCACAAATCGGGGTGCCAGGTTTTCGGCCCCAAACCGTATTCCTTTGTTTGTTTCTCTCCGTAGGTTTAAGGGGGAGGCTATATATATTAAATTAGTTTTTTAGTAGCCGGTGTTCTTCTCTGGGAATTTCGTATTATTATTCCTTAGTTTAAAACTTCAATTTTTTTTTTCAATTACTCAACTTTTATTAATTTAAAGCTTCAATCTTTCAGCTAATCCTTCGTTCTTCGTTTAGGTATTACTTTATTTCTGATTCTATTATTCAATTTCAATCATGCTTTTATTTAATATGTTTATTTGGTTTAATTTAAATATGTGTGAGTAGTTGATTTTCTAGGGTTTTGGAATTCCATGAACGAATATGAAGGGATGATTAATTGTTGTTGATTGTTGGTTTAGCTGTTAATTCCTATTGATTGCTCCTATTTACTTTGCAATTAGATTTGCGCAGGTTTGATTGTATTAGTTTCGCAATATCAAATTAAGATCTGAGAGATGCAATTTGATGTTTAGGCTTGTGTCAATAGGTGGAATTGGGATTAATCCGTAGCGAGAGCCCGTTAATTCTAAGTCTATGATTAGTATCGATTCGAGAGAGCATGCTAGTCTAATTAACTGTTTTATTGATTATTATCGATTGTTGTCATCCTGGAATGTTGTTCATCGGTGAACCTATGCCCTAGACCTTTTAATATCTGATTTTTCCCTATTTTATTATCGTCCTAGCTAGTTATATTATACAAATCAATCCATATTTTTGTTTCCCAGTAGTCTAGAATTGCCGATTAATAGTAGAAAGAACATTGTTTCCCTGTGGATACGATCCCTGCTTCCCTTGCTATATTTGTAGTTGGTGAACGTTAGGTTTATCTTTAATAGGAGTGCGATTTATCCTGTCAAATTTTGGCGTCGTTGCCGGGGAAACGGTTTAATTTTCTGCTATTAATTTTATGATTTAGATTATTTTCTTGAGTCTCATAGAACTTCCAGTTCTTTGAGACCATGTATATATTTTATTTTCTTTAGTTAATTTTTAAATTTTTTTTATTTTTTTTTACTTTTTTTTATTTATTTTTTTCCCCCCGAAAATATGGATTATTATTCTTTCCCTCAGTTCGTAAATGAGCCTTTTTGGGTGTATTTCGATAGGCTAAATGATTTTATTGGTTACCACAATCTTAATCTTTGGGATTCTTGTGGTTTTGCTTATGGTGGTTTAAATGAGTATACAAGGAATGTGATAGAAAGTAGATTTAATGGTGATTTTCGAGCCTTGTCTTTGGATGATATGTGAGATTACTATATGTGGTTTGCAAGGGATTTGTATGAGCGTGAAATGTCCATTCATGTTACATGTGCTAATCCAAATTATGAGCACAATCTACATGTTTCTACCCCCTCTCCCTTGAATGCTTGTTATAATGAGGTGCATTCTAATGTTTATGGTAATCATGTCTATTCTAATGACTTATCTAACCCTTGCATGGATATCAACGTTTTTCCTCATGATTCCATTGTTGCTTCTCCCGTGTATTATTGTGAACCCTTGCCCAATCCTGTTTAACCTGAATCAGAAAGCAGAGATAGCTTCTTAGAGGAATTAAGAAGATTAAACTCTGAGATTGAGATACTAGATCTCAAGAGGCTACTAATGAGATTATTAAAGCTAGTAAGGCTACTCTTGAGAGATTTAGAAAAGTTCAAGAAATTATTGAAAAAAATGATTCGAGTTGTGTTGGGGATGGGGGTCAACTGAGTGAACCCATAGGCAACCAAGAGTGGGAGGAACTTATTCTAGAGGTTGAGGATGAGTTGGAGGATGATGATGTGACTGTTGGATCAATGGATGAAGGATTTGTTGAAACTGAAAAGCCATACGTTATAGAGCAAGTCCATGAGGAAGTTGAAGTTGATAAAACCCTTGTTGTTGTGTCAACCCCTACCCCTCATATTCCAAGTCCAAGAAGGGTTATTCTTAGCCCCGTTTACACCGTCTCACTCCCCTTCTCTTTCCCCGTAAAACCTTTGCTTGAGGATCTTCCTCCTCCCCACGAAAATCAAAAGCCCAATGACCCAATAGAGAATGTTCCTCTTTGTGAATCTTTTGCAGGTACTTACAGTACTTACAAAGAAGAGGTGGATGCTTTGCAGAGAGATCTATATGGTGAAGAGCCTGTCCACCATGAATTCCAAAACACAGAGAGAGCTATTTCGTTGATCATTGAGGTTGGAGAATTAATAGTCCGCAAAAACAACTTCCATAAGGAGAGTATGCCTACTTTCTCTTTTCCTTCCTTTTCTTATTCTTCTTTTGTTATTGTTTTTTCTTTTTGTTCTTCTTCCTTTAGGCATCCTACTCCTTACTGGCGTAGAGCTCATTCGGACTTTTTGCAAATTTGTTGTTGATTATCGTGCATGTCTTATTGCACGAAAGATGTGCGAGTGCGCATGACAAGCTTCTACGCTCGTTGGTTGGTTATTTACTAACCAATCGCTTTGCGGGAGGCACATAAGAGTTGGAGCCGGAGGGGTTCAATGAAGATTGAGACCCTCTATCTCCACTCCTTCAAGCACTGAGGACATTGCTGAGTTTGGCTTGGGGGAGGTATGTGTTATTGCTTTCTAGAGTAGTTTATCGCTTTTGAAAAAAAAAACAACAAAAATACGTTCCAAGAATACAAGATCATGCTTCCCTGTGCCCCTTGATTGAAATGTTTTGATTCTTGGTTTTTGATGACGAGCATTGTTGATATGTTGACCGAGATTTAATATTCGACTATTTTGGTGCCTTTGCATGAGTCAACTTTGACCAACTATTTGTGAACTTGGTGCTTGGCTAGTTGACTTTGTTAGGAATGTGTGATAGTTTCCTGGTGTGTCGTTGATTTTGAGTATTGGTTTGCAACTATTAGTAATGTTTTATGACTCATATACATGCACATTGAGGAGGACGAAGGCATTTTCTATTTAGGTAGCCTTCAGATGAAATTAGATACATTTGTTCCCTCTTTTTCTACCCATGTTGTTGCTTATGCCCTTTATTCGGTGGCTAACCATATTACAAGCCCGTGAAAGCCCCATTGGTTACTAGTCCCAAGCCTAGCTTGGGGGAGCTAATAGTAGTGAGGTGAGGGAGTTGTAGTGTGGTACTTTCGAGCATAGTGAGTATTGAAAAAAGGGAGTTCTTCTTATCATGTTTGTTGTTTGTAAAAGAAAAAAAAAATGAGTTGAAAAATGAAAGAGATGAGAAGAATAGAAAATGTGAAGGTTTCTAAAAGAAAGAAAAAAAAGAGAGAGATTGAAAAAAAAAAAAAAATCGTTACTCTCAGAAAAATTTCAAAGTATTGTTTCACTCAAGTATTGTAAGTCCATATCTGTATGAGTGGTTGGTCATAATTGTGAAAAAGGCAAGAAAGTATGGTGTGGTTTGTTTGTTGTTTTATCATGTGTTGAGTGGGAGAGTTGTGGTCATTATTTTTGGTTGATCATGGTTTTGCTAGGATTTATGCTCCCCAAAGCCAAGGCTTTAAGCTCACATTTTACCCAAATTTACCGCACCCTTACCTAGCCTATCATTACAAGCTTTGAAGACCTTTCGACCTTTGTGCATAGAATCGTATTAATATTAAAGTAGTTATTTATCAATGCAAGTGATGACATGACACATTTCGAGTGGACTACTAGGTTGAGTGTATGTTTTTCTAGACACGCGAGTGTTGTGAGTTTGGGAGGGCATTGTTCACTTATATGTTGGGAGGAGAGCGAACGGGTACATCTTTTACCCGCCACATAAATGAGTGACGAGTGTGTGAGCACTAGTCTTGAATTCCATTGTGCACTTGTGGTTCGCTTTGCGTGACGATTGTTAGGGAGGATTTGTGGTTGGGTGGATTTGATTGGTTGACATTGATGCATGCTCGTTGAATTTTGCCTAGAATTGTGTCTTTAGTTTTGAAATATGTTAGGGGTGAAGTTGATCTTGTATTCATCGATAATTTCTTTGCTTAGGGACAAGAAAAGATCTATCTTGGGGAAGTTTGATATGTTCATATTTTATAGTGTTTTTACCCCCGTCCCTTAGTACTTTTTGATCTCAAATGAGCTCTTCGGAGCGATTTTTAGTATTAATGTGCTCCTTTTAGTATGGTTGTAGTTTCAGGTTCATCATTGTAGAAAGTAGCATATTTTTGTGCATTTCCTACTCATTTGAATCAATACAAGAGATTATGTACTTTCAAGAGCACAAACATTGAGTTGGAAGAGTTAACAAGCAAAGCGAATAGTGAAAGAAGTAGAAAAGCGACTCTCGTCCACTCTTTTGATCATAACTCAAGTTCTACAACTCCAAATGCAGTGATTTTAATTGGGTTGGATTCTAAATTTCAAGGTCTTTCCAACGAGTGGTCATTTTCCTAATTCCGATAAATAACGAAGGAGTTATGACGTTTTGAAGATAGAGACTTTGTGCAATTTTGCAACGAAAACCGGCCGGGTTATGAAAACCGGCAGGTTTTGAGAAAAGGAGGATTTTAATTTTAGGCGCGAAACCGGTAGGTTTTCACAAACCCGGGTGTCAGGTTTTCGCTACCTGTAGGTTTTCTATGTTGGGAAGCACCGAAAACCGGCAGGTTTTCACAAACCGGGGTGCCATGTTTTCGGCCCTAAACCGTATTCCTTTGTTTGTTTCTCTCCGTAGGTTTAAGGGGGAGGCTATATATATATATTAAATTAGTGTTTTAGTAGCCGGTGTTCTTCTCTGGGAATTTCGTATTATTATTGCTTAGTTTAAAACTTCAATTTTTATTTTCCAATTACTCTACTTTTATTAATTTAAAGCTTCAATCTTTCAGCTAATCCTTCGTTCTTCGTTTAGGTATTACTTTATTTCTGATTCTATTATTCAATTTCAATCATGCTTTTATTTAATATGTTTATTTGGTTTAATTTAAATATGTGTGAGTAGTTTATTTTCTAGGGTTTTGGGAATCCATGAACGAATATGAAGGGATGATTAATTGTTGTTGATTGTTGGTTTAGCTGTTAATTCCTATTGATTGCTCCTATTTACTTTGCAATTAGATTTGCGCAGGTTTGATTGTATTAGTTTCGCAATATCAAATTAAGATTCGAGAGATGCAATTTGATGTTTAGGCTTGTGTCAATAGGTGGAATTGGGATTAATACGTAGCGAGAGCCCGTTAATTCTAAGTCTATGATTAGTATCGATTCGAGAGAGCATGCTAGTCTAATTAACTGTTTTATTGATTATTATCGATTGTTGTCATCCTGGAATGTTGTTCATCGGCGAACCTATGCCCTAGACCTTTTAATATCTGATTTTTCCCTATTTTATTATCGTCCTAGCTAGTTATATTATACAAATCAATCCATATTTTTGTTTCCCAATAGTCTATAATTGCCGATTAATAGTAGAAAGAACATTGTTTCCCTGTGGATATGATCCCTGCTTCCCTTGCTATATTTGTAGTTGGTGAACGTTAGGTTTATCTTTGATAGGAGTGCGATTTAGCCTGTCAATCCTCAATTCGCAGTTTACGGTCTTCAAGCTCAGTTTCTGTGGCTGCACCAACCTTTATAACAGAAAATCCTCCAGAAAGTTTGGCAACTCTTTTAGCAAGCTTCTCAGAATCATAAACAGAGTCGGTTGCAAACAATTCTTTCTTAAGCTGCGCAATTCTAGCCTGAAGTTCATCTTTGGATGCGGCATCAGCAATGATGGTGGTGTTATCCTTGGTGATTGTCACCTTCCTTGCCAAACCAAGTTGTTCGATAGATGTGTTCTCAACCTTTAATCCCAAATCATTAGCCTGGAACTCCGCACCTGGATAACAAGTTACAAATTAATACTTAAGCAACTAAATCGTCAACTTAAATGAGCAATGGAAGTTGCCACAAGCCTATGACATAAATAAGGCCACAATTATCTGGTTTCTCAAGATAGATTCCCAAAAATCAAAATTCTTCTAACCAAGTTGGAACTCTTAGAACTATCTACGAATCAATCCCAAAGAACCAATCTACATGAGAACACATCGGTAGTTATGACATTACAACCAAATGCTCAGTATCCATGAAAGGAAAGGTTGTCTGTATAGTCTAACTTTACGGTGGTTCACAAAGCTCAGGTTATGTCTACTCATGATCGGTGGACTGCTTCTTTACCAGATAAAGGAAAAAGATGCACCCGATATCTTTAGCATGAATCCTCAAAAACAAAAATTCTCACACACGAAAAAGTATCAAATTTCACCTGCAGATATTGTACTCTGCATAACTAAAAAAAAAAAAGCATACCTGTTTGCAGTGAGCTTAAGTACTCGCTGCTGTATATCAAACTGCAAAGCTTCAAGGCCCCTTGCTTTCTTAAGCAAATATTTTGTAGTTTTCTTCTTTCAGCCAAAAATTTAAGCAGCTACAACAGAAAAATTACATAATGACAACAGTAGTAATGGAAAGAAATTAGAGTGAGTTAAGTGAAGATGAATTATACTGCATAAACTCAAATGAAATTTTAACAAAATAAAAGTAAGACACAAGTTTAAAACACTCACATGAGAGATAGAGGTTGCCACATAGAACTATCTTGGATAATGAAAGTGTATCTGCATCCAGTATTCCAAACTAGTTCAATTGCAAGGCTACCACAACCGCAATCAATGTCAAGGGCCTCATAATGCGTTAAAAGAAAAACAAGTTAAACTAGAAGTTGGGAATATCTAATACGACATAATATATTAAGATAGAAAATACTCACCTTGTCTATAAGAACAGACTTTTCAAAGTCGTGTAACCTTTAAGTCTTTGTTTTCAGACTATCATGCATCATGCAACAACAGAGTAATGGAAAGAATTTGTCAAAATGGTTAAGTTCAGGGGAGAAACTATCAACAAAGCTTAAAAGATACAATTATAATGTATGAGTGGCACGCTTCCATTCTAACCTTAAACATGGCACAAGAGTATGCTAAAAAACTTCTTGCCTACAAAATGAAGAAAGCAACAACTGTACATTTACAAGAAGAGATTAGGTGGTATTAGGCGTCCCAAGGCCTCCTAACTTGAAGAAAAAGAATGTGATACATTTGTATAACAAAAGAGATACACAAGAAGCCAAGAAGGCTTATACACATATCATACCAAATGATGCTATCTAAGGAATATGAAGCCAATTGACTGAAACTCTTCAAGTCAAGAGGATAGAGCTATTTACGTACCTATTAGAAGGCTGCTCAAGACAGCTTGATTGTTTGCGGTTTTGTGATAAATAAATAGAATGCCGGAGTCAAACACAAAGCTACAATATTAGAACAAATTGAAAACTTAATCAAACAACGATTAAACGTATCAAATTAAACATTTGAACAAACAAAAAGCTAAATCAAACAACTAGTAGAGGTATCAAATTATACTAAAATCGCCCCTTAAGAAATTAAACTGCAATTAAAGTTTCAAACGCACATGAATCCTCAATTCATGTTGAAACCTGTCAATTCGAGTAGATTAAGTAAATAAAAGTCAACAAACATCATTCAATTAAACTTGTACTAGAAGATTTAGGGGAAAAATTATCAATTGAGAAAACGATAATAGTAGAAACAATTTATAGCACAAAAACGAAAACAAAGGGGGAAAACGAACAGATTATGGCGATGGAATTTTCAGGTGCAGCATCAAGAATACCTGACAGTGATGACGGAAAGAACTTGAAAGAGCAGGATGATTGTTGACGGATGTATTGGATTTTTGTAGAATTCTGGTTTCATTTTAAATGACTAAAAATATATGAGAGAGATTAGTGGTGTTGGTGGCGATAGAAATCTGGTGCAGAGTGTAGATAACAGTGGTGGAGAAATTTGCCATGGTGATCGAGTAATGGGAGAGAACTCGGAGAAGAGAAGTAGAGAAGGGACGGAGTTCCAAAGACAAGCACAGAATTGAGGGAGGTAGTTTTTTCCCCCAAATACGCATTAGAATCTAAACCCATCAGTAATGGGCATTTATTTTCCAATTAGAACTACCAAGTCAATGTCAGGTTTTATATCTGTCCACAGCTGCAGCAAAATATATCTGCCACAGTATGCATCCCAGAAAGCATCACTCTTTCTTCTGAAGCTCCTAGGATAATATTTACCCTGAAATACAACTCAAATTAATTATCTTAATCATTAAGCCAGAATATCAATGCTCAAGACAATCCACCCTAGGTCAGCAGGATAAACACTATCATATACTTAAATGGAGAATTCCTAACAAACAATGCTTCGCTTTCCATTTTATTTGCAAATTCTCGAATTCGGATCACCATGAATCGTCTAAACCATTCAAAAACAAACCCCAAAAAATACCAACAAAAATGGCAATAATTATCAGAACTTCTACATTTGCAAATTTCTCCAAATACCAACAAATACCACATTGCAACATCCGAAGAACAATCCATATTGTTTTTTTTTTGAAGGAAATCAGAAAATTGAGCAATTGCAAAATTAGGTTTATTGAGCAATAAGAAAACCCATAATGTTTTTTTGAAGGAAATCAGAAAAACTGCAATTGCAAAATTAGGTTTATGCAATTGAATTGCGATTAACAAACAATTGCAGAGGAATCAAGAAATTATAAGCAAAAGGAAGATGGATAGGTGCAAGTGAGTACGTGTGTAAGAGAGAAGAAAGAGATGAGACACTACCTTGCCGCCGGTCGCCGGATTCTGGCTTTTGCTCCTGCTCGGGCTCACCGTCGGAGGTGGAGGAGAGGCAACACAACCCGAGCTGAACACGGAAGCTGACAAAATGAGATTTGTGTTTGATTACGTTAAAGCTGCGCTTGTGAAACTGAATTCCAAATTTTCGTTTTTAGAAAAAAGGAAATTAATTTTTTTTCTCAAATGTGGCTCTTGTTGTATAAGGGCAACCTTTGATGAGCCACCTATAAAGATTTTTCCTCTAGTGACTTTAAAAAAAAAATGGTACTTGTTTTAATACGAGTGGTACTTGTTTTAAAAGAAATGATACTGTTTTTTTAAAAGAAATGGTACTTGTTTTTTTAAGAAATGATATTTTTTATAAAAAAGGGTACTTTTTCTCTTTACTTTTGTCACTTTCTCTTTATATTGTCCTCTCTTTATTTCTCTATTTTTTTTTCTCATTTTCTCTCTACTTTTTTCTCTTTCTCTCTCTTACTTTTCTGTTCTAGTTGTTGTGTTTTGTCATTTAGTATTTTTGTCTTTATTTGTTACCCTTTTTCCTATTTGTCATGTTGTGGGTGTGTTTTGTTGGGGTGATATGTGTGTTGTCACACATGTCCGATATCCGCTTCTCTAACCTCCAACTTTTTATACTATCTCTCTTAATTTATCCATAATTTATTATACTCACCTATTTTCTTATACATTTTATTACATATGCCCTTAATATTTGTGCAAATAATAACTGTAAATACCATTATGGAACGGAGGTAGTAGTCCGTACTGCATGTACTTATAAACAAATAATGCAGACATACAATAGTAGCACATTAACAATTTTAAACGAATTATGTAGTAGTATACTATATATTGATACTAATAGAGGATCTTTATATACACAAATACATTAGGCATATAATAGGGATTGAAAGTTAAAGGGTCGAAAAATGAAATGGACAAATAGTCATCTAAATTTTAAAAGTTTTAAACTCATATTTATAGTTTTAAATATCATATTGACTCACATGATTATCAGAAAGCTACAACCGCCAACTTCCTCCCCTTCTCTGCATCACGCCGCTATGACCACTCTTCTTTCTCTTTCACCAATGCCAAATTTGAGGTTTTAAAAATCAAATTTGGCAATCAAAACTTCAAGTTTGGAATTTTCATTGTCAAACTTGAGCATTTAAAACCATAATCTTGATTTTTGTTGTATTTGGGTGAAGGAGGAAAAAGAATTAGAGGGAGAGAGAGAGAGAGAGAAAGAGAAAGGGGGAGAAAGATGTAGAGATGAAGAGAGGAGAAAGAAACAAAGATATTAAGTAGAGGAGGAGTGATACACCAGTGGTGGACAGTGGAAAAAATGCACATACCCAAGGGCAAATTAGTATTTTTTCCATAATAGGTTGAAAAATCAAACAAAGTAATAAAGTATGGGAAATAATGACATATTTTAGTACAATAATAACAATATTTATATAACGACAATATTTATTCAAACGTTGACAGTATATATGACGACACTTTACCCATCACCGTTCATTAAAAAGGGTTTAACTCTCCACCACCACCATCTCCTCCACCATCTCCACCGCCAGTTGGCCCTCACCGTCTCCCCCTTTATCTCCAGCAATTCACCGTGCACCACCATCATCTTCTTTTGCGCTCCATCACGCACCACCACCTACTCCGCACAATCACCTGCACTGCACCACCACCTGGAACGCACCACATCATGGACGATAACGTTCCTTCAATGTCGTGGTCATCGGCCATGTGGGTAGCCTCATCGTCGGAGGTTTGATTTTTTTTTTCTTAAATCGAAACGCCACTGCCGCCCAGATTTGGCGGCGTAGGGCCATGGTGGGCCGCCCTGAAATGGTGGCACCCACCATGGCTCAGCCGGAGATCTAGGGCGGCTGAGCCATGGTGGGTGCCTCCATTTCCAGGCGGCCCACCATTGTCCAACGCAGCCAATTCTGGGCGGCAGCCGCATATTTTAATAAATAATCTTCTTTTTTTTATGCGCCTCTGTGGTAAATTTTAAAACTTTTTTTTTTCTTTAAAATTGTGTTTCCATTTTAAAAATTTCGACAT